>NC_090646.1:468618409-469218409 GCF_040937935.1 Hyperolius riggenbachi | reverse complement strand
GACTGTGATTCCACTTTCCGGTAAAGTGTACAAAAAAAAAAAAAAAAAAAAACACAAAAGTATACAAATCTTTAAAGTGTAACTGTCGGGCAGAAAATCAAAGCTTTATTTTTTATCTGGTAAACAAGTAAAATGGATGCTAACCAGGCAATACAAAAGTTAAAATCTCTATTACTTTTCTTGTTTATAAATGATCATTCCCCAGTTTACCTGACTCTTATTTGGTACGTTGCCGCACAAAGAAAGTTGCAGGACATGCTGGGTTGTCTTTTTTTTGTTTCTTCATTTCCCCTCAGACTTAACTACCGTAATCTACAGAAGCAAAAAAAAAACAAAAAACAAAAACAAAAAAAAAGACAACCCAGAATGCCCTGCAACTTCCTTTGTGTGGCAACGTACCAAATAAGAGTCAGGTAAGCTGGGGAATGATCATTTATAAACAAGAAAAGTAATAGAGATTTTAACTTTTGGATTGCATGGTTAGCATCCGTATTACTTGTTTACCAGATACAAATAAAGAATTGATTTTTTTATTTTATGCCCGACAGTTACACTTTAAGGAATACTTTAACTAGTGAGTCAACACTGGCTCAGTAACAACAGGTTGTGCAAAAACTATTGTTCTTTTATAATAAATGCTAGCGCTGAAATGTATACCACATGCAAGTAAATGTGCATATTTATTACTCATCTATTTTTTATTGTTATTAGTAGAAATAATAGCAGTAAAAGGTGAAAGGAGGAAGTGAAGGAGGAAATGCCTTCTGTGCAGGGCGAATTTACCTGTTCAGCCTTATGTTAAATTTACTGTCTGTCAAGAAGGCAAAAGGAGATGTAGGAAGATGAACATTCAGCACAATATATTTATATATATTGGCAGATAGAAATAAAGAGGACATAGGGGTCTAATTGGGCACTGTCTACAGGCATAGTAGGAGAACATAAATAACTGAAGAACAAGAGCAGCAAGAACCACTTGTCTCTGTCAAACGCCAATTGGTCTAAGGGAAAACAAACTTCTTAGCCTTCAATGTTCTTTCTATAAAACCTAACACACTAAAGACTTAAAGCGGAACTAAACTTATAAGTCGTCTTTGCTTTAAAGCAGGATTGACACCATAAAAATCAAATTTCAACAGCAACTGGTCTGAGTGTATTAAGTGATAAAGATGCTAATCCTGCATTCAAAACTAAATAGACCTCAGTGGGAGTGTCTAAATACTATGTCAGGATTAGCTTCATTCAAAGGTAACCAAGATGAAAACTGTCTAGAATAGGATTCTCTGCTTTTCCTTTATATAATTCACAGGAATCATAACGTGGACAGTGCAATACATCTGTTATATAAGTAGAACTAATTTCTACATCTATCCTATTTTTTTATTTCTAGGTTAGCATGTTTAACTTCTTGCTGACCGCTCCACACCAATTGGGGTGAATGCGGCGGTAGCCCCAGGACCCCTCAACACCAATTGGTGTGAAGTCCTGGGGCGGGGTTTTGCAGGAGATCGCACGTGCCGATGCACGTGCATCTCTGCTCCGTCATCAGTCTCCCAGCGGTGATCGCCGCTAGGAGACTGTTAGAGAAACCAGCATCTATTTACACGGTACAGCGCTGTGATCTACCGCAGTGCTGTACTGAGGACAGCCATGTGACACAGGGATATTGCGGGGAAAGTGCTAGGGATAAAAAAATAAAATTAAAAAAAAAATTTGCAAAAAATATATATAAATAAATAAAAAAAAAACAAGCAGGGCAGCAGCGATCAGAGCCCACCAACAGAAAGCTCTGTTGGTGGGCAGAAAAGGGCGTACATATGTAATCGCCGCCGGGAGACTAGGGCGCAGGATACAGCCGGTATGTGCAGTGTTTTAAAATCTAACAACTTCTTCATCTTCATGCGGTGCCAAAGTTACTCAGTGTGCGCTCAAATCTCCTGCACTCGTCATAAGGAGGGGGCGGGATCACTTGTGTGCCGAGTTGTACGGCCCTGCAACGAGCAATTAACCTCCTTAGCGGTATGCCCGACACTGTGTCGGGCATGCCACTCGCTCGCCTCAGGAGTCCCCCAGTACAAAACTAATAGATTGCATGCCTGCAAAAGGTTTAGCTAGTATTCTGTCCCCCAGTGTACTCCTTTGTTCTCTTTGTGTGTTGCTGTGTCCTCTTCTGTCCTGTGTCACCTTCTGTCACCCTTAGTGTCTGCTCCTTGTGCATAAATGAAAGTAGCATCAGCACGCCTCACCTCATCCACGGCTCCAGTTGCAATCAGAGACCCTCTCCATCAAGGCTTCAGTAGAAGTCAGCACTAGCCGAACAGTGAAGGAGAAGAGAGGTCTCTGATTGCCGATGGATAGGGTGATCTGCGCTCTGCTGCTACTTACATTTATGCACGGGGAGAGGAGACATGGGGGGAATGGAGGAGGACACAGGGGGACAAAACATGGAGTCCCCCACATCACGGTGGTTCATATCGGCAGAGATTTGTAAGTTGGGGACTAACGATTGTGGAACTTTCTCCGTGATCAGCGCACAACGCGTGCGCTGATACGGCGGAAATCCTCCACAAGCGTATAATTGCAGGAACCCAGCAAAAGGTGCTACGCCGTAGAGGGAAATGCCTGTCGGCAGATGGCGCTGAGGGGTGCAGAGGAACCAATCCTCTGTACCTCCACAAATGCCAGACAGGAATTGTACGAAGCGCAGAACGCAATCGCAAGGGAAGCGATTGCGAATGAGAACGAGCAAAAGGGACAGGTTGTATGTGTGTGCGCCAATCTAGTCGCCACCCCGCGACAGCGCACACACAACAGCAGATACGAAACAGAAACGCAGCCACAAGAAAGGCGATTGCCAAAAGTGACACAAGGCAGATCAGAACAGAATACGAGGATAAGGCACAGCAAATCATACAATGAGGAGATACGGAAAATAACAAACGCTAACTGAACGCGAACACCGCACTCATTCGCAACAGTGCACGCGTTCATGCGCGGTCTCCACGTGATAAGCACAATAGAGACAAGCACGCCTAACTAACCATCGACAGACAAACATGAAACAGAGGACGCGAGCGCTTGCTTAACGGTTACCTCACCGAGCCTCCAGCAAGCGTTCGTAGCAGACAAGACAGACACACGAAAACAGGGACAAGCGAGAGATAGGATCCACAGCACTAGCGAAAGTGGCTAGCGCGATCCAGGAAGACAGAACAGAAGGATCCACAGCACTAGTGCTAGGCAGACAGAGTAGCAGAACAGAAGGATCCACAGCACTAGTGAAAGTGGCTAGCGCGATCCAGGTACAGAGTAGCAGAACAGAAGGATCCACAGCACTATCGGAAAGTGGCTAGCGCAATCCAAGGAGACAGAACAGAAGGATCCACAGCGCTAGCGCAAGATGCTAGTGCGATCCAAGTGAAACAGATCAGAAGAGATAGCTGGTAGCAACAGCTGCACCAGCTATACTCCAAGAACAGAGATCAGAACCATTTCCTGTCGACCACCGCTGGGACAGGACAATCGCAACAGAACAAACAAACAGATAAGCAATCCTAACTGCACTAAGGAAACCTGCCTAGTGCAGTTTTCCAGGAATTACTCTAAGCTGATCTTCAAACAGAGAGTAAGGCTGACACTCCTCCAGGAGCGTTTACACAGGACTGAATCCTTATGACCAGCGAAGCATTGTGGGAAACACATAGTACTTATAGTACACGCCTTCAATGAATGTGGCCAGGCAATTTGCATGACAACGTATGCAAATTCCTCAGCAAGCACAAGCTGCAAAACTGACAGAAGCTCTCCTTTCCAGAGTCCTGCAGCATGCAAACCTAAACAATGGTCAAAAAGCTGCCTGCCTGCACAGGCAGCCGAGCAGATCATTACAGGGACTTCCTGTATTTGGCATATAAGAAGCAGGTATCTTTTCTCACCATTTTTGGAGGAGAAAAGTGCGTCTTCTATGCCGAAAATTAAGGCACTTGCTCAAAAGGCACATGTACGCAGGAAATGTCTAGAACTTTCAGTTCAGCATCTGCAAAATGAAACTTATTGTCCCTTCTCAGTAGGATTAATTCATTCGGATGGAAAGCTTTCCTAATACTTAAGATAGCAATAGACATAGAGTACTATGGTAAGCCAAACCTGCCAATATGGAACCAGTTGGTCAATCAATATTAAAGACAATGATACATGCTGCAGTAATCGACAAATGACTGCAGTGCGATGGTCTCATGATTTGCCCTGCTGGATCTTCACAACCTTGTGTGTCTATGGAAAATGTCAGGTCACACTCGGAAAGGACTTTCCTCATTCACTGCAGTATTCTCACCACAGAGCGCTGTGTCAGCAAACAATTATCTGCAATGTCAGTAGCCAAGTCTGATCAATGGAAGCTAAAACCAGCAGGCTTGCCATTGGCAAGGTTTAGTTTAACACACAAAGAAAGATAGAGACAGACACAAACCACAACTACGACAGATTCATCAGACTTACCCAACTCTGGGTAAACTTCATGCAGGGAACAATGCGGTTCAGCAATTTTTTCCCGTGCAGATAAATGCAGCTGAACCAGGTGGATTGCTATTGCACTTACTTTCCCCTACACTGGGAAAAAACGCATAAATGTCTGCTCAGTAAAGTTAAATACCAGCACAAACACGACCCTTTAACTCCTACAAAAGTTGTACTCGGCCAAGCCCAAAGCAAAAAGTACACTGTGGATCCAATGTGCCCACATATACTCATCTTAAAGCACTAAGGTTTTTCTGATGACATTATCTTAGATAACCTTGCAGGCATAAAAGTTAGCACTTAGTGGCCTTCTACTGCAAAATGCAAAAAAACAAAACTTCAAATTAGATAATAAACTATAGTGCTAATCATTCAATGTAATGACAGCTTAAAAATAACTGGCTGATTTGTTACCCCTACACATTTTTTTGCAGAATTACTAAAGCTTAAATACATTTTTTTAATTGCAATACAAGGTTATACAAGCTGTGCCCATGTTTTCAAAACCAGTCTAAAGTGCATGAATTAGCTCTTTCAACTCTCTGACTTCTCATATGTAGTGCGATTCCCTTTCTCAGCCTGCTGTGCCAGTCCACCCATAAGGTCATTCCTGGAAGGGTCAAAGTAATGGGGAGTTCAGCCTTTTTCAGTAAAGAAGCATTAGGATACAGAATTGAGGCTCAAACAAAATTAATTACAGCCAATAGGCAACAGAATTTAACCCATAGGCTGAGAGCTATTTTTTTTTTTAAGCTACACGCCAGTACCAGTAATGTTAGAATTATGTTTATTAAAGGAGTTCCAAGGTGAGTAAGTATATAGGTCTTGTGCATACCGGTCATCCTCATGCCATCCCGACACCAACAGCTTTTTCGGGTCCCCTTCATGCCACTCAGTTTAGCTGCAATGTGGCCCAAGCTCCAACCCCCTTGGGTCAGGACCTGTGAACAGGAATAAGATCTCTTTGGGCATGCACAGATTGTCACAAATACGCACTGCGCATGCAGACCTTGACACTGTGGCCATGCCCCCGGGCGGCCTCCTGAGCTAACAGCACTGTATGTGAGGCCCCACATCCTGTGCAAGAGGAGATCTTACGGTTCATGGTTCCCGCGGGGTGGAACCGAGGAAACAGTTGGCGTTGGGATGGAATGAGGGGGACAGGTATGTGCAAGACCGATATACTCTTTCTCACCTCAGAACTTCTTTAATTATCTTGTCCAAATCTACATTTACCACATTACTCAAAAGTAGGGTTGCAACAGTCTGAAAATTCACGGTATATCTAAAAAAAAAAAAAAATACCACAGTATGATGGTATTAAGGTATACGGTATTATACCATTATTTCGACCCGGAGTCTTCCTTTGGGAATCTGGCCTCTCATTAGATAGCAGAGCTCTTTTCATGAAGTCCCCTTTTGTCTCTGACTGTCTCAATGTTTGTTTAATTAACAAGGGTTTCCCTTCACAGGCAGATCACAGTTAAGTGTGAACATGCTATTTGAAAGGATACCAGTTGGTGACACCAGACATGCTGGAGCCATGCAAACCAACATTGAGAATACATGGAATATATGATTTTAGCTTTTTTAAGGAATACCGTTTATATGAGAGGTATGAAAATGATACAATTCCGCTGGTCCGGGTTTAGTGAATATTTTGATATTAAATTGGTTGCCCAGACACCCCCATAACCCGAGCTATTCAGCGGCTTCGTTCCAGAACATGTGACCCTAATCAAGTTTGATGTCATAAGAATTGTCATATTCTGAGGAATATGAATCTGTGATTAAGTGTGTGCGCGAGGCGGAAGCTGAAATATGAAAATGTTATAATTTTGGGGACACAAAAAACCCACCCAGAAGGTTAACCGCACCCTGTCCAGCCCCTGGGGCTGAACCTGAGACCCCACCCAAAAATGTGGGTCATTCAAAAGAACTCCACGGGGACTCCTCCCCAGTCCTCCATATTCCATTATTACGAAAGCATGCTGCTGCTCTGAGGACTGAGCAGCGGCCATCTTGTTTGAACTTTGCTCTGGAAACAAAGGAACTAACGTGTTTATCCAAAGCGGAAATTTTCACCTGAACTTAAGTATTCGTTTACCTCTTCCTTTTTATTTTTATACTGCCCAACTATTGTCTCTACAATTGTTGATTTTAATGATTTTCTGTATATATTAATTATTTATATTGCATTTAAAAATAAAAGACTTCTGAAAGTAATTTATCTTTTGGCTACAACTACTATTCAGCCACACAGAACGAATCCTAGCTTTCTGAAGATTCGCTACAGAGAAGTGAGGTTATTAGCCAGAGTAGAGTGTATTGTTAACTGTTTTTTTATCTGCAGGTCTTAAAGTCAGCCAGTCAGTGGGCTTCTCTGTCCCATTTAAACAGAGATGGTGGCAGCCTAATATTTAGTGTTTTATAGTTCGCACACTTCCTTCTGGTCTGTCTGCAGCCAAATTCCAGCGATTTCCAAACACCTATTGCGTCCACGAGATTGGGTAATCTGTGTGCTGAAACCGATAGGAAGGCATTGTGCGGTCTGGCCACCAGGGGGCGTGTGACAAGTAGTAGGTGGCCGCAGCATAGGTAGCCAGGGATTGGTGTAGCCAGGATAGGAGGCCGCAGCTTAGGTAGCCAGGGATAGGTGTAGCCACTAGTAGGTGGGAACTGGGACGCAAAAACAGGAAGGAGGAAGACGTAAGTAATTCACGCGCGCAGGACCCGCCCCTGCAAGTCAGTTTTTACCCCCGCCGTTGTTCGTGCGCGCAGTGCTACTTCAACCCTGCCCCCCAAAAACCAGTAAACCGCGATTGTGCATGGTATGATTACCTCAAACCTCAGTATCCCGTCATACCGGTATACCGCGGCAACCCTACACAATAGGGATGTCATTAAGGTGCAAATTGAGATGATTATGAATGATGCTAATTATTAACATACAGAATTATGTTAATTATTATGAAAATCTAAAATGTAAATGGCCTAATTTTGCCTATAAAGCATTTAAATGGTCCATTTTCAAGCTGCACATATTTGCAGTAAAATTTACATAATTCTGCATGAACTTACAATTGGCATATTTCTCAAGTCAGTAAAAAAAAGCTGTCACTGAGCAAAAACTTTATACTTGCCTTCAGATGTCCGTGGCACAGAATTAAGGGGAAACAAAAGCGCCAAATCACGTTCGTAGCAGGAGGAAATAGTTATGTACTAAAGTGCCTTTAGACATTTTTGGCGTATGGATGCGGAAACATAAAAACGCCTAAAGACATCCACGGCAGCACGAGAGTTAAGCCTGCCCACATTGAAAGCACGGATGGTCGATTTCTGTAACTGGAGTTACACTTTAATTCTGCAGTGGTAGACTGTTCTGAATTCTGGACAAAAAATAAAAAGGTCCTAGAGATCAAATTATTTTTTCCCTTGTTCTTACAAAAAAAAAAATCCAACCGATTCACCTTGAAAAAACAAAGGCAACAAATAATCCTGAAAATGATAACATGAGCACACAGCAAAAACGTTTGTTATTATACAGAATATTGATCTTCATTGTGATACCATTCCTCATCCCAACTGAAGGAAGGAAAAGACAAAATGCTACAGTCCCATTCTCACTGTGCCATAAATACAGGAAATGTTTGAGAGATCGGAAATCTAAAGATAGGTCTTTTAGCTTAGCCAACTATGCGGCATTCTCCAGAAGTGGTACTGGAGGTTAAAAGTGACTTCAAAATCTGAACAAAAAAATTCAAGTGAAACTTTATGACTTTTTGTCCTCTATTTTTTATCAGTGGATACAAGATACAGAAATCCCACTATCTAAAAGATCCTAGTATATCTAAATACATCCTAATGTAAAAGCCATGCCCTAGTAACCTCGCTGCATCCAAACATGACCGGGCTACAATAAAATAATCTTGTCTACGGAATACTGTAACTGTAACGTTACTTTGCATTACTGCACCAAGTTAAACACATCCATAATTAATTCCTTCTCAGCAAAACAAAGGCATAAAGTTTATTTATTGTTAATAAATGGTGGCCCCTTGTGTTCGATTCTGGAACTGCAGAAAGGTGCAGTGTAACTTATCTGTATGCTAGTCAGGCAAGTCGAATGGATGAGTGAGCGGGAGGAGATAAGTCGATGGCTCAGGCCGTGTGTTTGAATGCTAAGTGCTGCAGAGGCGTCACACTGCGACGGCCCATTCCCTCTGATGGCATTAACATTCCTGTCCGGCAGCATCCACACTTAGCGCAGCTGTCATCAGGGGATTGGGTAATTGCAGAGCACACCAAGATGCACACTGCAGAAAGAACTGGACCAGCCTTCTACTTGTGCATGTCTGATACTCTGCCCTTAGCACAAGATAGAAGGGTGCACGGGTTAAGTGCAGCTACATTGTTGAAAGATGGCAAGGAATTCATCAAATTCCTGAATGGGAAGTCTCCACCATTTACACTCAATGGAGGAGTGATAGATCACCGAGACAGCTATTCCATTTCTGGGAACTTCTTCCACAAAGATCAATTGGTGCCATGTAATGACAATAGCGTGTCACGTGAAGGCACCTCTTCTGTTTTGTTAACGTGAAATATGGGACGCGGATACTTCTCTCCCGGAGCACAAAGCCGAACACATAAAATAAGAGTTGTTCAGATAGACCTAGCTGAACGAGTGCAGATTACAGCTAACTTACAAGGAAAGGGAGCACTACAATCCTGAAGAGCTGGATAAAAACTGTTAGCTCATGCCGAGCAGGGGAAATCCATAACAATTAATGCTTCCAGAAAATTCGCACTTGTAGAATTAGGATCTCAAGTTAAAGAGACTGGGTATAAAGCCGTTACACATTTAAAAGAAAAACGTGCTTTGATAATTGTAAAAAACGTAATTTTAATACCATGCAGCAAGAAAAAAGAAAAAAAAAAAAACAACTTACTAATATTTTACATTATAAAAAAGCAGTGGTATTTTACACAAAAATAATACTGTGTAGAAAAAGCTCCTCTGCTTTCACCAACGTTAGGGTTATGCTCATGTAGAACACAACAACGCTGGGGCCACACTTATTGAAAAGTGCAACCATTTTGTGGAATGCAAAATCGCACATAATGCTTTTCAATGGCAATGCAAGCACTCGTTTGTAACGTCAAACGCCACAAGTGTGGCCTTTACCTAAAACAAAGCAGATAGTTTCACAGCTTATTAAATAGTCTACATAAATTCAATTAACTACTTAAGGACCATGATAGTTGAAATCTACGCCGTGTTTTGATGACTATCTGGCTGCGAGGGCGTAGATTCCAACTCACCGCCAAAGCGCACATCAGCCATTTTCGTCGATCCCGCCGCAGAATCCTGCCATCTCCCGCTGCAACTCACTCGCTCTGCCTGTCTCTATGACGGCAGAGCCCTGTGAGCGGGTCAGGAGCAGATTTCATTGGCTCCTGGCCCTGCCTTTCAATGTAAGCAACTCCCATTGGCTTACATTGAAAGACAGGGTTAAGAGCCAATGAAAGCGTCTCCTGACCGGCTCACAGGAACTCTGCCGTCACGTGTGGCGGTGACGGCGGGTATGTGTGGCGATTCATAAAATTAGAAAGCTATAGTTGTTCAAACCAGCAGTTCTCATTGCACGTTTTGCACTGAGAAGCATAAAGGATTTGTTTTTCGTTTTACATCTTCTACCCGCTATGCTGAAGTGAAGCAATTTGGGTAAACTTTGCAAATACCTTCTGTTCTAAAACCTAGCTAAACTAAAAACTGAAGTTCTTAAATTCTTGAAGAATACATATTGTTAAAGAGGAGCTGCAGTGAAAATAAAGTCGGGAATAAAATTGCTAACATTTTAACATATTCACAAGTAAATTATTTACTCAGTGTTTGCCTATTATAACATCTTTTCTCACACCAACTTGCATTCTGCACTTTATCACAGGTGGTGACATCTTTAGTCCTGTCAGGTGACCTCTGTGGAATGTTCGTTTACTGAGTGTTCCATGCACAGAGAGAGATATTGCTTGCTTGGCAGTTGGAAACAGAAGTTATTCCCCACAATGCAGTGAGGTTTACAGACAGGAAACTGTCAGAGCCATCAGCCATACAGAAGTCCTGGATAATCTATTTCAGAAAAGGAAGATTTTTGGTGGGAAATGGGGTATTGGCTTGGGTAAAATGTTCTTCTTTAAGGTCTGGTCTGGTTCCACAAATGTGACTTGTTTGAGAAACATTTAGTCTCAACTGAATTTCTACAGTTTGGCCTCAGAATTTTCATGGTAGGTTCTAGCAAAGGGCTTATGGTCAGAGAAGATAAAAATTGTACTTTCTAGCCTCAACAACATGTCTGTCAGAAAGCAGGGGGGGGGTGTTTCTCTGCAACAGGGGCAAAATAATATCAAATTCATGATTAAAACATGCTGCCCTCTGCATGAAAGTTGTCAGTAGGAATTGCACCTTCCAACAGAACAATGACCAGAAGCACACAGCAAAATTGACCACAAAGTGGCTTAAGGCCCATACACACGTCGGATTTGCGCGAACGACGGGTCGTTTGAACGTTCCGTCGTTCGCACGTTTCCGCATGAAATCCGGCGTGTGTACAGACTATCGTTCGGGAGATAAGACTGGTTACCAACGATCCGCCGGGCGGATCGCTGGTAACCAGTCTTATCTCCCGAACGATAGTCTGTACACACGCCGGATTTCATGCGGAAACGTGCGAACGACGGAACGTTCAAACGACCCGTCGTTCGCGCAAATCCGACGTGTGTATGGGCCTTAATGCAGGAAAGGTTAATGTCCTCGAGTGGCCTACACAGAAGCCAGACAAACACGCCACTAAGAAATCTGTGGAATGACTTGAAATTGCAATCCACCAATGGTTCCTACCCAAACTGATCGGAAAAGTGAAAAGTTCCAGAGTGGGCAAATGCTGCACAATGTACAGTACAGTAGATTTGCAAAGGTGGAAGAAATGTATCCCAATGGAATAAAGGCTTTAGTTAGAGCAAAGGTTGATTCCACACAGTACTGACACATACAGGTGATCCTTTATCTCAGTGATTTATTTTAATGTTCCAACTTTTCTCAACTGTTATTATTCACTTGACTGTTATAAAATGAATTGAGTAAATGTAGCTGGATCTTTGTCAGTGTCATCACTTAAGGGCACAACACATGGAAGCGTTTGCTGGCTTACAGTTCACAAAGTAGGGTCTTTTATTTTTCCTGTGAACTATAATAGAAGGCTGTGCTAACACAGTGGTTAACGCATGCTCCTACCCAACTCTTGTGAATAAAACTGAATATAACGGAGATGATCGGTGACCTATGTAGATAAAGAAACAAATGTGTAAATAATTTCTGTGCTCTACCCGTCACTCTCTGTCACCACCCTTTGCCACCACCTTCACCACGTTTTCTCCTGTAGTCTGGCTTCTATTGGTCTTCGTACTTTAAGAGCCACATGGTCATTTCTGTTTGACCCACCCACAAGCTAAATCTACAGGAAAAAAAAAAGCGGCACTGCAGCTTGGCAATCACATTCAACTTTGTTTCAAAGCTTCTATTCACTTGTCCACTGGAATACCTGATTGCTATAAGAAAGTACTTTTTTTTCCCAATTCTGGGTTTACAATGGCTTTACGAAGGTACATTTTTTTGAGTAACAAGCACCAACATCTCAAAGGAAGCACACATCTGATTCAAACTTGTAAGTAGACAAAATTCATCACAAAAATTATTATTTGTAGGTATTAACCCTTTAGATGAAGAATCTGTAGCAGTAAGGGATTTGTACCCATAATGTCTAATGTCACAATCTAATACACTTTTAAATCACAAACTTACGCCAGCTGTGTCTAGCCTCCTTATATTTATTATTGTATGTGGATTGGAAGGTATGGTGAACTGGTAAGAGGAATTAGCCCAAGCAACCCTATCCAGACTTGGATTAAAAATATTAAAAAGGAGAGTGCAGTGAAATACTGCTTTGTTGCTCAAATTTCAACAATTCAAAACGAGAATGATACAGGAGTAAACAATTGTTAGTCCACTTTTTGAAGTTCTCCTTTAAAGCTTAAAGTAAACCTATAATCAAAGAAACAAATACGAGGGATATACTTACCACAGTAGAGGGAAGCCGCTCCAGAAGCTTCCTCGATCCTCCACAACTCCTTCGCTACTGGCCGGAGCCTCTTCATCTTTTGTGCTCTGCGCTGCCTTCATTATACTAGTGTGGCCACACTGCACAGGGGCCATTGGCTTGGCGCCTGTGCAGTAGCGTGGAGCCACTCTTGCATGAGCAGCTCAATGTTACTGCGCAGGTGTGGTCCGTACATTGCGGCTGCACTCATACATGGAAGGGAACATGGCCAAAGCAATCTTTGGCACTAATCACTTCATGGCATGGGCAAAAGGTTCAAATGTGTGTGCAAGCGTTTAAGAGGAGTAGAGGAGTAGCAGGACTTTTAATGGTAAATATCTAACTTTTTTTTTCTCCCCGACTACTGGTACCCTTCAAATTCAGCTAAGTAACAAAAAAGAAAAAAAACAACCACACTAGGTAAATACATAACCTATCGCAAACACACTTCAGCTGTAATAAAGCAGATATACTTTTTCTTTTTCCTGTGAGATCTGGTCACATGATCTCAGCTAACAGCTTCAGGGTATGAATGTGGCTGGATATACAGGCTGCTGCATATGTGTCTCACAGTGGTTCCTACATGAAGCTCCTGAACTATGGCTAATAAGGAACCGACCCACTGCTTTCTAGAAATTTAGCCCTCAGGTTTGGATGACTCTTCTCAGTGCATAGCGCCTGAGTTTCTCCCTCCAAGTTGCTACGACTCAGAGTTGGAATAGTATTTAACGCCGCCGGGAATGTCATCCGCAGCCGGATGATCGGTCATTCGGCTCACCCTGCACCAAAATGAAGTAGAAGCCTCTGGTTTGCGCTTGCTTTTTGGCCTAGCTTTGATGACACCAATGTTGTAAATTCAGTAGCCATTGGTTAATGGTGTTAGTAAACTGGAGGTATGAACTAGGTAAAAGATAAATAATTTTGGTAACCTTAATAAAATTATTATTTATAATTTTGTAAACCAAAAAAGATATTTCATGGTGTTAACAGGTAAGCAGTTCACATTCCAAGTATTCTTGCTGCCGGATTTGGGCTTTAAAATCATGTAAGCAGGTGTCCGATTCCCATCTACAACCTGGAATGCATTACCAATACAATCAGTAAGCATGAGGCTGCTTTTACACTTGTGCAGTGTCCCATAGCATGGCAGCCTGCCATGGGCTTTGCGCACCACACAATTCCATAGTTCATATGACTCTGCGGCGGAGTGTGCCAACAGGCTCCTATGCATAGGCCCGCACTCTTTCCGCCCCCGTTCAGTCACATACACCCTTTTGGACAGGAAGTAAGTCATCGGAATTCCCGTCGGCCCGCGCATGTACACCGCATTGCGCTCCGTCATTTATGCTTACTGCATTGCCATAGACTTGCATTACAGCATAATCCGTGCGTTAGGCATAATCTGACTACTACCGGCACGTTGCGATGCACTGGGTAACTATTAAAGTCTCCATAGACTTTCACAGCAGTTGCGGCGGGGGAGCGTACCGCATGGCGGCGTAACATGGTATATGTAAAAGGGCCCTGAAGTTGTGCAGAGATGGAGAGATTCATCAAGCCAGGCTGCATGGGAATCAGGCAATATTTTGAAGCTGTTAATTCTACAGACAAGTATTTGTGATGGTTGAGCTGTGTCTTACACTCCAAACAAGTGGACAGGGACAGCTCTTTATTTTAGCAGAATGTTATTTCTCAGCAGCAGAGAAGGACCATTTATAAATCAACAGAAATCTATCACATGCTGCTCTGTTCTCTGTTGTGTGACAGAAATGATAAATATCCTGCTAGGTGCTAAAAAAAAATGCAACTCCATCTACAAGTGTGTTCAGCATTTCACTTCTTTCTAGGCAGAAACCGTTTAAAGAAACCCACACAATGGTTTCTGATGGTAAATGAAAGGACAAGGAGAATATTAAATGATTCCCTTGACCCAGCGTATGACTCTGCAATTTATCAAGCCACATCAGCCCAACCTGCCTGCTGCGACAGGTTGAAAACAGGGAGACTTCATACATTTTCCAGCATTCCCAATTATAGCTCAGGTGCTTGGGTAACATCTTTCTCTTCTGTCTATTCTCAAAGTCCCCCAGCCTTTCTAAACTGGAAGTAGATTTGGGGAGTATTCTTATCACATTTTTGCTCCCATTTAATCTTACAGCACATACTCCTCATTCACCCTTCCAGGGCTGTTACCGTTTCCCCGATGTTACATTTATCCTGCTGAATTAAACATATCTTTTTTATGCCCTCTAGTGTGGTCAGTGAGGTCCACAGTATCTAATGTGAAAGAGATATGGAGGCTGCCATGTTTACTTCACAAACCTGAAACAAGCATATGGCTAATCTAGCCAGACTTCAAGTTAGAGCACCTGATCTGCATGCTGTATTGGGGACTATGGCTAAAACTATTATAAGCAGAAGATTAGCAGGACAGCCAGGCAATTTACATAATGTAAAATAAATACATTTGTCAGCCTCCATATTCCTCTCACTTCAGATGTGCTTCGAAGTGTACTAGAAACGGCGAGAGCGGACGCGACTGAGCCAGTTACCGGGGCTGATTGCGGCTGAACTGCAGGCCACAGGAGGACAGCAAGGGACTCAGATGTGTTTATGGGGATGGAGGAAGCCCGGGTAAGTATCAAATCTTTAGCTATCGCCGTCTCTGGTACACTTTAAGGACATCTGCCAGGGTGGGATGTCTCTCCCCTGTTCTCTGTGGCTTGCCTCGCCATTTGTTTCCATCCAAACTAGCAGGCAGCAGAGGAGGCAATATCAGCATCGGAAGCGTCCTCTGTTTTGAATTCTGGTGCTCAAGGCTCCCCACTCACCTTACCCCCAGAGGTCAGCACCCCATGGAGCAGGATATATCCAGGGACTCCACTCCAACTTGACTCTACGATGAAAAGTGCACAGACCTGTTCAGGCTGCTACCTTTTATGGCTGCCAGCATGGTGGTGTAGCGGCTAGAATTCCTGCGTTGCAGTGTTTTAAATCTCAGCTTGAACACTAACTTCATGGAGTGTGTACATCCTCCCACACCAAGTTAAACTTCTCCTTCCGTTTTGCTTATTGGTATTTTGTTTATGCCATACTACCCTGATTGTATAGATATTACTCTGTTCAGTCTCTCCAGTGGAGAGCTACATATAATCTAAACCATACTACCTCCACCAGAGGATGATTCAAGAGATCAAGGAAATTATTTTATTATTGCAGTTAACTGGTCCTGTCTTTGTAGAGACTCTGCTTCAGCTGTAAGGAAGGATGTCTTTTTTTTCTTAAGTTAAGGGAAGACTCTACGCTCTGGTCATCAGTCGTGACATCTTCCTCCACACACAGAGAACGATGCCACCTTGGCAGAAACCACTGGTTGCAAATCTGACCTTCAAGCAATGCCTTTCTCAACTACTTTCAAGTTCTGACAGTGAAGACATAAAATTTAACAACTGTAAACTGGAGTGCAGCCACATTCTAACTCGGATATGGATTTTTCCTTTTAAAATAATACCAGTTGCCTGACTCTCCTGTTGCTCCTGTGTCTATAATACTTTTAGCCACAGTCCCTCAACAACCATGCAGATCAGGTACTCTGAAGTCAGACTGGATTAGCTGCATGCTTGTTTCAGGTGTGTGATTCAGCCACTACTGCAGACAGAGATCAGCAGGCCTGACGAGCAACTGGTATTGTTTAAACGGAAATCCATATCCCCTCTCAGTTAAGGTTCCCTTTAAAGAGACTCTGTAACAAAATTTTCAGCCTTAGTTCTTCTATCCTATAAGTTCCTTTGCCTGTTCTAATGTGCTCTGGCTTACTGCAGCCTTTCCTAATTGCGCAGTAGCTGTGTTATCTCTGTTATATGATCCAATCTTCTCTCTTCTGTCGGCTCTGTCGGCAGAGGCTGGAATGTGTGGAATGTGCTGCACTGCTTGTCATTGGCAGAAGCTATACACACCCCCTCCAGGGCCCCTGCAGGCTCTGTATGACTCACACACTCTGCTTATGTGAGCCTATCACAAGCTGGTTAGTTTGGTTGTAAATACTGCCTAAAACTGGCAATTACAAGCCAGGATTGCAGCAGGGTGTGGCAGAAAAAGCACAGAGGGGCCCAGGAGAACATAATGAATAGAATGGTATGCTTTTTGCTGTAAGAATTTTAGAGTACAGATTCTCTTTAACGATTCAAAGAGTAGGGTTTCAGTACATGCAATAACCTCTTCAGACTCTCCATCCTGTCCCCATAATTGAGGCATACTTCGCATATGGGACGTTAAGTGTGAAGAAAGTGTTCTATACTGAAAGCTCTCTCTTTAAATCTTTTAAAGTTATTCAGTAATCTGCATCATCCTGATTTCAAACCCCCCAACCTTATCTGGCTAATGGTACAATTCTCAACTACTGATAGAGTAGATAGTTATTTCAAAATCATCAAATGTAATTTGAAGGAAAATACCCTAGTAATGTTCACTGCTCCGAAAAACTGAAAACTGGCCTTTCATTATGGGATGGGTAAAACACATGAGGTCCGTCTCAGCTGCTGTTACACAGTGGACCTGATCCAATTATCTTTTTCTCAGAAGTATTATCCTAGTTGATATTTCCATATTATAAATAAAAAGTATTTTAGAGAGGAACTCCAGTGAATAATGTAACAAAAAACAGTGCTTAATTTTTACAATAATTTTGTATAAACGATTTAGTCATTGTTTGCCCATTGTATAATCTTTCCTCTCCCAGATTTCTGACATTCATGGTGACATTTTTACTGCTGGCAGGTGATGTCAGCGGAGGGAGATGCTGCTTGCTTTTTAGGCAGTTAGAAACAGTTGTGAACAGCTGTTATTTCCCTCAATGCAACAAGGCTCCCACAGCTGGCAGGCAGAAAACTAACAAAAAAATGGCTCCCAATCTAATAACATGCATAGGCTCATGCCTATGCATGTATAATGTAGTGTATGTATCGCAGTCTAGGGACAATTTAGGGGGGGGGGGGGAACTAAAAATGAAAAAAAAAAAAGTTTTTTGTTTTCTTAAATTTAACCACTTAACAGTCATAAAACCCCTAAGGACCAGAGCCTTTTTTTCCATTTTGACCACTGCAGCTTTAACTGTTTATTGCTCGCTCATACAACCTACCACCTAAATGAATTTTACCTCCTTTTCTTGTCACTAATACAGCTTTCTTTTGGTGCTATTTGATTGCTGCTGCGATTTTTAGTTTTTATTATATTCATGAATTTTGTCAAAAAAATTACTTTTTTAACTTTCTGTGCTGACATTTTTCAAATAAAGTAAAATTTCCTATACATTTGAGCGCAAAAGTTATTCTGTTACATGTCTGATAAAAAAAACAAAAACGTTCAGTGTATATTTATTGGTTTGGGTAAACGTTATAGCGTTTACAAACTATGGTGCCAAAAGTGAATTTTCCCATTTTCAAGCATCTCCGACTTTTCTGAGCACCTGTCATGTTTCATGAGGTGCTAAAATTCCAGAATAGTATAAATACCCCCCAAATGACCCCATTTTGGAAAGAAGACATCCCAAAGTATTCACTGAGAGGCATGGTGAGTTCATAGAAGATTTTATTTTTTGTCACAAGTTAGCGGAAAATGACACTGAGACAAAAAAAAAAAAAAAGTTTCCATTTCTGCTAACTTGTGACAAAAAAAAAAAAAATGAAATCTGCCACGGACTCACCATGCCCCTCTCTGAATACCTTAAAGTGTCTACTTTCCAAAATGGGGTCATTTGTGGGGTGTGTTTACTGTCCTGGCATTTTGGGGGGTGCTAAATTGTAAGCACCCCTGTAAAGCCTAAAGGTGCTCATTGGACTTTGGACCCCTTAGCGCAGTTAGGCTGCAAAAAAGTGCCACACATGTGGTATTGCCGTACTAAGGAGATGTAGTATAATGTGTTTTGGGGTGTATTTTTACACATACCCATGCTGGGTGGGAGAAATATCTCTGTAAATGACAATGTTTTGATTTTTTTACACACAATTGTCCATTTACAGAGAGATTTCTCCCACCCAGCATGGGTATGTGTAAAAATACACCCCAAAAGACATTATACTACTTCTCCTGAGTACAGCTATACCACGTGTGGCACTTTTTTGCACCCCAACTGCGCTAAGGGGCCCAAAGTCCAATGAGTACCTTTAGGATTTCACAGGTCATTTTGAGACATTCGGTTTCAAGACTACGCCTCACACGGTTTAGGGCCCCTAAAATGCCAGGGCAGTTTAGGAACCCCACAAGTGACCCCATTTTAGAAAGACAACACCACAAGGTATTCTGTTAGGAGTATGGTGAGTTCATAGAAGATTATTTTTTTGGGCACAAGTTAGCGGAAATTGACATTTTGTGAAAAAAAAAAAACAATAAAAATCAATTTCCGCTAACTTGTGACAAAAAATAAAATCTTCTATGAACTCACCATACCCCCTAAGGGAATACCTTGGGGTGTTTTCTTTCTAAAATGGGGTCACTTGTCTGGTTCCTATACTGCCCTGGCATTTTAGGGGCCCTAAACCGTGAGGAGTAGTCTTGAAAACAAATGTCTCAAAATGACCCTTGAAATCCTAAAGGTACTCATAGGATGTTGGGCCCCTTAGCGCAGTTAGGGTGCAAAAAAGTGACACATGTGGTACCGCCGTACTCAGGAGAAGTAGTATAATGTGTTTTGTGGTGTATTTTTACATATACCCCATGCTGGGCGGGAGAAATATCTCTGTAAATGTAAAAAAAAAAAATTGTCCTTTACAGAGATATTTCTCCCACCCAGCATGGGTATGTGTAAAAATACACCACAAAACACATTATACTACTTCTCCTGAGTATGGCGATACCACGTGTGGCACTTTTTTGCACCCTAACTGCGCTAAGGGGCCCAACATCCTATGAGTACCTTTAGGATTTCACAGGTTATTTTGAGGCATTTGGTTGCTAGACTACTCCTCACGGTTTAGGACCCCTAAAATGCCAGGGCAGTATATGAACCCCACAAGTGACCCCATTTTAGAAAGAAGACACCCCAAGGTATTCCGTTAGGAGTATGGTGATTTTATTTTTTGTCACAAGTTAGCGGAAATTGATGTTTGTTTTTCACAAAGTGTCATTTTCCACTAACTTGTGACAAAAAAATAAAAACTTCTATGAACTCACCATACTACTAACGGGATACCTTGGGGTGTCTTCTTTCTAAAATGGGGTAATTTGTGGGGTTCCTACACTGCCCTGGCATTTTAGGGGCCCTAAACGTGAGAAGTAGTCTGGAAAGCAAATGCCTCAAAATCACCTGTGAATAGGACGTTGGGCCCCTTAGCGCACCTAGACTGCAAAAAAGTGTCACACGTGGTATCGCCGTACTCAGGAGAAGTAGTATAATGTGTTTTGGGGTGTATTTTTACACATACCCATGCTAGGTGGGAGAAATATCTTTGTAAATGGACAATTGTGTGTAAAAAAAAATAAAAAATAAAAAAAAAAAATTGTCATTTACAGAGATATTTCTCCCACCCAGCATGGGTATGTGTAAAAATACACCCCAAAACACATTATACTACTTCTCCTGAGTACGGCGATACCACGTGTGACACTTTTTTGCAGCCTAGATGCGCTGAGGCTGCATTTCCACTTGTGCGGAATCGCCGGGAAATCACCGCAGACGAAATCGCATGCGGGTGCAATTTTGCATGCGTTTTTTCCCTTGATTCCGCATGCGATTTCGCACAGGGTAGTAGGTGGGCAATTTTAACCATGTCACTGCCTTTGTAAATTAACATTACCTCCTATGCGAAATCGCATGCGAAATCGCGGGGAAAAAAACGCATGCCAAAGCCGCATGCGATTTCCCTATTAGATACATTGTATGTGGTTCGCTTAGGCTCTGCCGTGCAGATTTTCCCCGTACACAAAAACGCTCCGCACAACGCACAAGTGGAAACAGGCCCATCCACTTGTATTGGCTATGCGAATCCGCATGCGGACAATGCATGCGGATTCGCTATAGTGGAAATGAGCCCTAAGGGGCCCATTCACGGGTCATTTTGAGGCATTTGGTTTCTAGACTACTCACGGTTTAGGGCCCCTAAAATGCCAGGGCAGTATAGGAACCCCACAAGTGACCCCATTTTAGAAAGAAGATACCCCAAGGTATTCCGTTAGGTGTATGGTGAGTTCATAGAAGTTTTTATTTTTTGTCACAAGTTAGTGGAAAATGACACTTTGTGAAAAAAACAATAAAAAAATCAATTTTCCTCTAACTTTTGACAAAAAAATAAAATCTTCTATGAACTCGTCATACACCTAACGGAATACCTTGGGGTGTCTTTTTTCTAAAATGGGGTCACTTGTGGGGTTCCTATACTGCCCTGGCATTTTAGGGGACCAAAACCGTGAGTAGTCTGGAAACCAAATGCCTCAAAATGACTGTTCAGGGGTATAAGCATCTGCAAATTTTGATGACAGGTGGTCTATGAGGGGGCGAATTTTGTGGAACTGGTCATAAGCAGGGTGGCCTCTTAGATGACAGGTTGTATTGGGCCTGATCTGATGGATAGGAGTGCTAGGGGGGGTGACAGGAGGTGATTGATGGGTGTCTCAGGGGGTGATTAGAGGGGAAAATAGATGCAAGCAATGCACTGGCAAGGTGATCAGGGCTGGGGTCTGAGGGTGTGGGCGGGTGATTGGGTGCCCTAGGGGCAGATAGGGGTCTGATCTGATGGGTAGCAGTGACAGGTGGTGACAGGGGGTGACTGATGGGTAATTAGTGGGTTAGAGGGGAGAATAGATTTAAACAATGCACTGTGGAGGTGATCTGAAGGCGGGTTTGCGGGCGATCTGATGGTGTGGGTGGGTGATCAGATTGCCTGTAAGGGGCAGGTTAGGGGCTGATTGATGGGTGGCAGTGACAGGGGTGACAGGGGGTGATTGACAGGTGATCAGTGGGTTATTACAGGGAAGAACAGATGTAAATAATGCACTGGCAAATTGATAAGGGGGGGGGGGGGGTCTGAGGGCAATCTGAGCATGTGGGCGGTTGATTGGGTGCCCGCAAGGGGCAGATTAGGGTCTAATCTGATGGGTAACAGTGACAGGTGGTGATAGGGTGGGTGTTTAGAGGAGAGAACAGATGTAAGCAATGCACTTGGGAGGTGCTCTGACGTTGGATCTGCGGGCGATTTGATGGTGTGGGTGGGTGATCAGATTGCCCAAAAGGGGCAGGTTAGGGGCTGATTGATGGGTGGCAGTGACAGGGGGTAATTGATGGGTGATTGACAGGTGATCAGTAGGTTATTACAGGGGGATAGATGCATACAGTACACGGGGGGGGGGGGGGGGGGGGGTCTGGGGAGAATCTGAGGGGTGGGGGGGTGATCAGGAGCCCCCAGGGTGCAGTTAGGGACCCAATTTAAAAAAATAGCGTTGACAGATAGTGACAGGGAGTGATTGATGGGTGATTAGGGGGAGTGATTGGGTGCAAACAGTGGTCTGGGGGGTGGGCGGGGGGGGTCTGAGGGGTGCTGTGGGCGATCATAGGGGGGGGGGGGAGATCAGTGTGCTTGGGTGCAAACTAGGGTGGCTGCAGCCTGCCCTGGTGGCCCCTCAGACACTGGGACCACCAGGGCAGGAGGCAGCCTGTATAATACGCTTTGTAATACAATACAAAGCGTATTATACGCTTCGTATGCGGCAGACCGGGGGTTAACATCCCGCCGGCGCTTCCGTATGGCCGGCGGGATGTCGTCGCGGGTGGGCGGAGCCTAATGCCGGCGGATGTGCGTGCATCAATGCGCGCGATCCCCAGCCCAGAAGAGTCCCAGGACCTGGCGCCAATGTGCGTTACGTGGTCCTGGGGCTGCCACTTTGCCGCTGCCAATCTACAGTGGGCGGTCGGCAAGTGGTTAACCTCCCTGGCGGTAAGCACGAGCTGAGCTCGGGCTATGCCGCACAGGGAGATATCTCAGCCCCTGGTGGGGCGATTTTCATCATGTAAAGTGCTGTGCGCGCAGCTAGAACTTTGCTAGCTGCGCGCACAGCTTGATCGCCGCCGCTCTGCGGCGATCGCCCGCACGCAGCGGCAGAAGAGGGCCCCCGCCAGAGCCCTGCGCTGCCCGGACCAATGAGTTCCGGGCAGCGCTATGGGCTGGATCGAGTGCGCCTGACGTCAGGACGTCGGCTGACGTCCATGACGTCATGCCGATCGTCGCCATGGCGACAGGAGAAGCCAAACAGGGGAATGCGTTATATACGCGTTCCCCTGTTTGCTATTGTTGCCGGCGGCGATCGGACTAGAGCAGGCATGGGCAAACTCGGCCCTCCAGCTGTTACGGAACTACAAGTCCCACAATGCATTTGCCTTTATGAGTCATGACTGTGGCTGTCAGACTCCTGCAATGCATTGTGGGACTTGTAGTTTCTTAACAGCTGGAGGGCCAAGTTTGCCCATGCCTGGACTAGAGGGCCACATGCGCCCTCTAGTGGTGTTTCATGTAGCTACCACTCTGGTAGCTTTACATGAAACAAAACAAAAAATTAAAAAAAAAGGTTTTTTTCATCATTTGAAAAAAAAATTAACCGCCAGGGAGGTTAAAGGAAAAGACAACCGCTCGCTTAGGGGGAAGAAAAGGAGATAAAATTAATTTGAGTGCTAAGTTGTATGACTGCGCAGTAGACCGTTAAAGCTGCGCAGTGCTGAATTGTTAAAAATGGCCTGGTCACTGGGAGGTGTAAATCTGTGGTCCTCAAGAGGTTAACCACTTCCCGGCAGCCTCAAGCCGATGGGCGGTGGGAGAGTTGCAGGCACAGGACTGACTAACAACGATTAGCGAGATTAGTAGGGAATGCAGCGAACAGCCTGCCAGCCACAACTGCAAAAATTATTATCATTAAAAAAAATAAATAAGAAACACAGAGAGCCCAATATAGTGTAGTATGTATTGGAAACCGTGGATAAATGTAAGTGTGAGATGAATATACTCACAAACATGGGTTACCTCTCAGGCAACCACTGTAGATGCAGGTGAGGAGATTAGACCTGTCCTCACTCAGGATTAAGATGTCGCTCTCTGTAGATCAGAAAAGTAGGGGTAGATCACCCCTCCACCAGGGGTGGACACAGTATTATCGTAAGAGAACAGAGGCGCAAGCAGGATAAAAGGTAAAAGTTTTAAAATTTGCTGGGAGGCAGTGATGGACTTACCTCCGGAAAGCAGACTCAAAATACTTTCTGAATTAAACAAATATATTTATTATTGGTACCCCAAAAGATGCAACGCGTTTCGCAGGCACAGCCCGCTTCATCAGGCAATAAGATAGTACTGTTTGTCCCCTATCTTATCGCCTGATGAAGTGGGCTGTGCCTACGAAACGTATTGCATCTTTTGGGGTACCAATAATAAATGTATTTGTTTAATTCAGAAAGTATTTTGAGTCTGCTTTCCAGAGGTAAGTCCACCACTGCCTCCCAGCAAATTCTAAAACTTATTACCTTTAACCCTGCTGGCGCTTCTGTTCTCTTAAGATAATATAATTAAAAAGAAGATGAAAAATTATCTCTTAGGAGAAAAAAAGTGAATTGGATAGGGTCCAGTGGCCCATATCCTATTCGATTTTCTCCAAGGGGATATTTTTTTTAAACCTTTTCAATAAAATAACGTTAAAGCTCCCACCATGGAAGAAAATACTCAAAATAAGTTTGTTATTACTTTTTATTTAACCTACTTTTCAATGCTTTTTCAATTGTGCTGAAAAAGCGCAGAAAATATATTTTTATGTAAGATAAAAAATTAGCTTCTTGGAGAAAACTCAAGAAAAAGTGTGTCAAAACTTTCATTTGTTTGGGATTTAAGTCCTGAATATTGAAGTATGCCTCCATTAGACCTCAACCAGAGCTTGATTTTAGGCTGTTCAGCCAGGCAGCAGTAGCCCCCATTCAATAAATGAATTTAGAAGGCAAATTAACGGAGTAATCTAAAGTGCTTGACACTAACCAAATTACATGTGTCAATGAACTTAAATAGAGACATCGTTCAAAACAATTATCTGGTAAAAGACTGAGGTATTTGCTGCACTGTCTGATGATAAAGTGATATCCTTGCAGAGTACAATCTGCAATTAACCAGACCATGTATGAGTGTATTGTGACTCACCTGCTTTCTTGCCTTCTCCTCCCTGGCCTGAGTTTTCATTTGCTGTACTTCTAGTGAGTCAGCCTTTCGTCTACGCATGAACAAATCATGGTTCCCAATGCACAACTGTAGAATCTAAAAACATGGATTTGCATTAGCACAGGACAAAAGACCGTACAAACACTCAACGAAACTGCCTGACCATCGTCTGATTTTGGTCTATTGGACTATATTCAGGCATCTGTACACGTGGCAAACAAATAGACGAGCGATTGGTAACAGGCGGTTTGCCCGATCCATCCGGCGGATCAACTCACACGACTGTTGGGCTGATATCGTGCAATTGGTTACATGTTTACAACATTGTTTGAACAACGTACTTTTTTTTTTTATGTGGCCATGTCGTGCAGTCTGACATTGCCCTTGTGCGTGCAGTATGTAGATAAATTTGTTGTTCAGTTGGTTGGTGTGCAGAAAATACAAGTCGTGTAAATGGTTTGTCGTGGCGTTGGTCGTGCTCTTTGTTGGACGTGTGTAGGTAGCTTTTTACATAAGCACAGACAACAGAGGAATTGTGTTAAAGAGTAACGGTTAGCCCCCAAATTGAAATTTAAAACACTATTGCAATGTTTTATTTATTATATAAGTGAGCCAAAAAGCCAATGTAGAAGTTAAAAATCAATCTAATTTTGTTACTATCTAACCTTTTCCCCCAGCTCCGGACGCAAGCCGCATATCAGATACTGTAGCATGCAGTGCATGCCTATGTCTGGCCGACCCCCCTCTCCCCCCCAGGACCAGGTGCCGATCTATTCGCACCACAAACAGCTGACCGCTCTGACAGGGAGAGAGAGCGGCAGCACTTCCAGAGCAGCACCGCAGAGCAGCCGGCGCCGTGCATCTCTCTCACATGTGATTCTCTCACATGTGACTCGGCGGCGGCTGCTCTGCGGTGCTGCTCTGGAAGTGCTGCCGCTCTCTCTCCGTGTCAGAGCGGTCAGCTGCGGTGGGGAGAATATATTGGCACCTGGTCCTGGGGGGGAGAGGGGGGTCGGCCAGATATAGGCATGCTCTGCATGTTACAGTATCCGATATGCGGCTTGCGTCCGGAGCTGGGGGAAAAGGTTACATAGTAACAAAATTAGATTGATTTTTAACTTCTACATTGGCTTTTAGGCTCACTTATATAATAAATAAAACATTGCAATAGTGTTTTAAATTTCAATTTGGGGGCTAACAGTTACTCTTTAAGACAACAGGACTTAAAAGTTAGGAGCATAGACTAGCTAAAGAACAAGCATGGTAGCCACATAGTTTAAAGTAACACCGCAAACAAACTTAAAAACTGTCATTTAGTTTAAAATGAAAATATGTCCTCACCTACCAAGAATGTTTATAAAGACTGTGACATTACAAGAGGCAATGTATTCAATGTAGCCAGTAGAATGCAGAGAAGAGGGTTGTGTGTGAACTGTGTGGCCCAAGCAGCTACCCAATAGCAGACCATGTTGGGGGAACAGGGCAGTTAAGCGGATCAGGAAAGAATCGTAGGAGATTTCTCAAGGCAAGTTAAAGGTGTGTACACACACACCATACAATTGTCACTTTAGATCCAATTTAGCATGTGATTAGATCGATATTTAGATCTGACATCGATAGCATACAGAAGAAAATTAGAAGTGAATCGAAAACACACACACATGGAACGATAGCCAGTATGTTGATGGATATTTTTCAGCGTAACCAATCTGCTTCCAATCTAGAAAGATGGATTTTGAGCTGAGACAGGTTACTGGCAGTCAGTAGGCTGTATTTTTTTTTTTTTTTTTTAATCCAATCACTTTATTGATTGGAAATAGGATCTGAAATTAAAATTGCATAGTGTGCACCCAGATTAAAGTGGACCTGAACTCTTGCACAGGACAGAAGGAAAACATAGATAAATGCACCCTGTATGTACTTTACTAGTTTAACCACTTAAGTACTAGCGGTCTCTGCCCCCTTAAGAACCAGAGACCGCTGATACAATACCGATGGAATCCCAACGAATCGCCGCATATACCCGCCGTCACCGGGATCCTCCTGACATCCACTCTGCCGTCTCTATGACGGCAGAGTCATGTGAGCCGGTCAGGAGCTGCTTTCATTGGCTCCCGACCGTGTCTATCAATGTAAGCCTATGGGAGCAGCTTACATTGATGGACACAGCCAGGAACCAATGAAATCGGCTCCTGACCGGCTCACATGGCTCTGCCGTCATAGAGACAGGCAGAGCAAGTTAGCTGCATAGAGAGACGTTGGGATTCAGCGGCGAGATCAGCGGAGAGCAACGAAAACGGCGAATGCATGCTGCAGCGCTGATTGAAATCTACGCCCTGCCAGCCAGGTAACCACCAAAACAGGGCGTAGATTTCAATCATCGTGGTCCTTAAGTAGTTAATTCCCCCCCATTTGTGTCTAATCACAAGTTGTAATTTGATCTCTCCCCCGTGTCAGCTGACTGCAATGGCAGAGATGGCAGATAAGCTCAATTGAAAGCACAGGATGTTAACAATATGTCTGCTTCCATGAATCAGGAAGCAGAAACAGTGCAGATTTATTCTAGAATTTGTATCAGCTGTAGAAAGAAAAAAGCTGAAGAAATGTTTAAGGTTATTATGCTGTTGTGCACTTTTTAGAGCAGAGAGGATGTTCTGAGTTCTGGGCCGCTTTAAGGAAAAGCTAATTGGTCCTTTAAGAGATTACACATCCTTTCACACAGTATTCTAGTTCCTGCATATGGGCGTTTAAAGCAAAGCACTGAAAAAAGTAACACTTTTTTTTAATATGCAAAAGGAAGCAGGAAATGGCCAATGATTATTTGTTCTGTATTCGGTATTAACATCTACACTGGGTAGCAGAGGGCAATATTTGTAGAATATGAATTTTAACATCTCAGATGGATCATGAAGACTGAATGGCAGACAAGAGAAGTAGTTAAAAACGTGTTATATACCAATAAATGCATTTAATGAGAGCCTGAACTTTCAGATCGAGCCAATTTAATATCAAAATGGATAGCAATTAGCTGAAGAAGTCATTTCATTTCCCCCTTGACACCATTTCATCTCGCCAAAGCTCCCTCGCGTAATATAGTAGGTGACAAAACTGGAAAAATGGATACTACCATTTAATATCTATTGATAGATTTTGGCATAGTAGTAATCTAAGAACATGATGATACTTTAGCTACTAGCAGCTCTTGCATTCTTACTAAGTCTGCACATAGAGTGCACCTTGTGCTGTTTGGCACACTAAACAGTATAAAACACTTGCCAAATATTCTACAAGAATCTCACAAGGAAAGACATAACTCTTCTTCCTCTTCAAAAATGTGCCAGTCGTAAGATCTATAATTTCAGAGATTACCAGTTCAAAGCACAGTAACTGACAAAAGAATATTACAGATTTCTCACGGCAACATACCAGCTTATTGACCCGCAACTTGGAGGAGTTGAACTTGAAGACATCAATTTTCTTTTCAAGTGGCTTAATAGTGAACTGTAACCACAGAAGAGCCATGTTAAACACATTCTGCGTGAAGAACCCAAACATCAGAAGGCTTTTTTAAAAATTCAAAACATTAATGTTTTGATTTACTAAAAAGAAGAAAGCTACACTTTACAGAAGTATATAAATTAACACATACCGTACATGTCAGATACTAGAGCCTGAGGTGTTATTCCTTATGGCAATACCCATGTTTGTTTTTATATTGGTAATCACATCTTTTGTAAAATAAGGTGTTTGTTATTGCTTTTCATTGTTCTTAATCAAATGCATTAATTTTTAATCAATGTTCAAATAAACAGTTTTTGTTTTTTTTTTTAAATAAAGAAAAAGTGAAATCTGCTCCACCTCGGTTTGTTGCAACAGGTAAAAGCTATACAGCCCGGTAGCTGACATGTTTCGGACTCGCAGGTCCTTAATCATAACATGCGAGTCCGAAACATGTCAGCTACCGGGCTGTATAGCTTTTACCTGTTTCAATAAAGTTGGGATTCATTTTGGCTATGGACATTGTGCGGAACCTCCTTTTTGTAGTCATGTTTTTTTTATTAAGCTTTATATACCTTTACTCCGCACGCCCCCCCCCATCAGTTTGAATGTTGCATTATGCAAGCACCTTGTAAGTCTTTCTTTATATGTGAATACAGTATGTATGTGTCATTTATTACCTTGAAGTACAGAAATGACTGTTACCCTGCCTCAGAACTCCATTTATATCATTGTTAACTAGTTCAACACTACATTGTTAACATTCATGCTATGCAGGCAGACAGGGCCGGATTTTCCCTAAGGCACTGTAAGCACGCGCCTACAGGCGCCTGATGATGGAAGGGCGGCTCCCCCCTCCCCCGAGCTCCTCCCTCCCCCTTTCCTTTGCAGAGTCCTGATGAGAGTTTCAATGAGGGGTTACATACCCTGCTTTTGGCATTCCAGTGCCAAGGGCTCCCTTCAGTCAGGGGAACCATTAGCTACTTAATACTGAGGGTACTTCTGGCTACCTAATACTAAAGGGCACCTGTAGCTACCGGTGATGGGAAGGGAAGTAAGGGAGAAGTGACAGCCAGCACACTTGCGGTGCGGTTCGGTGGGGGTTTGTAGATTCATTGAGCGGAAATTCTAAGGTGCCAGGACATCTGTGCCTATAGGCTCCTGTGAGGTAATCCGGGCCTGCAGGCAGATGTATTTAGTAAAAATATAGAATTTGACCAGTTTTTTAATTGTTAGGAAAGGTGTGCAGGGGGTTATGTCATAACTGACACCATTTTCAAATATAATGCAGTTGTTCCAATCAGTCACATAACCCAGGGATCCATTCAGAAAGCAGCAGCCGCCAGGGCAGTGGGTTTTCCCCAGCTAGTGAAATGCTCAGCATAGTGCAGTCACCTGACCTCACATACCTCCTACTAGCCAGCTGGAAGAGTAACTTTTATGGCCTGCAATACAGAATAATCATTTTTCTGCCCACTTCCTCCCCACTCAGTGGATCTGATGCAATTGTCAGACTTGAATGTTAACTGCTGATGATCCAATTGCCATTAGCACCAGGCAGGTTGAAGCCCTGTCCCTGAGGAGGATTGGTGTGGGCCAATGTAGAGCCCCAGCAGGAGCTTCAAAGAGGTTTTGCCAGGGCTCATAGTATTTCACAGCTGACAGGAGTCCCAGCAAGAGCGGCGAGGGGCAGCGGATGATAGGCGGCGCTGTGGGGTGACTAGCTGAGAGTCAGCATGCTGAGCTGCAGGGGGATGACTAAAAAAATGCCACAAATGCACAGCTTTATAATATAAGTGACACAGCAATAGTCATTTAAGATCAAAAAAGGACCACCATCACAAAAATGCTACAATTTAAAATACATGAAAACACATACAAATGAAAATTACGTTTCTTCCTGAGTAAAATGACCCATAAATTCCTTTTTCCCTATGCTGCCGTCACTTACAGTAGGTAGTAGAAATCTGACAGGTTTTGGACTAGTCCATCTTCTCATAAAGGATTTCTACAAAGATGCTGCCCCAGCCTCCCTGCACACTTTTTTGGCAGTTGAACAGAGCAACTGCCATCGACTAACTGCTTTTGAAAATAAAGAAAACCCTGAGAATCCCCCATGAGGAGATGGGCTAGTCCAAAACCTGACGGTTCTGTCAGATTTCTAGTGCCTGCTGTACGTAACTGCAGCATAGGAGAAAAGTAATTTATGGCTCATTTTACTCTGGAAGAAACATACTTCTCATTTGTAAGTGTTTACATGTATTTTACATTTTCACGATAGTGGTCCTTTAAATATAAGGGTTGCACTTACCTCTTTATCACTGTAAGATATATTCCGGATTTCATTCCAAGGGAAGGAAGTTTTAGGGGTGAGTCTATTTTCAGGATCATAAATATGCAGCCCAAGGGCATCAACCCCAAGCAGTAATTCTGTGCCTTTTTTATTCTGATGTTCAAAAAAATAAAATAAAAAAAACAAAAAAAATCAGGAAACCAGGAAAATCATCTAATCTCTACAGTTTATGCAGTCTCCCTGCACTGATGAGACTGTACAGGGACAGACAGATGACATAAATAAGTTCTTACTCAGTGGCCAGGCACATGGGCAACTGCACTAGGGATGTCTACAAACAAGCATTAGAGAGAGAGAGATATCACTAGTGAAAATATATCACTAAAGTGTACCGGAGATGAGCTAATAAAGAGCTTTGATACTTACGACTGCGTCCATCGCCATCCTCCCGAGTGCCTCCATTCTCCTGGTATCGGTCCCGGTAACCAGGCTCAGTCGCGCCGGTCGGCTCTTCTGCGCATGAGCCCTTTGCCGTACATGTGCAGAAGAGCTGACTGGCGGAACTGAGCCTGGTTACTGGGACCGATACCAAGAGAACGGGGGTACTGGGGAGGACGCAATCGCTGCTCATGGGGCTGGAGGATGCCCCAGGTAAGTATCAAAACTTTTTATTACAGTAGCTAATCTCAGGTTTACCTTAAAGAACTGCACTTTTAAAGCATTTTGTTAGCAAAGAATGCTAACAAAAGATACAGCACAAATGATAATGCAAATGTATTGTATTATTGATTATGACTCTTCAGAGATATTCCTTTAAAAAGGGCAGCGCTAAAAACATGATGGCTGAAGCCAGCAGCCACCTCCATTGATGGTCAGCTGTCTTAGAGAGTGCTCTCAAATGCACAGTATGAAGAAGAAATGAGCATTGTTAACCTCTGAAAGGCAGAGAAGACTGATTAGAACCCTCTATGGTGGGAGTATCTCCAGAACGTAAGCAAAAAAGCTCTACTTGTGCTGGGTGGGCAGCAGTGAGATCTTCTGCATGGGTAGCTGCTTGTAGATGATACACACCATATGGAACCTCTTTTTAAATGGACTACACATTTGATTAGATAAACGTCGTTAAAACCCCCCCCCAAAAAAACAAATTGGTTAAAAATTAGGGCCTCATTAAATAAATAGATTTCAGTTCAATAATGGACTTCAAGCTGTTCAGGAAAGACCATGATCACACGAGGAGAAGCAGTGGGGATTGACTGCCGCTTAGCTTTGTACTGTATTGATCAGTAGAAATCTAGAAGTGGTGGCTGTTCAATTGAACTCTGAACAGATTTCTGAAGAAACCTAAATGAAGTAGAGTGATGAAAGGTAGTATAATGATCGCTAGTCTCTTGAACACCAGAGAGATATTGATTGTTTTCCGGATGTTGCTACCTTAACGTAGCTTCAAGCCAAATTTCCCACAACTGCAATACTACTGGAATATCTCTGAAAGAAAACCAAATCAATAATGCAAAAATAATTTAACAAGCATGAAAATCAGGTGCTCTGACTAAAGTCTGACTGGATTGGCTGCCTGCTTGTTTTAGGTGTCTGATTTAGACACTTCAGAGGCCAGAAAGATCAGCAAGACTGCCAGGAAACTGGTATTGTTTAAAAAGAAATAATTATTGCAGCCTCCATATCTCTCTCACTTCAGGAATCCTTTAAAGCACACCTGAAGTGAGAGGGATATGGAGGCTAACAATTTCCTTTTAAATAATGCAGATCACCAGTCTGGTAAATAAATATGGCAGCCTCCATAGTCCTCTCACTTCAGGTGTACTTTAAAGAAAATCTGTAACGAAAAATGTCCCCTGGGGGTACTCAACTCGGGTGGGGGAAGCCTCCGGATCCTATTGAAGCTTCACCCGTCGTCCTCGGTCCCACAGTGGCGGCGAAAATCCTCCCGAAGCAGCAGCGATGTAAATATTTACCTCCGTGGCCCCAGCGCAGGTGCAGTATCCACTCTTCCCACACAGATGGGCGGAAATAGCCAATATCCGTCGGGCCGCTCTACTGCGCAGGCGCAATTCCTGCACCTGCGCAGTACAGCGGGCCCGACGGAGATCGGCTATTTCCACCTATCTCCGTCAGAAGAGCCGAAACAGCGCCCCCGCTGGAGCCTGGAAAGGTAAATATTGGACAGTCGGATGTGTTGGGCCAGCTTTGAAGGGCTGCAGTGAGACCCCCGTGGGACCGAGGAGGACGGGGGAAGCCTCATTAGGATCCTGAGGCTTCCCCCTCCTGAGGCAAGTACCCCCAAGGGGACGTTTTTCTCGTTACAGTGTCTCTTTAACCTCCCTGGCGTTCAATTTCCCCAGGATTTCTGCGCAAAAAGTGATCTAATCAATTTTCATAAAAAAGGTTTTCCTGTAACTTGCCAGAATGTGTCAAGCAAGGGTCTAGTATACAGTGCAGGAGAATATAGATGTGTATGCATGTCGATACTGTTCACAGCTTGCTTTGTATTGACGTACATAACCGTCAATATCGCCAGGGAGGTAAATGCCCTTCATTACTGGCATTTCAGGTCACATAGGTAATTATAATAGATATATGCAGCACCTAGATTATGATAAGTGCAAAATTTCATCCAAATAAATATTACATAAAATCACTTGTGACAGAAGAATACAAGAAACAATAAAAGTTAAAATGTGGAAGTGATAAACAGTGCCTCCATTTAGCGCACCCCTCAACCCCCCCCCCCCCCCCTCCCCGAGGTGCCCTCAACCACCAAAAGTGCACACACCTAAAGACGGTACCTGACGGAGTATTGCAAGGAACAGTTCACAGGCCACAACTGAGTAAGAAATCTCCCATGCCAACCAGCAGTATACCACTCAGAAGACTCCATCAGCTGCTATCCCCTTGTCATATCAATAGACAAACAGAAGGAAATAAAACCATTCATCTCAATTAAGAAGCTTAACACCACTTTCTTCTGTTTAAAGCGTTAGCAGCCACCAGCTTATTCCAACATGTTTCATCATATTCAGACCATTTCTCAAGACTTACAATGAAGACAAATGCCACCCCTGTACTATTAAAAGTTCAAAACTGAAACAGGACACTGATCTAGAAGCAATGCCCTATATTTACCAGTGACCCTGGGGATTTGCAACCTGGAAAACCTGTTACACAGAATGAAAGAATGGGTAAACTGAAGTGATAGAGATATGTAGGCTGATTTATTTATTTCCTTTTAAACAATACACATTGCCTAGCAGCCCTGCTGATCTATGTGGCTGCTGAAGTGTCGGAATCACACCAGAAACAAGCATGCAGCTAATCTTGTCAGATCTGACAATAATGTCAGGAACACCAGACCTGCTTCATGCTTGTTCAGGGTTTATGGCTAAACGTATTAAGCTGGGTCTACATGGCACGATGTGTCTTTTCAATCGAGCCGCTGATGCGGCTCAATTGATAAGATCCGACAGGTCCGATCTCGCCGAGGCCGATTCCCCGCGAGCGAACAATAGCGGGGAATCGACCGGAAGATAAGCGGCACCGGCGGGGACGAGGGGGGGAAATCGAATCCAACACACGCGCGGAAGAGCAGGGACGCGGCGGGTACGCGTGGGGATGCGGCAGAGTCGATCCAGCGGCTAATCGAGCCGCTGGATCGCTCCGTGTAGACCCGGCTTTAGAGGCAGAGGATCAGCGAGACAGCCAGGCAATGTGCATTGTTAAAAAGGAAATAAATATGTTAGTCTCCATATCCCTCTTGCTTCAGTTGCCCTTTAACACCAAATCTTCCTCCACAGCCTTCCTCCTTCATATACGCCAATTCATTAGTATCTCCATGCAGAAGTTCTGGTGTTACAGCCACCCTGAGCACTCATTTGGAATGCACTCACTTCCACTGCCTACTGGGAGTCACATTTTGGTGTTGTAAAATGCTTCTCATTCTGGATAAAAGAAAGCGCTGCAGGTAATAAGAGCACTGCGAAGCAGGCAAGATTTAGGTGCCGCCATAAACGTGATGTGAATTACGGTTACAGTGACACTTAGTAATTTGAGCGCTGCCAAAAGCCAGAACCCAAATTACAAAAGACACCTTAATTAGGCTGCCAGCAATAACTGGAAGCCGAATTACATCTTACCCCAATGAACTACAGTTTCAGAGGGGAAATGGTAATAAACATCGCTGGGAAATTGGCACAGTAGGTTGAGAAGTTTTTCAGCTTCACCAGGCAACCAAGTTTCCCGGAGCAATTATTACATGCACAGGGTGTCACTAGGGGCTTACAACCAGGGCTAGTGCACCTGATCTGGGCAAAGGTGCCTGGGATATAAGGGACCGGATTGCGACCCCCCCCCTCCCCCCCCCCCCGGCAGTGCCCCGAACGTTTCCATGGCTCCGGAGTGTGACTGAAGAGATACAGATGATCGTAGCCTGGCTGGGGATCACAAGGGGCTGGGGCAACCAGTGAGAGAGAGGATTAAGCCTAACTCGACTCTCATTGGCTGCCCAGCCCCATGTGATCCTGGCCAGGCTAGAGCCAGGAGTATCTCCTCCACGTGCAGTATAATTTGTCAGCAGGAGCTGGGTATTGTGAGATGCTGCACATGCGTCTCTCGAGTACTGGGCTGGGACTAGAGCGAAGAAAACTGATGGGTGCTATGGAGACACATGTGTGGAAGCCATAAGAGGCAAGTGTGAATACCTGTCTCCAGTCCCAGCCGCCCAGCTCTGCTCTGTGCACACACCGGATACAGCCTGTGTGCTGATGCTGCGGCACGGCTATGGACTGCGGGGAATGTTTATGCATCCTCTATAATAAAACCCAAGTGTCTCTGCGTCCCATGTCCCTGTGTGTGTGTTTTGTAGCACTGCGCATGTGCAGAGAGGGACGCAGAGATCCTGAAGGGGAGGAAGGGGCGGCCGTGTGTGCGAGTGCGCCCGGCAGGCGCGCAGAGACAGTCCTAGCCCATTTTTAAACGGGCTAAGGTCACTAGTAGTATATAAATCACCTGACCTCCCCTACTGACCTTACGACCCAGTGTCCACATTTTGCTTTGGCAAAACTAGCTCAGGAAGGAGGGACAGTCTGCGCGGAGGTCAGCCAGGCACACTCTGTGTAAGCTGCTCACCCCCTTTCCTTCCACTATTCAGCCTCTCAGTGATCTGCCCTCTGTTCACTCTAGCCTGCATTTTCTTTTAGTAACCCTTATGCTGCTGGTCCTGGCTTCTTCAGCTTTGTGTATCCTACTTTTATAATCCATAGTTGCTGCTTATTTTTTATTAAAAAGGTCTTTAGGTGGCCATACATCAGGTGACTTGACCAATCGTCCATCTGATTCAATTATTATAATTGAATCGGATGAAAATTGGTGCCACCACGCGTGCCGCACATTGTCTTTTCCTTGGTGCCCAGCACCTCCGAGGAGGCTAGCAACGCCCCTGCATGCACACCTTTATTACATGCACCCAAACCCCCCCCCCCCCCCCACCACCACCTTAAACACCAGCAATGGAAACAACGTCACATTCTCACGACACACAGAGCACATGCATCAGTATCACCCAACTTGTATTTCAACAGGGAACTACCACATCGAACAGGAATCTGGCTTTAGTCATTACATATGTAACCAGTCGTAATATTATTTTGAATAGGTATACAAATATATGAACGGTCACCAAATAAATTGCTCACCCTTATGAGGAAGTAATTGACACCATACATTTCTAAGTCTTGTGCTATTTTCAGGTATTCCATCTCAGCTTCATCTCTGCAGAAGAGGATTAGTATTAGGCTATGTGCACATAGAGGTTTACATTTAGTCATAAAAAGAAGAATAATTTGTGAGATAATTTTTTTTCCATTTTCAAAACTCATAAACAAAGGACATATGAAACAAAACAGCAATCCTTTTTTTTTTAATAATATTAATTACAAATGGTACACATTTTAAGTTTCTAAGTTCTTTGCAAATGGGAGGGAACTATGTCGCTGTTCATTTAAAAAAAAACCTGAATAAGTAAAAATGTAGTGGAGAGAAAAAATGATGACATAAACAGAAATGGGGAAAGAACAGCCTAAAAAACGAAACATAATGGTACTTAAGCTCATAATACCAATTACTTTCAGCTTCCCATGTGAAAGAGGCCACAATGTGAACCACAGAAAAATGGTGTGTTAATACCAATTCAATGGCCAGTGGTTTGCATCCATTACCTGGTCCGGCCACGGTGTTCTGCATACCAGGCAGTGATCCTCTCTTCCCACATCTCCGGAGTCATCTGATACAAGTTAATGACCTAATCAATTCAAACAACAACAAGGAAAAATTATAAAACACACCTGAATATGGCTCTTAAAAAAAATTAAAGTATGCCATTATGTTAACCAGCATAATAAGGGGCAATGTTTATTTCTTTACGTTTTATTCTTATGATTGTACAAATTGTTTCAGCAGCAATCTGACATCACAGTGATGTCTTTAGGAGTTATTAAATTATATTATATATTTGTAGTGTATACAATGGATGGTCTATTAAAGAGGGATTGTCAGCCACAAGATCAAATTCCAATAACCCACTGCTCTGTGTTTACTTTGTAGCCTGGAACCTCACCCTGCATTGCAAGCACTCCATTCTATTCAGAAATGTTTCTGTTGTATTACATCTTATCTCAGTCAGCCTGGCTCCAACTCCCCTCCCACATTCCTGCTCCTCACTGATTGGCTGAGTGCAGTTCAGCGTGAAACTGAAATGCGATATATGCCTGTGCTCTCATGTGTTTACAAAGCAAGCTAGGTATAACAGAGCAGATTCTAAAAGGAAAAAAAAAGTAAGGAAGAAAATGATATCAGGATTGGCTTCAGAAGAATTAAAGGGCAGGCTATAATTCACCTCTTCTAAATTAGTGTGGCATCATCAGTACATGCAACTTCAAACCGTGTTGTGACAGTTATTAGTGTGGCATCATCAGTTCATGGACTCGGGGCATTACTTATTCTCTATACCTGGCTAGTGCAGTATTGCAAGCACTATTAGGACTCCAATATGCAAATACTGATTTCTAATGAAAGCGTGATATGGCTCTAGTGAATAGCCAGCTTCACAGCTGGCCCACTGTTTTCATAATAGGTTTTTTTCTACTCATAAGGCTCTGGTGGCTCACAATGCTTCTGAGAAAGTCAACATTTAGGAATTAGAAGTCATTAAGTTATAGGACTTCCAGGGGAACAGAATAAACTCAATGGTTGCCTGTAGGACATTTCTATGTGCAGATTAGAGCAATGTTTTGTAGAGGTGTGCTTTAACTGAGAAATCCCAAAGCCAAAATGCAAAACTCCGAAACACGTGCTTGGGCTGATAAGAATTGGCTAAATACAAATGTAAATACTCGGGGAGCAAACACTATATACGTATTCCCAAGCGGGACAGGCCCATAGCGCACTAAAACGTAACTTTTCTGCAATACAATTAAAATACAAATGTAAAAAAGGGTAAACAACAATATACGCAGCATAGATAGGTTCAAACGTAGTTGTGTCAAGGTTATGGCACAAACTAGTGTGTGTAATTAATGTTTGGATAGGGAGGATGCATAGCGTAAGGCAAGATAGCCAAAGGCCATAGATACAGGAAGAGCCCTCGATATACATAGTCTCCCTGTATCTATGGCCTTTGGGTCTCTTGCCTTACGCTATGCATCCTCCCTATCCTAACATTATTTAATGACACACACTAGTTTGTGCCATAACCTTGACACAACGACGTTTGAACCTCTCTATGCTGCATATATTGTTGTTCGTCCCTTTTACATTTGTATTTTAATTGTATCGAATAAAAAAGTTAGATTTTAGTGCGCTAGAGGCTTGTCCCGCCTGGAAATACGTAATATGTGCCCATACACTCTGAGTGCAAAATGGCAAAAAGAAATTTGTAACAGTTGAAATGTGTTACGTTAGTAAATATGATTGCTGACATACTACATAATCCTTGCTATGCTTGATGCTTCCTACTTTGAGATCCTAGAGCATTCAAATCTTAGAACATCATCATAAAATGATCCGATTTTATGACAATTCGATAAACATGATCGGATCTCACGAAAAAAAATCGAAAGCTTTTTTTCATTCGACTGAAAAATCCGATCGAATTTCCTGGTTTTTTTTCGATTTTTAACAATCCGGAATGCTGGAAATGTTTCTTCAATTTTTCTAAAGATTGTATGGTGTGTGATATTTGAAATGTTACAATCAGTCAAAAACATTGATTGCAATTCGTAAATTGAATAGATATTTTAAAAAATTGTATGGTGTGTAGCCACCTTAAGAGGCATATGGCCTGCTGAGAGCAGCATTAATGTAGATAGAAACATTTTTGTATGAGCAATGGAGGCTTAAGGGGCCCATACACCTAACGATTTTCCCGCCGATATACAGTCGTTTCGATCACAGTGATCGAAACGGCTGTGAAATCGCCGCGCACACCGCTGACAGAATGATCGATTTCCGTCCGAAATCGAACGTTCCCGTCGATTCCTGTCGACCCATCCGTGTGGAAGATTTTTCTCGGTCGCCGGCGGGTCGGGAGTGCATCGTTAGCGGCGTTCGAATGCCCGGCGACCGACGCAATACAGCGGTAATACATTACCTGCTCCGGCCGCCGCCAGTCGCCTGGTCTTCTTCTCCGCTTCGGGCTCCAGAGCTACACAGAACTTCCTGTCCCGGCAGGAAGTTTAAACAGTAGAGCGCCCTCTACTGTTTAAACTTCCCCTGGACAGGAAGTTCAGTAGCCGGAGCGGAGTGGAGAAGAAACGGTCTGGAGCCAGAAGCGGAGAAGACCAGGGGGCTCGAGCCGGCCGGAGCAGGTAATGTATGCAGGGAGAGGGGGATGCGGCAGCATCGGTAGCTCCACAGATTGTGATCGGTTTCAGGCTGAAATCGATTCACAAACTGTGTTTGCAGTAAAGGTGGCCATACGATCCCTCTCTGATCAGATTCGTTCAGAGAGGGATCTATCTGTTGGTCGAATCTGATGGCAAATCGACCAGTGTATGGCCACCTTTAGAATAAGGGACTTTAACAGGAACAAGTGGGTTAATTGCAACAATGTTTAACTCTCAACAACCTTCATGTCATTGTAAAAACTTAAAATTTATTAGACACAGTTTAAAAACAACCAAAGATTAACATAATTTGCGCTGCGTAATATGTTGGCGCTTTATAAATAACCAATTCTGCCACATACAGCTAAGTTACTAAGTTTTACAAAAGGCATAAAAATACCTCAGTGCCACCTGTGGGTTGTAAAATGGTGGTATTCGGATTCATATATTAACTGATTGACAAAAAGTCAGCATTTATCATCCACTATTTCCTCTCAATTTTTTGAAGTTTTGTGAACAACATTCACTTCCTCAGGAGATGGAATTTCAACAAAAGTGGATACATGAAAAAAAAAAAAAAAAAGAAACACATATACAAGACAAGACAAATAACATTTAGGCTGGTTTCACAGTGGGACGTTAAAGTCCCACGTTACAGCAGCCAGTAACCCAGCCTAACTCACGGCACTGTAAAATCAATTGTGCTGTTCACAGTGCCCATGTTGCTTTACATAGCAACGCAGCACGTTTAAACAAAGTGCTGCATGCTGTAAGTTATACTGGGCTAAGCAGCGTTAGACTGCTTGCACATATGCTCAGTAATGTTGAAGGAGGTGGTCTCCCCTCCTCCTCTGAGGCCAGCCACATGGCTAATTAATATTCACTGCACTGCAGAGACTCGTGGTAGGACTGTAGTGTTGTCCGGATCATAAACGAATCATTCATTTGATCCGGATCTTTTTTGTGAGTCGAATCATTCGGATAATCACAATGAAAGATTCGGTTCACAGTGGATGTCTGTCTGGAAGAAACAGGAACATACAGAATGTACAGTGCAGGGAAAGTCCTGTCCTGCTAGTCATTTCACCCAGTCTGCTTCCCTAATAAAATGATTCAAATGATTCGGTTCAAGGATCCGGATCTTTTCAATGATCCGATTCAAATGATCCGAATCCTTAAAAAGATCCGGACTTCCATTCACTAACCTGGAGCTGCTGCTTTGAGAGCTGCATAACGCAGTTCAATCTGACGTCCAACTTCAACACCACCATGCGTTGCGTTAGGGGCACGTTTTGCGACCATAACGTCCCCTAAACCGCAACGTCTTGGTGTGAAAGTAGCCTTAAGGAAGCATCCGAGGTAGAAACAAAAATGAGATGTACTTACCCAGGACTTCCTCCAGCTCCCTGGCAGCCGTTATGTCCGTCACTGCAGCTTCAGAGTCCCGGGATCCCCTCCATTTCAGATGCCGACCTCGCCAGGTCATTTCACAGTCTGCTTTCCTAGTAAAATGATTCAAATGATTCGGTTCAAAGATCCGGATCTTTTCAATGATCCGATTCAAATGATCCAAATCCTTAAAAAGATCCGGACTTCCTATCACTAACCTGGAGCGGCTGCTTTGAGAGCTACATAACGCAGCTCAATCTGACGTCCAACTTCAACACCACCATATGTTGCGCTAGGGGCACATTATGCGACCATAACGTCCCCTAAAACGCAACGTCTTGGTGTGTAAGTAGCCTTATATTGTGCTTTTCTCCTGGCGGACTCAAAGCGCCAGAGCTGCAGCCACTAGGACGCGCTCTATAGGCAGTAGCAGTGTTAGGGAGACTTGCCTAAGGTCTCCTACTGAATAGATGCTGGCTTACTGAACAGGCAGAGCAGAGATTCGAAACCCTGGTCTCCTGTGTCAGAGGCAGAGCCCTTAACCATTACACCATCTACAGTATATATGCCATGAGGTCTCTTAATAGAAGAGAATAGATGGGAAATGTTGAATGGGAAAGTGCAAAGACCAAACCCAAGGGTGGAGGCGTTTATGTATTCGTATAAATACTTACCTATATACTCTACTCTATAAGTCTAAAAAATTAGGTTTGACTTGTTAAAGTAAATCATGGTCTACTCGATAATTCGACAGGTCCGATTTGATTTACAATCATTTTTTCTGATCGATTTTCTATTACTTCTGTACAAAATCGATCAGAAAAATGATCGGAAAACAGATCGGACCTGTTGGAAATAATCGATTCGACCCGTCTATCTGATAGGAAATTGCTTGGTGTGTACCAGGCATTATGATCTGCATCCCAGTTATTATCTTTTGCTAACCTCATCTATGTTAATGACCTTTTTTGTTTACCCCTTTAGCTCATCCTATTCCAAAACAATACACTCTGGGTGTCAGATAGCAAACAAATGAAACGCTTATCAACTCGCCTCCCCTCACTGGCTTCAATTTCCTCTTCCTTCACCAACGATTGACACAGGAAACAGACATAAAGAGGTAGAGTTGTTATCCTATCCTCTGACAATTCAGAGTTTGAGCTGACAGTAAATTCCAGTGGAACGTATTTGGCAGCAAAAATGCCAATATTTAATGTAACACCCATGCTAGCCATCAAACCCCTAAAATAATATAGCATTTCCCCTCATCCAGCGTCTGTGCCAAAATGAACAGGGCTGAGATTAAACTACCGCTTTGTAATGTCGGAATGTGCTGCTGTGGCATTTTCAGCTCCCCAAACATTTTCAGCTCCCCAAAGTATTTTCAGCTCCCCAAACAAATAAAGGGAACTGATCCTGTGCTAAAACAGCTCAGCACTGGGTCACTGCTCTGATGGAGCAATGTTTACAGTATAAAAGAGCCTTACTTGAAGCAGAGTTTAATTTAGATAAGCTGTATGGAGGCTTTAACAAAACTCATGGCTAAAATGAACACATTTGTTATCTAGCTTAACCAGGTTTGTTATCATTACCCACATCACTGCTTTCAGCAGACTACCTATATAAAAGTATTAAGGTGGCCATACACTGGTCGATTTGCCATCAGATTCGACCAACAGATAGATCCCTCTCTGATCGAATCTGATCAGAGAGGGATCGTATGGCTACCTTTACAGCAAACAGATTGTGAACCGATTTCAGCCTGAAACCGTTCACAATCTGTTGTGGTGGTACTGCTGCTGCTGCCCCCGCCCGCCCGCATACATTACCTGCTCCGCCGGCGCGACTGCAGTCTCCCGGTCACCGCTGCTCTGTCTGCGCTCTGGTCTCCAGATCCGGCATGCCTCACTTCTTCTAGCCCGGCAGGAAGTTTAAACAGTAGAGGGCGCTCTACTGTTTAAACTTCCTGCCGGGCTAGAAGAAGTGAGGCATGCCGGACCTGGAGACCAGAGCGCAGACGGAGCAGCGGTGACCGGGAGACTGCAGTCGCGCCGGCGGAGCAGGTAATGTATGCGGGCTCTATTGCGTCGGTCGTCGGGCACTCGAACGCCGCTAGCGATGCGCTCTTTACCCGCGGGCGATCGACGGTTATTTTCCGCACGGCACGATCGACGGGATCGGACGAAATGGATCGAAATTCGGCGTGTAGCGTGAACGATTGGCAGCAGATTCGATCCCAGTGATCGAATCTGCTGTCGAAACGGGCGCAAATCGGGCCAGTGTATGGCCTGCTTTACAGTACAGTGTGGATCACAAAGATTCATTGCTTCTGAACACAGAGTATACATACCCTCTTAGGGAGCAGCTCCTCTTCTGCCAAGAACCCACGTTTGTGAACAGAAGCATCATAGTCTCCATACTGAAAGAGAAAAGCCGTTAGAAAAAAAAACAATCAAAAACAAACAAAAAATAGTTGTGACAAACAAAAACAAGCATCTAGACAGGACATGTATCCACCCATCATTGTTGGGTTTGTTGTTTGGAAACCAGCTCCAAGCTTCAACCCCTTCTTCAATTTATAAAAATGTGTCCAAACTTCTATACACAAGTTATTTACTCTCAGTCAGTTTTTAACCCTTTTGCTGCCAAACTCCCGCACCTCGCCCCTATGGTGGTTGCGCTATTTTTAATACAGTATTCTTCTCATGCACCAAGAAAACACTAGACTAGATGCAATTAAAGTTCATTATTAAAGACCCTCTAAACTTTATATTTTCTAAAAGTAGAAAGCCTATAGAATACAAATACAGTACTGTGTTGTCAAGTTTTGTGTCAATATTTCAAAATCTAACCAATTTATCCTCCTAAAAAAAAAAAATACCTACCTTTGCTTGTACAGCGTACGATGCTAACAGCACTGAAGCCTCTGGCGGACAGTAGATTTTCTCCTCCAATATCTGTTTTTTAACCTGCATGAAAGTATTCAAATAAAATAGTTCACTAAAAGAATCAAAGTACAAAAAAAAAAAAACTCTTACAAAACATTATTATTATTGACTTCTAAAGCGCCAACTTATTCCATGTTGCTGTACAAAGTAAGAAGCAAACATGGGGTACACAATAAAACAGACAATGGTATACACCAATATACAAAATTGGTAATAAAAATACATAATTGATACAAAATACAGAATTGGTAATTACAGTGATAAAAGTAACATGATGAACAAAAGTATAAAAACTTCCAAGACAGAAAAGGGTGAGAGAGCGGGGTAGTGAGGTGAGGTAGTATACAATGAACATACCTAGAGGCAGTGTGTGTTTAGGATATCTAGTACATGTGCATCTATAGTAGAGTAGAGTGCAACTTGGCGAGAGGTCAAACGGAGAATAGCCTAAGGTATAGTGTATGCTTGACAGAAAAAGTGAATTTTGCGGGAGCATTTAACAATATAAAAGGTTGGAGAGTGACGGATGTGTTGAGGAAGGGTATTCCAGAGGAGGTGTGAATTACGTGCAAAATCTTGTATACAGTGCGTGAATGTGAGGAGATAATTCTAGAAGAGGACAAAAGTAGATAATGTGTAGATCTGAGATTGCGATTGGGTTGGTATCTGGAAACTAGTGAAGAGATGTAAAAGGTAGAGAGATTGTGGAGAGCTTTGTAGGTTAGGGTTAAAGGTAGCCATACATTGGTCGATTTGCCATTAGATCGACCAACTGACAGATCCCTATCTGATCGAATCTGATCAGAGAGAGATCGTATGGCTGACTTTACTGCACACAGATTGTGAATCGATTTCAGCCTGAAACCGATCACAATCTGTTGAGCTGCTCCTGCCGCCTGTCCCCCCCCCCCCCCCCCCCCCGTATACATCACCTGAAGCTGGCTCCGAGTCCTCTTCTCCTCGCTGCACGCATCCCAGCATCCCGCACCGCATCCCAGCGTACACTGTGTCACTCCGTGACCAGGAAGTTCAAATAGAGCGCCCTCTATTTGAACTTCCTGGTCACTGGAGTGACACAGTGAGTTAATGTACGCTGGGGTGGAGCAGGAACAGAGCGGTGCAGCGCGGAGAAGATGCCAGGGAGCCAGCGTCAGGTAATGTATACCTGTATCGGATCGGCCCCCGCTAGCGATGCGCTCCCTACCCGCGGGCGATCGACAATAATTTCCCGCACGGCGCGGTCGACGGACCGATCCGATTTCGGGAGGAAATCAGATCGGCGGGTGCGTTTAGCGCAAACGATTTGCAGCAGATTCTATCCCAGTGATCAAATCTGCTGTCGAACGGCGGCAAATCGGGCCAGTGTATGGCCAGCTTAAGAGTTTGAACGGGATCCTCAATGCAAGATAATGGGCTGGATTCCAGTTTTGTTCCCACTATATTAATCTTCAGTTTCTGTGTTTTCAGGATCCTCAGCGTAACCCAGCTGAATCAAAACGTACTTACAAAAGACTTTATGACTTACAGCCTGCAAACTTTGTATAATAAGAGTAACTATACAATTGGAAAAGATTAAAAATAAAACAAGGATTGCAACAGCTGCGACATTACATTACCTGCAGGAAGAACAGATGCTGAGTGATCTCTTGTACCAGTTCCTCCTCCACATTTTCTGGATAAAATTTGGCTAAAAAGTGGAAGGTGACAGGTTCCTCTTTTGGGACATCGTGATCCAATACCTTCAGGGAATGAATAAGATCATTAAGTAAGGACACTCAAGAAAAGCACATTCAAAACATTATGCTTTTTATCCATATGCAAGTAAGACCGCTACAACTGGATGTTTTATTTATGCAGCAGAGACAATTCACAACTAACAAATTATTTTTCTCAGTTAAAATGTTTAGGAATACACAGCAGCATATTTCTATGGATAATTTAGCCATCTACTTCAGTCACCAGAAAGCCTAGCCTACACTATGTTAGACAATTTGCCCCAAGACGAATAGTTATGAGGGCAGTTAACAGCCCTCAAAACTACTGCCAGGATTATTTGAAATTGGTTGGATAGAGATATGTTTGAGAGAGGTCTAAAAACTAGACTAGTAGCATCCAGAGAGTGGTCAATGCCCTTTAACCACATGTGTGAGTACAGCTTGTGGCAATAGCAGTAGTGGTGAAGGCTTGGTATATAAGACTTCTAAAAGGTACATCTGAAACCATCCAATACTCTAGTCCCCAGGTTCTCAACGTGTGTTACGCGTACCCCGGGGGTACTTCTGATGGTTCCAGGGGTACTCGGGCTTGATATCCTTAACCAAGAATAACAAATTTAGAGTTGTAGAAAATGATAAATCTTAAACAACACCAACTTAGTATTTTAGCTAATTAAAAGCAATAGTAAATGCTTGAAAATAGTTTAGAACCAATTATGTACTACAATTAAATATATATTTGTCAAGGGGTACTTGTGATAATGTTTACTATGCTAGGAGGTACTTGGTGGGTACAGGGTTTTAAAAGGGGTACATACCAATAAAATGTTGAGAAATACTGCTCTAGTCAATACTGGGTAACCAACAGTGAATAACCTTAGTTCCATGAGAAACATTATCATGATAATTATGATCTTTCTCTTACCTTTTTATCCATTTTCAACCAAGCTATAGTATCCTTAATTGTATACTGAAGACCAAAAAACCAGGTTTCTCGAAGGCCCAAGGTTCGACATACTAAGTCAAAAAGATCTTTTCCCTTCCACTTCACCTGAAACAACACAGGTATATTTTTGGCGAGTTGTGTAATTAGATATTAAAGTTACTGCACCACTTAATAAAACAAGAAAAATTCTAGCACAAGGTGAATGAAAGTGTTAAGTCCTGATTAGGAACACTTCACAACAGCAGGTAATGAAAGCCTGCAGTTTTCAAGTGCATCCTTCCAAGGACACTTTTGCTGCACTCAAGGTAAACTGCATCAAAATGACAGTATGCAGTATTTTTGCTGGAATGGCACAGCACACATCATAATACCGAGCTGCAGTGTGGATAACCGTACACTCTAGTAAGGAAGCTCTATATAGCACTTTCAGACGATGCTTCTTATCAAGACCACAATAGGTCAAACACTGCTTCCAAGAAACTCTATTGTAAATATAGCTTAAAATGTGTATAAAATGGAACATAAGCTGTGTAGCGGCTACAGCTTGCTGTTTCAGGGTATTCATATCGTACAGCTTTCAAGAGCAAAAGCGTGAAACAGTACAGCTCGGCAGTGAAATGCAAACCACCACGCCTTGCATGCAAATTTAAAGCAGCCCGGAACTGCATCAAACACGCTTCCTGATGATTTTGATAGGCCCAGTTTCAAAGGAACATACAATTTGTATGCAAATACATAATTAATATTTCATTGAGCCAGGGCTGTGGAGTTGGAGCAATTGTGGGTACCTGAGGTCAGAGTTGGAGTCGGTGGTTTCATAAACTGAGGACAAAAAACAAAAAATCAGGATTCGGATGATTTTTGTACCAAATCCACAGCTCTGGTAAATATTAGACTAAGGAGTCGGAGTCGAGGAGTTGGAGCCATTTTGGGTACCTGGAGTCGGTAGTATCATTAACTGAGGAGCCTGATTGGAGTCAGATGATTTTTGTACCGACTCCACAGCCCTGCATTGACCACCTCTACGCTGCAGTAAACCAGGTCAGTAATAACATACATTTGGCATTATAGTAATTATTTATATTAAAAAAAAAAATCCGTAGCAATTTATTTTCTTTTTGTATGGCTAGACAGCGGCAGTTTTATTGGGCTCCCTTCTCCCTCACTCGCAGCAAGGGCCCTTTCATACAAACTACAGTATATACAGATTTAATTAGCGCATCGGGTGCAATTTATCTATCACAAGGGCATTGTAATCACCACAGTAATTGCGGTGCCATTTCCACACTGCTGCGATTCAATTTGAACCCTAACACAAAAGTAATGCATGCAACGTTTTTTCCTGTGTTTGCATTAAATCAATAAGAGCCCAAGAGAATTGCATAGCAGAACGCATGGATTATTATTCTTTAAAACACCTTCCCTGCTTTCCTTTTTATATGTTAGTAATCACTTGATCGCACGTTATTTGCAGAGCAACATAAATTGTGTGAATCGAGAAAATTGTGATTAGATCACAGTGCTTTTGATTTTCAGTGTAAAATGGGCCTTACATGCAAGGATATTGTCCTCTGCACAAACAAGCAGACTGGGGATGGGACAAGCCAAACACACGTTATCAAGGAGGGAAGAATGACTGGACACTTCCCAAACAAACGTATAGAAGATGAGGGGTGGAGCTAAAAGAAAACCCTGGTAAGTAATATTGCCCCACTCCAGTCTAGAAATGGACATACACTGTATACAATGTAAGTTCAATTCCACTTACAAATTAAAATCCCCTGAAGGCACAGTTCTTGAGCCATATGAAACCTCTATGGCAAATTAAGAATTGTGCTTTCGATCTGCACTATATGCTGTTGAGAAGAATAAACGTCCCAGATCAGACAGTGTGAGCAGCAGGAAATTGCTGTTAAAGGGGATCCCGACAAGTTATTTGTACAAGTGATAAAACATCGGATAAAAAAGGTAGGCTTTATGCTGGGTACACACAATGTCATTTCCTGTCCAATCGATGGGTGACCTGACAGGAAAGGGTAGTGTGTGTACATGTCCAAACTGCTCCCGATTGATAAAGGGATAGATTTTCCGATAACTTCACAAAAAAGATCTCCCTATCGATGAGAAACAGATTGGATAGTAGGCCTGAACGATTTTAGTAAAGGATTGAATCGCACGATTTCTGTCAGAAATTGCGATTTCGATTCACGATTTTCGTGAGCTTGCACGATTTTCGACAGCTTGTAATTTCACAACTAGGCTCAGTTTGTGTGTGTGAGCAGAGTCCTTCCTTTGCTTTATGAGAGTCTCTGCAGGCCTGTCAATCAAGCTTTGCTTTGGCCAGTTTATCAAGCCTAGCCTTTCCTGCAAACACAATTATGCCTTTGCCCAAATTTACTGTGCCCCACTGCAGCAAACAGCTATGCAGAATAGATTGCCTCAATTTCAAATTCACAGCACCCCACTGCAAACAGCCGTGCAGAATACTAAGTTACCACAGTCAGTCACAGCACAGTCATCAGCATTATCACGCTGACACGCTGTGCAAAGGAAGTGGAGGCAGTGCAAAAAAGTTGATTGACAGGCTGCCCGGCCAGCTAGTGATGTGGACTCGGGAGGCTGAGCTACGCGTGATTGAGAGCCTGTGGGCGGAGTCTTCCGTCCGCCCAGCCAATGACATGGAGGCGCTGGGAGGAGTGAGCCGCCGCAAGAGTGACAGACTGTGGGCGGAGTCTGCTGCCCGCTCATCTCATAGGCTGTAGGCACGGAAGTTGGGGAGAGAGTGAGCCGCCTCCATAGCCGAAAGGGACGCGCGAGTAACACCCACTGAGCCGCCGTCGCATGGAGCGGCAAGCTGTGCACAGCACGAGAGGGGGCTGCCTGCAGAGGGGGACGAAATCGCCGCTATGACGATCTCGGAATCGCCGTTTCCGTGATCCCGATTTCGATCCCCAAACGATTTATCGTTCAGGCCTATTGGATAGGTCAGAAATAATTGTCCGATTCCCATCAATCGGACCAGAAGTCGCATCGTGTGATCCCAGCATTACAACACAACCATCATTCAAAAATATTTTAATTTGTAACGCTATTTTCTATCACTTCAAAAAGTGGAGGTAAAACCGTGCTTGCCTACTGCTTAAGCGTGCGCATGCATGCACACTCGCGTACGCCTGTATGGTGAACATGGGTAAACGGTCATCCAAAACAATCAAAAAAGATCACTTCAAGTGGAATTTACACGAGACATGCATAGTTTAAAGCATACCTAAGCTTAGAAGGATATGAAGCCTGCCATATTTATTTCCTTTTAAACAATGCAGATAGCCTGGCTGTTCTGCGGATCCTCTGCCTCTCTTAGCCATAGACCCTGAACAAGCATGACCAGGCGTTTCTGACTGAAGTCAGACTGGATTAGCTGCATGCTTGTTTCAGGTGTGTGATTCAGACACAACTGCAGACAAAGAGATCAGCAGGACAACCAGGCCACTAGAATTGTTTAAAAGAATCAATATGGCAGCTTCTATATCCCTCTCAGTTCAGGTGTGCTTTAAAGCGGGAGTGTCACCATAAAAATCACATTTCAACAGCAACTGGTCTGAGTGTAATAAAGTGATAACTGAGTGATAAACATGCTAATCATGCATTCAAAACTTTTTCTGCTGTTATGATTTGGAGTTTTCACATACTTAAAGGGAACCTAAACTGAGAGGCAGCGTTCTCCCCAGAATTGTTTTCCAGCCGGGTGGGGCGAGATGAGAGAATGCAGGGCCGGTGCTTCATTGCACAACTCTGCTTATAGCAGAGAAGGAGGTGAGCCGATGACAGCTGGGTGCTAACCAAAACTAGCCGGGTGGAGCACCCGGCTAAAAGCCTGGGGAGAATACTGGAGAGGGATATGGATGTTTCCTTTTAAACAATACCAGTTGCCTGGCAGTCCTGCTGATCTCTTTGATTGCAGTAGTGGCTGAATCACACACACCTGAAACAAGCATGCAGCTAATCCAGTCTGACTTCAGTCAGAGCACCTGATCTTGTTGAAGGGCTGTGGCTAAAAGTATTAGAGACGCAGGATCTGCAGGAGAGTCAGGCAACTGGTATTACAGGTAGTCCTCGGTTAACAAACGAGATAGGGACTGTAGGTTCGTTCGTAACTTGAATTTGTTCTTAACCCTCCTGGTGGCTTATCAAAATCCGCCAGGGGGCAGCAAAGCCGTTTAAAAAAAAAAAAAGGCAAGACAAGGTCTCACTACATGATAGCCGCTGCTCAGCGGCATCCCCCCAGCCCCTCCGACCGCCTCCGGCGATCGGAGATCAGGAGATCCCGTTCAAACAACGGGATCTCCTGGAAGGCTTCCCCCGTCGCCATGACGACGGGCGGGATGACGTCATCGACATCGTGGCGTCAAAGGGGACTCCGAACCACCCCACAGCGCTGCCTGGCACTGATTGGCCAGGCAGCGCACGGGGTCTGGGGGGGGGTAAGCTCGGGCTTACCGCTAGGAAGGTTAAGTCAGGACTTAACCAGAACCGGCAGGTTCTTATGCGTCGCATAATGACGCAATCAGGAGGCACCGCCACTAGGGGTCTTCTCCTGATTGTTTGCATCATTATGCGACGCATAACAACCCGCCGGGGAACAGTGGACGGCGCGAGAGGATGGGCCGCGCAGCACGATGAGACGTTAGACCGTCATGGAACAGGTGAGATGTCCTCTATCTACCTTCCGCTGCGCATACTCTGCTTTTAAAAAGGGCAGTAGAAGAGGTAGTCCCCGGCGGCGTGACATCATCGCAGCGGGTCGGCAGGTGTTCGTAAGTCGGGCGTTTGTAAACCGGGGACTACCTGTATTTTAAACTGAAAAATTCATATCCTTCTCAGTTTAGGTTCCCTTTAAGGAGCACTGGCCCTTTAGTAGTCAGTGCCAAACAGTTGCATGCTGGGGGTTCTTTTTATCTATAATATATTCCTTCTCTTCCATTTATTTTCCTGCCTAGCTGCTTATCCAAAACACGATCCCCTGCTCACTTGTGTTTATAAGAAAGGCTGAGGTGACTCAGCGATTGGAGGAGAAAAGAAAAAAAAGTAAAGGGCAGAAATGACATCAGGATTTAGCCTAAACTGTGGGCAAAAGAAATGATTCCCACCAGGAACAGAATTCTCTTCATTTACTGTATAAAATTCACTGAAATCAAAACGTGGACAGTACAATACATGTGTTATGTAAGTAGATCAAGTATTTATCTACTTATGTGTTTTTTCCCCTAGCATGGTATGGCTAATCCCACTGCAAAATAAAGCATGGACTGCATAAGTAACCTGTCAATATACAGTAGCTTTCCATGTACAGTACATTTACAAATATTCTTACAAAAGATTTAACACATTAGAAAATAATAAAAAGGATTACTTGTAGAGCATCAGCATCCTACAGAAGAATCCTGCAATGCACTAAATATATGCCACCAATGTATATCCATTATAGCAATGCAAAGTCATATACTGCTTTTCCCATGGATTATAACCTGCCTTGAAAGATCACTATAAGCCGCTTTGTCTGCCCCTGAAGTAAAAGCATCTTGCTCGGAGTCTGCATGACCTGCTGGCAGGTGTTCCTATACCTCTTGCTGTGCTAGCAAGATTTTTTCAAAAGCAGAGCTCTATTGTTCCTCAAGGCAACTATCGCATTATCTTCCGACCTGCCAGTCAAATAAGGTCTCTCCAAAAACCTTTATGGCAAAGTCACAGCCACTTTCCAGAACAGAGTGCCAACTTAGGACACAGTCTGATAACTTTAAAAAAACTTTAATTAGGTAAAAATGTAAAAGCTACACTAATTTATGCCAATTAAATGATGCATGGAATCCTTCATAAAAAAAAAAAAAAAAAAAAAAACAGCACTCCAGTAAAAATACACAGGGCTGGAGTCGGTACAAAAATCCTCCCACTCCGACTCCACAGGTTAGTATTCCACCGACTCAGACTCCCCCTCCTCTAATTTGTATATTGCAATCTTGTCGATTGAAAGTATTCCTATCCTATCAAACCCCTGTGTCGCTGCATCCAGCGTTTGTCCCTGTGTCCCTGTTATTTGCCTATTGCGCATGTGTGCAGTAACGGACATGGACAGCTGGACGGGACCAGGGAGCAAGGCGGGCGGGAGAGTGCATGCGCACTGGTGGCAGTGGCAAAAAAAAAAAAAAAAAAAGACCTAGAGCCCATTTTTAAATGGGCTTGGGCCTACTAGTGTAACATAAAATGCATCTCTTAACTGCCAACGCTTAGGAATTTTAAAAGACAACTGAACTGAGAGGGATATGGAGGTGCGTCAGTCGCCAGCCTGCAACGGTCATATTGTTGACTTGACTGAGCTACTTGAACCTTCCAATGAAGAGGGAAGGGAGCAGCATAAAAACAACAGTAAACTGAAAGTCTGGCCCAGCTGCATGTCCTATGAACAGGGGAGGGAAGGGAAAGCATGATGCATCTTCTGCTTGTGGGAGTAAAGCAATCACGTGAAACGGTTCAGCCTGAGTAATTGCCACTCAAATTATGTCTGGCACAGAAGAGGATATCTATATGAACTGTTGAAAAAGTATGTGTAGGGCATTCAACATGAGATTACCTTGGGTTTACATAAAATCTAGAGAATCACTAGTTGGCCATGCTACTGCTAGTCATGAAATTGGCTAATTTGTCGGACAATCAACTGGCTGATAAACATGATCGGTTGGAAACAATCGATCGGGCATACTAACGGGAAGGGAACATGTACCCAATCCGATCCGAATTGGGTAGGGTACCTATTCACTTCCAGTTAGTGGACCTCATCGATGGTCTCAGAGAGATCACACTTATCAGATTGGGTGGCCAATCGTTCAGGAAACTGGACCATTAGAGGACAAATTTTAGATGCATACATATGCACCATCACAGTCATTCATAACGATCACAGAGGTCTGGCTTCCGTCCGTAGCCTCCCCTCCTAAAGGAAGAGGTCATAGGTGATTCTCTAGGACCAATCAGAGAAGCGCCTCGGACCTCTTCTGCCAGGTGGAGGGGCTACGGGCGGAAGCCAGACATATGGACACCTGGTAAGTATAAATAACTAAATTTGTAGTCACCCCCAACCCCCCCCCCCCCCAAAAGAAACAAAAAAAATTGCTGCAAAAATCCCTTTTCAAAGCAATTTTGCAGCGCTACTATAAACAGCATTGAGCGACTCAAAAATGCTGCATGTCCTGCAATTATGATTAACCCTAGTCACAATCGCACTAGTGGGTTCCCCACCACTCGCATTGGCAAAGCATTTTTGGGAATTGTCGGCAATCCCAAAACGCTATCTAAAACAACCTAGTGGGACCAAGCCCTTAATGTCTTTTATGTTTTTTCTTTATCCAACTTTTGGCAATGCTACACAGATTCCAGTACTGAGGATGAAAATACACAGATGTCACTGTGCTAATATCTTCTTGACCCCAGATGTCTCTATTCAACCTTCTGTTTGTTTCTAATAAAGGTGTCAATTAGGAACAAACAGAATCCATCTGTAACCTCTCAAAGAAAATGAAGGTGTGAAGGGCAGACATCTCTAGCCACCAAACTGCCAAAACTACTCAAACAGTAACATCAATTTACTAAGTGGAAACTCTAAGCAAACACAGCAGCACACATCCTCACAATGATGCAAAAGTGAATCTACCAGAGATCTGAGTAAGGAGGTCAAAAACTATATAATCCTTTCCAGTTTTACCAAATTTATGTACAATAAGGGTAAACAAACTAAATACACGGAAAACATTATTTGGGTACTGTAAACTAACATAAATGTGGTAAGATGGACAAAACTGTGCAATCAAGATTTTATTATCACTAGCTTTATGCTGTCAACTCTATAAGAGCTGGAACCCACAAGGGCGATTTTCAGAGCATTTTTTTAGGAGCGTTTGAAAACGCTAGCGTTTTGTAAAAATGCTCAGCTACTGTTAATGGATGGGGCAACTTCAACTGGAGCGATTGCGATTCAGAAAATCGCAAGCGCAGGACATGCAGCATTTTGGGAGCATTAGCGCTTCAATGTAAAGTATATCATCGCTGGCGTAATCGCTCAGCAAAACCTGCACGGAGCGATTTTGCTAGAGTTTTCAAGTTATTGCACACTGTAACAAAATTATTATTAATTGAAAGGACCAATCAGACTTTAAAATGCTAATGGCTACACAACCGCTGGCAAATTGATACACTTTTTAAAATCGCTCCCTAAAACGCTCATTAAACCGCTTACAAACTGTTCATACAAAATGCTAGCGACTGTGTTTTGCAGTGGGTTCCAGGCCTAACAGAAGGCATACATCTGGCTGCCACCAACACCAATACAAAGTAGCAGCAGAATTTAGTTTTGGCAGCTAAATAACCTTAAAGGGAACCTAAACTGATATGGATGTTTCATTTAAACAATACCAGTTGCCTGGCAGTCCTGCTGATCTATTTGACTTCAGTAGTGGCTGAATCACACACCTGGAACAAGCATGTAGCTAATCCAGTCTGACTTCAGTCAGAGCACCTGTCTGCATGATTGTTGAGGGACTGTGGCTAAAAGTATAAGGGCCCGTTTCCACTTGTGCGGTGCAATTGCCGCGGTAAAAATTCGCATGCGTATGCGAATTTCGCATGCGAGTGTATGCGAATTTTTGTGCAAATTCGCACGAAGATTCGCATGAATGACGCTGTATGCGAATTTAACCATGGCAGTGCCGGTGTGCATGTCCATTGAATTCCATGCGAACTCGCATGGAAATTCGCATACCAAAGCCGCAGGCGATTTCCCTATTAAATACATTAGCGGCGATTCGCATGCATTCCACACGCAGGCGAATTCTGAGGGCTCTGCCGTGCAGAAAAATCCTGCATAGAAAAACGCTCAGGAAAACTGACAAGTAAAAACAGGCCCATCCACTTGTATTGGCTGTGCGAATCTGCATGCAGGAAACGCATGCAGATTCGCGATAGTGGAAACGGGCCCTCAGAGACACAGGATCAGCAGGAGAGTCAGGCAAGTGGTATTATTTTAAAAGGACAAATCCATATCCTTCTCAGTTTAGGTTCCCTTTAACCATAGTGATTTAGAAAGCTTAAGAACAAAGAAAAAGAATAGAATAAAAAAAGCCCAAAAAGAACCACATTCACACAGCTGCAGCCTAACCAACACTGACTGTTCTGATCAGTTCTCAACATTCAGGAGAATGTAGCTCTAACATAGTACCCTCCTATTCCGTCCATATTTTGTAGTATTTCTGTGGGCAGTTCCTGCTATAGTTAGTTTATATAGAGGAAGTATCTTATTGATAGCCTGAACCCAGGACTGAAGTGTTGGTGTGGTTTGATTGTTCCACACTTATATACAAACAAACAAAAAACAACACAGCATAAAGCATATAACATATATGAAAAAGATAACTCACTATGCCTTTCACTGAAGACAACAGAGAAAACATGGCATTTGCATTTTCTCAATAGAAAGTATGCTTAAAGTAAATAATAAACAGGGTTTTTTTTTAATCTACTACTGCAAATGCAAAAATACAATCTAGGAATCAGGATTAATAATTACAAATAGATCTGAAACAGAACTGACAGTTACCAGCTCAGCATCATCAGATTTCCCAGTCCTGTAGATAAGAGAACATAACCTGCTTCCAGAAGTTGTTACAGGTCCAGCCTGAAACCTATACTAACAACAAGCAGGCTATCATGGGGGGTGTGGGATTTGGAGGCGGGGCAGGAAGCACTGAATAGGTGTGCCTCATTGGCAAAAATTCTAAGCAGCAGTTGAACAAACTTGAGCAGCATTTAAAGAGAGTCTGAAGCGAGAATAAATCTCGCTTCAGACCTCATAAATAGCAGGGGCACGTGTGCCCCTGCTAAAACGCCGCTATAGCGCGGCTTAACGGGGGTCCCTTCACCCCCAAATCCCCCTCGATACACCCGGGGAGCGCTTCCTGGTTGGGGCAGGGCTAACCGCCGCAACCCTGCCCCACGCGCGTCTGTCAGCGCGTATCTCCGCCTCTCCCCCGCCCCTCTCAGTCTTCCTTCACTGAGAGGGGCGGGGGAGAGGCGGCGATGCGCCGCTGACAGACGCGACTGGAGGCAGGGCTGCAGCCGTTAGCCCTGCCTCCAGGAAGGGAAATTCTGCAACCTTTTTACGACACACTTTTGCGGGGGGTGGGTTGGGGGTGAAGGGACCCCCGTTTAGCCGCGGGATAGCGCCCCTGCTATTTATGAGCTCTGAAGCGAGATTTATTCTCGCTTCAGAGTCTCTTTAAGAGACAACTGCTCCCCAACTACAATACTTTTTGTATGCTCATACGCATTGAACATGATGGACCCATAGGTAGGTCCTCAGGTAATCATTTTCTCAGCGGTAATGAGACTTAAGGTGCGTACACACGCACTACGGCCGCCAACGACGGGTCCGTCAGACCCTCCCGCTGGGCGGACTTTCAGGCGATAGTAGCGCGCTGTCGGCGGACTGATAAGGCTGTTTCTGAGCGATCCGCTCAGCGGATCGTTCAGAAACAGCCTTATCAGTCTGCCGACAGTGCGTACACACGCGCTACTGTCGCCTGAAAGTCTGTCCAGGGGGAGGGTCTGACGGACTCGTCGTTGGTGGCCATAGTGCGTGTGTATGCACCTTTATGCTCAACATGAAGAGTGCTGGGACTGTTCAACCATCCGTGAGGAAGAGGCCTTAAAGAAGACAAAACCATTATAGATGCATTTCTCACCATGGGTAATTTCACAAATATATGTTTTAACAGCACTTTTTGTTAAAAAATAATTTAGTGCTGCACTCAGTGTGGTACATATAAAATATTTACTGGCAATATGTCATACTAACTTATTAAAAATAATAATCTATTCTAATTATTATTATTTATTAGATTTGTATAGCGCCAACATATTACGCAGCACTGTACAATAAATAGGATTACAGACAATGATAACTGGGGTGACAGAACAATACAGGTAACAAATCATATATACAACAATACAGGTAATAGCAATAAGATACACAACACAATGCAGATAGTAGTACAATGCCAGATCATAAACTGGAGTGGTAGTGGTAAAAATTACCAGTTCCAAATTCTGGGTAAAGTGCACACAGTCAAGTAAGATACACAAGGGGAGAGGGCCCTGCCAAAGACTTACAATCTAGAGGGAGGGGTTGGTGACACGAAGGAGGGGGTGCAACAAGAAGTTGAGGAGGAGAGCAAGAAAAACAAAAGATACTATACAGCATTATTCTTTATAACAAAAACTAATAACTGGATCTACATCTTTTAAATAGCACAGCATTTTTATTAACGAATAATGAAAGAAATACATAATAAACATTACCTCACAGTTGAACTCCATTTCTGCATCCATAGTAATGATCCTGACAGTGAATGTTTTGGGCTGTTTCCTCTTCAGTGAAGAGAAACTCATTCTTGAAGCAATGGCACCAGCCATATTTTCACTCAGTTTGTGACGTTGTATCCAAAGTTAAATTCCACAAATAGCTGTTTGCAGGTGTAAGAAAGGAGCCTCTGCATCCATACTTGTTATTGATGTACACATTCTGAAACAGCGCAGTGCCTGAGACCTTCACTCCCATTCTTCTTGGTGAAACATGGTATTTGCTTGTGCAGTGTCAGTTCTGGGAACCTGGAATACATGGAAGTACGGTATATGAAAACATAGAACAATACAAGAAAGGCAAGTGTGGCATGAAACTGCTTGAACTCACACAATGCAATTTCCTGTCCGATCAACTAGTAATTTGACAGACAGGAAGTTGCATCGTGTGTACATGTCCAGACTGTTCTCGATAGATAATGGTTTCGTTTTTCCTGTGAAAACTTCATTATCGAACAGAAGCAGATTGGACATGATGGAAATAATCGTCCGATTCCCGTCGATCGGACAGGAAATAGCATCATGTGTACCCAGCATAACAGAAACAATGGACAGCACCACATCTTTCAATACTGACAGTGCCATAATGCTCCACAAATATCAGTGCTTTTTGATTGTTTGTCTGCCTTTATTCCATTTGACAACAGTTATGCTGTGTACATACTATGCAATTTTAATTTAAGATGCAATTTCCAGTCTAGAACATGATTGGGTTGTAGAAAAAAAAAATATATATATACAGTCTACTGACTGCCAGCAACCGATCCCAGCTGAAAATCTATCTTTTTCTCGATCGGAAGCAGATGCTGAAAAATATTGATTGAAATACTGGCTATAGTTATATTCTGTGTGCACGTCCTTTCAATTCATGTCCATGTGGAAATATGGTAGTACATCTGATAGGAATTTGGTAGGAAAAAAAATTAAAAAAAAAAATCACGTGTGTATGCATTGCTATCTTTCAATCGATCAATATCTGATATGAATATCGACCTGATCACTAACTCGAATTAGATCTGAAGTGAAAATTGCGCGATGTCTACCCAGCTTTAGGACCTGTTCCCACTGTATGTGCGCCAATCCACTTTTTGGATCACACTAGATCAGGGAATTGCAATGACATGTTTTCTCCTAGAAAGCCCATATTTATGTTCTCCCAAATTCAATGCAGTTAGCAAACGCACTGCCTTCTGCATTATTTGTGCAACTGCATTTCTGTTCCATTTACTGTAAGTGAATGAAGGTCAGAAAAACACTAAAAACTAACATGAAACCCACCACTTTGATCCACTATTCTCAGGCTGCCATCCAGGGCATCTATTCTATAAAGTTTCACTCTTCCATTGGAATTCTCTTACAAATCTTGTCTGCCATGCTCTGGGCCTTGAAATCTTCAAATGCACCCCAACAGACAAACGCATAATCTGTGATTATAGTCGTCGTCGTCCCCTCCCCCCTCCTTCCAGATATAGCCACATCTACACCAGCTGCCTCATCCACTGACCCCTTCATTACCTTACCTACTGTTTCCACCTACTTGCCATTAAAGGGGCACTATGGCGAAACATTTTAAAATTTAAAATATGTGCAAACATATACAAATAAGAACAATTTTTCCAGAGTAAAATGAGCCATAAATTACTTTTCTCCTATGTTGCTGTTGCTTACAGTAGGTAGTAGAAATCTGACAGAAGTGACAGGTTTTGGACTAGTCCATCTCTTCATAGGGGATTCTCAGGGATTTATTTTCAAAAGCACTTAGTGAATGGCAGTTGATCTGTCCAACTGCCAAACAACAGTGTAGCCTAACAGCGAAGCTGGCCAGCATCATTATTTAAATCCTTTTTATGGAATATCTTTATAAAGAATAAAAGCCCTGTGGAGAATCCCCTATGAAGAGATTGACTAGTCCAAAACCTGTCACTTCTGTCAGATTTCTACTATCTACTGTAAGGGCTGGTGCACACCAAAAACCGCAAGCAGATCCGCAAAACGCTAGCAGATTTTGAAACGCTTTTTTTAATTTTTCTATGGCGTTTTGCTAGCGTTTTGCGGATTGCTGCTGCGGTTTTCAGTATAGTAGATTTCATATATTGTTACAGTAAAGCTGTTACTGAACAGCTTCTGTAACAAAAACGCCTGCAAAACCGCTCTGAACAGGCGTTTTTCAGAGCGGTTTGCGTTTTTCCTATACTTAACATTGAGGCAGAAACGCATCCGAAATCCAAAAAATGCCTCACCCAGGCATTTTTCGTTTCTGCAAAACGCCTGCCGCTCTGGTGTGCACCACCCCATTGAGATACATTGACCAAGCAGATCCGCAGCCGCAAGCGGATCTGAAAACGCCCAAAAAGCCGCTCGGTGTGCACCAGCCCTAAGTGACCGCAACATAGGAGAAAAGTCATTTATGGCTCATTTTACTCAGGAAAAAACGCACTTCTTATTTCTTTGTTTGCACATATTTTAATTTTTACGATTTTTCGTCATAATGCCCCTTTAAGGGGTAAACACACCTGGTGTTCTCATCTTTCTCTGTGGCACTAATTCCAACTCATAAACACGTATGCAGGATGTTCTTATACCATGCATGAACTTGTATGTATTTTGTAACTGTGTTGCTGGATGCTAAAATTTTACTTCTGTGAACTATGTATCTTCGCACACAACTACTGTCTGCATTATAAACTATACAGCTCCATGGAGGAAGATGGCAATGCAATGACATAACACATCCTGAGACCACCAACATGGGCTACTTTCAACGTGTTGTATTGCGGTGCAACGAAATTGCCACATTGTAATGCGGCTTGCCGTACTGTAACGCAACACCTATGAAGTTCACAGAGCAATGGGGCATTGTGGTATAACAGCATCCCAATGCACTGTGTTACCACAAAATCACAGTTTACAATGAAGCATATTTTCCATTGACTGTTTGCTTCACTGTATGAGATGCAACACGTAGAAAGTGTGCAGAGCCACTTTCCTGTTGCCTTCTGTTCCTGCTGTTACAGGGAAAACAATGAAATGCCAACTGTAAACCTAGCCTAAAGGCTGGAACACACACTCTGTTCAAACTCTGTACAGATACGTTCGTATAAGATGGAAGTGCACCATGAGAAACAAACTCTTGTTAAATATGTTTAAAAGGTACCCAATGCTAGAAAGGTGGACTGTGGGAGGATCAAGGAAACCACTGCACTAAAGTGTTAGGGCCCATTTCCACTATCGCGAATTCGCATGCGTTTTTCGCATGCAAATTCGCATAGCAATACAAGTGAATGGGACTGTTTCCACTTGTCAGGATTCCTTTGCGTTTTTCTGTGCAGAAAAAATTCGCATGGCAGAGCCATCAGAATTCGCATATCGCATACCGCTATGCGAATCGCATACAATGTATTTAATAGAAAATTCGCATGAGGTTTGGGTATGCGAATTTTCATGCGAATTCGCATGAAAATTCGCATAGAAACAATGGAAAAGCACACCAGCACTGCCATGGTTAAATTCGCATACACCGTCATCCATGCGAATTTCATGCGAATTCGGATGAAAATTCGCATAGACCCGCGATTCGCACCGCACAAGTGGAAATGCAGCCTTACACTCCACAAAATATGAAATGCGTGCTCATGTGACATGCCTGAGACCAAACATTTCATATTTCCACAGAAAACTGGGCTCTTGCAGCTTTGTGTAAGCAAGCAGGCTCTCCTTCCTCATATACTGATCATTTCTTCAACAACTATTTACTGGGCCTTTAAAGTGAACCAGAGACGAAGCACCCTCATGTATTTTACCATATATATCAGTGGGAACATTAGAGAAACCATCTACCCTGCTCTCTGCTTCATCCTTCACTGCTCAGCCTGCTGTTATTAGCCCTGATAAAATCCCTGACTGAGCATTCAGTCTGCCTTTGCTCAGGAATCATTAAAGCTGAGTCTGTCTTCTCTGATGTCTTTTAAAGCCCAATCCCGCCCCTTCTGGCTCTGCTTTCCTGTTCTCTATACTGCAGCATTACAGAAAGCTGTGATGAGATGGGAGGAGCTGCTATTGTAAGGGTATATCGAAAAACTTTTTTCCATCTATATTTGTTAGTCATAAGAGGTTTTTAGAAATGGGGATTTCATTTTGCACACAGCCCACTAAATAATATGCTTTTTTGATGAACTGTGTTTTGCATGGAGTTTTACTAAAAAAAAAAAAAAACACAAAAGCGGAACACCTGAGTGTCGAAAATACCAGGTATAGTATTTATTTTGTAAAATCTATTGAGGGATGTTTATTTTGTGCCAAAGCGTTCATCTCTGGTTTCTTTTAAAGCAAACCTGAAGTGAAAATATTTTTCATAATTTTACAAAGACCGTTACCATCTCAACTCATCATAAGGGTGACAAAAGTTGCATGTGTGGGCAGTGTGATGGCACAGTGAAGCACACTACCCCCTCTCATTGATGGCTCCCTAATTCAGATTAAAGCCAGTGCACTAGCTGCACAAAGTTGGTATGTTCTCCCTGTGTCTGTATTAAGCTGGTCACCCCGGTTTCCTACCACATTCCAAAAACATGGTCTGTCCCCTAAGTTGGCACTAGACAACAATGAACTATGGTGGTGATGCCTACCAGCATCCGAAGTGCAAATAAAATTACTTCTGAGCAGACAGCATCTCACTCTATACACAGTGACTCTCTGCAGACTTAACCACAATCTAATTAGTCAGAGAGTTTTGTGTTTACTCATAACATCAGTGTGCAGATCCAGGCAATAATCACAGCCACTCACACAGACTAGATGCAGCAATCCATGCAGAGACTTGCAGCTTCAATAATAGTACTGTAGTCCAGAATACTATAAACCGTAAACAGGACTGCTTGAGCGATGCCCTTAGAGGGGACCCCATTCATCCTTGCACAGGTCACATACAGTGGTCGCACACACGCTGGTGTAAATCAGGGCTTAAAGGTTCATCATTTATATTTATATGCACAACAAAAGAAATCCAGGCACGCCGAGCCCTCAGCCTCCCCGCAGTATAACCTGGCCGCCAGCCGCACTCACAGCGCCCGATACTCCCCGCTGCACCTTCACATTCCACAGGGGGGGAACTTCTGCTCGCCACAGCCTCCGTAACGGTGTTTACCGGAAGTTGCGGAGACCCACTAAGGTAGATGGAGTAGCTAGTGAGGGTCCTGGAAGTGACGCCAGTGGGAAGACAGGAAGTGGGCGGGGGCTGCTGCTGAGAGCCGACGGAGAGTCTGGAACTCTGGATTCGGGAAAAAGATTGATGAGGGATGAGACTGTGTGTAGTTATTACACACAGCGTTCATGATTAGTTGAAGTCTTTGTGGAGGACGGTCACACGTACTGTTCCGGGGGTTTAGCACGAGGCGTCCGATAATCCAGCACATGGAACAAGCAGTAAACTGTTCTTGCTCTATTAGTAGTCTGAAAGGCGAAATCAAGCACTGAGTTTACGAATGCCTCTTTCATGTTCCCTGCAGTATCTTGGTGATATTACTATAGGTATAAAAGTATGATGTATTATATCTATTAAATGTCGGCTGTGTCATTCTGTCAGGCTGCAGAAGCTAATTTAAACCTCTATTCTCCTGTGTTAAACAGTTTAGAAGGAAGCCCAAAAGCCATTAGTGAAGATAAAAATCTCAGTTACCTTTGATGTGTGCTTATCAGCAAGGCTGTTAAAACCCAAGAGGACGCAAGCCGCATACTATACTGCAAAGCATTCTGGGGCCCTCCCCTCGGCTGCTAATGAGACTTTACAGCAGCTTGTAATCAGTCCAGTGCGTAGCACTGATAAATCTCCGGGCAGAGTACACTGCAGGAGTCAGCTATTGTTCCTAGCCACATGGCTCATTAACCACTTGAGGACCCACCCTTTACCCCCCCTTAAGGACCAGCGCTGTATTATGTGATCTGTGCTGGGTGGGCTCTGCAGCCCCTAGCACAGATCAGGGTGCACGCAGAGCGATCAGATCGCCCCCCTTTTTTCCCCCCTATGGGGATGATGTGCAGGGGGGGTCTGATCGCGTCTGCGTGCAGGCATGTTGCGGGGGGGGCACCTCAAAGCCCCCCTCCGTGGCGACATTCTCCCCCTCCCTCTCCTACCTCCCTTCCCCGGAGATCCGGGCTGCACAGGACGCTATCCGTCCTGTGCAGCCAGTGACAGGACGTCCCCTGTCAGATGGCGGCGATCCCCGGCCGCTGATTGGCCGGGGATCGCCGATCTGCCTTACGGCGCTGCTGCGCAGCAGCGCCGTACAATGTAAACAAAGCGGATTATTTCCGCTTGTGTTTACATTTAGCCTGCGAGCCGCCATCGGCGGCCCGCAGGCTATTCACGGAGCCCCCCGCCGTGATTTGACAGGAAGCAGCCGCTCGCGCGAGCGGCTGCTTCCTGATTAATCAGCCTGCAGCTGGCGACGCAGTACTGCAGCTGCCACTTTGCCGACGCACGGTATAAGCGTGCGGTCGGCAAGTGGTTAATATTCACTGCACACTGTGTTGTTCAAGTACGAGCTTATCTGTGATCAGGAAGCAGGCAGGACATGACGACACATTTGACAGAAAAACATGGAGCCTGCCATCAGCTGTCAGGAGCATCTATCTCTGCATATACTATATACAAATTCTGTGAAATCCAAACGTGGACAGTGAAATGCATATGTAATGTAAGTACAGCCAATCTTTAGCTACTGATATATGTGTTTATTTTCTCTGAGACCTTATACCTAACAGCTCCTCTTTAATAGCTCTTATGGAATCAGCAGGTGATCTACTGGTCACATATCAATTTCTTTGGATAGTTCATCAGTCAAAATTGTAATTAGGCACTGCTGAATTTTTGTACGGTTTTGGCCTCACTTGTGCCAGATGAGTTCTTGGCCCATATGCAATTGCAATTCACTTTTTCACCTGAGTTTTCTCCGTGGTGATATTTTCATAATTTGTCATGAAGTGCCTTTTAAAGCTAAAGGGAACCCGTTTAAAAAAAAAAAAAAGTCAGATACTCACCTAAGGAGAGGGAGGCTCTGGGTCCCACATAGAGCATTCCCTCTCCTCTCCCGGTGCCCGCTGTTGTCCTGGCTCCCCTGTAGCGGTATTCGACCGTTTCAGTCAAATACCGCTGTCTCCCGGCCGAAGGGAGGCTTCGGAAATGCTTCGGGAGCTTGAGTGCGCCCGAAGACGGGCCGCTTTACACTACGCACGCGCCCTCTATGACGCACTCGCCTGTCTTCGGGAGGACTCGGCTCCCGAAGACTTCCGAAGTCCCCGCGGTTGCGGATGCGAACGGGGGAGACAGCGCAGCACGGAGGACACCAGGAGAGGAGAGGGAAGGCTCATTAGGACCGAGCCTTCCCTCTCCTTAGGTGAGTGTCTGCCTTTTTTTTTTTTTAAATCTGGGGTTACATTAGCTTTAAGCCATCAGCGAGCAAGAAAATACTCAGAATAATTTTGATAGTACTTTTTCACCGACTTTTTGGTACTTTTTAAATTGTAAAATGCTGAAAAGTTAGTTTAAAGAGAAGATGAAAATTATCTCCTAGGGAAAATTTAATTGCATATGGGCCCTTGTCAGTCATTTTCAGGGACTGGAGGAAGGTGTGGGAAGCCTCTATAGCAGCCTTTCTCAAACTTTTTATCCTGGAGGAACCCTGCAAATACTTTTTGGATCTGAAGGAACCCCTGCAAGTAATTTTTGGATCTCAAGGAACCGCTGAATTTAATTTGCAGGTGGCATGGTCTTTAACCTCCTTAGCGGTAATCACAAGTTCAGCTCGGGGTGGAAAAAACATGCCAGGAGTGGTACCCCCGAGCTGAACTCGTGGTAGCCGACAAGAGATTACTGCAGAGTATAGCGTGCAGCAGGAATTTTAACTCACCTCCTGGGAGATCCTGATGCCAGCCTCCATTCTTCTTCCTCTCCTCTGAGGCTCTGCTTCCCCCTGGTGAGATCACGTCTGTCGCCATGACAGCCAGCAATCTCATTATAAGGTTACAACGCCACCCGCAGAATGGAGGGAAAACTGCAGCTCTGGATCCCAGGGAGGTGAGTGAATGCTGAGCTGCTGCAGATCTCCCTAACAGCATGATTTTTTCCAGGTTTTAGAATCTAAAACAGGCATGGGCAAACTCGGCCCTCCAGCTGTTACGGAACTACAAGTCTCACAATGCATTTGCCTTTATGAGTCATGACTATGGCTGTCAGACTCCTGCAATGCATTGTGGGACTTGTGGTTCCTTAACCTCCCTGGCGGTAAGCCCGTGCTGAGCACGGGCTATGCCGCGCAGGGGGATTTCTCAGGCCCTGCTGGGCCGATTTGTACACTTTTTGTTTTGCAACACGCAGCTAGCACTTTGCTAGCTGCGTGTGCAGTCTGATCGCCGCCGCTCCGCACCGATTAGGTGCCTCCGCTCGCCGCGCCGGCCCCCCCCCCCCAGACCCCGTGCGCTGCCTGGCCAATCAGTGCCAGGCAGCGCTAAGGGGTAGGCCGGGACTCCCAATGACGTCACGACGTCGGTGACGTCATGCCGCCCGTCGCCATGGCGACGGGGGAAGCCCTCCAGGAGATCCCGTTCTTTGAACGGGATCTCCTGATCTCCGATCGCCGGCGGCGATCGGAGGGGCTGGGGGGATGCCGCTGAGCTGCGGCTATCATGTAGCGAGACTTTGTCTCGCTACATGAAAAGAAAAAAAAAAAATTTAAAAAAAGAGTTTGCTGCCCCCTGGCGGATTTTTTGCAAACCGCCAGGAGGGTTAACAGCTGGAGGGCCAAGTTTCCCCATGCTTGATCTAAAAGTATGCAAAAAAATTGCACCGCTTTTAGACCCTAAAATCCGGAAAGAATCATAACGCCAAGGGGGTTAAAAGCTGGTGTGGCCATTTATGTCCTATTATACCGTGCCCTTCATTATAATGGCCCTTTATTCTAATGCTTTGTTCATTACTATTCTGACTACCAATTATAGTGTGCCCCATATTATAGTGTGCTCCTTATCATACTTCCCTTAAAGGGAACCAGAGAGGTTGGGGGGCTTCTATACATACCTGGGGCTTCCTCCAGCCCCATACGCACGGATCGCTCCCACGCCGCCGTCCTCTGCTGCCTGGATCCGCCGGTACCGGGTCCCGTCATTGCCGCCAGTCGGCCGGCAGACGCAGCCAAATGTCCGCATCACACGGGGCTCCCTCCATACACATATGCATGAGGCTGCCTACGGCGCAGCCTCATGCGTACGAGTATGGAGGGAGCCCCTGTGATGCGGACAATTGTCCGCGTCTGCTGGAAGTGACGGGACCCGGTACCGCCGATCCAGGAAGCGGAGGATGGCGGTGTGGGAGCGATCCAGGCTTATGGGGCTGGAAGAACCCCTAGGTATGTATAAAATCTTGTTCTATTTTTTCATGCCGTTCCTCTCTGGTTCCCTTTAACATCCACGATGGGGAAAAATGCCAAGGAACCCCTGCAAAGTACCCAGGGAACCCTGGTTGAGAAACCCTGCTCTATAGGAACTAGTTGGAAGATCTTGCTCAAAAGTGGAAATGACGGATTGGTCCGCTTGCGAGCTCCTCCATAGATACCAGGAGAATACACCATCGCCTAGTTGGGTGATGGCTTTGAAACAAACATAAATTCTTATCTTTACTAAGATAGTCTCACTACATGCCTTACTCAGCTGAGCTGATTTCATTCTGCCTTCATAGTTACAGTGGTTTGCAAAAGTATTCGGCCCCCTTGAAGTTTTTCACATTTTGTTATATTACTGCCACAAACATGAATCAATTTTATTGGAATTCCACGTGAAAGATCAATACAAAGTGGTGTACACGTGAGAAGTGGAACGAAAATCATACATGATTCCAAACATGTTTTACAAATAAATAACTGCAAAGTGGGGTGTGTGTAATTATTCAACCCCATTTGGTCTGAGTGCAGTCAGTTGCCCATAGACATTGCCTGATGAGTGCTAATGGCTAAATAGAGTGCACCTGTGTGTAATCTAATGTCATTACAAATACAGCTGCTTTGTTTCGGCATCAGAGGTTGTTTAAGAGAATACTGGGAGCAACAACACCATGAAGTCCAAAGAACACACCAGACATGTCAGGGATAAAGTTATTGAGAAATGTAAAGCAGGCTTAGGCTACAAAAAGACTTCCAAAGCCTTGAACATCCCGCAGAGCACTGTTCAAGCAGTCATTCAGAAGTGGAAGGAGTATGGCACAACTGTAAACCTACCAAGACAAGGCCGTCCACCTAAACTTACAGGCCGAACAAGGAGAGCGCTGATCAGAAATGCAATCAAGAGGCCCATGATGACTCTGGACGAGCTGCAGAGATCTACAGCTCAGGTGGGGGAATCTGTCCATTGGACAACTATTAGTCATGCACTGCACAAAGTTGGCCTTTATGTAAGAGTGGCAAGAAGAAAGCCATTGTTAACAGAAAAGCATAAGAAGTCCCGTTTGCCACAAGCCATGTGGGGGACACAGCAAACGTGTAAGAAGGTGCTCTGGTCAGATGAGACCAAAATTGAATTCTTTGGCCAAAATGCTATGTGTGGCGGAAAACTAACACTGCACATCACTCTGAACACACCATCCCCACTGTCAAATATGGTGGTGGCAGCTCTGAGGTGCTTCTCTTCAGCAGGGACATGGAAGCTGGTCAGAGTTGATGGGAGGATGGATGGAGCTAGATACAGTGCAATCTTGGAAGAAAACCTCTTGGAGTCTGCAAAAGACTTGAGACTGGGGCGGAGGTTCATCTTCCAGCAGGATAACGACCCTAAACATAAAGCCAGGGCAACAATGGAATGGTTTAAAACAAAACATATCCATTTGTTAGAATGGCCCAGTCAAAGTCCAGATCTCGAGAATCTGTGGCTAGATCTGAAAACTGCTGTTCACAAACGCTGTCCATCTAATCTGACTGAGCTGGAGGTGTTTTGCAAAGAAGAATGGACAAGGATTTCAGTCTCTAGATGTGCAAAGCTGGTAGAGACATAACCTAAAAGAGTGGCAGCTGTAATTGCAGCAAAAGGTGGTTTCACAAAGTATTGACTCAGGGGGCTGAATAATTACGCACACCCCACTTTGCAGTTATTTATTATTATTTTTAAATGTTTGGAATCATGTATGATTTTTGTTCCATTTCTCACGTGTAGACCACTTTGTATTGGTCTTTCATGTGGAATTCCAATAAAATTGATTCATGTTTGTGGCAGTAATTCACCTTCATCTGCCTGCGGAAAAGAGGCCTGATAGTCTATTTTTTGGAAATATTTGTTTACATATGGTTCCATCTAGTGGTAAAATGATAGTACTGGATAAAGAATCTACTCCAGTGAGCCACTACATTTATCCACTGAACATCGGCGTACACGAAATAGAGGCGCTATGAAAAAAGGGTGCAGGATACAGCCGAATTCCTTATTTTTCAATAATAAGTGGTGCTGCTTATTTGTGAGGGTTGGGAAAGCTGCACACATGGCATTATCTAGTTTTGGTGTGTATATTGCCTGTTTTTTCCTCACTCTCTATGCCTTTTTGTATTTTGTATTGAATTTGATAGTATCTTTATTATGAGCGATCAGCCGATCACTCAGCAAATTCCTTGTTATTTTTGTTTGTTTTTTCATTTTTTTCTCTTTTTGGCTTGGTCTATCTTTTCCTGCCATTTTGGACTCCAGTGGGTGTACTGGATCCTTTGCGTACGTTTTTACACGTTAACAGTTTGTATGCGTATTCGTAAGCGTTATTTTCACGTACAAAATATTTCCGCGTACAAAAAGTCTTTTTGCGTCTATGCGTTATTTTTAGGCGTTTTTACTTCCGATTGGCGGTGGGTGACTTACTAAAAGACGAGCACTTGTATCATGCTCTTTTTTTGGCGAACTAGGTGCGCCGGGGCTGTGGCGCGCTTTGTGGGCAGTGGCGGTGTTAGGGAGACTTTTCTGGGATCTCCTGTTGAGTGGATGTTGGCTTGCTGAGCAGATGGAGCCGGGATTTGAACCTGGTCTACTGTGTCAGAGACGGAGCCTTTAACCATTACACTATCCAGTCACCTACAGCCTTCATTGGCTGGGAGTTGTTTTTTTTGGCCAAGCCTACTCTCCTTTACCAGTGATTACCTCCCCTAAGTGATGTCATTGGTGATGTCAGAGGGAGTTCTATTTTTATCTTTCCCCATCAGGTCCTCCTTACTACAGGAACCTGCTGATTGGTCGCTCTTTTTAGTTAGTATGCCTGATTGGTCAGTTTGTATCTGACCAGGGGTATATAAAGTGGTGTGTCTATCTAGCATGTCATTATGAGCTTGCAGCTTGACAAAGACGCATTCAAAACAGCGGGCTGTAGCTGCGTCTAAGCCCATTTTTTTGGCATGTGATTTTAATTACGTGTTTGAATAAAGAGCTATTTTTTCAAGAGTTGTGCTGCTGATCTTGGTTTCTACAATAATAAGTATAAAAATATTGGTTTATGAATACATTTCATTGTGAATGATCACTTTGTTTAAAATTCATTTTTCAAATTAATTTTTAACGATTATTATTATTATTCCAGAGACACAGTTTATGTTTAATCGTGTTTCCGTCTGACATTTAACAGAAACTATCAATAACATTTTACCGTAAATATACATGTAAAGTATAAATTAACCATTTCAGCCCGCGGTGATTTTTTACCTTATGCATCGGAGCAATTTTCACCTCCCATTCATTCGCTAATAACTTTATCACTACTTATCACAATTTATTGATCTATATCTTGTTTTTTCCACCACTAATTAGGCTTTCTGTGGGTGGTACATTTTGCTAAGAGCCACTTTACTGTAAATGCATATTTACAGGATTAATAAGAAATAAATGGAAAAAATTCATTATTTCTCAGTTTTCGGCCATTATAGCTTTAAAATAACCCATGCTACCATAATTAAAACCTATGTATTTTATTTGCCCGTATGTCTCGGTTATTATACCATTTACATTTTGTCCCTATCACAATGTATGGCACCAATATTTTATTTGGAAATAAAAGATGCATTGTTTCCGTTTTGCGCCCATCACTATTTACAAGCTTATAATTAAAAAAATGTTTGTAGTATACCCCCTTCAAATCCATATTTAAAAAGTTCAGACCCTTAGGTAACTATTTATGTCTTTTTTTTTTTTTTTTCCATTACAGATTTTATTTGGTGAATATTTTGGTGTGGAACATAAACAGTAAATTTTTAATGTTGTATGAGTAAATTGTAATGTAAAAAAAAGTGTAGATGTAGTTTTACTATTTGGCCACAAGATGGCCACCTTCATTTTTTGTTTCCCTCCTTGTACTTCTCGGTAAGCGGTAGTACAAGGGGGATGCGGAAATTCTTCCGGGCAGAAGAACTGAAGCCTCACGGGTGAGCGCTTTGGTTTTTCTGCGGGGAACAGGGATCAGTGATCGGGAACCATGTTTCCTTTCACTGATCCCAGGGCTACTGGGGGACACGGGGGGGGGGGGGGGGACACTGGGTGCGCCCGCAATCGCGCGCAGGAGCGGGGGAGCGAAGCAGAGCAGCCGCCCGGACGTGAGCTTCACGCCTGGGCGGCTGAAATGGTTAAACGGTACAAAACATTAGTTGTAATATTAATCATATTTTTTCATTTCAGAAAAAAGTACAACATAACACCTTTCCATCGATCGAACGGTATTTTAGTGTTATTGATTTAGGTGATAGAGTTAAAGTTTGCCTTATTACTACTAAACCAAACCCAACTCTCACACAGAACCCTCCCTCTACCTATCCCTAAACCTTAGCACGCCAGCTGCACCTGAGTCAGTGAAGCGAGTGTACCCTGCCAACCCCTCCTGCTGCCAGCTGTAGTGCCACGTCCCTGCTTCTTCTACCATTCCAGTTGAAGTGTGACAGCCAGAAATTAATCAGTGGCAGAGTTCATCTTGCAGAGGCGGGTTAATGGCTGTGATCATCAGACTCCTATAAGCTGCCCTGGTGGAAGGAGCCTCATTTTCCTGTGGGTGGTGATGAGAGGGGATACAGAGTAAAGGTACACTGGTGGTGATGAGGCTCTGCCTGGGGATGCTAATGATGAGCAGGAGATGCCCTAGCTCTGCTGGTTGTCTGGTTTTGTACTGATTACAGACCATCACCTGCCACCCTGTACCCAGAAAAACAGGCCAGCAGCATCACCTGCCACCCTGTGCCCAGAAACACAGGCTAGCAGCATCACCTGCCACCCAGTACTCAGAAACACAGTCCAGCAGCATCACCTGCCACCCAGTACCCAGAAACACAGGCCAGCAGCATCACCTGCCACCCAATACCCAGAAACACAGGCCAGCAGCTTTACCTGCCACCCAGTACTCAGAAACACAGGCTAGCAGCATCACCTGCCACCCAGTACTCAGAAACACAGTCCAGCAGCATCACCTGCCACCCAGTACCCAGAAACACAGGCCAGCAGCATCACCTGCCACCCAATACCCAGAAACACAGGCCAGCAGCATCACCTGCCACCCAGTACCCAGAAACACAGGCCAGCAGTATCACCTGCCACACAGTACCCAGAAACACAGGCCAGCAGCATTACCTGCCACCCAGTACCCAGAAACACAGACCAGCAGCATTACCTGCCACCCAGTACTCATAAACACAGACCAGCAGCATCACTTGCCACCCTGTACCAGGTTCCAACTATGCTCAGCCCAGGGTCCAGTTAGATTCTCAGCCCATGGTCCAGCTAGATGTCAGTCTAAGGTCCATAAAGTCGCTCAGCCCCGGGTCTAAGTAGTTGCTCAGCCCAGGGTCTAGGTAGTTGCTCAGCCCAGGGTCCAGCTAGATGCTCAGCACAGGGTCCAGCTAGATGCTCAGCCCAGGGTCCAGCTAGATGCTCAGCCCAGGGTCCAGCTAGATGCTCAGCCCAGGGTCCAGCTAGATGCTCAGCCCAGCGTCCAGCTAGATGCTCAGTCCAGCGTCCAGCTAGATGCTCAGCCCAGCGTCCAGCTAGATGCTCAGCCCAGGGTCCAGCTAGATGCTCAGCCCAGGGTCCAGCTAGATGCTTAGCCCAGGGTCCAGCTAGATGCTTAGCCCAGGGTCCAGCTAGATGCTTAACCCAGGGTCCAGCTAGATGCTTAGCCCAGGGTCCAGCTAGATGCTTAGCCCAGGGTCCAGCTAGATGCTTAGCCCAGGGTCCAGCTATATGCTTAGCCCAGGGTCCAGCTAGATGCTTAGCCCAGGGTCCAGCTAGATGCTTAGCCCAGGGTCCAGCTAGATGCTCAGCCCACGGTCCAGCTAGATGCTCAGCCCAGGGTCCAGCTAGATGCTCAGCCCAGGGTCCAGCTAGATGCTCAGCCCAGGGTCCAGCTAGATGCTCAGCCCAGGGTCCAGCTAGATGCTCAGCCCAGGGTCCAGCTAGATGCTCAGCCCAGGGTCCAGCTAGATGCTTAGCCCAGGGTCCAGCTAGATGCTTAGCCCAGGGTCCAGCTAGATGCTTAGCCCAGGGTCCAGCTAGATGCTTAGCCCAGGGTCCAGCTAGATGCTTAGCCCAGGGTCCAGCTAGATGCTTAGCCCAGGGTCCAGCTAGATGCTTAGCCCAGGGTCCAGCTAGATGCTTAGCCCAGGGTCCAGCTAGATGCTTAGCCCAGGGTCCAGCTAGATGCTTAGCCCAGGGTCCAGCTAGATGCTTAGCCCAGGGTCCAGCTAGATGCTTAGCCCAGGGTCCAGCTAGATACTCAGCCCAGGATTTAGCTAGGTGCTCAGCCCCGGGTCCAGCTAGATGCTTAGTCTAAGGTCCAGCAAGTTGCTTAGCCCAGGATCTAGGTAGATGCCAGCCCATGGTCCAGCTAGATGCTCAGCCCACGGTCCACCCAGTTGCTCAGCCCAGGCTCAAGCTAGATGCTAATCCCAGGCTCCAACTAGATGCTGATTGCGGTTAGCCACGCCTCCTGAGGAAACGAGCAGTCGCTCGTGAAACATGTCGGGGCTGTGAGTGGCATTACCGCTGCTTTGCCTGGCCCCCCGACCACTCCTCTACATTGGACCTGGTGCTATTGAAGCACAGCCCAGCCATCACCTCCCTTCTCTGCATTTCTGCCTTGAGAGGGAATCACTTGGACCACAGGGCTGTCTGCCTGAGGACACATAAACAACGGATTTGGTGAGCAGCTTATACTACTACATACCAGCAAACACTGGAACTGTTTACAATCAGCTCATGTCATGGAGCCTATTTGTGTATCTGTGCTCTAACTCATGGACGGAGCTTTGAGGCATTCATCTGCTGTGTGCACCAATTATATGTGTCACAGGACTGCTTGTCTATCCATGCTGCCGCTGCTTACTTACTATCCATGCTGCTTTGGACTACTTTGCTTCTGCATGTTCTATGGCTGTGCCTTCTGCTGAGCTAAAAGGACTGTCTTCTGCTCCCTGCTATATGGAGTCTTTATGTACCCAATAACGCTGTGCAATACTGCTTTGGGTGTTCTTTGCCTAACAAACTACCATTATGCTGTAATGGAGGCCTGAAAAAATTCTCTTATTGCCAAACTGAACAGGCATGTAAATGTACTTTTGCCATTGGAGCTGTGCCAATACTGCACAACATATTTTTGTGCTCAGAGCTTTCCGCAATATCTGGTCTGAGTGTATGTGATTGAGTGCTGGGGCTGCTGTACGAACTGTCGGGGTCAATTGGGGTGGTGGTTGGGATATGAGGACAGGCTTATTTTAGATGTTTTTTTGATACAATAAAGAATTATATATTTTTACAAACATACTTTTGTAGATTTTTTGTCTATTGGTATGTACCTTTCACCGCTTTTGTTCCTTCCTACTTTGTGGTTCCAACTAGATGCTTAGCCCAGGCACCAACTAGATGCTCAGCCCAGGCTCCAGCTAGATGCTCAGCCCAGGCTTCAGCTAGTTGCTCAGCCCAGGCTCCAGCTAGATGCTAAACCCAGGCTCCAACCAGATGCTAAGCCCAGGCTCCAACCAGATGCCAAGCCCAGGCTCCAACCAGATGCCAAGCCCAGGCTCCAACCAGATGCCAAGCCCAGGCTCCAACCAGATGCTAAGCCCAGGCTCCAACCAGATGCTCAGCCCAGGCTCCAACCAGATGCTCAGCCCAGGCTCCAACCAGATGCTCAGCCCAGGCTCCAACCAGATGCTCAGCCCAGGCTCCAACCAGATGCTCAGCCCAGGCTCCAACCAGATGCTCAGCCCAGGCTCCAACCAGATGCTCAGCCCAGGCTCCAACCAGATGCTCAGCCCAGGCTCCAACCAGATGCTCATCTTAGCCTACGGTTCACCCTGTTGCTCAGCCCAGGTTTAAGCTAGATGCTGAGCCCAGGCTCCAGCTAGATGCTGAGCCCAGGGTCCAGCTAGATGCTCAGCCCAGGCTCCAGCTATATCCTCAGCCCAGGTTCCAACTAGATGTTCAGCTCGGGGTACAACTAGATGCTCAGCCCACAGTCCAGCTAGTTGCTCAGCCCAGGGTCCAGTTAGATTCTCGGTGTAAGGTCCAGAAAGTTTCTCAGCCTAGGGTTAAGGTAGACACTCAGCCCATAGTCCAGCTAGATGCACAGTCTAAGGTCCAGAAAGTCACTCAGCCCAGGGTCTAGGTAGATGCTCAGCCCAGGGTCTAGGTAGATGCTCAGCCCAGGGTCTGGGTAGATGCTCAGCCCAGGGTCTGGGTAGATGCTCAGCCCAGGGTCTAGGTAGATGCTCAGTCCAGGATCCAGCTAGATGCTCAGCCCAGGGTTTAGACAGATGCTTTATGTTGGCATGCAGTCTGCTGCCCAGCCTGTTGGTATCTACTCTGATGATTTGCCTATTGGTATCTAGTCTGCTGCTTAGCCTGATGGGTAAGCTAGATGCTCAGCCCATGCTCCATATGGATGCTCAGCCCATGCTCCATATGGATGCTCAGCCCATGTTCATATGGATGCTCAGCCCATGCCCCATATGGATGCTCAGCCCATGCTCCATATGGATGCTCAGCCCATGCTCCATATGGATGCTCAGCCCATGCTCCATATGGATGCTCAGCCCATGTTCATATGGATGCTCAGCCCATGCCCCATATGGATGCTCAGCCCATGCTCCATATGGATGCTCAGCCCATGCTCCATATGGATGCTCAGCCCATGCTCCATATGGATGCTCAGCCCATGCTCCATATGGATGCTCAGCCCATGCCCCATATGGATGCTCAGCCCATGCTCCATATGGATGCTCAGCCCATGCCCCATATGGATGCTCAGCCCATGCTCCATATGGATGCTCAGCCCATGCTCCATATGGATGCTCAGCCCATGCCCCATATGGATGCTCAGCCCATGCCCCATATGGATGCTCAGCCCATGCTCCATATGGATGCTCAGCCCATGCCCCATATGGATGCTCAGCCCATGCTCCATGTGGATGCTCAGCCCAGGCTCCATGTGGATGCTCAGCCCAGGCTCCATATGGATGCTCAGCCCAGGCTCCAGCTATGTGGTCAGCCCAAGAGCCAGCTAGGTGCTCAGCCCAGTTTCCAACTAGATGCTCTACCGAGGGTCCAGCTAGTTGCTCAGCCCAGGCTCCAGCTAGATGCTCGGGGTACAACTAGATGCTCAGCCTGGGGGCCAGTTAGATTCTCAACCAAGTGTCCGGCTAGATGCTCATTCTAAGGTCCAGCAAGTTGCTCAGCCTAGGGTTAAGGTAGACGCTCAGCCCATGGTCTAGCTAGATGCTCAGCCCAGGCTCCAGCTAGATGCTCAGTCTAAGGTCCAGAAAGTTGCCCAGCCCAGAGTCTACATAGATGCTCAGCCCAGGGTTCAGCTAGATGCTAAGCTTAGAGTTTAGCCACATGCTCCATGTTGGCATCCAGTTCGCTGCTTAGATTGTTGGCAATGTAGTCTGCTGCCCAGCCTGTTGGTATCCAGTCCGATGATTTACTTGTTGGTATCCAGTCCACTGCCCAGCCTATTGGTGTCCAGTCTGCTGCCCAGCCTGATGGGTAAGCTAGATGCTCAGCCCAGGCTCCAGCTATGTGGTCAGCCCAAGAGCCAGCTAGGTGCTCAGCCCAGTTTCCAACTAGATGCTCTACCGAGGGTCCAGCTAGTTGCTCAGCCCAGGCTCCAGCTAGATGCTCGGGGTACAACTCGATGCTCAGCCTGGGGGCCAGTTAGATTCTCAACCAAGTGTCCGGCTAGATGCTCATTCTAAGGTCCAGCAAGTTGCTCAGCCTAGGGTTAAGGTAGACGCTCAGCCCATGGTCTAGCTAGATGCTCAGCCCAGGCTCCAGCTAGATGCTCAGTCTAAGGTCCAGAAAGTTGCCCAGCCCAGAGTCTACATAGATGCTCAGCCCAGGGTTCAGCTAGATGCTAAGCTTAGAGTTTAGCCACATGCTCCATGTTGGCATCCAGTTCGCTGCTTAGATTGTTGGCAATGTAGTCTGCTGCCCAGCCTGTTGGTATCCAGTCCGATGATTTACTTGTTGGTATCCAGTCCACTGCCCAGCCTGATGGTGTCCAGTCTGCTGCCCAGCCTGATGGGTAAGCTAGATGCTCAGCCCAGGCTCCAGCTATGTGGTCAGCCCAAGAGCCAGCTAGTTGCTCAGCCCAGTTTCCAACTAGATGCTCTACCGAGGGTCCAGCTAGTTGCTCAGCCCAGGCTCCAGCTAGATGCTCGGGGTACAACTCGATGCTCAGCCTGGGGGCCAGTTAGATTCTCAACCAAGTGTCCGGTTAGATGCTCAGTCTAAGGTCCAGAAAGTTGCTCAGCCTAGGGTTAAGGTAGACGCTCAGCCCATGGTCTAGCTAGATGCTCAGCCCAGGCTCCAGCTAGATGCTCAGTCTAAGGTCCAGAAAGTTGCCCAGCCCAGAGTCTACATAGATGCTCAGCCCAGGGTTCAGCTAGATGCTAAGCTTAGAGTTTAGCCACATGCTCCATGTTGGCATCCAGTTTGCTGCTTAGATTGTTGGCAATGTAGTCTGCTGCCCAGCCTGTTGGTATCCAGTCCAATGATTTACTTGTTGGTATCCAGTCCACTGCCCAGCCTGATGGTGTCCAGTCTGCTGCCCAGCCTGATGGGTAAGCTAGATGCTCAGCCCAGGGTTGGTATCTACTCTGATGATTTGCCTATTGGTATCTAGTCTGCTGCTTAGCCTGATGGGTAAGCTAGATGCTCAGCCCATGCTCCATATGGATGCTCAGCCCATGCTCCATATGGATGCTCAGCCCATGCTCCATATGGATGCTCAGCCCATGCTCCATATGGATGCTCAGCCCATGCTCCATATGGATGCTCAGCCCATGCTCCATATGGATGCTCAGCCCATGCTCCATATGGATGCTCAGCCCATGCCCCATATGGATGCTCAGCCCAGGCTCCATATGGATGCTCAGCCCAGGCTCCAGTTATGTGGTCAGCCCAAGAGCCAGCTAGGTGCTCAGCCCAGTTTCCAACTAGATGCTCTACCGAGGGTCCAGCTAGTTGCTCAGCCCAGGCTCCAGCTAGATGCTCAGCCCAGGCTCCAGCTAGATGCTCGGGGTACAACTAGATGCTCAGCCCGGGGGCCAGTTAGATTCTCAACCAAGTGTCCGGCTAGATGCTCAGTCTAAGGTCCAGCAAGTTGCTCAGCCTAGGGTTAAGGTAGACGCTCAGCCCATGGTCTAGCTAGATGCTCAGCCCAGGCTCCAGCTAGATGCTCAGTCTAAGGTCCAGAAAGTTGCCCAGCCCAGAGTCTACATAGATGCTCAGCCCAGGGTTCAGCTAGATGCTAAGCTTAGAGTTTAACCACATGCTCCATGTTGGCATCCAGTTCGCTGCTTAGATTGTTGGCAATGTAGTCTGCTGCCCAGCTTGTTGGTATCCAGTCCAATGACTTACTTGTTGGTATCCAGTCCACTGCCCAGCCAGATGGTGTCCAGTCTGCTGCCCAGCCTGATGGGTAAGCTAGATGCTCAGCCCAGGGTCCAGCTAGTTGCTCAGCCCAGGGTCCAGCTAGTTGCTCAGCCCAGGGTCCAGCTAGTTGTTCAGCCCAGGGTCCATCTATGTAGACCTGGTAAGAATTTAAAAAGAAACTGGCAAGGAATCACATCCTAACCTTTAAAGATTTAACAAGCAGAAGTATACGACCACTAATTTGGCCCCACAGAAGGTATTTTGACAATATGCCAGCCCAGAAATGTCCAGTAGGGGCAAGATTCTAAATCTTTATGCAAATCTGGATAACAAGATAAATGTACCATGGGTGATGTCAAAAACCTGAATGGAGGGACAGGAGATGACCACAGTTTGCAGCAATACAGATCCTGAGACCAGGGAATAAGGTGCAAATAACAACCAGAACATGCATACAAGCTGACAATGCAAATCTGATGCAAACCACATGCACAGCATGCTATACACAGGAAATCATCAAAACAACCAGGGAATAGTGAACACACATATATACAACACCGTGATTACTTATCTAGCTAAGTACACCGCGATATATACAGAGGATATGTACAAACACAGTACAGTGGATTAGCCTTCCCAGTTTCCGTCACTTCATTCCAACTTTCTAGAATAAGTCTTCGGTTCCCAAGTACTTCTGAAGACTAGCGGATCTGTACTGCACACTCACGAGTCAGGGCTTGCACAGTACAGTTGCGGAAGTCAGGGCGTGCACATGCAGTAGTGGATGTGCCGGTCTTCAGAAGCTCTCAGGGACTTAGTACTTCAGTAGACTGCCGAGGAGTCCCAAAGGTGCAAAACTTCACCAGGGGACAGAACAAGGGCACTTCTCACTCTAACTTTAAAAGTTGGAGTGAGAAGATACACACTTCCTTCAACTGAGCAATTACAGTGGTCTGACCTGCCAGGCCTTTCTCTCAGGGCTGGTTCTCTCATGAAGCAAGGTGAAACATTTGCATCAGGCGCAGAGATTACAGGGGCAGCATTTTGTACTGTGTTTACACTAACAGCATGCAATCAGAGTAGGAGGAGAAGCGAGAGGAGAGCGAGGTGAAGAGATCATCATTGGGGAAAAGTGTCTTGTTGTGCTGTGTGAGGAGTCTTCAAATCATGTACAGAAGGAGCACCACAAATGGTAACTATCTTCGAGTGTGCCCTGGTCAAGGTCTCCGTGTCCAGACAGACCTGCAGTAATCTCAAAAGCAAGTAGGACCGGCACCGCTCTCATCAATGGTATCAAAGCTCTTTTATTGTATCAAAACGGCATAGCAATGACAGATGCTGTTTCGGGACTCAGCCCTTTCTCAGACTGCAATAGCCAGTTTCTGCAATTGCAGTTTGAGAAAGGGCTGAGTCCCGAAACAGCGTCTGTCATTGCTATGCCGTTTTGATACAATAAAAGAGCTTTGATACCATTGATGAGAGCGGTGCCGGTCCTACTTGCTTCTGTGTGAGGAGTCTGACAGTGAGTGAGGAGGGGGGAAGCAGGAAATCGGCAGTGTTTCATTTGACTTGCACAGCAGAAGGGAGGGGGCACTGTTGTCCGGACTGAGGAGGCATGGAGTGGCTGAGGGTGAGTAGTTTGTCACAGACTCACAGCCAGCCAGTGTGCTGTTGTGTTGAGCTGCAGCATGTCATGAGAGAACATTAAATGGAGCAGAGTAAATTGTTAGGTGCTGTGCAATCATTCCAAATCAGAATGGGGGGAGGGGGGGGGGGAGGTCAGCCTCACAAGTTTGCCTCATGGCAGCAAAAAGTCTAGAACTGGCCCTGCTTTCTCTCGGCATCTTCTGGTTTCCAAAAAAAAAAAAAAAGTCTGGCCACTAGAGGGAGCTTTGAGTATGGAGAGACAATAAGGTCAATTTATAGCAGCTAAATAATACTGTATATGAAGCATGTAATTACCTACTCACATAACTTTTTAGCACATTTGTTTGTGCACATCTGTATTTATACAATCATATTCCAGGCTTCTTTTTCCACTGCTTACAGTGTGGAATATATCATGATTTATGTTTAAAACAGTTTTCTGCGTTGCACATAAATCATTTTTGCATTATCATTTTTTTTTATTACCTTGCTTGCTTCAAAAAACTTTTCAAAACTGTCTTCCTGTGTGAATGTCATTTCAATGACATTCAGATGCAGCTTCATTAGAATAATGTCCTAACTCCTCCCCATCCCATCATTACTTACACGAGGTAGTCAGAGAAAAGCTGGAAAGGTAAAACAGCAATTCATTCACTGTAAACACATAGATGATATTACCCACCATATCTATGATGCATTGCTGAGAGAGATTAACTGTTTGGCCAGCAATGCAACACCACATTTTTTCTTTTTTTCCAAAACAAGCGCTCCTAGGCTGCAAATTAAATGAAGCCAACAGGGGTGTGCAGATCCCCCAGGGGCTAAAATACACACCTTGAGCACAAATCAGATGCAAATTATGCACTAATCCCTAATCTAAAAATGTGAATGCAAACTGAAGCACATGGATGTAGCTAGCCATAAGTATACTTACAGTACGTTTGTTTTGTACGTGGATTGGGAGGTTGGCCCTAGAGCTGTGCAGCCGCACTCGCGGCTATGCGGACTGCGCAGCCGCGGCCAGAGCAAGCGTCCATTTTAGGAGAGGCAGGAGAGCCCGACCCGGGCCATGGGGTCGGGAGCCGGCCTGGGGAGCTAATGAGCGGGGGGACCCGGCGGATCGGTGCGGACGGCGTCCTCCGTGCCTTAACCACTTGAGGACCACAGTCTTTCTACCCCTTTAAGTGAACCTCCGGACTAAAAATCGACTCAGCAGCACTGAAAAGGCCTGGTGTTTCTTTAACAGTATCACAGCATCAGAAATTTGTTTCTCTTATCCAAGCCTCATTTTTAGCTGCACAGAAGAAAACTGCCCGGGCTTTTTTCCCCTAATGCTGTGCAAAGCATGATGGGATTTCTGATGTTGTTGCTCTCGTTCTGCTGTTTTGGTGCAAATTTGTTTTTTTTACATTTTGAATTTGACATTTGAAGCCTAGCGTGTGCAGCTGGGAGGGGTTATCAGGACACAGGACAGTTGGAACTGTGTCTCCTGCTCCTTGTCACCTCCTTTCAACCAAAAAGATGGCTGCCCCCATGACAAAGATGGCAGCCCCCACGAATCACAAACATTTGCCTGTTCTTTTAAAACAGGGTGGGTAAAAAATTATATTACCTATCTATTCTAATAAACATAACTAATGTAACTTAATGACAGTATGTTTGTTTAGGCTGAAGTTCCCCTTTAAGGACCAGAGCCTTTTTTTCCATGCAGCTTTCACGGTTTATTGCTCGGTCATACAACCTACCATCTAAATGAATTTTACCTCCTTTTCTTGTCACTAATGCAGCTTTCTTTTGGTGCTATTTGATTGCTGCTGTGATTTTTAGTTTTTATTATATTCATCAAAAAAGACGTGAATTTTGTCAAGAAAATGATTTTTTTAACTTTCTGTGCTGACATTTTTCAAATAAAGTAAAATTTCTATATACATTTTTGTCCAAATTTATTCTGCTACATGCCTTTGATAAAAAAAAATCCAATAAGTGTATATTTATTGGTTTGGGTAAAAGTTATAGCGTTTACAAACTATGGTGCCAAAAGTGAATTTTCCCATTTTGAAGCATCTCTGACTTTTCTGACCACCTGTCAGATTTCATGAGGTGCTAAAATTCCAGGATAGTATAAATACCCCCCAAATTACCCCATTTTGGAAAGAAGACATCCCAAAGTATTCACTAAGAGGCATGGTGAGTTCATAGAAGATTTTATTTTTTGTCCCAAGTTAGCGGAAAATGACACTTTGAAACAAAAATAAAACAAAACAAAAAAAAGTTTCCATTTCTGCTAACTTGTGACAAAAAAAAGAAATCTGCCACGGACTCACCATGCTAATCTCTGAATACCTTGGGGTGTCTACTTTCCAAAATGGGGTCATTTGTGGGGTGTGTTTACTGTCCTGGCATTTTGGGGGGTGCAAAATTGTAAGCACCCCTGTAAAGCCTAAAGGTGCTTAAAGGCACCTTAGCACACCTAGGCTGCAAAAAGGGGTCACACATGTTGTATCGCCGTACTCAGGAGAAGTAGTATAATGTGTTTTGGGGTGTATTTTTACACATACCCATGCTGGGTGGGAGAAATATCTCTGTAAATGAGATTTGTTTGATTTTGTCCATTTATAGAGAGATTTCTCCCACCCAGCATGGGCATGTGTAAAAATACTCCCCAAAACACATTATACTACTTCTGAGTATGGCGATACCACATGTGTGACACTTTTTTGTAGCCTAGGTGCGCTAAGGGGCCCAACCTCCTATGAGTACCTTTAGGATTTCACAGGTCATTTTGAGGCATTTGGATTCTAGACTACTCCTCACGCTTTAGGGCCCCTAAAATGCCAGGGCAGTATAGGAACCCCACGAGTGAACCCATTTTAGAAAGAAGACACCCCAAGGTATTCTGTTAGGAGTATGGTGAGTTCATAGAAGATTTTATTCTTTGTCACAAGTTAGCGGAAATATATTTTTATTGGTTTTTTTTCACAAGCTGTCATTTTCCATTAACTTGTAAAAAAAAAAAAAAAAATCTTCTATGAACTCACCATACAACTAACGGAATACCTTGGGGTGTCTTCTTTCTAAAATGGGGTCACTGTCGGGTTCCTGTACTGCCCTGGCATTTAAGGGGCCCTAAACCGTGAGGAGTAGTCTAGAAACCAAATGCCTCAAAATGACCTGTGAATAGGACGTTGGGCCCCTTAGCGCACCTAGGCTGCAAAAAAGTGTCACACATGTGGTATCGCCGTACTCAGGAGAAGTAGTATAATGTGTTTTGGGGTGTATTTTTACACATACCCATGCTGGGTGGGAGAAATATCTCTGTAAATGGACAATTGTGTGTAAACAAATCAAAAAATTGTCATTTACAGAGATATTTCTCCCACCCAGCATGGGTATGTGTAAAAATACACTCCAAAACACATTATACTACTTCTCCTGAGTACGGCGATACCACATGTGTGACACTTTTTTGCAGCTTAGGTGCGCTAAGGGGCCCAACGTCCTATTCACAGGTCATTTTGAGGCATTTGGTTTCTAGACTACTAACGGTTTAGGGCCCCTAAAACGCTAGGGCAGTATAGGAACCCACAAGTGACTTCATTTTAGAAAGAAGACACCCCAAGGTATTCTGTTAGGTGAGTTCATAGAAGATTTTATTTTTGTCACAAGTTAGCGGAAATTGATTTTTATTGTTTTTTTTTTCACAAAGTGTCATTTTCCACTAACTTGTGACAAAAAATAAAATCTTCTATGAACTCATCATCCTATTCTTGAGCCAAAGGCTTTATTAAGGAGTTGGACCACTTTTTGTAGTTGTACCAGCTTCAGCTCTTCCGGGAAGGCTTTCCTAGTTTTGTCCAGAAGTGTGTTTATGTGAATTTTTTGTGCTATCCCCAAACTGATCTGACTAGGTTGGGAGCATAAAAATTGTCCGAAATATCTCCAGTATCCTGTAATATTCAGAGTACCTTTTCACTGGCACTAAAGGGCCAACCCGTAAAAACAAGCTCACACCATCATCTTCTCTCCACTAAGCTTCATCCTTGGCACAGTGCAGTAAGGCCAGCACTATACTCCTGGTATCTGCCAAGCCCAGACTCATTTTATTATTTACTTATTATTTTTTTCGTATTTATATAGCGTCAACATCTTCCAAAGCACTGTACAGAGTATATTGTCTTGTCTCTTAACTGTCCCTCAACAATCTAATACCTATCATAGTCATATGTCTATATAGTGTGGTGTGTGTATATCATAGTCTAGAGACAATTTAAGGGAGGCCAATTAACTTATCTGTAAGTTTTGGGGAGGAAAACCACGCTGACACAGGAAAAACATACAAACTCCTCAGATAGTACCCTGACTGGGATTCAAACAGGGGACCCAGCGCTGCAAGGCGAGAGAACTAACCACTATGCCACCCATCGGATTTCCAGACAAAGTAGTGTGATTTGTCACTCCAGAGACCACATCTCCCCTGCTTTAGAGTCCAGTGCCGGCGTGCTTTGCACCACTGACAATTAGTGACGTAAGGCTTGGATGCAGTTGATCGAACATGGAAATCCATTCCATGAAGCTCTCTACACACTGTTTTTCTAAAGGCCATAAGAAGTTTGGACGTATGTAGCTACTGGTGCTAATCATGTGACGCTCGGTGTAATGGAGCGCACACGCAGCAGAAAGGGGACAGCGTGCTTCTGAGCCTCGGCGGTTAGCCCTGCCCCAACCAGGAAGCGCTCCCCCGCATTACGGAGGGGATTTGGGGGGACAGGGACCCTCGTTAAGACGCGGGATAGCGGCGGTTTAGCAGGGGCACACGTGCCCCTGCTATATATGAGGTCTGAAGCGAGATTTATTCTCGCTTCAGACTCTCTTTAAGTTCATGTAAATTTGGCACCACCCATGATCACACCCACACTCCAGTGCATGCCCACACCTATTTTCCATCTAGAGTGCCCAAAAGTACCCCAAATTTCTTAGAATCCAAGCAACACCCCTGCTGCCACCTATTAATGTAGGAGGGGAGTGTGCTGAGGGGTGAACCCAAGGTGAGGGAGGGGAGGAGGGGTCCCCACTCCCCAATGTGGGGGCCAATGCCCTCCCCTCATACTGCAACACCTCCTAACCCCCAAAACAGCCCTGAGCGGGCCCCAGGTGGGGGGGGGCATCCAAATTTTCACAGGGGGGCCTAGTGATTTTTAGTTACGCCCCTGTCCTTGATATAGTATTGCTGTGTCAGCCTCTTCATGGATGAACACTGTCTAAAAATTATTCAACCTATACGGTCACAATTGCCTTTACTCGAGCTACATAGAAGACTAGTAAGTATCTCTCCATCTTATTACAAATGACAGGTACCTGCAGAAGTCATGGTCACATGTTGTTTTTTTCAGAGCAAGTCAAGGACAGCACACATAGTATATCGTGTGTCAACAGATTTTGCCCAAGGCATAAGTGGACTGTCACTAGCAGGCCCTCAAATGAGTGTGATTAGCCGACTCAGTTCATAAGTAACATTCAAAAATGAACAGAATGGACAGTGCTGTACCTACAGTGATGTGCTTGCCATCTAAAATTTCTACCCGTAAAAGAATGTTACCCTAATCCAGGTCTTACCTGTTAGAATGGATTTCTGTGAATCAATTATAAAACAGAGCTAGCAGTAAGGGCCCGTTCACACTTATAATCGCAAAACGTTTTGCGGGAGTGATTTTCCCGCGATTAACGCGGAAAAATCACTGGACACTGCAGCGTTTTATTCGTCGCCGGCAAACCGCTGCATGCAGCGCGGTTGCGGTTATCGCCACTTGCTACAACCGCCTGGTCCCCATTCATTTGTATTAGAATGTACAAAATATCTTACAGGAGCAAGACTGCTACAGAGCTTTGAATGGGATGTATCACACCAGAGCGATATGATGTTTTTCCCAAACGCAAACACAGGTTCTGCAGCATTTCTGAGGCGATTCAGCCTCAATGTTAAGTATAGGAAAGTGGAAAATCGCTCTTAAAAAGCGTGGAACAGAGCAATTTTCCTAGCGTTTTTTTTTTTTTATTATTTTTTTTTTACAAAAGCTGTACACTTCCAGCTCTACTGTACAAAAATTGCTACACCAAAATGCTACAAAAATTGCTAGGCATAATTAGAAGATCACTAGGCACGTGCCTAGAATCCCTTAGAAAAATCACTTCTAAAAATGCTCAGCGTTTGCGATTACGTTAGCGCTTTTAGGTGTGCACCGGCCCTGCTTTAGTATGCTTTTTTTTTAAAGGGGAACTGAAGTAAGAGGTATACGGAGGCTGCCATATTTATTTGCTTTTAATCAATACCAGTTGCCTGGCAGCCCTGTTGGTCTATTTCTCGGCAGTAGTATCTGAAAACAAGCTTGCAGCTAGTCTTGTCAAATCTGAAACACCTGATCTGTGTTATAATTTAAGTAGGCCTCAGTTACTTGGCCTGAGTTTTATGTAAAAGGCTTGTCCGCAGTGTATGCCTTTAAAATAAATAGAGGTTTTGTGATGCAGGCAGAGGCATCTCAGGGTCTGCGTGTAGCAGAGGATACACGCAGATACTGAGAACATGTTCCTAAAAGAAGGCCATCGGACTACTCTGACCTTAACACTACACCACAGGAACAGAAAACATTGGCCATATTTACTAAACATCCACGTTCCTGCATATGGGTCAAATGCCTCATTGATTATTAATCAAGTAGGTGTGTATGATGACACCACGAGTGGGTCCACCAATAATCTGGTCTAGGGGGTGGCGAAGATGATGTCATATTTAACTCTTTCCTAGTCGGTATTAAAGGCTGAGGGAGCTATGAGAGCTCACTTCTGCTTCTTCCTTCCGCACTAGCTTGCAAGGCTGACTGGGACGACTTCTAAGCATGTTCTTCCTTTCTGTAATCTGATATAATGTATGCTGTACATAGGTAGTTTAGTGTAACGTAGTTAGGAAGAAGGTACCTGATAGACTTCAGCAGGGAGTCTCATCACGAGCTTGTAACGCAACATGAAGATTGGCATAGCTAGGATATGATGACTGTATCTATCTGTCTTTCTGTGACTTGAATAAATAACGTAAACATTGAAGAAGCCTGAGAAAGTCTATCTCCTGTTTGCTGTGTGGAGAGTCAAGTGATCTCACAGTCTGTGAGACGATGGTGTCGAAGCAAGGTGATAAGAACAGTTTATAACAATCTGCTGCATGCTTGTTCAGGGGCTATGGCTAAGAGTATTAGAGGCAGAGGATCAGCAGGGCTGCCAGGCAACTGGTATTGCTTAAAAGGAAATAAACATGGCAGCCTCCATATACTTCTCTCTTCAGTTCCCCTTTAAGCAGCGCATAAAAAGGGGCATACACTGACAGTGAATTTGCTGAAATAATTTAATTGAGCATACTACAGCTTTAAAGGACAATTAAAGTAAGAGGTATATGGAGACTGCCATATTTATTTCATTTTTTTTTAACAGTGTTTTATTGAATAAAATTTTTACAAAACAGACAAGTTATCAACGTGATCCAGGCACACAGTCAGGATTATTACAAACACATTTGAAGGGTTGGAACATGAAAATGGGTCTGTATGATCAACCATGTACCTGGGCGGCTGCTCATTGAGCAGGCCTGCCTGATCTTTAAGGAACGATAAACCAGTAAAAAAAACAGACACACTCAATTCCCCCCCTCCCCCACCCGCCTCCCTTGCTCTGCTCCGGGGGGTCTGCTAATGAGTTATTCAAGCCTAAGGATGAAATATGGGTGAAAAGTTGAAAAGAAAGAAAAAAGAAAAAAAAGGAGATTGCGCATGACATGTTAATAGAGAGGAGAGACCCATTCAAGTGGGCATTTCCAAATGGCCCAGGGTGCCAGATAATTGTTCTGTGCAGTACCAGGAGGAGTATTTGAATGGTTCCACCAGATGTATTTCTTCTTGGGTGAAGATGATTTTAATGAACGACTTCCATTTGTTGAAAAATTTTTGCATTTTTTTCTTTGTGTATCATTGTGTCAGTTTTGTCCATCAAAAAGAGGTCAGACATCTCATCTTTAACATCCTGAATTGTTGGGGGTGTGGGGTAAATCCACCTGTTAAGGATGGCTTTTTTTGCGGCCGCTAGAGTTACAAAAAGGATGTCTGGGGTTTTGGGAGGGGGTATAGGAGATGGGGAAGGTTTTATCGTATGCATGGAACAAGAATAATATGGGGTCAACAGTATGATTACCACAACCTAATCTGGACAGGAAGCTAGAGACTTGTATCCAGAATTGCATTATTTGTACCATATCTGCGTTTGGTAGTGCGCATTTAGGGCATTCTGGTTTGTAATTTGGTGGGGGTTGAGAGTAATGAATGTTAAAGGCATTCTTAGCATGGTACAGAAAAATAAGATGTGATTCTCTCCATGCCTCACTGATTATGATTCGCCTGAAGGTGGTCAGGCCTTCTAAGATTTTGTCTGCTAATTGAGGATGGGAAAAGTGTTTGGACCATTTTTGCATGTTCAGTTGGCCTATTTTTTGTGCTTTAAAGGACTTACGAGGCCTGTTTTGTAAAAAAAAAACATTAATAAAGTTAGATACCTGTGTCTGTTTGTAAGGCAGGGAGGACGCCGTCCGCGCCCTCCGTGCCGTTCTGCCGGGTCCCCGCTGCACAATATCCCCCCGAACGTCCCCCGACCGCACGGCCCGGGCTCTCCAGCCTGTACAAAGATGGCGGCCGGAGGTTGCCGCGGCTGCGCAGTACGCATAGCCGCGAGTGCGGCTGCGCAGTTCCAAGGCCAACCCCCCGATCCACGCTACTGTTACGTGGATCGGGGAGTTGGCCTTAGAGCTGCGCAGCCACACTCGCGGCTAGGCGTACTGCGCAGCCGCGGCCACCTCCGGCCGCCATCTTTGTACAGGCTGGAGAGCCCGACCCGGGCCGTGCGGTCGGGGGACGTTCAGGGGGATATTGTGCAGCGGGGACCCGGCGGAACGGCACGGACGGCGCGGACGGCGTCCTCCGTGCCTTACAAACAGACACAGGTATCTAACTTTTTTAATGTTTTTTTTTACAAAACAGGCCTCGTAAGTCCTTTAAGGTTTTGAAGGCTTTTATGTAGGTCGGATAAGGATAGTCTCTCGGTTCCTGGTCGGAAGAAATGATCAAATGGGGTAAGACCCATGATAGGTGTACTATTTGTTAGACATTTTTGTACATAGGATTTAATTTGACCATACAGTAAGAAGTCATGTTTAGGTATATCCCATAATCTGTTCAACCATCTGCGTTCTTTCATGTTGAATAGGTGGCTTAGTTTGGAGATCCCCCGGGTCTCCCAACGTAGGAAGGCATTATGTTGCATACCTGGCGAAAAGTCAGGCGTGCCCCATAGTGGTAGGTACAGTATTTGGATATCTTCCAGGGGAGTTGAAAGAGCTTAATAATTTCCTTCCAAGTTATCATGGTATCTCTTATGATCACATTATGCTTAAGTCTCAGGGGTAATTTATACCAGGAGGAGTGTAGGTGTCATGATCGCTGCTGCAGCAGGTATTGCTGGAAGTAGTAGTGCTGCAGCTCAGGCAGTTCTGATCTCTTTCCATGCAAGCTGCATAGCTTTGTCTGCCTTTCCCTGCTGTCAGCTTGTGACTGATTATCATTCACCTGTGTGGGAATCTGCATGTCTGCTCCTATTGGATGACCTCAGTATAAAGATCTGCTTCCTGCAGGACTCCTCGGGTTTTCATAGCTTCAGTTTAAGCCTGTCTTGCTGTCGCTTCAGCCCCCGATCGTGTTTCTTGTTCTAAAGATACTTTGCTGGTTTTGCATCATATATTGGTTCATTGCCCATATGTATGCATACCATCACGTTTATTATTTTCCTTGTATTCGTGTTACGTTGATACATCAGTGACGCTGATATATACGTACACGAACTGTTTATATCCTGTGTTCAGCTAGTCAGTTCTAGCACGTTTTGGTGGTTGCGCGTATCGTGATCCCCCGTGCTGAGCTAGTTATCCTGTTCCTGGTCCTGTTTGTGGATTGCGTTCATCTCTGCGAGGAGATAACGAATCCTTCTGAATCCTGTCCTGTTGCCGTTTGTGGATTGCGTTCATCTTTGCGAAGAGATAGCGAATCCTTCTGAGTCCTGTTCCCTGTATCGTTCCAGTCCTAAGTCAGTGTTCCTGCTTATGTCATATATCGGTTCATTGCCGATATATACATGTGTTGGTCAGACGTTACAAATAGTTTCATTGATAGCTGTAATTGTAATACGCTAGGAAATCATACTTATGTGTTGGTCAGACGTTACAAATAGTTTCATTGATAGCTGTAATTGTAATACGCTAGGAAATCATACTTATTGTATGATTTCCTAGCGTATTACAATTTCAGCTATCAATGAAACTATTTGTAACGTCTGACCAACACATAAGTATGATTTCCTAGCGTATTACAATTACAGCTATCAATGAAACTATTTGTAAATAGTTTCATTGATAGCTGTAATTGTAATACGCTAGGAAATCATACTTATTGTATGATTTCCTAGCGTATTACAATTTCAGCTATCAATGAAACTATTTGTAACGTCTGACCAACACATAAGTATGATTTCCTAGCGTATTACAATTACAGCTATCAATGAAACTATTTGTAACGTCTGACCAACACATGTATATATCGGCAATGAACCGATATATGACATAAGCAGGAACACTGACTTAGGACTGGAACGATACAGGGAACAGGACTCAGAAGGATTCGCTATCTCTTCGCAAAGATGAACGCAATCCACAAACGGCAACAGGACAGGATTCAGAAGGATTCGTTATCTCCTCGCAGAGATGAACGCAATCCACAAACAGGACCAGGAACAGGATAACTAGCTCAGCACGGGGGATCACGATACGCGCAACCACCAAAACGTGCTAGAACTGACTAGCTGAACACAGGATATAAACAGTTCGTGTACGTATATGTCACTGATGTATCAACGTAACACGAATACAAGGAAAATAATAAACGTGCTGGTATGCATATATATGGGCAATGAACCAATATATGATGCAAAACCAGCAAAGTATCTTTAGAACAAGAAACACGATCGGGGGCTGAAGCGACAGCAAGACAGGCTTAAACTGAAGCTATGAAAACCCGAGGAGTCCTGCAGGAAGCAGATCTTTATACTGAGGTCATCCAATGGGAGCAGACATGCAGATTCCCACACAGGTGAATGATAATCAGTCACAAGCTGACAGCAGGGAAAGGCAGACAAAGCTATGCAGCTTGCATGGAAAGAGATCAGAACTGCCTGAGCTGCAGCACTACTACTTCCAGCAATACCTGCTGCAGCAGCGATCATGACAGTAGGATACCCGGAGAGTCCAGAGTTCCGCCAGAGCACTTTCTATGGAGAACTCGGAAGTGGAAGAAATCCAATCTCTGACATGGCGAGTCATGCATGCTAGATTATAAAGGCGTAAATAGGGAAGGTTGAGGCCCCCCAAATCTTTTGGAAGTTGAAGTTTAATTAGACTGATGCGAGCTTTTTTGTTTTTCCACAGGAATTTGGATATTTCTCTATTGAGTAGGAGTATATCATTGTGTTTGATCAGAAAGGGGAGGGTTTGCATGGGATATAGTAGTTTGCCAAACGTGATCATTTTAATTAAGGCTGCACGTCCTGAGACATTTAGTGGTAGGTTGTGACAGGAGTGGATCTGGGATATTAATTTAGGTATGAGATTAGTAATGTTCAGGCGGTAGAGGGATTGTGGGTCTCTATTTAGTGTGATGCCAAGGTAAGTAACAGGTCCCCTTGAGACATGTACCCCTAATGATTCTGGGGAAGGTATGGTTGATTTGGATGATAAATACATTTGTTCGCTTTTAGCTGTATTTATTTTAAAGCCTGATTCGCGTCCTACTTCCTTTATTAATTGCAGAATTTTGGGAACTTGGGAGGTTGGGTCTGTTAGAAAGACGAGGATGTCATCGGCAAATAATGCCTGAGACATCCTGGTCTCTCTGATTCGAATCCCTGGGATAATGTCGTCTATTAATCGAGAGAGTGGCTCGAGGGCAATATTGAATAATAGGGGTGATAGGGGGCAACCCTGTCTGGTGCCTCTCCCAAGCGAAAAGGCACCAGACAGGAAGCCCGGGGTATATATACGGGCTTTGGGGTCAGTATACATGAGGTGGAAATTTTTTTAAAAATTCTCCTGAGAATCCCATTTTGTGTAGGGTCAGTTTGAGCCAGTCCTAGTTCACAGCGTCAAACGCTTTTTGGGCATCGAGAAGTAGGATTGCTGTCTTCTGGTGGGTAATGGGGTAGGCTTTTACCTGTTCCATGGCTATTACTAGTTTACGAATTTTGGTAACCGCTGATCGGCCTTTGATGAAGCCGACTTGGTTGGGGTGTATGAGTTTTGGCATATATGTAGCTAGCCTATTTGCCATAAATTTAGTTAATATTTTGAGGTCTTGGTTAATTAGTGAGATGGGGCGGTAAGACTTGGGGAGTGTGAGGTCTTTTCATTTTTTTAGGAATTAGTTTGATATAAGTGTCGTTGCCTGACGGGAGAAAATTGGATCCCGTTAGTATGGCATTATATATGGAATTCAGTGTAGGTGAGATTTCGGTTTTAAGTATTTTGTAGAATTCAGGGGATAGGCCATCAGGGCCAGGGGCTTTGTTGTTTGCTAGTGATTTGATAGTGTAGATTATTTCCTGGTCAGTGATGGGTGCGTTGATATCAGCTAGTTCTTCTTGGGAGAGACATGGCAAGGAGATTTTATCTAGCCATTGCAAGCTACCCTGGGTGTCACAGTTAGTAGATGGTGAGTAAAGCTTCGAAAAGAACTGTTGGAAAATGGAATTCACCTCTCTTGGATGATGTTTTAGCTCCCCCAGCTCATTCTGGAGGGCTGAAACAATTGAGGGGGAGAAGCCTCCTTTTGCCATTATAGCCAAGAGTCTTCCAGCCTTATTCCCATATTTGAAGTACTGTAGTTTTTCATAGGGTTGGGTATAGATTTGCCTTTGTTTGAGCCAGTAGTCAGTTTGAGCTTTTGTGGCCAACCATGCTTGTCTGGTGTGAGGAGTAGGGGATTGCATGTATGCCAGATAGGCTGTTCTAGATAGTTGGACCTGACGAGTATATTCTTTGTTTGTTTTTTTCTTTTTTGCAGCCACATACCCTATTATGCACCCTCTCAGGACTGCTTTCCCTGTGTCCCATAGCAGTTGAGGGTTATCTATGTGTCCCCTGTTATCATAGTAGTATTCTTGCCACCAGGAGCGCAAGAGCAGATGAAATTCTTCAACTGCATTTAGTAGAGTGGGGAACCGCCAAAGAATGTCGGGACCTTTAGTGATTTGTTGTGTAAAGGAGGTTGTGACAGGGGCGTGATCTGATATAAGTATGTCAGAGATTGTGGTTTGGGAAAGCTTCTGGATCATGGATGGGCTAGCTAGTATGTAGTCTATCCGGGAGAAAGAGGAGTGTGGTGGGGAGAAAAAAGTGAATTCTCTATAGTGAGGGTGTAAGTATCTCCAGGCATCGTGGAGAGATAAAGCGGAGGCGAATTTGTTTAGAGGTGTGGGTGCGTTTTGTGGTAGAGGTGTTTTGGGTCCTGTGGTTTTCCGGTCCTCCACTATATGCATTACGTCATTGAAATCTCCCCCTACTATCAAATTTGAGTGGGAAAAAGGGATAAGGGTAGGGAGTACGGTAAGGAAAAAGTATTTTCTACCCTCATTAGGACTGTAAATATTGCATATAATTATTGATTCCCCCGGTAGTGTGAGACGAACGACCATGCATCTTCCCGACGTATCGGTATAGATTTGGTCGATTGAACATTGCAGGCGTTTGTTAATTAGTATGAGTACTCCTGCTTTCTTATTAGGGGAGGGAGAGCCTATGCAATGGGCCACCCATTTTTTCTTCATATATTGTATTTCTTCAGTCCTAAGGTGGGTCTCCTGGAGTAATGCAATATCTGCGTCTAAGGATTTTAGGTGACGCAGAACCTGGGCTCTTTTAATTGGGGAACGAAGCCCCTTAACGTTCCATGAGATTATATTCATAAAAAGGGTGTAATATATTTGTTAAGTATCGATATTCATCGCTGTGAGTCTCACACCACGGGGGGTTAAGAACATTAGCATATACAGTCAATAATTTATAGCAGACAATACATTTCGGTGCAGGACCCCGGAGAGAGCATATAATAAGACCCCAAACAAAAAGTAAAAGAAAAAAAATTGCTGAGAGTTTGAGAGTTCCTCAATCCTCCAAAAGAGTTTTAGGAGCATGGAAGTAAGGCAGATAATCTGCCGTTTAGCGCTTTGTGAGGAGAGGAAGTGAACGAAAACTGAAGGTAAAACTGAAAACTTCAAATAGTTCTGGACAACACTTCTTCCCTGCATCCACTAAGCATCATTAACTCCGAAGCCATGAGAACCGCAGCAGTTCATAATAATCTTAATTTTGAAACTGATGCGCCATTCAGTCTGGATTGTTTTGAGGGGAGTTAGGCTGAGATTGAGCTTGGGCTGGAGGAGATCGATCAGGAGGTGAGTATTGAGAAGACTTGATTTGTGATTGAACTGGAGGGGAGCCCTTTGGGGATGAAGTTTGCAAGTAGGTATTTGTCTGCTTCCCTGGGAGTTTTGAACAAGTGGATCTGGCCATCTTCTTCGGTAAGCTTGAGGACAGCCGGGTACAATAGAGCAAAGCGGATCTTATTCTGGGCTAAAAAGGAGCAAGCTTTGGCAAATGCTTGCCGCTTTAAGGTGACTTCAAGGGAATAGTCATTAAAGAGTCTGACTTGCGAGCCCATGAATTCTAGTGGGGCGTTCTTTTCTTTAAAGGCTTTAATCAGCTTGGCTTTGGCGCTGTAATCCAGGTAGTGCGCCATGACGAGCCTGGGTGTTTTTCTTGCAGAGTTGGTGAGTGGAGGGCCTACTCTATTGCGCGCGTTCGACTTTAAAGTCTCCCGTAAGATCTAGAAGCTGCGGCAAGGTTTTCTCACAGAAGTCTAAGATGGCGTCCGGGCGGCAAGTTTCAGGGAGGCCTACAACGCGTACGTTGTTGCGCCTCGACCTATTCTCTAAGTCTTCCATTCTGTTGTGAAACCCAGCATTTTCTTTAGTGAGTATCTCAATCTTGTGATATGCCTTATCTAGATCTGTTTCGCACTGTGAGATACGCTGGTCAGCATATTCTTATCTGGCAGCGTGTGAGTGGAGTTCTTGCTTGATGCCTGATAGTGTTTTGGATATGACTGCCTCCACTGTGGCCTGCAGCTCAGGCGCTAGCAATTTCATAACTTTTTTGGCCAAAGATTTGTAATTAATGCAGGGGGTGCTCTCTTACCGCCTTCGGACGGAGCATCTGAGGGAGCATCTGATTCTTCCCCCCAGTCCGGCTGTGATAGTTCCTGCTCGGCGCGAAGGTCGCGCTTCCTAGAGCCCGCCGCCATCTTGCCGCTATGGTGTGGGTCGGCTGATGTCCGTCCTTTAGTGGAGGAGCGCATTAAGTACCGGTCCATGAGAGGCCGCTCTGGTTTTGGCAAGCGTGTGAGCCACCCGATGTGATGGAAATCGGGCGTTTTGAAGAGGTCTGTCTGCTGCGGGTCGCGTGACTTATCGGAGCTCCGCTTTCTGCTTCTTTACATGCAGGCGCCGGAACCGGAAGTCCATTTCATTTTAAGCAATACAGTAAAATATAGTTATAGTAAACTCTGATATAGTAGAAAAATTCTGGATATAGCAAACACAGTCCTCAGGTCCCAACAAATGTGTCTGTACAATTATACAATGTACGACCAATTCTGATATAGTAAACCTCTTATATAGTAAACTACTTTCCCTGGTCCCTTGGAGTTTACTATAAAGGAATTCTACTGTACCAGTTTCCTGGCAGCCCTGCTGGTATACTTAGCTGCAGTAGTGTTCTAATCAGGCCAGAAACAAGCATGCAGCTAATCTTGTCAGATCTGACAATAATGTCAGTAAGGGCCTGATCTGCTGCATGCTTGTTCAGGATCTATAGCGAAAAGTATTATGCTGGGCATACACAGCACTTTCTTTCCTTATCAATCGAGCCGCTGATGGGCTCGATTGATAATATCCGACAGGTCCGATGACTTGCCGGATAGATTCCCCGCTCGATCCCGGACAATAGCGGGGAATCGAGCGGCTGATAAGGAGCGCCGGCGGGGACGAGCGGGAATCGATCCGCGCGCACGCACGGACGAGTGGGGATGCGCCGGCATTGAGCCAGAGGCTCGATCCGGCGCATAATTGCATCCAGAAACGTGCCGTGTATGCCCGGCATTAGAGGCAGATAATCAGCAGGATAGCCAGGGAACTAGTATTGCTTAAAAGGAAATAAATATGACAGCCTCCATATAACTCTCACTTCAGTTATCATTTAAGTTGTGTACATATGTGAGATAAAAGTCTTTGAAAAACGAAAGATCATGCAATCTTACCCAATTTAAACAGTAGAGCACCCTCTACTGTTTAAACTTCCCCTGGACAGGAAGTTCAGTAGCTGCAGGAACGGTCTGGAGCCCGGAGCGGAGAAGAAGACAGCGGGGACCAGGGGACTCGCGCCGGCCAGAACAGGTAATGTATGCAGGGGGGGGGGGGGGGGGGGGGGGGCGGCAGCAGCGGCAGCTCCACAGATTGTGATCGGTTTCAGGTTGAAATCGATTCACAATCTGTTTGCAGTAAAGGTGGCCATACGATCCCTCTCTGATCAGATTCGATCAGAGAGGGATCTATCTGTTGGTCGATTCTGATGGCAAATCGACCAGTGTATGGCCACCTTATGTAGTAGAAGAGCGAATATATTAAATGGATACTTTAGGCAGTTCCTTATATTACATAGGGAAAAAGGCGTGCAATCTTGCGCTGCTAGGGCGGTACCCAAGGGTTACTGCTGGCGGTCACACTTTAGCTGCTCCTTATTAGACCGGCTGTTAGGAAGGCTTGATTAAAAGACAGAAGTGGAGAAAAAAGAGCGCTCCATTGTGTAACACCACTTTATTAAAACAAATTGCCCAAATTAAAATTCACTTCAGTGTTGCCAACTCATCCCTTTAATTACTGACGCATATAAATTATACAAGTTTTGTGGCTAAGTAAATGCAGTTAAGGCACTGATTATGTGCAAATAGTCCCAGAACCTGTATATCTTAGATGTGTCAGTAATTAAAGGGATGAGTTGGCAACACTGATTCACTTACTAGATGTAAGATGAGTACAGACATGTAGTTAGGCTTGTAGCCTTAATATCCTTCCTAGGTGGGTGCACCCTCAAACTGCCGTGGCCATCAGGGTTCAGTGGATCCGGTGGTAACTGACCCTGGAATCCCCACCAAGGAGTAAACGTGTGCTGGTGGCGTTATTATGAGTTTCGGCGTTCCACGCCTTCATCAGATGGTAAGATTGATGGTAAGATTAAATGAAAAAGATTGGATCATTAGCGGCCACCCTTATGCTAGGTACACACCATACAATTTCCTGGCAAATTTACCTGCCAGATCGATTATTTCCAACATGTCCGATCTGAATTTCGATCGATTTTCTGTTTTTTCGATAGTTTTTTTGTTTTTTCGATAATTTTTCTGATCGGTTTTCTTAGAAGTGAACAAAATTCGATCAGAAAATCGATCGAAAAAATGATTGAATGATCGAAAAATCGATCGAAAGTCAGATCGGACATGTTGGAAATAATCAATCTGGCAGGAAAATCTGCCAGAAAATTGTATGGTGCGTACCTAGCTTTAGAAAAATCTGTTGTACTACTAGATAGATAAAGGAATACATAGGTGGTCTAGTGGTCTCACTAAAGGTACACATAAACGCATACCTCCCAACATTTTGAGATGAGAAAGAGGGACACTTAAACCATGCCCCTGCCACACCCCTTATCACGCCCCCGTCACACCCCTAGTCACGCATACCATAAAGATTTCCTAAGAAAAATATGTGGTTTTATAATTCAAACCACACTGGTTCTTTCTATCCTGGTTCATTTTCCTTCATATTAACATTTTAAATATTAGTAATATATCAATTTAAAGTATCTCCACAGTATATGTAGCCAGGTGTATAGGTCTCCCCAGTATATGTAGCCAGGTGTATAGGTGTCCCCAGTAGATGTAGCCAGGTGTATAGGTCTCCCCAGTATATGCAGCCAGATGTATAGGTCTCCCCAGTATATGCAGCCAGGTGTATAGGTGTCCCCAGTATATGCAGCCAGGTGTATAGGTCTCCCCAGTATATGCAGCCAGGTGTATAGATCTCCCCAGTATATGCAGCCAGGTGTATAGGTCTCCACAGTATAAGCAGCCAGGTGTATAGGTGCCCCCAGTACATGCAGCCAGTTGTTTAGGTCTCCCCAGTATATGCAGCCAGGTGTATAGGTCTCCCCAGTATATGCAGCCAGGTGTATAGGTCTCCCCAGTATATGCAGCCAGGTGTATAGGTGCCCCCAGTATATGTAGCTAGGTGTATAGGTCTCCCCAGTATATGCAGCTAGGTGTATAGGTCTCCCCAGTATATGCAGCCAGGTGTATAGGTGTCCCCAGTATATGCAGCCAGGTGTATAGGTCTCCCCAGTATAGCCAGGCGTATAGGTCTCCCCAGTATATGCAGCCAGGTGTATAGGTGCCCCAGTATATGCAGCCAGGTGTATAGATGCCCCCAGTATATGCAGCCAGGTGTATAGGTGCCCCCAGTATATGCAGCCAGGTGTATAGGTCTCCCCAGTATATGTAGCCAGGTGTATAGGTGCCCCCAGTATATGTAGCCAGGTGTATAGGTGCCCCCAGTATAGCCAGGTGTATAGGTGCCCCTAGGAAGGGAGGCAGCCAGTGAAAGGGAGCTGGTGGCAAAGTGGCGGAGAAGGGGAGAAGTCTCCCCCCCCCCTTACTTCACCTTAGTGCTCCCTTTCCTGGCTCTCCCTTCCGGATCAATGTGTCTCCTCCGATGGCGCAGCGGCAGAGTGATAGCGGGCGGAGAGGACTTACCGATGTCCTTCCAGCCGGCAGAGGGAGCTGTGATCTGTGCGCCGCTAGTCTGGTCTTGAGTAGACCAGACTTGCGGCGCACAGATCACAGCTCTCTCCGGCGGCTGTGTAACAGCGGTAAGTCCTCCCCGCCCGCTGTCAGCCGCTGCGCCATCGGAGAGAGACACATTAGAGAGCCAGGAAAGGGAGCACCAAGGTGAGGGAAGGGGGGGGGGAGACTTCCCCCCTTCTCCGCTGCTTTGCCACCAGCTCTCTTTCACTGGCTGCCTCCCTTCTTGCAAAAACAGTCCGCCCCTGCGTCTGACCCCCCAGCCAGCCGGGACACTGGGGGGTCATAGCGGGAGAGCCCTCCCAAATCATGCCAGTCCCGACGAAAACGGGACGGTTGGGGACTATGTAAACGTATAGATTTGCAGCAGATTTGACCATCAGATAGATTCCTGTCAGATTGAACCTGACAGGAATCTTTCTGAGGCCTGGGACCCACTAGGAACGCTTTGTGACTTGAAAAGCTCTTGCTAATATAATGCTATGGATGTGATCCCACTTGAGTGCGAACACGGTAAATCCAGCGCTGGACACTTGGGCGCAGCAGCGCAGGAGACTTGGGCGCAGCCGGCGCCACCATAGGCCGTAATAGGAACTACGGCTATCGCAGGCACAGGGAGTAACTTCAGCGCCGTCAGAAGACGGATCTGAAGTTGCTTTTAAAACAATAATTCGGCTTCCAGCAATTGCTGGAAGCCAAATTATTTCATTCCCCCACTATCCATGTCGGCCTGGAGGGGGAATAGTAATTAACACGGCCCGGACTTGTGGCAGCAGGATCAGCCATATACTGGCTGTGTCCTGCGCCCAAGTCTCCGGCGCCGTTCTCTCTCGTACGCCTTGAGTGATGTGATTTTATAAAAATCCCCCATAGCATTGCATTAGCAAAAACTTTTTCAAATAGCTAGCGCTTAGAAAAGGCTGCTAGTGGGTTTGAGACCCAATGTGTGCCACACACTGCGAACAGATTTCCAATAGATTTCAGTATGAAATCTATTGAAAATCCATTGAAACGCATTGCTGCACTATTCAATCCAATGCAACGCTATGGGCCATCGATCTTCCACCAGCAGCCAATCAACCTAGACTTTCCATCTGGACCGATCAAAATCAGTCAGCAATCGATCGATCGGTCGATCATGCTGCCTGCTGCATTGATTTCTAGCCGATTCGATCGGAGCAGTCAAAAAGGCCGTATATCGATGGCAGAAATCGACCAGTGTATTGGAACCTTAATGCTAGGTAAACATGATGCAATTTTCTAACAGATTTACTGTCAAATCGATTATTTCCAACATGTCCGATCTGATTTCTGATCGACTAGAAATCCGATCAGACATGTTGGAAATAATTGAGCTGACCGTAAATCTGTCAGAAAATTGTGTGTACCAAGCATAACACCAATTTACCCCGACCCTTGTCTGAGCTAACCTCTCCTCCCTCTTCTCCATTCCTAATTGTAGGCATTTCTATTTCGCCGCCTGTTATTGATTTAAAAAAAGACACATAAGAACAAAGCTATATGCGCAGTAGGCAAGTATTTCTCACTGTTTAGTTCATGACTCCTAATTGTGTAAACCCGGACTATTTCCCTGCACCCATCAGTCACTGCAGCTGGCGTGGACGCGACTGTGTAAAGCTGTGCACGTGCGTAGCTTGGCGGTGTCGCGCACGTACTAAGATCCACCTGAGCTCCCATCTTTCATGTGACAGACTCAGTAAAGCTGGGAACATGCTGACGCGGGGGTCTGTCATCCCGGCTGCGCTGAGAGCAGGATGCGTGTCCCATCTTACGTGTCGGTAAGCCGTACATGTGACACTGCTCTCCTGTGTGTACTTCCCCTGCATTCTAATCCTGCAGAGGGAACTAATTGCCCATAGGCATGGTGTGATTGTTGTTTACTGTCTTGTTCTTCAATGCTATCAGGAGAGCTAACGGTGCCTAAATTTAGAGGCAGCTGGTGAAAATCACACCTTTTGTGTTGACTGCTCATTGGTGTAAAGATTGCATTCCCAACTCCATGCTCAGCCATCTCTCATTGCGTTTGTCCTTGGGAATTGGGGTGGGGGGCATTTTAATGGTGCCTCTGGCTATAGGGGTGGGGGGGAGTTACAATAGTATTGTCACAATTTTATCAGCAGCCTTACTCTCCCTATATGCATTTTTTTTATGGTTTCAGATTTTCTTTTAAGCTATCTGTAAAACCAGAATAACTTGATAATGTATGTGGATGCTGTTCTATTACTCATGTTTTCACTTGAAATAAATCTTGTGTATGGCGTTGTCTCTTTTTCCTGCTTTTTCTCTGTTTCTGCTCTGAATAGCCATGCATGGCTAAGTGTTTCTGTTCTTGTGAGAATCATCATTGGACACATTGGCTATCATTCATAAACCTGTTGTGGGTAAAGAGAATCTGTGCGGGAAAACACCGCTGTCGGTGTTTTAGACTTCTGGCTGTTCATTCATAAAAATATATCCAGTTGCGATAGCAGTGCGGAGATTCCCCGAACTAGGCTAGCGGTAGGCTTGCGGAGACACGGAAGCTGCGGAGATACATTTCTCCATGTTCCGCTCTACTGCAGCTGCCTGGGAGGTCTGTCTCTACATTCACTTAACATTGTTATCGCCACATCAGAGGGAGCCGTATTTCCTGTCCTCATACCGCTTGCGATAATCTTTATGAATTATCATTTTGTTACATTTTTTACGATAAAATCACCGCACAAGGCGGTGATTTATCGCTCTGCTCGGTAGTGTCAGCTTTTCATGTGGAAAGAGCCTTTATGAATGCAGCAGTTGCTAAGTGTTCAGTAAAGTCAGCTGTTTTAAGCATTTCCGCATGCGGAAATGCTTTATGAATGATAGCCATTGGGGTGTATCACAAGCAATGGTGTAGAAGTTGAACAGTTGCTCAGTGCAACCAATCAGAATCCTTGATCAGGACATCTGCTCCAATTTTGCAACAGTTTTCCTTACATTGGGGCAGATTTAGCAAAGCAAAATTAGTGCAAGAAGAATTGTGGCAAATCTGGTGTAAGGTGGGGCAGTCATCTCTGAGCATTAGGAATCTTTCATCTGGGCACTGGCTCTATTTTTGCACCAGTTTTGCTCCAGGATTCCATGCTCAGCCTTTGATATTTTTTTTTTTTTGTGTCCTGCTGTTTTTGATACATTTTCTCACAAGTTTTCTTGGGGCAAAGTACCTGTTGTAATAGTTGCTGCTAATAGGCAGCCTAAAGTAAAATTGGGTGATTTTGGAACCTGCCTGTGCTTAGTTATTACTTAGCTGATAATCTGCTGACCACTTAAATTCTGTTTTACAGGGCACTTGATTATTATGTAGCCAATCCCCAGCTATCAATTTTGTATGACTCTACAGTTAGAAGTTAAGGTTAGACTTTAGGACGGTTAGTTTTAGAGGAGCGGATAGGGTTGGTGTAGGTTAAGGAAGATGTTTGTGGTGGGAGGGGAAAGGTGAGGATAGCGTTAGGTGTCTGGAAGCAGGGCTGTGGAGTCGGTCCAAAAATCCACCGACTCCGACTCCTCAGTTTAGGATTCCACTGACTCCGACTCCACGACTCCGACTCCTCTAATTTGCATATTACAATTTTGTTGATTAAAAGTATGTAACATGAAATTCGTCTCTTAACTGCCAACGCTTAGGAATTTTAAAAGACAACTGAAGTGAGAAGGATATGTAGACTACTATATTTATTCCCTTTAGACTAAAACTAGTCCTTGGTAAGAGTACTTGTAAAAGGTACAAACCGGAACAAAGAACATCTATCAGGCCCTAGGCAATGTAAGTGTGGGTACGTGTAAGAATGATGTGCAGGTACTCTGCAGGGGAATGAGGAGATTGTAAACAGACAACACCTCTGTGTTCAATTTGCACAGCATTCTCAGTGGATTCCCTGCAGCTCTGTAGGGAGTGCATATGTAGAGTATAGTACTACTGTGTAACAAAGTAAACCTGAGACAGATGAAATTAAAGTTTTATACATACCTGGGGCTTCCTCCAGCCGCCTTCAGGATAATCAGTCCCTCATTGTCCTCCTCCACCACCTGGATCTTCTGCTAGGAGTCCAGGTACTTGAGCCAGTCAGGCGTAGTGCGCATGCACACATTCCGCCGCCAGGAGCATACTACACCTGTGCAGCACTATTGCGCAGGTGCAGAATGTTCCTGGCTGTGGGAGCGGCATGCGGCCGGACAGCGCAGACTGGCTGAATTACCAGGACTCATAGCAGAAGATCCGGGTGGTGGAGGACAGCGAGGGACTGATTAGCCTGAAGGGGGCTGGAGGAAGCCCCAGGTATGTATAAAACTTTACTTTTCATCCGTCTCAGTTACCCTTTAATTTGTAGTCACCAAACCAAATTTTAATAACATATCACATTATTTGATTTCATCAGCAAAGGGAGTGCATACATTTGCATAAATCAGCATCAATGCAGAATTATTTCCATCTCATTGACCATCTCTATTAGTGACACAGCTACACATCAGGCTTTATTCTTACAGCATAGATGTTATTTAGTATATATAAGAGATTCCTGTGTACACATCATATATACAGTCACAATCAGATATGTATATCTGACCTTAAAAATACGGGGACTGCTTTATTGAAGCAGCACAAGTAACTAATTTTGATTGGTTTATTTCATTTTTGTGGACTAAGCATAGCTATTACTGTATATATACTGTATATATACATTATTTTTAATGACTATTATCTGAGAAATAGAACATTTTATCATATTTTCTATTTTAATTACAGTTACAAATTCATTAGGAGTCGGTGCATTTTTTTCCGACTCCAGGCACCCAAAATTGCCCGACTCCGACTCCACAGCCCTGTCTGGAAGGCATAAACATTTGGTGCTTTTCAGTGCTTTGCTGATCACAAAGCGCTGTTACTAAAGTAACCCTATGGAATTATTCTCGCTGCAGCGTTTGCAATTTGCATAAATTGCAAACGCGTTGCATGCAGGGCTTTGGGGGCGATTGCGATTCGAATATCATTTTGTTGGACGGAAATGGAATCACAAAGCAAAATTGCGAAGGCAAGTGTGAACCGGTTCCTAGCCCCATACACACACTAGATGACACTCTGCCAAGAATCCAGCGTGTGTACAGTAGCCCCTGACCTCTCCACTTACCTCTGCATAGGAACGGGACACATTGTGAGTCTGTCAGCCAGGCAACATGCCTCATACATGTGCACAAGACTGTAGTGTAAGGTAAAATATTGGGAAGTGTTTGAAAAATGGGCACCCGTGGCTCGAAATAGCTGGCGCTGGCTTGGTGGAGGTGGGAGCGGTCTGTTAAGGCATCAAGGGGGGCAGATTTAGGGTTAGGCATTGGTGGGGGGGGGGGGGGAGAGTTAAGGTTGGGCATCGGTAGGTTCAGTGTGAGGATAGGGTAGTATATCGATATTTCCAGATATTTTACTATCATTATTGTCTCCAATTATATAACCAATATTCTACTTGCCGGAATTGGGCGCCCAAACTTTCTGGCGTCTTCTTCATGCAAGCAGCGAAAGAACCTATTTATAAAGTGGTGATATTGTTTGTTTTTCAAGTTAACCCATCTTTGGCACTGTTTTGTTTTTCCTTCATAAATAACTCCTGCATGGTTGTAGCAAAGTGAAAAACTTGAACCGACAGTAAAGCAGTGTAGGCTGCAGAGTTTTTATCATTGTAGAGTGTGCCACTAAATAGTTTGTGAAGACATTGCTACATTTTCATGTTTATTTATAATAAACTGAAAGTTTAGTTCATTCCTTTTCCTCCAAAGAGTGTTCACATTCTTCTCCATTAGGGCTGGTGCACACCTAAAAGCACTAGCGTAATCGCAAACACTAGGTTTTTTTTTATCGTTTTTCAATATCGTTATCGTTTTTCTAGATATGCCTAATGATTTTTGGAGTTTTTTATTTGGTGTAGCATTTTGTTTTGTTTTTTACAGTTTGACCTAAAAGCTAACCGTACCAAAAAAGCGCTTGGAAAATCGCTCTGTTCAGCGCATTTTAGATCGATTTTTTTTTTTTTTTTTTTTTTTTTTCACATTATCTATAGTTAATATTGAGGCAGAATCGACTAAAGTGCTACAGGACCCACATTTGCATTTCTCTAAAAAAAATCACACTGTTCTGTTGCAATCCAACTCGTAGAAAAACATTAGCCAAGCGCTTTTCAAAGCGCTAGCATTTTGAAAAGCGCTCAGAATCGCTCTAGGTGTGCATCAGCCTTAATAGAGCCATATGGGAAGTTTCTTTGCTCTAAAATCATTTCTAGGACCATAGAGCAGCAGATAAAGAGCGAGCACTGTTAAAACAGCGCAGGAGATTTGAGTGCAGCTGGCTCCACCATAGGCTGTAATAGGCATTACGGCTATAGCAGCGGTCATTGAGTAACTTGGGCGCCATCATAAAACAGAGCACAAATTACTTTTAAAATACTGTAATTTGGCCGCCAGCAATAGCTGGAAGTTATATTATATCATTTCCTACCATCGACGTCGACCTGGAGGGGGAATAGTAATTAACGCTGCCAGGACTTGTACAGGAGCAGGGTAAGCCTTATATCTGCTTTATCCTGCGCCCAAATCTCCCAGCGTCATATTCACAGGTATGCGATCCAGAGTGCTGACAATAGCCACTATTTCGCACACTCTGCCTTTCATTATAGGAAACTAGGCTGTTCCACACCTGTAAAACTATGATCTAAGGCCTGGTGCACACCAAAACCCGCTAGCAGATCCGCAAAATGCTAGCAGATTTTGGAACGCTTTCTCTTATTTTTCTGAAGTGTTTCAGCTAGCATTTTGCGGTTTTGGGTAGCGGTTTTTGTGTAGCAAAATTCAGATATTGTTACAGTAAAGCTGTTACTGAACAGCTTATGTAACAAAAACGACTGCAAAACGGCTCTGAACTGGCGTGTTTCAGAGTGGTTTGCGTATTTCCTATACTTTGGAGGCAGAAACGCCTCCGCAATCCAAAAAATGCCTCACCCCGGGAGTATGCGTTTAAGCAAAACGCCTCCCGCTCTGGTGTGACCCACCCTATTGAAATACATTACCCTAGCGTATCCGCAGCAAAAATGCCTGAAAACCTGCTCCGTGTGCCCCAGCCCTAAATACAGATGGTGCAGGGTTATGTATTTATCTTCATATTATCATCATTTCTTGTTTTCAAATTTTTTTTGTTATGTTGGCTAACCAGTCGTTTTTATTTGCTAGTTTGTCATACTTGTTTGTGCAGAGCTGTCAGTCGTCCCCTTGCAAGTTGTGCAGTGCCTGAGGCCTTGGGGTTGAGGAGGGTAAAGGTTGTGTTTGTTGCATGGACTTAGAACGTTTAAACTTTTACTGTTTCACCACGAGAATGTAAACAGGTATAACTAGGTGTATAGCTATCCCCACGCTGATGGTTGCTTCACCAAATTGTTCTTTGTTTAATCTATTTCATTTTTGCTTTTCCCAAACCAGAATCCAAAAGTAGAAATGTAATCAGGCGCTCTTAATGTTGACTAGTACGGTGATAAGTTTGTTTTGAACTGTAATGTCCCAAACCTGATCCAAAAAAACCCCCCATAAAACCCTCACCCTGATGCTAGTTTTTTTGCTGTTGCACCAGGCATTGCACTAGATACAGGAATGTCAAGCAGTGCAGGAACAATGCCAGAAACTCTGGTCCTCAGTGCTAGTGTACGAATACAGACATTTCTTTATTGAAATATCAGCTATTTCAGACTTTCAGCATGCTTTAGCAATCTGCATTAGTTGTTATTAAGTGATCTGGACACATCAAAACCCTTTTTCACTAGCGTTGCTATTACTTATGCTAGCATAACCATCAATTGCCCTGGAGGCTGTTAGAGCAAAGGGCTAGTGTGGATCATTATCCCTAGTAGAGATGGTCAGTGAGAAGATAACAATTCCATCTTGCATTCAATTTTTGGGTCAGTTCACACTACTAGTGTTTTTTAAATGACAATGATTTGAAAAGCTCTTGCTAATGTACAGTTGTGTTCAAAATGATTCAACCCTCACTGAAATTGAGTGTTTTGGCCAGTTTGACATTGATTTTGATCATTTCAGTGACCTTGTTTACAATTATAGGGACTCAGAGCTCTAACTAAAATCAAAATCTGAACTTACCTGGGGCTTTCTCCAGCCCATCGTAGGTCGGGAGGTCCCTCGACGTCCATCTGGCTCTTCTCCCAGGGCCTGGTCAGAAATGGCTCCCCGGCGACACTGGGCCATAGTGTCGGGCTCCTCTTCCTGAAAGCTGACCTCAGTCGTCACCACACTGGCCGCCTTGCGTCATCACAGCGCCCGGCGTGACAGTACGGCGCATGCGCGATTAAACCGCGCATGCGCAGTACTGTCACGCCGGCCGCCGTGGTGACGACTGACGTCACCTTTCAGGAAGAGGAGCCTGACACTCGGGCCCAGTGCCACTGGGTTTTCCAGGAGCCGCCTCAGGTTTGTGATGGACTGCATCACATTTTCATCCAATATCTCCTGGTACTGAAGAGAACTCATGGTACCTTGCACACGCTGAAGCTTCCCTGTACCTGCCAAAGCAAAACAGCCTCAAAGCATGATTGACCCCCCGCCATGCTTCACAGTAGGCAAGGTGTTCTTTTCTTCATAGGTCTTGTTTTTCCTCCTCCAAACATAGCGTTGATCCATGGGCCCAAACAGTTCTAATTTTGTTTCATCAGTCCACAGAACACTATCCCAAAACTTTTGTGCTTAGTCCACATGACTTTAGGCAAACTGCAGTCGACTCTTCTTATTCTTTGGAGACAGCAAGGGGGTGCGCCTGGGAGTTCTGGCATGGAGGCCTTCATTACGCAGTGTGCACCTTATTGTCTGAGCTGAAACTTCAGTACCTGCACCTGACAAATCTTTTTTCAGTTCCTTAGCAGTCACACGGGGACTTTTCTCCACTTTGCGCTTCAGGTAGCGCACAGCAGTCAAAGTCAGCATCTTCTTTCTGCCACTACCAGGTAGCATTTTAACAGTGCCCTTTGCCTTGAATTTGCGAATGATGCTTCCTATGGTGTCTCTTGGTATGTTTAACATCTTTGCAATCTTCTTATAGCCATTGCCCTACCTGTGAAGAGAAATCACCTCTTCTCTTGTCTTCCTGGACCATTCTCTTGACTTCACCATGTTTGTAAACACACCAGTAGTATTTTTCGGACCATAAGACGCACCTAGGTTTAGAGGACATGATGCGTCCATGGTGCTGGAACATCTTGTGGAGCTTCCTCACCCTCAAACTACAGTAATCCCTCCCTAGTTACAGTAATATCCCCACAGTTACAGTATTCTCCCCTACCCAGTTATAGTAACACCCCCCCCCCCCTGTTACAGTACTACCCCTAATTACCTTAATACTCCCCTCCTTATACTAATACCCTCTAGTTACAGTAATCCACTGGCACCCACCCCAGTTATAGTAATACCCCCATTACATTAATAGCCCCCCAGTTACATCCCCTGGCCCCCTCCCCAGTTTCGGTAATGCCCCATTACATTAATGCCCCCCCAGTTACATACCCTGGCCCCCACCCCAGTTACAGTAATGTCCAATTACATTAATAACCCCCAGTTACAGTAATCTACTTTTTCACTACAGTTACACGAGGTACAGTAAGAGGACTTACATAACCACCTCTGATAGTCACATGGTCACCTCTAGGCCATCTTGACAAAGGAACCAGGGAGCTGGAGGCCGAGGTGTATTTGTGCTTATGCAGACTGGCACCCTCCCGGAATTGCAGTGGTGAGGAAGTAAAGAACCGCAGGTTGCTCCAGGTCTCCAGCTGTCTCAATGCCAAGCAGTGCACTTTTGTGTACAGGAGGGGACAGCAGCACTGTAGCCCGGACCTCAGCAGCTCCTCCGTGCATGCCATCGGCCTTCTCTTCCAGAACAGGTCCTTTTATCAGGCACTGCCGCCGCTGCATCCGCACGATTAGGAGGTACTCCTGTCTTTGTAAGGAAAGGGTGCAGCGGCATGAGAGCCCGACTCGACGGCTCCACCAAGAGCATCAGCCACGTTGCATCGGGAGGAGGAACACCTCCCGCACCAGCTGCCGCCTCCTTACCAGGGGAAAGAGTCCTTAGGGTCCAGCTCCAGGTTTCTCCGGGTGTCTAGTGGGCTGTCTGTGCAGGAGGGGACAGCAGGACTATAGCCCAGACATAGGCAGCTCTTCCGTGTGTGCCATCTGCACTGGCCGCGGCCTCCTCTTCAAGCCCTCCTCCTACCAACGACGCCGCCGCTGCACCCGCACGATGAGGAGAGACTCCTGCCTCTGTATGGAGAGGGTGCAGCGGAATGATAGCCCGGGACACGGCAGCTTCACCAAGTGCATCAGCCACACGGGAGGAAGAATACCTCCCACCTCCTCGCCAGCTGAAAGAGTTCCCATGCACCGTGCCCAGCAACCCCGCAATCTGCAGATTCCTCTTTCCCTATGCATGGCTACCCAGTCCTGGCATCAGACAGCGGACAGGCAGGTAAAACCTAGGGAGGGCACAGGCCGAGCTCACCCTGCTCACTGGCTCACTCCACCACGCTCAGGTTCTTGCCTGAGCTGTCAAATTATGACGTGGATTAGTGGGGAGTGCGGGAGACTCGGTGGCACCGGGCCGAAATTTAACATTCTGACCATAAGACTCACTGACTTTTCCCCCCTACTTTTAGGGAAGAAAAAGTGCGTCTTATGGTCCGAAAAATACGGTAAATGTCTAGAAGGAGCTGAGTATCGCAGTAATTTTAAATCTGCTTAATTGGTGCTTATTATGCTTGATTGCTGATCGAAAACACTTGAATGAACCTCTGTTCTTAAAGGGAACCTAAACTGAGGATATGGATTTTTCCTTTTAAATAATTCCAGTTGCCGGACTCTCCTGCTGATCCTGTGTCTCTAATACTTTTAGCCACAGCCCCTCAACAAGCATATGCAGATCAGGTGCTCTGACTGAAGTCAGACTGGATTAGCTGCATGCTTGTTCAGGGGCTGTGGCTAAAAGTATTAAGCCCAATCTACACGATACGATTCTTTATACGATTCTATTTACGATCTGATTAAATCCGACATGTCCGATCAGGGTTCGATTCAATTCACCATTGTTTTGCAATGGCAAATCGAACTGAATCGAATCCTGATCGGACATGTTGGATTTAATCGGATTGTAAATAGAATCGTAATCGAATCGTATAAAGAATCGTATCGTGTAGATTGGGCTTTAGAGGCACAGGAACAGCAGGAGAGTTGGGCAACTGGTATTACTTGCAAGGAAAAATCCATATCCTTCTCAGTTTAGGTTCCCTCTAAGAGTGGTAGAAAGAACTTTAAGGGGTTGAATAATTTTGTCAATGAAGAAATCACAAAAAAAAACATTTTTTTAATACTGTATTACAAAAACAATTTGTCATTTTAGTTGCATTTTGGTTCTTTAAAATGTCCTTGTAAGATTGAATTCTGGACACAATTACAAATGTACACTAATTTACCTAAAACCCTTTACAGCATTGGGGGTTGAATAATTTTGAACACAACTGTAATGCTATGGGTTATTTGGGGTGAAATCACTCAAGTGAGGACTCAGACATAACATTATATTAGCAAGAGCATTTCAGATTACTAGCGCTTAGAAAAGTGCTTGAAGTGTGAACCAGACCTTTATGTAAATTGTATGCAGCTTGGAATTGGGCCAGACATAAAAGAACTTCATGCCAATTTTGATTGGCCCAATTCTCAGCTGCATGCAATTTGCATTTAATTTTCACGCAAGCTGATATTATGTTATTATCACAGTATTCTGTGAGGTTTATTTTACAGATTGAAACAGATTTAACTAGTAGCTTGGGGATCTACAGTATATTGGTTGGTTTTGATTTTTGTTTTGGTTTTTTCCAGTATTGAAGCATGACACTTGTATCTAAATTTCAGGTATTCAACTGATTCAGGAGAAAGCAGCTGGCTCCGGTCACTGTTTGTGCGGAAAGTGGACCCTCGCAAAGATGCCCACTCAACTTTGCTCTCCAAAAGGGAGACTAGTGGGCTGTACAAAATTCAGTGTAAGACCAAGTTTTCAATGCTTGACTATGTCATGGTTCACTAATTGTAGATGATGTACTACAGTTTAGGAAGCCATTGTTAAAAAGAACATATTCTTATGAAAACCTGAACTGACAATGTTCTGTTCAGTGTTAACATATTCACTAGTCACTAGTATAGCAACAGTGGGTCTTATTTCAGTAAAGTGAAGGGGTCTGGCAGTCATGAACTCACTTCCTTACCAAGGTGACTGTGGTCAGCCTCCGTTAGTGGGGTAAATGACATTGAATGATGTGATGGGGGGCAAATGTGTGCTTCCATTATTTGCAAGTGTATAATTGCATAAGGACCCAATAGGGCTCAGTAAGCATTTGTTTAAAAAAAAAAAGGCTGCTTAGCAGTTAATCCTATATTTATATTTTATTTTGAATAAGATTTTACAGTGTGCCTTTTTATGCTTTTTATTTTTTATATATTTGACTCATCCACCTTTAAGGCTGCTTTCACAGTGGGACGTTACAGGCGCACGTTAGAGCAGCCTGTAATGCACCCCAACGCACAGCAATGAAAAATCAATGGGCTGTTCACAGTGCCCACGTTGCGTTGCGTTACATTGTAACGCAGCACATCTACATAACGTACTGCATGCAGTACTTTAGACGGTTTGCACATGCTCAGTAGGGTTTTTTTTTTTTTCATTTTATGGGCGGAGAGGAGGCGGGGAGAGGCCGCTACGTAGCCAGGCACATGGCTACTTATTATTCACTGCACTTGCAGTGTTTACATCCTGGAGCGGCCGTGGATTGGCTGGCGGGACCACGTGATGCGGAGAGCTCCACTCACATGGTCTCCGCAGTGCCTCCGACAGAGAAGGCGCACCAAGAGTTGCTTGTAACGCGGCTCTTGGTAGCGTCATGCTCCAACACCACCAGGCGTTGCGTTAAGGGCACGTAATGTGCCCTATAACGTCCCCTAAACGCAACGTCCTGGTGTGTAAGTAGCTTAATAGTATTTGCACAAATCCATATAAGTTATTTGTAAGATCTATAGCTGCTCATAGACCTGAGATCAGGTGATAATCTAATGCCTCCAGATGAAGCCAGTCTTGTCAATCTGAAAGTGTGCCTGCACTTTCCTTATAAATGACCGAGCATTAATACCTAAAATATTTTGTAGGACCTATCTAGGACAGTCTGCAGCCAGCCGTGGTGTGTGAGAAATGCTGAGTTATGCATCCTTGCCGCCATGAAGATAGCCCGCTGTGGACTAACCACTCCAGATTTTTGGTTAATAGTAAGGCTAGGTTCACAGTGGTGCGTTGCATAATGCACACGTTATGAGTGAACTGCAATGGATACTGGACATAGATTTTAATACACAGCATGCATGCAGCGAGTTAGAATAACGTGATCAGTTACAACACAGTACTTTGAACAGCCCCTTAGAATTGTATGGGCAGTGAGTTGACATGCAGAATTATTCTGTAACGCAACTGAGCACTGTGAACTAACTATAAGTGCTTCTTTCATGCAAGTCAGTGTGCTCACAGCTACAGGGAATTTATTATACCAAATGTGTGTTCATAACCTATGTGCAGAAAACACACCCAGTTCAGTTTCAATTACGGTAGATTTGCCAGGGGACAGACATTGCTGGAAAACAAAGTTATGATTAGAAATGTCATCTTTCCAATAATTGTACTTTGTTTTTTAAAGAGGAACCATCACGAAAATCTTAAAATTTAAAACACATATAAATAAGAAGTATGTTTCTCCCAGAGTAAAATGAGCCATAAATTGCTTTTCACCTATATTGCTGTCACTTACAGTAGGTAGTAGAAATCTGACATTACCGACAGATTTTGGGCTAGTCCATCTCTCTATGGGCCCTTTTCCACTAGCAATCGCAATCACAAATCACAAACGCCAGCGATTGCGATTGCGATTTTTCATTAATTCTGTTATGCGATTGCGATTTGTGATTTTCATTTGCATTGCATTATCATTGTAAAAATCGCTCCAGCAAGCGATTGCGATTTGCGATTAGCGATTTCCAAATCGAATCACTGTAGTGGAAAATACTTCTCGTGATTTCTATGATAAAGTAACAACTCTAGCAATTTAAAAATCACTAGCGATTTGCGATTTTGCGATTCAGCAATCACAATCGCTCTAGTGGAAAAGGGCCCTATAGGGGTTCTCAGCATGGCCTTTATTCTTTATAAAGACATTCCCTGAAAATGATTAATACAAAGATGCTGGCCAACCTCCCTGTTCACCGTACACTAATTTATGGCTCATTTTACTCTAGGAGAAATGTACTTCTTATTTGTATGTGTTTTAAATTTTAAGATTTTCGCGACAGTACCTCTTTAATTATTCCTGGGAAAGTGGACCTAAATTTCAGTTTACCATGTATCCCCCATTTGATCTGCAGGCTGTTTACCAACTGTGTATTTTGCTGCAGCTGCCAAGGTTTTGTTTTCCTGCCAGTAGCTGTTACCTGCTGATGTAGCACAAGCAAGGGGTAGTATGGGAAATGTATGATTTTTCTCCCTTGATCCAGTCATGAAAAGAAACATAAAGCCAAAGGTTAACTTCTTGTATAGATAGCATAATTGTTTAGTGGATGTTTGCTATTTCTGTCACTTCATCCTTCTTACATCCTCTTTTGTTTTTAGTTCATAATGTGAAGCCAGAGTGTTTGGAAGCTTATAACCAGCTCACGTAAGCATCGTCTACTTTTCCTTGTACTGTCTAGTTTGTATGGGAAGTGGGTATCTGGGCTGCTTTTTTTTTTTTTTTTTTTTTTTTATTCATTTTGTTTGTCCATTGTTAATACTGAGGGGTTTGTCTAACCTGAGCTAATGGAGTAAAAACTGTAATAGATACTGTTTCTAAAGTAAAGCTACATATGCACGCCAGTGTGAACTCTGCCATAACGGTCGATGACTGGCATGGATGAGAATCGGGAGTCAGACCGTGTGTACAGCAGCCCTACCACATCTGCTATCCGACAGATCTGCCAAAACAGAAACCATGCTAGCCAGGAGGCCCAAGAGATTGTGGACCGATCCATGTCAGGCTACAGAGGTCCCCCAATGAGCCCCCCTCTCTGTATGTACAGGTCTTTAAAACTAAAGGTAGCCATACACTACTTGATGTGGTCACAAGATGGATCCCGCTCAGATCATAATCTGACTGAATCCTTCCACACATAGATTTTTAAAGACAACCCAAGGCAAATCTTGGGGAAGAAAACCCATACTTGCCAAAGAGAGAAGTCTCTGGATCCTGTAGAGCTATCCGTGTCCTCCGTGCCACTGCTGCTTGCTGGGACTCTCTGGAAAATCTGGGGAATTTAGGGAAATTTTTAACAATGGCCATCATTAAGGATATATACTGGAGAAAAACATGTCAACCACTGGAATATCTAGTTGCTTCTTATGAATTCATTAAAAACTCTAAAGTGCAAATCGCATTACTTATTTCTCAAAAGAGATCGCTTTTACATTGTGTTTTTTTACATTTCCAGAAGATATCTTCTGGCTATGGCCTCAATTCACTAAACTTATCTCCTGTCTTTAATAACTCTTCTAGAGTTGTTACCATGGTGATAAGGCATGTAGTATTCAGGAAACATTTTACCTCAGGCAAGCCTAAAGTTAACTCTTCTGTCTTTAAATTCTCTCTCTAATCCTTAAAATAACTCCAGAGTTAAAGACAAGCTGTTAATTAGCTGCATGTGAAAATAACTACAGAGGAGGTAAATTAACTACAGGAGAGGTAACTTAAGGAATGAAGAGGTAAGATAACTCTCTCACGTGTGGAGGTAAGTTTTCTCTTGCCTTATTATCTCTAGCATGATCTTAGTGAATTGAGGCCAATGTAATTTTCTTCAAATCATTCTCTGTTTCTCAGGATTGTGACCAGTGTGCTTTAAAGACGGTTCTGTGGAGTTGGAGTGGGAGCAATTTTTGGGTACTTGGAGTTGGATGATTTTTGTACCCAACTCCACAGAGCTAATAAGTATCAGACTAAGGAGTTGGAGTAATTTTGGGTACCCGGGGTTGGATTATATTTGTACCGACTCCACAGCGCTGCTTTAACATGTCCTTTGGTTACATATTGTAGAATGTGGTGCAAATATGTCCTACATATCTGGGTGAGCATTTTTTTTTTTTTTTTTTTTTTTTTTTTTTTGCTAAGTTTTAGTATATTATGGCTTCACATGAGACAAATTCCAACAAATTTCACACATAGAATGGAATTCATACACAACCAATGTAGTTTCATTATTCAGATCAGACTAGCGCTTTTTTTTTTTTTTTTAATTATTAATTTATATCATAAATACTTTATTTCCATGTTGGCACATAAAACAAAGCAGTATATGGCTTTAGAGTGTGGGAATACAGTTTTGAAATCAAACATTTTTAGCAAAACAAATATGCATAGATTTCCACAAAAGTGTACATAAGATCTAAAAGAAACCGGAAGAGACAAAGAGGGGGATCTAGTTCTGAGAGGCACACCATTTTAGCACATCAGCTCTTGCTAAATTTTAGGCAATGGCCTTATATAGCCTAGGATCTGGTTTAGCAAGGATGGAGAAATACTGATATTTAATGGAATGCATGTTAGATGTCCTTAAGTCATTTAAAGAATACCTGAACTGACATGTGACCTGATATTTAACCACTTAAGGACCAGGCTATGCTGCACTGATCTGTGCTGTGTGGGCTCTCCAGCCTACAGCACAGATCGTGTAATAGCCAAGGCGACCAGACTTCCCCTCCCCCTTTTTTCCCCACTAGGGGGATGTCCTGCTGGGGGGGGGGGTCTGATCACCGCCGGCTTGCTGCGTGTAGCGGGGGCTCCTCAGAGCCCCCCTCCGCAGCGATATCGGGCCTCCCTCTTTCCCTCCCTCCCCTCCTTCCCCTGGGCGGCACAAGACGGCGATGCATCCATCGCCGCCTCTGATAGGCTTCAGCCTATCAGATGCCGGTGATCCCTGGCCAATCAGAGGCCGGGGATCGCACATCTCCTTTACGGCGCTGCTGCGTAGCAGCGCCATATGATGTAAACAGGGATTTCTTCCCCGCGCGTTTACATTTAGCCTGCGAGCCGCGATTGGAGGCTCACAGGCTGTTCACGGAGACACCCTCCGTGAACTGACATGGAAAGTTTCCATGGGAAACCACTTGCGACCTGCCGACGCCTATCGGTTTTAGCCGGTCGTTAAGTGGTTAACTGTTTCAGGCAGAGGAAGGAAAAAAGGAACACGGCATAATTTGTGTGCTAGGCACTGTACATGAAATATGGCTTAACATTCCGAAATACCTGAAAAAGAATAGAAACAGGCAGGCATTGAGCAAAAGGTGCTAAAATATCCATCAGATGTACGTTTCGAACCATGCATGAGAGCAGTAACATAAGTTGATCTGGAGAATACTAATGTTTATCTAAGAAACAGTGTAATTCATTGCGTTCATTCAAACCTAGATTACCGTAGGCATCTGTGATCGATATCAATTTTGCCTCTTTTCTACATAAGTGTTTTTCCCTATTTCCACCCCTGTGTGGAATGTCCAGACATTTCAGTCCACAAAATTTTGACACATCAGCATTCCTTCCATGATAGTACCTGATGTGGGAGATGAGTCTCGTAGCCCCCTTGCCGGTTTCTATGGAGTGGTAGTGCTCCTGGAACCTTGTGCACATTTGCCTGATATTTAACACTTTCAGACAGAGAAAGAAGGGGGGGAAATAAAAAGGAACACAACATAGTTATTTGTGTGCTAGGCACTGTACATACACATGTCAATCTCATCATGTCACTTCGGGTATCCTTTAAGGAGGCAAGCATTGCAGTACAACCAGTGTATACTTATGGGAGTAGCATGAACACTGGTTCAGATGTTACAGTAATCATAACTAATTTACTATCGTTGTAAGTAATCCACAATACTTTTGTGTTTAAAAAGCTAACCCAAGTCACGGAATCTGGATGAGTACAGTGAAATCTACATAATTCTCATAGAATGCAAATCTCAACTATTCCCATGTACCCATTGCACATGACTTATACAGACAAAACCATCACGTTTGTTTATTAATACTTTACCACTACAAAATGCTAGTTAAAATGGCGATTACGTGTGTTTTCTATTTTACAATATCAAATGAAACCATATTTAAGAGCTAAGTTGCAATTATGACTGTTGAGTAGCCTGGTTGTTTGTAAAGTATGTCACTTTTCCTCCATGCAGAGAGCAGGTGCTACCCAAGTTACACCAGGATCCAGATTACCCATGCGATCTGGTGGGTAACTGGAACACGTGGTATGGGGAGCAAGACCAAGCAGGTGAGTGCCGTTCACAGTGTGGGAGGGCATTGGCAATGTGGCTGGTTAAATGCTGATTTTCATTTCAGTTCATCTGTGGCGATTCTCTGGCGGATATCCTGCTCTCACGGACTGTATGAATAAGTTACGAAATAACAAGGTAATGGTGGCCTGACAGTCCCTCAGAATCCTCGTGTATGAGCTCTGTAGCAGCCCTCTCCTTACCTTGCTACTCGTAGTGTCTTTTCTTCATATCCTTTTTACATTGTTGTTTAAGACTTTAGGTCTTAGAGCAGAGCTCCTGGCAAGCGAACAAAGCTCATTGCAAATCGTAACCATTTCATCTTTTTAGTCTTGAAAGAATAATACTGGATCTTTATTTTTAGTGTTAACTCTGGATCCTCAGAATCATTAAAGCTTTTCTAAAACTACAAAAATAATGTTCTGCTAATGGTGGCCCTTTAACACATAGTGTAGTATTGTGAGGGTACATAAAAAAACAAAACCCTGCACATCCTGAAAATGTTTGCAGTTCAGCCATCTTATTATAGAGGCTTGACAGCAGTAAGGGTGTGTGTGTGTGAGGAAGGTGGAGTGGTCCTTGCAGCACTGGTAGTGGTTCTGTCCGAAGCATGGTACATGTAGTCCCCGGTTAACAAATGAGATAGGGACTGTAGGTTTGCTCTTAATGTGACTCCATTCTTAAGTTATAACACTATGCCCTTTCTGTCCCCTCTACCCCCTACATTCCCCTCTGTGCTTTTAGTGTCACCCTCTGTGCCACCTCTGTTCCTTCAGTGTCCCCCCACTGTGTCACCTCTGTCATCCTGTTCCCTCAGTGCTCCCCTCTACCACCTCTGTCTCTACTGTGTGCCTCCTTCTGTCCTAGTGATGATCGTAATGTGCTAATTTTGCTTATGCAAAATTTAACGTAATATTTAGCAATTACGATTATATGTAAATTATGATTTTGAAATTGAATTGATTTTTTGTAATGCATGCAAACTTTCAGAGGGTCCTGGCACTGGATCACAGGTTTACTTTAAAATGTGTATGCAGAATAAGGAACTCGCTATGTATTGCAGCAAAATGTAATTTTTCTGAGTTTCAAAAACCATTTTTTTTCTCAATTTTTTTTTCCCCCTACAAACTACAAGGTCATTTTGGAAAAAAAATGTGTTAATGAGTCGGACATTCAAAAGTCGGGGACTACCTGTACAATTCTGTCACCCAGTTTGGTACTTGCCAGTATGTTCACACATTCAAGGAAGCAGGTCTATGACCAGAGCCACAGCCAAGAGCTGGCCTATTCACACCAAGATGGCTAAAGATGCTATGGTTTTACATTTGTTTTGGTGCCTGGAGTTCAGCTTGAATTTGTGCTCATTCTTTCTCTGGATTTCTTCTGTTTTCCATGCTATAATAGGTCTATTCCTGGTAAGACACCTTTTGAGTTATGCCTTTATTCTGCAGGAGTACCTGGCTTTCCGTGAGGAGCGTAGCCGGATGCTGCTTTCCCGCAGAAACCAACTCCTGCTTGAGTTCAGCTTTTGGAATGAACCAGTACCCCGCAAAGGACCTAACATCTATGAGCTGCGCACGTACAGGTTGAAGGTACATGTGTGCAAGACAGATCTGCTTCCTTAGGCAGCTCCAGTCACAGAAATGGAGCAATGCACAATTGCAGTGTAGTTAGGCTAATAAACCCATATACCATATATACTCGACTATAAGTCGAGAAATTTAGGACTGACTCAAAGTATAAAAGTTGGAAGGTGGTCGACTTGTACTTGAGTAGTCCTAAATTTTTCGACTTACAGCCTGTGGGGGTGTGGAGGGGGTTACACACCATCCATCGCCGGGCACAGCATCCTTTCTTTACACTCACGCCAGTCTACCTGCTCTAGAGTCACTCTGGCTCCCGATGTCACATGACTTTAGAAGCGGAAGTTACAGCACTAGTGGAGGAGAAGAGGACGCTGCACCTGGCGGCAACGGCTGCAGCGGTGGGGGAGAGCAGGCATAGAGGTGAACAACCTCGCCTTCCAGGATCCCCGCAGCTTCTATCTTCTTCCTCTCCCAGGCGTCCCTCGCGTTGGTACCAGCACCCCCTGTGATGACGTAAACCGCATGTCATCATGGGGCACTGGTATCCATGCAAGGGATGCCTGGGAGAGGAAGAAAATTAGAAGTTGCAGGGATCCCGAAAGGTGAGTTGTTCACCTCTATGCCTGCTTCCCCCCCCCCCCCCCCCCCCCGCGCAGCAGCCTATACTGGGGGCATCTATACTAGCTACTTATAGTGGGGGCAACTATACAGACTACCTGCCTGTACTGGGGCCAACTATGCTGGCTACCTGCCTATACTGGGGGCAGCTATGCTGGCTACCTACCTATACTGGGTGGCAACTATGCTGGCTACCTACCTATACTGGGTGGCAACTATGCTGGCTACCTACCTATACTGGGTGGCAACTATGCTGGCTACCTACCGATACTGGGTGGCAACTATGCTGGCTACCTACCGATACTGGGTGGCAACTATGCTGGCTACCTACCGATACTGGGTGGCAACTATGCTGGCTACCTACCGATACTGGGTGGCAACTATGCTGGCTACCTACCGATACTGGGTGGCAACTATGCTGGCTACCTACCGATACTGGGTGGCAACTATGCTGGCTACCTACCGATACTGGGTGGCAACTATACCTGGCTAGCTTATACATAGATTAATACTTTAATAGTTTAAAAAATCCACCTTATGAGGGTCAAATATTGGGGTCAACTTATACACGGGGGCCCAACTTATATATTCGGTAGTTACCTGCAATATTTTTGATAGGTCCCATTATTTTTGTCCATATACTGCAGTACTCAATTTCAGAATTATGCTATCTGATAACTACTGCTGCTACATGCAACAGGGCAGAGTAATGTCCCTTCAGTTTTACCTGGGATCGCCTTTGTTTTTTCACGATCCCGTTATGAAGAGGTGATTTATTTATTTTTTTTATTTTATTTTTTTCTTCTTCCCTGGATCCCACCTGAAGACATTAACATAGCTGTACTGACACAGCAGCACTTGAGACTAAAGGTGCATACACACATCAGACCACAGTCTTAGGAAAATGAAAGATCAGACCAATTTTACCCCCTTCCATGTAGTATGAGAGCCATACCTACACAGTCTATTCTATGGAGCTGAACTCCCCATCAGATAGAAATCTTTGCAAGATGCTGCACACAAAGATGCTCTACACATGCAACAGATCAGTATTTGCAAAAGATCCGTTCCTGCAAAAGATCCGTTCCTACAAAATGCATTCATAGTCTGATATCTGCAGATCCTCATACACACCTTGTTTAACAGACATTCATCTGCAGATCAGATTCACCAGGATGGATCTTCAGATCTGCAGATGATCGTCTGATCTGCAGATGAATGTCTGTTAAACAAGGTGTGTATGAGGAGCTGCAGATATCATAGACTATGAATGCATTTTGCAGGAACGGATCTTTTGCAGATACTGATTTGTTGCATGTGTACAACATCTTTGTGTGCAGCATCTTGCAAAGATTTCTGTCTGATGGGGAGTTCAGCTCCATAGAATAGACTGTGTAGGTATGGCTCTCATACTACATGGAAGGGGGTAAAAATTGGTCTGTGATCTTTAATTTTCCAAAGACTATGATCTGATGTGTGTATGCACCCTAAGAAAGCTGGGAAGAAATCAACAGAGAGTTGGTATTAAGGGGGAGGTTAGAGTTGTGGTGGCTGCTATTGATCCATCCATTTTTGTTCAATCTTACCAATTCTATGTAGTAGAGGAGTAAACTGAGTGAATATATTGAATTGATAAGTTGAGCAGTTCCCTTTATATTAAATAAGATTGGATGAAAAAGATTGAATCATTAGTTGCCACCATTAGGTCAGCATTAGAGTTTAAAAACTGCAGGAACTGCTAATGAAAACCGTGTAGCCAAAAACAGTTGTGCCCCTTAACTATGAATTTATATGATCTGAATTAAATTCTACTACACTGAAAATATGCCAGAATTGCTCTCAGAACATATGCTTACGCAACAAATGGAAACCCTGATAGTAATAAAAAAAAGAGCTGTCAAAATGGAGGCTCATAGTTTGGTTGCATGCTGACTGCGGTAGAGTAGGGACCAATTCTAAGTAGGGAAATAATAGGTGAATTGGACAAGTACAAAATATACTGCAGACTGTTATGGAAATAGAGCTCCTCCATGTTGACAGCAAACCAGTTGCTTGAGCATGTGTTCTGAGTATATAGAGGGGTAGTAGTAGTAGTAGTAGCAGCAGCAGCAGTTCTTACGCAGCGCTGTACTCTCTGTGTATGTATTGTAGTCAAAGACCAATTTAAGGGGGGAGCCAATTAACTTCTCTGTATGTTTTTGGGATGTGGGAGGAAACCGAAATGCCCAGAGGAAACACGGGAAGAACATACAAACTCCTTGCAGATAGTGCCCTGGCTGGGATTCAAACCAGGGACCCAGGCTGCAAGGCAAGAGGACTAACCACTACGCCACCGTGCTGCCCATTGTATGTTAATTGATCAGCATAGTAGAAGCAGTAAAGTGTTGTACCGTGTTAGCCATGAGTAAAAGCAAGAAGGGGAAAAATCAGGTTCTGAGGGATGTTATCAATTACCATAAGAAGTTTTGAATCAGGATGATACCATTTATTGGCTAACTTAGAGATGGATAAACAGTGAGCTTTCGACTTATAAAAAGCCTTCGTCGGACTGGTTCCTGACCAAAACTGAAAAACACAGCTTATATACACTGACATACAGAGGAGAAACATTCTTTGCAAACATAAATGTAATTAGATGCCTTAACTGTTACTGAGGAGGCTTTCCCAGACATCCTATCTAAATTGATAAGATCAATAGAATCCTCAACATGACATAAAGCAGACTCTGGTGATGGGGAGACATCGTAAATTCCTAATTCCAATGGTAACTGGCCTGGTTACATGCACCATTAATTCTAAGCTTAAAAGAATTGTGGCATTTAAAGCCAGCACCTGAAAGCAAATAAAATTAATAGTGACAGTGAATTCCATCTTACACAGCATATGGCACAAATATGAATGAAAAGATAGAAAAATTAAAAGAATTGTGGCATTTAAAACCCATCATACCAGCACAAGAAGTTAGAGTCCTTGTTTAAACCATCTTGTACAGTTTTGAACCAATGTATAAACTTAGTTTCTTGTGTTAGTCTCATGTTTCCCGATTTGAAGCCACCCATTAATACAGTGACGCGAAAATCGCTTAAACTGTGTCCAGGTAAACAAAAGTGTGTTGGTATTGGGAGATCAGTATATTTTGCAATATCCTTTTTCCTGCTGTTAATAGTGGATCTGTGGTGTGTCATGCGATCACGCAGTGGTTGACTTGTTTCTCCCACATAAATTCCTTTGGGGCATTTTGCACACATGATCACGTATACCACATTAGATGAGTCGCAGGAAAAGGTGCCTTGTACTTTGTATTCCTGTTTTGTACCTGGTATTAGTATCCTGTCAGTGGAATGGATGTGTTTACAGGTCCCACACGTTTTCCCTCGGCAGGGGAATGTTCCATTCTGCTCTTGCCTATTTAAGGCACTCCTCACTATCATCTGCTTAAGATTGGGTGGCTGTCGGAACGCTAGGAGGGGAGGTTCAGGGAATATCTTTTTCAGTCTCTGATCCTTGTGTAGAACAGGATGAAGTTCTTTTGCAATCTTTCTTAAGATTTCCAGGCGTGGGTTGTAGGTTACTACCAGTGGGACACGGCTCTCTTCCTGGCTCTGCTTGTACTCCAGGAGCTGAGTCCTAGGGATGTTGTTAGCTTTCTTGATTTGGGTCTCAGCCATTAGAGGATTGTATCCCTGTTTTATGAAATTCTTCTTCAGGTAATCCAGGTGTTTGTCTTTGTCATCCTTGTCAGAACAGATCCGATTGCATCTTATTGCCTGGCTGTAAATTATGGAATTCTTTATATGTTTGGGGTGGAAACTGTCATACCTGAGGTATGTGGGACGATCCGTCGGTTTGCGGTACATGGACGTTTGTAAGCTGTTCTCTCTGATGTATATGGTGGTGTCAAGAAAGTTAATCTCCCTGTGAGAGTAGCTCAATTTCAGTTTGATTGTGGGATGGAAGGCATTGAAGTTCCTGTGAAATTGGATAAGATCCTCCTCACTTGCAGACCAGATGATCAAGATGTCGTCGATAAAACGGAAGTAGGCCATGGGTTTTATATGACAAGTATTCAGGTATTCTTCTTCAATCTTTGCCATGAAGAGATTTGCGTACTGCGGTGCAAACCGTGAGCCCATTGCCACTCCCATTTGCTGTAAATAGAGGTCCTCCCCAAAAGTGAAATAATTGTGGGTGAGAACGAATCTCATCAGTCCAGCAATTGAGTTTATAGGTGTGCCCAAACCTTGAAGATATTTGCGACAGGCCGCAATACCATCTTTGTGGACTTTGGGAACTCTCACAGGGAGATTAACTTTCTTGACACCACCATATACATCAGAGAGAACAGCTTACAAACGTCCATGTACCGCAAACCGACAGATCGTCCCACATACCTCAGGTATGACAGTTTCCACCCCAAACATATAAAGAATTCCATAATTTACAGCCAGGCAATAAGATGCAATTGGATCTGTTCTGACAAGGATGACAAAGACAAACACCTGGATTACCTGAAGAAGAATTTCATAAAAGAGGGGTACAATCCTCTAATGGCTGAGACCCAAATCAAGAAAGCTAACAACATCCCTAGGACTCAGCTCCTGGAGTACAAGCAGAGCCAGGAAGAGAGCCGTGTCCCACTGGTAGTAACCTACAACCCACGCCTGGAAATCTTAAGAAAGATTGCAAAAGAACTTCATCCTGTTCTACACAAGGATCAGAGACTGAAAAAGATATTCCCTGAACCTCCCCTCCTAGCGTTCCGACAGCCACCCAATCTTAAGCAGATGATAGTGAGGAGTGCCTTAAATAGGCAAGAGCAGAATGGAACATTCCCCTGCCGAGGGAAAACGTGTGGGACCTGTAAACACATCCATTCCACTGACAGGATACTAATACCAGGTACAAAACAGGAATACAAAGTACAAGGCACCTTTTCCTGCGACTCATCTAATGTGGTATACGTGATCATGTGTGCAAAATGCCCCAAAGGAATTTATGTGGGAGAAACAAGTCAACCACTGCGTGATCGCATGACACACCACAGATCCACTATTAACAGCAGGAAAAAGGATATTGCAAAATATACTGATCTCCCAATACCAACACACTTTTGTTTACCTGGACACAGTTTAAGCGATTTTCGCGTCACTGTATTAATGGGTGGCTTTAAATCGGGAAACATGAGACTAACACAAGAAACTAAGTTTATACATTGGTTCAAAACTGTACAAGATGGTTTAAACAAGGACTCTAACTTCTTGTGCTGGTATGATGGGTTTTAAATGCCACAATTCTTTTAATTTTTCTATCTTTTCATTCATATTTGTGCCATATGCTGTGTAAGATGGAATTCACTGTCACTATTAATTTTATTTGCTTTCAGGTGCTGGCTTTAAATGCCACAATTCTTTTAAGCTTAGAATTAATGGTGCATGTAACCAGGCCAGTTACCATTGGAATTAGGAATTTACGATGTCTCCCCATCACCAGAGTCTGCTTTATGTCATGTTGAGGATTCTATTGATCTTATCAATTTAGATAGGATGCCTGGGAAAGCCTCCTCAGTAACAGTTAAGGCATCTAATTACATTTATGTTTGCAAAGAATGTTTCTCCTCTGTATGTCAGTGTATATAAGCTGTGTTTTTCAGTTTTGGTCAGGAACCAGTCCGACGAAGGCTTTTTATAAGTCGAAAGCTCACTGTTTATCCATCTCTAAGTTAGCCAATAAATGGTATCATCCTGATTCAAAACTTCTTATGTTAATTGATAACATCCCTCAGTACCTGATTTTTCCCTATTTAAAGTGACCCTAAACACAACGAGAAAATGCCATACTGAGCTTACCTGGGGCTTTAACCAGAGCTAGAACGGAGATCAGGTGTTTCTGAAGCCAAAACCTAAGCATGGTAACCTGGCTAATAGCATGCTTTTAATTAAAAGGGTCAGCAATGGTAACTTTCACCTTTGTACTGGCTTCACTGTAAAATGTTAACTCTTTCTGCGATTCAGAGGGGAACAGAGGTAAACTCCTGTACACATGGAGTAAATCTTTCTGTGATTCAGAGGGGAATAAGGATAAAGCCCTGTACGCACGGCAGAGTAAAGTCTGCTGAGGTGGGTGATGACAGTCTCTGTCGATAATCTGGCGTTGTATACAGTAGTCCCTGACCAGCAACTGCCCCCCGGCCAGAGATCCGCCGGGTGGATCAACTCGGCTGAACGACGGCTGCTACCTTTGTTGTCGCCACTCCCTCTGCCCACTGCATGATGTCATTTTGGTGCCACTTTGTTGGTCCTCCCTTCCCCAGCATTCCAACAGAAAGTAGTCGGCCTCTAGGCCGACTTCGCATCTGTACAGTCTCCGCCCACTGATGTCACCTGAGGAATCTGGTCTCGATTCCCCCTCAGTCTACCATGTGTACGGGCCATAAGAGTTCGCCAAGAGTCGAGTCCCTCCAACTGTGGGAGTAGGTTCTAGCGCAGGCATGGGCAAACTTGGCCCTCCAGCTGTTGAGGAACTACAAATCCCACAATGCATTTGCCTTTTGAGTCATGACTGTGGCTGTCAGACTCCTGCAATGCATTGTGGGACTTGTAGTTCCTCAACAGCTGGAGGGCCAAGTTTGCCCATGCCTATTCTAGCGCCTGTTAAGGTAGCTGATGTAATGTCTAGTACAGATTATGAAAAAAATGCAGAAAATAATTTTAATATTGTACTAATGTGACTTTTCTGTTTTCCAGCCTGGAACGATGATTGAATGGGGCAATAACTGGTGAGAATATTTGTTTGCCTTTGTACATTGGCAAATAGGAGAAAATAAAATGCGCTTTTTATTTAAATGAGAGAGGGGAAGGAAGAGGGATATGGAAGATGTCATACTTATTTCCTTTCAGGGCCGGCGCTACCATTAAGGCAAGGGGGCAAATGCCCCTAGGCCCCAGTGCTCAAGGGGGCCCCACCAAGCCTGTCCCATCTTCAGCTTTTAAAAATGTAATCCGGCCAGGCTGCCGGGTACCACGGCTGTTAGTTGGGCAGGCAGTGGCATGCAGAAGGAGGAAGAGTCTCCCCTAGTTTCCCCCCACTCGCCTGCCCATATGCAGAGTGATGCGAGCGGAAGCACGACATTACTTCCCCAAGTCTTCTCTTCTCCCAATCACAGAGTTCCGGGAGACACGGAACTCTGTGACTAGGAGAAGTTCCCGGCGGTGGCGCCGGCAGGTGAGTGTTATTGTTGCTTCTGCTAGCATCACTCTGCATATGGTAGTGGAAGGCCACCTAAAATGGGGGGCATCTATCTATACTAGGGGGCGGCAGCACACCTGGCTATCTTTACTGTGGGGAGACTGCGTAATGCAATGGGGCGCATCTGACTATATATACTGGGCCGGGGGCAACAGTATCTTTGGGGCATATCTGGATATACATACTGGGGGGCTAAATAATCCTTGGGGGCACATCTCGCTATACTGGGGGTAGGCTATCTAATCCTGGGAGACACATCTGGCTATGCTGGGGGGACTACCTACAGCAGCGCAGTGGTGGAATCGTTCAGGGTGTCAAGGGGACCCCCAAGTTTCTTTTCCCCGGGGGCCCCACTGGAGCTAGAACCGGCACTGTTTCCTTTAAAAAAAGATCTGTTGCTTGGCAGTCTTGCTGATCATTCTGGTATCAGTAGTGCCTGAATCACACACGTGAAACAAGCATGCAGCTTATCTCATCATATTTTTTGTTAAACACCTGATCTGCATCCTTGTTCAGGGTCTATGGTTAACGTTACAGAGCCTGATGACTGCACACTTCAAAGTGATAAGATGATGTGGTTGTAAAATGGCACCACTTCACTGCCTTTAGATATACAATCACAGTTAGAGGAACTGGTGTATATAATGGTTAATGAATAAAACATTTTTTTTGTTTTTCTTGTTTGAACACTTAATTATAATCTATCTAGTCAATGTTTTCCCATGGTAAACTCTTAAGCAAGGTGCATCAAGGGATACCCCACCCCCCAATCTGTATAGTGAGCATGTAACCTAGTTTGATCTTCTACAGTGCTCTGGGGCTGAAGGCTGCATGACATCATAGCCTGGGCTAAACCTCACTGGAAGACAGGACTAATAGACAGGACATAACCATACACAAAAATATATCTTTACTGTCTGCTTTGAAGAGGGGAAAAGAATGCGAAGAGTAGACTGTGGAAGCGTGACTCACAGGCAGGAGCAGAGGCAGCTGTGACTGTCAGGAGCAGGGAGCCAATAGAAACAGCCCCTGTTATCCTGCAAGTCTGAATGGTGGAATCTGATAGGACCTGCAGCCTTCGCTCGCTGGCGGGACAAGCTTTTAACCTCCTTGCCGGTTATCCCGAGCTCAGCTCGGGGTAACCTGCGCAGGAGGACTTATCAGGCCCTGCTGGGCCGATTTGCATAATTTTTTTTTTGTTACATGCAGCTAGCACTTTGCTGACTGCTTGTAACTTCCGCTCGCCGCCGATCTGCCGCGCCGAGCCGCCCCCCCCCCCCCCCCTGTGCAGCCTGGCCAATTAGGGCCAGGCATCGCTGAGGGGTGGATCGGGATTCCCTATGACGTCTCGACGTCATCCAGCCCTGTCGCCATGGCGAACGGGGAAGCCCAGCAGGAAATCCCGTTCTGAAAGGTATTTCCTGCTTGAGTGGCTGCAGAGCTGCCGCTGCTCAGCGGCTATCATGTAGCGAGCCCTGAGCCCTGTCAATCACCCATCAATCACCCCCTGTCACTGCCACCCATCAATCAGCCCCTAACCTGCCCCTTGCGGGTAATCTGATCACCCAACCACACCAATAGATCGCCTGCAGATCCGACGTCAGATCACCTCCCAAGTGCAGTGTTTACATCTGTTCTCTACCCTAAACACCCACTAATTACCCATCAATCACCCATCAATCACCCATCAATCACCTCCTATCACCACCTTTCACTGTTACCCATCAGATCAGACCCTAATCTGCCCCTTGCGGGCACCCAATCACCCACCCACACGCTCAGATTGCCCTCAGACCCCCCCCCCCCCTTATCAATTCGCCAGTGCAATATTTACATCTGTTCTTCCCTGTAATAACCCACTGATCACCTGTCAATCACCCCCTGTCACTGTCACCCATCAATCAGCCCCTAACCTGCCCCTTGCGGGCAATCAGATCACCCACCCACACCAATAGATCGCCCGCAGATCCAACGTCAGATCACCTTCCAAGTGCAGTGTTTACATCTGTTCTCTAACCTAAACACCCACTAATTACCCATCAATCACACCCTATCACCACCTGTCACTGTTACTCATCAGATTAGACCCTAATCTGCCCCTTGCGGGCACCCACCCACACGCTCAGATTGCCCTCAGACCCCCCCTTATCAGTTCGCCAGTGCATTATTTACATCTGTTCTTCCCTGTAATAACCCACTGATCACCTGTCAATCACCCATCAATCACCCCCTGTCACTGCCACCCATCAATCAGCCCCTAACCTGCCCCTTGCGGGCAATCTGATCACCCACCCACACCATCAGATTGCCCCGGGCAATCTGATCACCCACCCACACCATCAGATTGCCCCAGACCTACCCTCAGATCACCTCCAAAGTGCATTTACATCTGTTCTGCCATCTGATCACCCATCAATCAGCCCCTGTCACTGCTACCCATCAGATTAGACCCCTATCTGCCCCTAGGGCACCCAATCACCCGCCCACACCCTCAGAACGCCCTCAGACCCCAGCCCTGATCACCTCGCCAGTGCATTGCTTGCATCTATTTCCCCCCTCTAATCACACCTTGAGACACCCATTAATCACCTCCTGTCACCCCCTAGCACACCTACCCATCAGATCGGGCCCTAATTTGCCCCGTGTGGGCTCTCGATCACTCGGCCAAACCCTCAGACCCCCTTCCGATCACCTCCCCAGTGCATTGATTGCATCTATTTTCCCCTCTAACCACCCCCTGAGACACCCATCAATCCCCCCCCCCCCCCCCCCAGCACTCCTATCCATCAGATCAGGCCCAATACAACCTGTCATCTAAGAGGCCACCCTGCTTATGACCAGTTCCACAAAATTTGCCCCCTCATAGACCACCTGTCATCAAAATTTGCAGATGCTTATACCCCTGAACAGTCATTTTGAGAAATTTTGGTTTCCAAACTACTCACGGTTTTGGGCCCCTAAAATGCCAGGGCAGTATAGGAACCCCACAAGTGACCCCATTTTAGAAAAGACACCCCAAGGTATTCTGTTAGGTGTATGACGAGTTCATAGAAGATTTTATTTTTTTGTCAGTTTGTGAAAAAAACAATAATCAATTTCCGCAAAGTGTCATTTTTCACTAACTTGTGACAAAAAATAAAATCTTCTATGAACTCGCCATACACCTAACGGAATACCTTGGGGTGTCTTCTTTCTAAAATGGGGTCACTTGTGGGGTTCCTATACTGCCCTGGCATTTTAGGGGCCCTAAACCGTGAGGAGTAGTCTAGAAAACAAATGCCTCAAAATGACCTGTGAATAGGACGTTGGGCCCCTTAGCGCACCTAGGCTGCAAAAAAGTGTCACACGTGGTATCGCCGTACTCGGGAGAAGTAGTATAATGTGTTTTGTGGTGTATTTTTACACATACCCATGCTGGGTGGGAGAAATCTCTCTGTAAATGGACAATTGTTTAAAAAAAACATCAAAAATGTGTCATTTACAGAGATATTTCTCCCACCCAGCATGGTTATATGTAAAAATACACCACAAAACACATTATACTACTTCTCCTGAGTACGGCGATACCACATGTGTGACACTTTTTTCGCACCCTAACTGCGCTAAGGGGCCCAAAGTCCAATGAGTACCTTTAGGATTTCAAGAGTCATTTTGCGGCACTTGGTTTCCAGACTACTCCTCACGGTTTAGGGCCCCTAAAATGCCAGGGCAGTATAGGAACTCCACAAGTGACCACATTTTAGAAAGAAGACACCCCAAGGTATTCTGTTAGGTGTATGATGAGTTCATAGAAGATTTTATTTTTTGTCACAAGTTAGCGGAAATTTGATTTGTATTGTTTTTTTTTCACAAAGTGTCATTTTCTGCTAACTTGTGACAAAAAAAAAATCTTCTATGAACTCACCATACTCCTAACAGAATACCTTGGGGTGTCTTCTTTCTAAAATGGGGTAATTTGTGGGGCTCCTATACTGCCCTGGCATTTTAGGGGCCCTAAACCGTGAGGAGTAGTCTACAATCCAAATACCTCAAAATGACCTGTGAATAGGACGTTAGGCCCCTTAGCGCACCTAGGTTGCAAAAAAGTGTCACACGTGGTATCGCCGTACTCAGGAGAAGTAGTATAATGTGTTTTGGGGTGTATTTTTATACATACCCATGCTGGGTGGGAGAAATCTCTCTGTAAATGGACAATTGTGTGTAAAAAAAAATAAAAATAAATAATAAAAAAAAAAAAATCAAACAATTGTCATTTACAGAGATATTTCTCCCACCCAGCATCTGTATGTGTAAAAATACACCACAAAACACATTATACTACTTCTCCTGAGTACGGCGGTACCACATGTGTGGCACTTTTTTGCACCCTAAGTGCGCTAAGGGGCGCAAAGTCCAATGAGTACCTTTAGGATTTCACAGGTCATTTTGCGACATTTGGTTTCAAGACTACTCCTCACGGTTTAGGGCCCCTAAAATGCCAGGGCAGTATAGGAGCCCCACAAATTACCCCATTTTAGAAAGAAGACACCCAAAGGTATTCCGTTAGGAGTATGGTGAGTTCATAGAATTTATTTTTTGTCACAAGTTAGCGGAAAATGACACTTTGTGAAAAAACACAATTAAAATCAATTTCCGCTAACTTGTGACAAAAAAAAAATCTTCTATGAACTCGCCATACTCCTAACGGAATACCTTTGGGTGTCTTCTTTCTAAAATGGGGTAATTTGTGGGGCTCCTATACTGCCCTGGCATTTTAGGGGCCTTAAACTGTGAGGAGTAGTCTTGAAACCAAATGTCGCAAAATAACCTGTGAAATCTAAGGTACTCATTGGACTTTGGGCCCCTTAGTACAGTTAGGCTGCAAAAAAGTGCCACACATGTGGTATCACCGTACTCGGGAGAAGTAGTATAATGTGTTTTGGGGTGTATTTTTACACATACCCATGCTGGGTGGGAGAAATATCTCCGTAAATGACAATTTTTTTTATTTTTTTTACACACAATTGTTTATTTACAGAGATATTTCTCCCACTCAGCATGGGTTCAATGAGCATCTTTAGGCTTTACAGGGGTGCTTACTATTAGGCACCCCCCAAAATGCCAGGACAGTGAACACACCCCACAAATGACCCCATTTTGGAAAGTAGACACTTCAAGGTATTCAGAGAGGAGCATAGTGAGTCCGTGGCAGATTTCATTTTTTTTTTTGTCGCAAGTTAGAAGAAATGGAAACTTTTTTTTTTGTCAGTGTCATTTTCCGCTAACTTGTGACAAAAAATAAAATCTTCTATGAACTCACTATGCCTCTCACTGAATACTTTGGGATGTCTTCTTTCCAAAATGGGGTCATTTGGGGGGTATTTATACTATCCTGGAATTTTAGCACCTCATGAAACATGACAGGTGGTTAGAAAAGGCAGAGATGCTTCAAAATGGGGAAAATTCACTTTTGGCACCATAGTTTGTAAACGCTATAACTTTTACCCAATCCAATAAATATACACTGAATTTTTTTTTAATTTTTTTTTTATATCAAAGACCTGTAGCAGAATAACTTTCGCGCTCAAATGTATAGGAAATTTTACTTTATTTGAAAAATGTCAGCACAGAAAGTTAGTCATTTTTTTGACAACATTCATGTCTTTTTTGATGAATATAAAAAGTAAAACTCGCAGCAGCAATCAAATAGCACCAAAAGAAAGCTGTATTAGTGACAAGAAAAGGAGGTAAAATTCATTTAGGTGGTAGGTTGTATGAGCGAGCAATAAACCGTGAAAGCTGCAGTGGTCTGAATGGGAAAAAAAGGCTCTGGTCCTTAAGGGGTGAAAAGACTGTGGTCCTCAAGTGGTTAAAACAAAAACAAAAAAAGTATTTGGCTTTTAAACAATAGATAAGGAACACCATTATGCAATGAGTAAAAGTTCATCTCGGATCCACTTTAAGCAAAAATTAATAGAAAGATTCAAAGCAAGCAGAGGCAGTATAACAATACATGTACATCTGAAGGGATGTCGGGATGCCTCCCAATGCCCCACTGTGTTACCACAAAGGTTTTTGTCAATGGGCTTTGTTAATTTACCACACTTCTATTGCACCTGTGAACATATTTATGAATTACCACACAAGTCTAAATTACCGAATGCGGTATTTTCCTGACAAGATTTTTCTTTCACACAGCCTTTTATGAATTGACCCTAATATCTAAAGAATATTCAGTATTGAATATGTGGTGGCGTAGTGGTTAGCTCTCTCGCCTTGCAGCGCTGGGTCCCTGGTTCGAATCCCAGCCAGGACACTATCTGCAAAGAGTTTGTATGTTCTCTCCGTGTCTGCGTGGGTTTCCTCCGGGCACTCTGGTTTCCTCCCACATTCCAAAAACATACAGATAAGTTAATTGGCTCCCCCTAAAATTGGCCCTAGACTACAGTACTTACACTACATAATATAGACATATGGCAATGGTAGGGATTAGATTGTGAGCTCCTTTGAGGGACAGTTAGTGACAAGATATATATATACTGTACAGCGCTGCGTAATATGTCGGCGCTATATAAATACTAAATAATAATAATAATAATATTGTTGTCTGCAAAAGTTTGAAACCTTGTAATGTGTTAGTGTGCTACTTTTGTCTGATGCTTCCATAAGTATTATTTTTTTTTTTCTCTGGACTTTTCTAGGGCTCGCGCTATCAAGTACCGTCAGGAGAACCAGGAGGCTGTGGGGGGATTTTTCTCTCAGATTGGAGAGTTATATGTGGTACACCACCTCTGGGGTAGGTCTAGAAAACTTTTATGGTACCTGATGTATAAATAGCTGTGCTCTTGCACAAATTCCTTGTTGTTGTCTTTTGCTAATAAGTGTTAGCTCTGCACTAGTTTTGAAGGTGAATCACGGTTTGTTTAAAGGGATACTTAAGCCATGATTAAAAAAATAATTTTTACCTACTTGGGGCTTCTACCAGCTCCCTGCAGCCATCCCGTGCCCTCGCAGTCACTCACAAATCTTTTGGTCCCCTAGCCGGGGACAGGAGGATCCGGAAGTGAGTGCGAGGGCACAGGACGGCTGCAGAGGGCTGGTAGAAGCCCCAGGTAAGTAAAAATGTTTTTTTTAGTCATGGCTTAAGTATCCCTTTAAGGTAAGTGCACAATAAGGCGCACTTAGCAATTGTGCATCCAACAGAGCATTTCTATGACTAACAGCTGGCCAGGTAATAGATCAGATCTGATAAGCCGATTCACGAAAATATGCATTGCACATTTTGCAAAAGTTGATATCCTGACTGATGCCAGTCGTGGGCCAGGACCAAAATACTGTCAACAGCCAGTCAATTACATGTGCATATTGGAGCCATGGACAAATTTGCTGGTGCACTTAGAGCTCATAGAAAAATTGCTTAAAGCGGTCTAAAACCCTGACATAATATTCAATAAAAATGTGTTTTCCTACTTTTTACTGCCATGCAGTTATCATATTTGCTTTTGTGCATAAGTATTATTTATTTAGAAATTATACGTTCCCAAAGTGCACTTTTTTTTGCTTTGGAAGCTGTCTTTGCATTTTATTTATAACAGTTTTATTCATCTTCTAACGTAAGCAGAAATGCTTTCTGATTGTCTCGCTGTCTTCAGGAGAGTCTGACTTGTCAGAGAAGGGTTTGTTTACATTCCACACTTGATGCAGTTAAACACAAGATAACATTATCTCTAGTTTGGATTTGTCCAGCTTTCCCTGCAGGGAAGCTTCTAAGGCCTGTGGTTAACCCTTTGAATGCTGTTCTAGTAAAAAAAAAAAAAAAAATGCTGGTTGTATATAATATGCTGTAAATAATCGGTTAGAGCAAAGAAGAAATGCTGGGTTTCATTCTGCTTTAATGCCTCCTGAAAAATGATTAAAGTATATATTATAATGGATTTTTCCTTGCAACATAACATGGACTATACTGTAGTGATAAGATTGCCTTCTATTTTGTCTTCTAGCTTACAAAGACCTACAGTCTAGAGAAGAGACTAGAAAAGCTGCATGGACCAAACGAGGGTGGGATGAGAACGTGTATTACACAGGTAAATTGTATGCGCTGAATTCATCACTAACCACCCATTATGTTTTGGGGGGAGGGGTTAAAAGGAGACCAAAAGTCACATAAGGAAAGCAGCCTAGCACACTGCAAGATGAGGGTAATATTTAACCATTTCAGCCGCCCAGTCGTGATCCTCACGTCCAGGCGGCTGCTCTGCTGCGGTGCTGCTCTTCGGCGCGCGCCCTCCTGCTGTCCCCCGGTAGCCCTGGGATCAGTGAACGGGAACATGGTTCCCGATCACCGATCCGTGTCCCCAGCAGAAAAACCGAAGCTCTCTTACTAGAGGCTTCAGTCTTTCTGCAAAAAAAAAGTTTCCCCGTCCTCTTTGTGCTTCCGGTGATCGAGAAGCACAAGGAGAAAAAAATAAACTCAAGGTGGCCATCTTGTGGCCAAATAGTAAAACTACATCTACATACATTTTACATTAAAATTTACACATCTATTAACATTAAAAATTAACTGTTTATTTCCCACAACAAAATATTACCCAAATACAATTTTAAGGGGGGGGGGGGGGGGATTACAATAAAAAAATAAAAAATAAAAAAAATAAAGGACATAGTTACCTAAGGGTCTGAACTACTTTTTAAATATGCATGTGAAGGGGGTATACTACGAACATTTTGTAAATTATAAGCTTGTAAATAGTGATGGACGCAAAACGGAAACAATGCACCTTTATTTCCAAATAAAATATTGGCGCCATACGTTGTGATAGGGACAAAATTTAAACGGTGTCATAACCGAGACAAATGGGCAAATAAAATACATAGGTTTTAATTATGGTAGTGTGGATTATTTTAAAGCTATAATGGGCGAAAACTGAGACTTTTTTTTTTCCAATTTTTTTTTCTTCTTAATCCTGTTAAAATGCATTTAGAAAAAAATAATTTGAGCAAAACGTACCACCCAAAGAAAGCCTAATTAATGGTGGAAAAAACAAGATATAGATCAATAAATTTTGTTAAATTGTGTTAGGTAGTGATAAAGTTATTGCCGAATGAATGGGAGGTGAAAATTGATGCATAAGGTGAAAAATCCCCGCGGGCTGAAATGGTTAAAGAGAACCCGAGGTGGGTTTGAAGAATATTATCTGCATACAGAGGCTGGATCTGCCTATACAGCCTAGCCTCTGTTGCTATCCCAAACCCCCCTAAGGTCCCCCTGCACTCTGCAATCCCTCATAAATCACAGCCATGCTGCTAACAAACAGCTTGTCAGAGCTGGCTGTGTTTATATCTATAGTGTCAGTCTGCTGCTCTCCCCGCCTCCTGCAGAACTCCAGTCCCCGCCTGCATCCCTTCCCTCCCTGCTGATTGGAGGGAAGGGATGGGGGCAGGGACCGGAGCCATGCAGGAGGCGGGGGAGCAGCCGAGACTGACACTACAGATGTAAACAGAGCCTCACAGCACGGCTGTGATTTATGAGGGATTGCAGAGTGCAGGGGGACCTTAGTGGGGTTTGGGATAGCAACAGAGGCTGGGCTGTATAGGCAGATCCAGCCTCTGTATGCAGATAACATTCTTAAGGGCTGGTTCAGACGGGCGTTTTTGTGGCCTTTAACGCAGCGTTTCAGACGCAGCGTTTTTTGGGATCTACTGCCATCCCATGCAAGTGAATGGGAGCGTTTAGAGCTGGCTTTTGCAGGCTTTCATGAAAGCCTGGCAGTAGATCCCAGCGTTGCGTCTAGTCTCAAAAGCAACATGCTGCTTTCAGAGGCAGTAAACGCGAGGAAACAATAGCAGAGACCAGAACTGCTAGCCTTGAACGCTTTTCAAAAGCTTTTAAAAGCTAGCTTTTAAACGCTGGCGTTTAAATGCTGGCGTTTGAACGCAATGCCAAGCAAAAGCTCAGCAGACGCCCGTGTGAACCAGCCCTTAACCTCCCTGGCGGTTTATTTATTTTGCCAGGGAGGCTGCAATGTGGTTTTTTTTTTATAAAAAAAAAATTTCATGCAGCCAACTGAAAGTTGGCTGCATGAAAGCCCACTAGAGGGCGCTCCTGATCCGTACTTTCGATCGCCTCCGGCAATCGAAAGTAACAAGATAGGCCGCAATGAGCGGCCTATCTTGTTTCGCTTTCCTCGTCGCCATGGCGACAAGCGGAGTGACGTCATGGACGTCAGTCGACGTCCTGACGTCAGAGCCGCCCGATCCAGCCCCTAGCGCCGGCCGGAACTGTTTGTTCCGGCTGGGCTCGGGCGGCTGGGGGGACCCTCTTTCGCCGCTGCACGCGGCGGATCGCCGCGGAGCGGCGGCGATCGGGCAGCACACGCGGCTGGCAAAGTGCCAGCTGCGTGTGCTGCTTTTTTCAGAACTGAAATCGGCCCAGCAGGGCCTGAGCGGCGACCTCCGGCGGCATACCCAGAGCTCAGCTCGGGATTACCGCCAAGGAGGTTAAACACACCTCGGGTTCTCTTTAAAGTACACCTGACTGAGGCAAAGCTACCTAAGGTAAGCACAGTGGTACGTTCATGCTGGATCCACATACCTCTGTTCATTGTTCTTTTCTCTCTTCATTCCCCCTTGTAGCCCTAATCACTTCTTCATAGATTTGACTTTTGACTAAAGTGACATTTTCAGACAGGAAGAGACAGGCTTGCGATGTTCCCTAATATCACCCTTACATTTCTTCCTCTTCCACACTGCATTCACCCCTTAAGAGGGGATGGTAGGTGGATCCAATATGAACTCTGTGCTTACCTCGGGGAGCTTTGTCCTGGGTTAGGTATCCTTTAAAGAGAACCCGAGGTGTGTTTAAAGAATGTTATCTGCATACAGAGGCTGGATCTGCCTATACAGCCCAGCCTCTGCTGCTATCCCAAACCCCACTAAGGTCCCCCTGCACTCTGCAATCCCTCATAAATCACAGCCGTGCTGTGAGGCTGTGTTTACATCTGTAATGTCAGTCTCTGCTGCTCCCCCGCCTCCTGCATAGCTCCGGTCTCTGCCCCCGTCCCTTCCCTCCAATCAGCAGGGAGGGAAGGGATGCAGGCGGGGACTGGAGTTCTGCAGGAGGCGGGGAGAGCAGCAGACTGACACTATAGAGATAAACACAGCCAGCTCTGACAAGCTGTTTGTCAGCAGCGTGGCTGTGATTTATGAGGGATTGCAGAGTGCAGGGGGATCTTAGGGGGGTTTGGGATGGCAACAGAGGCTGGGCTGTATAGGCAGATCCAGCCTCTGTATGCAGATAATATTCTTCAAACCCACCTCAGGTTCTCTTTAAAGCCCTACCTTTTGAAAATGAAACCCCTTTGTACTTCTCAGCCATGAATTAACTTTTTAACTGCCCTGTCTGAGTTGTCTCATTTTAGATAACCTGGGGCAGGGCTGCTTCAGCCAACTATATTCAGCTGCCTCGCTAACCTAATGAAGAGCGGTGCAGGGAGTGACTGATATATTTACCTGATCTGGACGCAGGATGACTCTCCTCTTCCACCACTGAGCGGTGCAGTAACACTGACATCCTCCTGCGGGTCCCGATGACATGATATGTGATTGGGACCTAAAGGAGGATATCAGCATTACAGCACGCTTGGTGGTGGAAGAGGAGAGATAATCCTGCATCTATATCAGGTAATTATATCAGTTGCTCCCTGAGCCACTCTGCATTAGGCTTAAAGAGAAACTGTAACCAAGAATTAAACTTCATCCCAATCAGTAATATCCAAGAAATGTTGCTTAATGCACAGGAATGGCTAAAACGTTGAAAGACACTGAGTGCAAAAGGCCAGGACCTTAGTACAACAGTTCATGTCAAAAAGAGAAAAAGAGGCCTTGCACATCAATAAAACGTCACTTTTAATTGAGTCGGTAAAAGGTATACATTACATCCCCTTGGAACTGGAAAGAGAGGCACAGGCAGTAGGGATAGTCGACAGCCGTTTCGCGCCGGTCAGTTACAGTGGCGCATCATCAGGACAACCTGCCCCCCCTGGGATTACCCCTTAAATAAGTGTAACACTCACCCCCTAACGAGCTGCAGCCATCATTCAGCTTGGGATGCGCCCTCCGTGTGTGGAACGCACGCCGGCAAAGAACGCCGCCTCTCTGAATGATTTCCTGGCATTGGAACGCTAAACCGGAAGCTGATGTCACCTCTCCGTGACATCTGAGGAAAAACACGTCGGGTCAAAAGCGTCAAAACTGACGCAAAGCGTCTCCGCATGCGTATCACACGCACATAGGAAATAACCATCAGAGGGCGAGCGAGGGCCATAAATCCATACACACTGCAAAATAAGGCCATCCAAGTGAGAAACAAAAGTCGCTCTGCTGTCATCTTGTGGATAATTGCCCCATTGCATCCCAATTTATATAAATAGCATCAAAAAATACATGGCAGCAGACAGACCCACTAAAAAATTTTTTGTGCAAATTACAGATGGCTACTGCTCACATACTACACCATTGTCTACAGTTGCTAAGTACAGTCCATCCACATCATAAGGGAGAGAAAGTAAATTCAATTATTAATATGCCCCAATGCAACACTATACTTATGAATACTCACCACCTTAGAGGGATGGACTGCACAGCAAGACCCATGGAAATCTAAAAGGGCAACAATTTAAAAAAAAAAAGGGGTAATAAAGGATACTAATAACAATAAAACAAAAACAACAAAAAATCTCAGATGAATACAGCCAAATTATTTCTCTCATTAAGACCCAAAGGTCCAACCGCATCAAAGTACGAAATCCAATAGCTTTCTCTCTGCAGAAGCCTGCGATGCCAATCTCCCCCCCGTTTGTCATGCCCAACTTGTTCTAATCCTAGAAATCTTAGTTTAGTCACATCACTATTGTGGGCCTCCCGCATATGTTCTATTACTCTAGGACAACCCTCACCGCTATGTTCATCCCAATCAGTAGCTGATACCCCGTCTCATGAGAAATCTATTCCTTTTCTCAAACGGATCAGGGGGCTCTGTATGGCTGATTTTGTGGTGAAACCCCTCCCACAGTGGGATGTTAGCACCTCACAGCTCTGATTTCCTGATATCAAACTGTGGGAGCCTTGTTGCATTGTGGGAAATAACAGCTGTTTCCAACTTCCAAAAAAACAAACAGCATCTCCTTCCAGTGACATTACCTGCCAGCAGTAAAAATGTCATCATGTGATAAATAACCCACTCGCCGAATGGGTACCTTTGTACCTGTCTACATAAGTATTGGCTAAAATAGCCATGAAGGTCTGATAGGTTGTCGTTGCTGATCTCCCTCCACTCGAACGAGTGGGGTGTAGCTGGCCCAAATCAGTCCTGGAAATGGAATACTATGAAGACCTGGAGGACATTTAAAGGTGGTAATGCTGATAGTGCTTGCAGCATACCACACTACTACTGTCGCAATAAAGCCCTGAGTACAACAATAGCATTCCAGACATGGACCCAATTAGGTGAGGAAGAGCTCTATATACAACACATGGTGCTATACAACAATATGCAGTGCTACTACAGTATAGACCTTCATGGCTGTTTTAGCCAATACTTATGTAGACATGCACCCATAACTATTAGAGGTTGGTGTTGACATACACACACCTTTTTTTTTTTTTTTTTTTTTTTTTTTTTTTTTAGATAATTTATCTAATTCTAATAGAGTACCTTTCTTGTAACTGTACCTTTAGGGCTGGTCTTTGGACCTACAGTGTTTGACCATGTGATAAATGTCAGCATGTAAATTTAGGGAGAGAAAATATTTTAGAATCAGCAAACACTAAATAATTTATACATAATTATTGTAAACATTAAACACTTTTTTTTATTGCATTATTTTCACTGGAGTTCCTCTTTAAGCTACATACTCGCCGAAAGATGCATCGGGGAAACCCACAGTGATGTGACCTGACAAACGAACATCCCCTGATCAATCTTCCTACCGCTGGAACACGCAACGGCACACGACGGGTGCAAACAAGAGTTTAAATGATCGCAGCACTTTGTGCAGGAGTCGTCGGGGTTCTTAAAGATCCAATTCGCCGTGCTGGTTGTAATTGTCATGCATCGCAGAACATTGTTCTTTTAATTGTGCATATGTACCCAAGTTGCACAATTGCGGAATCTATCGCTTGTTTAAAAAAAAAAAAAAAAAACTGCGGGAAAAATTGCTCAAAAAATTCAAAAAAATTGCGTTGTGGGTATGTGCCTTTAGTGTGGCTGGGGAATTAGAGAGGATATGTGGTGCTGCAGTGCTCACACATACACAAAAATTGAGGAAAAGGTTAAAATCGGGACCCTAAGAACATAAGTGACCCTACAAACTTGACTTTTTTCTATATTGTCTGCAAGTAATCTAGATATCATCATTGAGATACTAATAATTGTGTTGAAGCAAATTGTATTTTAGCTTATGCAGCTTGTAATTGAACCAATCAAATATTCTAACTGGTTTTAAATGGGCCAATTGCAAATTGCAGACAATTGTGCCATTTATCCTGAATGTGCTCCTTTGGAAACATGTTGCTCCTTTGTTTTGCTGTGTGATTGTTGCCATGTAACTAATGATAAATGCCAATAAAAAAATGTAAACATAAATTTTCTCTATTAGGGATCATAGTTTACAAACCTCACCATCCTATCAGAAAGTGAAAAAAAATGTATAAAAAAAATAAAGTATAAAGTATAATTTTGATTTAATTTAAGACTTTCACTGCAAGTCTGTGCATATTTTTGCAATCAAATTACTATTTTCCTAAACTTTATTCAATTCTCACCATGGTCTGATGTGACATGCAAAAATTGGTTACTGTACAAGACTAAAGAGGAACTTAAACCAAGGATTGAACTTCATCCCGATCAGTAGCTGATACCCCCTTTCCCACAAGAAATCTTAAAGTGGATCCGAGATGAACTTTACTCATTGCATAATTGTGTTCCTTTCCTGTTGTTTATAGGGCATTCCTCAAGCCAAATACTTTTTTTGTTTGTTTTAATGCTCTAATACCCTATAAACTAAATAAGCCACTCCCACAGGTTTTCAGAGAGCCAAGGCACTTTCAGACAGTAGCAAGGGCTCATGGGTGCTCAGTCTGGGCAGGAGGAGGGGGAGGTATTACTAGCCAGAGATTTCAGAGGCAGAGGGGAGGAGGAGGGGGGATTAGTTTTCTTTGCTCAAGATACAGATAAGCCTGCCTCTGTGTAATGTTTACAAACATGTCTGCTGTCATTGTATCACAGGAAGAAATATTCTTATTCTATTAAAGCTGTTTGCAACTAGATTTGCTGTGTAAACTATCTAAACTTTAGCTAAGATATATAGAGAAGTTACTTGTTATAGTTAGTTTTTCATCTCGGATCCGCTTTAACCTTTTCTCAAAAAGACAAGCTGACACATCATTGCATTCCAGCGGTTCTGGAGGTGTGTTTAGCTTCTTAGGGTACAATGGTTAATTTGCATATATTCAGCAGTGGTGCCTGGGAGACATCTCGAGCTCACTCCAACCTGAATTATCGCAAATTCTTTCTGTTTTAGGAAAGCAAACTTTTGTTTTTCTCAAAAAGATCATCAGGGACGTCTGCATGGCTGATATTGTGGTGAAAGACCTCCCACAGTGTGATGTCAGGGCCAATGCAAGTTCCTCTCTGTGAACCTCGTTGCATTGTGGAAAATAAAACATCAGATGATTCTGCACAAAAACTTGTTCCTTCAAAGGAAATTCCTGCAGAGTGAACACGCGCACACGCACACACCCCTACACCTTCCTTTTCCATAGAGGGGAACAGTGCTAAAGCAGGAGCCTAGCAGCATGCCTGTATAGTCAGGGCCGGATTTCCGCACAGGCCTCCTAGGCCAGTTCCTAGGGCGGAAACCTGCCGACAGAAAAGCTGGGGCGGCTGTCGCACTCGTACATTGACTGTACACCAGGCAGCCGCGCTGTCCCCAGTCTCCTACGATCTGCATTCTGCAGTGCACGGTGGAAAGCGCCCCTCCCCTCCCCTCCTTTCCACTCTGCTCTGACACTGAGGGAGGAGGGGCTGAGCAGAGAAGCCAAGCCGGGAGATTCAGATTCAAGAAGACGTGGCTACTCTCAGCACAGCATACAGGTATCTGTGCGTGTGTCAGCGCTGTGAGAGGGAAGGGAGGGAGGAGAAGTGTCTGCAAAACAGAAAGCATTTTGCAGACTAGAATCACGCTGTGCCTGCCTGATCCCTGTAGAATGAATGACCTCTCTCTCCCCCCTCCTCCTCCTTCTTCCTTCCTGGGAGCCAGTGACTCCCGAAGCTACTAAAACAGGGCTGCATGGTGCTCTCCTCTGTCCTCCTGTAGTCTGGCTTCCATCTCTTATCTCTATCCACCCGTCATTCCTTTCATCATTTTGATCAGGTAGAATTGATTCCCTTCTCTGACCACAATCATTTGTCTTTGCATGCCTTAGCACAGCTATTCACACTTGTTCCTTTTATTATTACACGTCTTCTGAGATCACTGGTTCACTCTGTTTTGATACCTGACATGTTAATGCGCTAAGCCGCATGGGTTAAACCGGTGATCAGGGTAGCGAGCGCTCTTGGCTACGCTGCGCATGCTTCTTTGAAGTACAGTGCGATGGTATGTAGCACGACCGTGATACTTTACTAGTGCGGCTGCTACTACATTTAATGTAGCAGCGGCCATCTAGCAGTGGCCGCACTAGTAAAGTATGACGGTCGTGCTACAAACCATCGCACTGTACTTCAAAGAAGCATGCGTAGCCAAGAGCGCTCGCTACCCTGATCACCGGTTTAACCCATGCGGCTTAGCGCATTAACATGTCATGAATCAACCTAATTGTATCTATGTTTGATCACCAGCACTTTCTCCCTGCAGCTACTTTATATGGATATATGTACAGAGTACATAGTCATGTCACTGACTATCCGCAGAGGAGCTCACAGTCTAATCCTACCATAGTCATAGCCTAATGTCCTACCATATTATTATTATGTATTTATATAGCACTGACATCTTCTGCAGCACATTACAGAGTGCATAGTCATGTCACTGACTGTCCTCAGAGGAGCTCACAGTCTAATCCTGCCATAGTCATAGTGTAATGTCCTACCATATTATTATTATGTATTTATATAGCACTGACATCTTCTGCAGCACATTACAGAGTACATAGTCATGTCACTGACTGTCCTCAGAGGAGCTCACAATCTAATCCTACCATAGTCATAGTGTAATGTCCTACCATATTATTATTATGTATTTATATAGCCCTGACATCCTCTGCAGCACTTTACAGAGTACATAGTCATGTCACTGACTATCCGCAGAGGAGCTCACAGTCTAATCCTACCATAGTCATAGCCTAATGTCCTACCATATTATTATTATGTATTTATATAGCACTGACATCTTCTGCAGCACATTACAGAGTGCATAGTCATGTCACTGACTGTCCTCAGAGGAGCTCACAGTCTAATCCTGCCATAGTCATAGTGTAATGTCCTACCATATTATTATTATGTATTTATATAGCACTGACATCTTCTGCAGCACATTACAGAGTACATAGTCATGTCACTGACTGTCCTCAGAGGAGCTCACAATCTAATCCTACCATAGTCATAGTGTAATGTCCTACCATATTATTATTATGTATTTATATAGCACTGACATCTTCTGCAGCACATTACAGAGTACATAGTCATGTCACTGACTGTCCTCAGAGGAGCTCACAATCTAATCCTACCATAGTCATAGTGTAATGTCCTACCATATTATTATTATGTATTTATATAGCCCTGACATCTTCTGCAGCACTTTACAGAGTACATAGTCATGTCACTGACTGTCCTCAGAGGAGCTCACAATCTAATCCTACCATAGTCATAGTCTAATGTCCTACATTATTATTATTATTATTATTATTATTATGTATTTATATAGTGCTAACATCTTCTGCAGCACTTTAAAGGACCACTATCATGAAAAAAGTAGGCAGTTAATATCTGACTGAACCGACAGGTTTTGGGCCAGTCCATCTCCTCATGGGGGATTCTCAGAGTTTTCTATGTTTTCAACAGCATTTCCTGAACAGCAGTTGCAAAGTCTAATTGACAAAATAGTGTGCAAGTGTGAGAAGGGAGGCCGGCTGGTATCTTACTATTTTGGCAGTTAAACTGCTGTGCAGGAAATACTGTTGAAAACAAAGAAAACCCTGAGAATCCTCCATGAAGAGATGGACTGGCCCAAAACCTGTCAGACTGTAACTGCCTACTTTTTTCGCGACATGCAGCGCGCTCTCCGTGCCTGCCCGCGCAGCTAGTTGTCTCCTACAGTAGGCAGTCAGACTATGTCACTGACTTCTAGTCTCCAGACTCTCCGCCGCACAGCAGCACTCACTGCAGTCACACCCAGTGGCAGTGACCCAGGCAGTCAGGCCCCCACGGACAGCGCACAGGACTGGAGGCTGTACTCAGCTAAGACAGCCAGCAGGAGGACAGGACTCAGAACTCTGACAAGGTGGGTGTCCTGTGACTGTCCTGTTCACTCCAGCCAGCTTGGCCAACTGCCATATTGTGTTTTTGCACCAGACAGTCAGCCATCCAGGCCTGAGCTGTCCTCCTGAGCCTAGCACCAGCAGGCACCACCACTAACCACGACCAGGCCTGACTCTGAGCACCCCCCGGGGGGGCCCCAGCCCACCCACCACCAGCCAGGCCTTAGCTGCCCTGGGGCCCCCAGCCTACCACCACCCCCAAAGCCTGAGGCCTTCAGCCCACCACCAGCTAGGCCTGAGCTGCCCTGGGACCCCCAGCCCACCACCTACCAGGCCTGAGCTGCCCTGGGGCCCTCAGCCCACCACCACCAGCCAGGCCTGAGCTGCCCTTGGGCCCTCAGCCCACCACCACCAGCCAGGCCTGAGCTGCCCTGGGGCCCTCAGCCCACCACCACCAGCCAGGCCTGAGCTGCCCTACCTGGGGACACTGGCTGTCTGTCATTATGTGCATTAACTGGTAAAATGCTGTCTCTCATTACTTGCATTTACTGGGGAAACGCTGTCTGTCATTATGTGCATTAACTGGTGAAATGCTGTCTCTCATTACATGCATTTACTGGGGAAACGCTGTCTGTCATTATGTGCATTTACTGGTGAAAAGCTGTCTCTTATGTGCATTTGCTGGTGAAAAGCTGTCTCTTATGCGCATTTACTGGTAAAAGGCTGTCTGTCATTACGTGTATTTACTGGTGAAAAGCTGTCTCTTATGTGCATTTACTGGGGAAACGCTGTCTGTCATGTGCATTTACTTCATATTTTTTTATGTAACTACATTAGCTGGTACAACTACATTAGTTAGCCCCGCCCACATGATGTCATAACCACGCCCCTTTTCTCACCGCGACGCGCGCTGCAAATTCCCCCCTAAGCCCCGCCTGCCAGCCCTTGTGCCCCCTTTGAGCCCCCCAAAAAATCTGAAGCTGGAGCCGCCACTGCTAACCACGTTGTTGTCCTGGGGCGGCTGGAGGTAATGGGCCTTGGGCGGTAAAAAGTACAAATCCGGCCCTGTGTATAGTGATCATTTCTAAACTGCCACCCAAAACGATCTGTAAAGGGCATTTCAAGTAACATATGGGTTAGCACATAGCTATAGGCTTTGGTGCTGGCTATTCAGTTTGGGCCTGTCTCCACTTGTCAGTTTTTCTGTGCATTTTCTGCATAGGAAAACTACAACCAATGTTAATCAATGGGCTAGTTCCCACTTGAATGAATATTTCACATGCAAAAAGAATATTTTTTTACAGCAATGCAAAACGGTGTGACAAGTCATGCAGAAAAACTGATGCACAGAAAAACTGTTGAGTAGAGACAGGCCCTAAGATAACAATGTCAAACTGCATGTATGTAAGGTCCTGAAATGTTGTTTTTATACTGATTTTCTTCTATTTGCTTAAGTTTTCTCGTCATTTTGTCTTGTAGTTCCTCTTGTCCGGGACATGGAATCTCGTATTATGATTCCTTTGAAGATTTCTCCTCTCCAGTGATATCTTCCTCCCTGCTGACTAAGCATCGTAGTAATTCCTATTGACCAAACATCTTAGTAATTCCTATTCTTAGATTTGTACGAGATGGCTCACTGTGTTTCCATAAACAGCAGTTTAAGCTGAACAAACATTTGCTGAAATTTTGCAATTTTAACTTGGCGAGGCCAATTACAAAACAATGCTAAAGATGTAAAGTGGCTGGTTCTTGTATTTCAGGAAGTTACTTTGCCATTTTCCATATGGATTTCCAGTCTCCAGGTAGAAATATTGGGTATCTTGCTATAATCATTGACTGCTATTAGATTCATCTCAGGGAATCCTTGAATTGTCTTTATTTTATCAGGTGCTGCAGAAGAAAATAATATATTGAACATTAAAGGATACCACCGTTGAAAAAGAAGTCTGCAGCAGTGTGTGGGGGGTTAAAATTACATACCGTTAGCCAGTCCTGCCCCCTCCGTCTGCCGCTGTTAGTCTCATAAGTCCCGGTGGCCGGCGACTTGATTGACCCCTCACCCGGACATGCAGCGCCCTGTGCGCGCAGTATGTCTTCCTCTCTTCACTTCTGGCAGGCGCATAGCGATCGGTTCAGACGCACGTTCATTCCTCTGCGCTGCGTGTGCGCTCCATTACACTTAACGTCACATGCTAATCATGTGACGCTAAGTGTAATGGAGCGCACACGCAGTGCAGAGGAATGAACGTGCTTCTGAGCCGATCGCTATGCGCTGGCCAGAAGTGAAGAGAGGAAGACATACTGCGCGCACAAGGCGCAGTATGTCCGGGTGGGGGGGTCAATCAAGTCGCAGGCACCGGGATTTATTTGAGACTAACGGCAGCAGACGGAGGGGGCAGGACGGGCTAACAGTATGTAATTTTAACCCCCCCTCACACACTGCTGCAAACTTCTTTTTCAACTGTGGTATCCTTTAAGTACTAAAGTTTATATAATATGTCCTGTGAGCTTGCACTCATATTTCCTTAGTCCTTTGCTGCTCTTTGCAGTGTCTAGTGTGTAAATAATAAAATATTGCTGTGTACATTTTTTTTGTTTTGTTTTTTTTCTAATGTTTTCTGATCAGTGACAGACTAATGGACCATGCATATACAATTTCCCTGATTGCTGTAAGCCTGGTACACACCATGCAATTTACCATCAGATAGATGGGTGGAATAGATAATTTACAACAGGCCCGATCTGATTTCCAATCGTTTTTCTGATTTGCATATAAGTGATCAGAAAAATGATCAGAAATCTGATCGGATCTGTCAGAAATTATCTATCGACCCATCTATCTGATGGGAAATTGCATGGTGTGTACCAGGCTTTACAAGACCAGTCAGTGAATACACTGTTCTATATTGAACGTTGTTCTAGGAATATCCAGAAGGCTGGAATGAACGACATGTTTATAGGAAAATACAGTGATGATCTGTAACATGGCATAGAAAGGTAGTGCCTTGTGACAAAGTACAGGAAAGGGAGTGAATGCTGCTGTTATAGGCAGGGCTGTGGAGTCTGTACAAAAATCTTCCAACTCCGACTCCTCGGTTTATAAAACCACGACTCCAACTCCGACTCCGGGTACACAAAATGGCTCAGACTCCGACTCCTCGACTCCTACTCCTTAGTCTAATACTTACCAGGGCTGTGGATTTTATACAAAAATCATCCGACTCCAACTCCGACTCCAGGTGCGAAAAATTGCTCCAACTCCGACTCCACAGCCCTGGTTGCAGGTAGATGTAGTAATGAATGATGTTTTACAGGAAGATTTAGTAACTGATCATGCTGTATAAGGAAAAGAGCATCGATATGACGCAGGAAGGCACCTTGAACATAGAAATCTTCTAGGACATGGAACACTATATGAAAGGGTTTAGAGTGAAAGCTATACAGCCACCAACATGTCTATGAATCATATTCTTCACCAGTAATGTCTTTTTTGTTACAGCTTCTCCAGTCCCTATTATAAACAATAACTATACACACTGAATGAGCACTTTAATTGGAACATCTGTACTCCTGTGTACCCATGCAGTTTTCTTATCAGCCAATCAAAGCAGGAGGATGATGCATACAGTCTTGCAGATCAGGTGCTTAAGTTAATATTCCCATCAAACTGGAGCATGGGTAAAATGTGATCCAAGTTATTTTGAATGTGGTATGATTGTTGTCAGGCTGGTTTGAGCATTTTTGAAGCTGCTGATCTCCAGGGATTCTCGTATACCACAATGCACAGTTTATGCAGAATGGTATGAAAAGCAGCCAATGAGAGGCTGCTCTGTGAACAGAATACCTTGTTCATGAGACAGGCCAGAGCAGAATGATCTGAATGATTGGACTTGACAGGGTAAAATATCAGGTTTCACACTTTGCATATCAGAATGAACAACACATGAAATCACATCAGTCTCTACTCAGGTGAGCCAAGAACAGAAGATCTAGAATGCTGTAGGCGCAGGAACCCTGAAACTGGGAATTTCAAGACTGGAAAAATGTAGCCTGGTATCTTTTTTTTTTTTTTATCTTTTTTTTTTTTTCTGCTGAGGCACACAGATGGTAGGGAACAATTTGTAGCATTAATGTGCAGAAATCGCATGATGAAATTATGTTAACATGGACTACAGTCTAAATCAGAGCCAGATTTTCCATTAGGCACTGTGGGCACATGCCTACAGGCGCCTTATGTAGGAGAGGCGCCGGCCCTCGCATCACTGACCTCAGGAGCTTACAGTCTACTCCCTGTCTCATATCACTGACCTCAGGCACTTACATCCTAATATTTGTCTTATAACACTTAAGGTGGGTACACACGTCAGATAAAAGTCTTTGGAAACTGAAAGATCACAGACCAATTTTACCCCCTTTCATGTAGTATGAGAGCCATACCTTCACAGTCTTTTCTATGGAGCTGAACTCCCCATCAGATAAATCTTTGCAAGATGCTGCACACAAAAATGCTGTACACATGCAACAGATCAGTATCTGCAAAACATCAATCCCTGCAAAAGATCCATTCCTGCAAAATGCATTCATAGTCTGACATCTGCAGATCATCATACACACCTTGTTTAATGGACATTCATCTGCAGATCAGACAATTATCTGCCGATCTGAAGATCCAACCCGGTGGATCTGATCTACAGATAATTGTCCGTTTAAACAAGGTGTGTATGAGATCTGCAGATATCATAGACTATGATTGCGTTTTGCAGGAACAGATCTTTTGCAGATACTGATCTGTTGAATGTGTACAGCATCTCTGTGTGCAGCATCTTGCAAAGATTTTTATCTGATGGGGAGTTCAGCTCCATAGAATAGACTGTGTAGAGTATGTCTCTCATACTACATGAAAGGGTGTAAAATTAGTCTGTGATCTTTCATTTTCCAAAGACTTTTATCTGATGTGTGTACCCACCTTAAGGATGATATGATATAGTGATTAGTGTGTAATGCTAGGTACACAACATATCATTTTGTGTTAGATGGTTCGAAAGATAATTTCCGTCATGTCAGATATTGTTGTTCTGGTTGATTTCACACACAAGTGAATGGAAATTGATAAGAAAAGATAAGAGAATTGACCGAAAAAACACATTGTGTACCTAGCATAAGGTTCTAAAGAGGAACTGTCGCGAAAATCTTAAAATTTAAAACGCATGCAAATAAGTACATTTCTCCCAGGGTAAAATGAGCCATACATTACTTTTCTCCTATGTTGCTGTCACTTACAATAAGTAGTAGAAATCTGACATTACCGACAGGTTTTGGACTAGCCCATCTTCGCATAGGGGGGGGCGTGCTCAGGGTTTTCTTTATTTTTAAAAGCACTTAGTGAATGGCAGTTGCTCGATCCAACTGCCCAAATAGTGTACTGGGAGCAGGGAGGCTGGTCAGCATCATTGTATAAATCTTTTTCAAAGAATGTCTTTATAAAGGCCATGCTGAGAATCCCCCATGAAGAGATGGACTAGTCCAAAACCTGTCAATGTCAGATTTCTACTACCTACTGTAAGGCGTGGTGCACACCAGAGGAGTTTTTCTGAGCGTTTTGAGTTTTTAAATTTGCTGCTAATGTTATCCTATGTGTCTGTGCACACTGGAGCAATGAGGTTTTGTACAAAACCCCATAGCATTACATTGGGAAGAGCTTTTAGAGGTTTCAAAAGCTCTTCCCAATGTAATGCTATGGGGTTTTGTACAAAACCTCATTGTTCCAGTGTGCACAGACACATAGGATAACATTAGCAGCAGATTTAAAAACTCAAAACGCTCAGAAAAACTCCTCTGGTGTGCACCAGGCCTAAGTGACGGCAACATAAAAGAAAAGTAATTTATGGCTCATTTTACCCTGGGAGAAACGTACTTATTTGTATGTCTCTTGAATTTTAAGATTTTCGTGACAGTTCCTCTTAAGGACAGTTAGTGACATAAGGCAGAGATTAGAGCGAAGAATATTTTTACTTGGGGGCGTTGCCTGAGTTTAGGGTGCCAGAGCGGGTGTGCCTACAGGCCTCTAAGCTTTAAATCTGGTTCTGGTCTAAATAGAATGTTGTGGAATATATGGCACAAAACCCACATCCGACACTGTTTCATGCATTTCTGCGTTGCACACAAAAATGCATGCAACAGTGTGAAAAGTACCCAGAAAGAAGCATGAAGAATTCCTTCTCCAGCTCTGTGCATCAGTTAAAGCGGAAATCCAGCGTAGGAAACCTATTCAACGGATCTTCTACTCCTGTAAAGTTATAATTTCCTGCTAAGTCTTCACTTTGTGAATCAGTCCTGGGGCCCCGTGTGACTTCTGGCATGTAGTGCATTCCCCCCCCCCCCCCCCCCCCAAAAAAAAAGTCATTGGGTGCTCTCTATCTCATGTAGAGAGAATGCCATCTCCTTTTCCAGTGGGGGAGGGGCTACTTGCCAAAATTCGGTGGACATGGAGCCCCAAGTAGGTAATTATAACTTTACAGGAGCAGAAGATCTGTTGAATAGGTGTTATATGCTGGATATCTTCTGCATCAAACATTGAGTTAAAACGTATTGCAATGTACATTGTATAACATATGCATTAAAAGGTGTGTGTACTGCAATCAACACAACATGTTATAACACTAGTCCTCTTTCAAGGCCTGGTCAGCGTCTAAGCCAGGAATGGCCAAACTTTCTGACTCGGGCCACATGTCAATGGCGTTCTCAAGTTTGACCAAAGGGCCAGAACAGGAGTGAGTGCAGCGTGTGTGCTGTAAAATGGGTGTGGTCATGACAGGATGTGGGCAGAGCTAACTGTAATGTACTAGTGTAACGCAAAGACAGCGGGCCTGAGCTTTCTCCCAAAACACAGGCAAAATGACCCTAAAGGTAATTGGGCAACATCCCCAACCCACAAACATCAAATGGCAGTAGCCAGACATTTTTGGCACCAAACACAGGCCAGGGACACCAAAACACAATGTGGCAGCGTATCCCCCAAAATACCGGGAGCATTTCCTCCAAAATGCACATAACCTGGCAGTGGTTTCTCCAAAATACACATAACTTAGCAGCCTATGACAGGCTATAATGTATTGTGGGTAGTGCCTCCCACTTGCTCAAGAGCTGCATAATCCTGATGAAGAAGAATGATCTCTTAGGGCTGGGGTACACCGAGCGGGTTTTTTGGTGTTTTTGCAGCCGGTTGCGGATAGGCTTGGTCAATGTATCTCAATGGGGTGGTTCACACCAGAGCGGGAGGCGTTTTGCTGAAACTCATACTCCAGGGGTGAGGCATTTTTTGGATTGCGAAGGTGTTTCTGCCTCCAATGTAAAGTATAGGAAAAATGCAAACCGCTCTGAAAAACTGCAGTTCAGATCGGTTTTGCAGGCGTTTTTGTTACAGAAGCTGTTCAGTAACAGCTTTACTGTAACAATATATGAAATCTGCTACACCAAAACCGCTTCCCAAAACCGCAAAATGCTAGGTGAAAAGCTACAGAAAAATAAGAAAACGTTTCAAAATCTGCTAGCATTTTGCGGATCTGCTAGCGGGTTTTGGTGTGCACCAGGCCTCAGGCCCGATTTACACTTGCATTACAGTGGCAAACTGATCCGTAAGAAGGGATCTGATCATCGGTTGATCGGATCCATTTTCACTCTGCTTCTGTTCCGTTTCCCCACATCCCCAGACCCCTACCCCTAAAGTATATTTTGCCCCTTTACAACGGTCTGTTTCTTCACTGTTGTGAAGGAACATTCCGTTTTCTCATTGCCCCCAATGCAGTGCTTCAGTTTCCTTTTCCATTCTGCTGGACTCAGCGATCCAGAAAATTTGGTGCAGCAGGAAACTTACGTTCCGTTCAAGGAATCGTGTGGAACGGATCCGTTTGGATGGATGTGAATGAATCCCTAGGTTAACAATGGATCTATTTGCATCCGTAAATAGAGATGGGCCGGACGGTTTGCCGGCGAACGGTTCCAGGCGAATATCGGGTGGTTCGCTTTCGCCGGCGAAGGTGAACTTTCCCGGAAGTTCGATTCGCCCCATAATGCTCTGAGGGTCAACTTTTACCCTCTGCATCACAGTCAGCAGCGCATTGTAGCCAATCCGGCTATACTAAGCCCTGGAGCCCCCCCCCCCTTATATAAGGCAGAATAGGGACAGCTGCTGCAGACTTGTTCTCCTAGGGACAGATTAGTCAGGCTCTTGCCTTCTTAGGTTGCTTAGCTGAATCTTATTGCTATAATAGCGCCCCAGAAAAGCTCTTTTCAGAGCTCATCCTGCTCGTGTGATCAATTTTTTTTTCTGTGTTTGAAACTGACACTTGTGTTTTTTAGACAGCATTGCTAATTCATACTGTGTGTCCCACTGCCAGCAACAGCAGCACATTCAGTGACTACTACCTGTGTGTGTGAGACACTTGTGTTGCTTAGACCAGGGCTTTTCAACCTGTGGTACGTGTACCACCAGTGGTACTTTGCTGTTGGCCAGGTGGTACACACCAGGTTTGCCTGCCACTTAATTGCTTGCCTGTGGCTTGTTTTGGTCCCGTCCTGCCTCCACAAAGTTAAACTCCTCGCTTACTCCTTGCTGTGCTGCCCTGTGGCTTACTTCAGACCTCAGATCAACGGAGAAGATACCAGATATTTCTGGCCACTTCCTGTATTTGATGTAAACGCACCGTCACTGTGCACCATTTGCCTGTCTGTCTCTTTACCGCAGCCGGGTTGCCGCTGATTTAAGGTCTGAACTATACCACAGGGCAGCACAGCGAGGAGCAAGGGAGGGGGAGCTGAATTTTGTCGTGAGTCACTGCCCAGCTCTCTGGTGGTGGTGGGAGGCTACCTATATTGCTCTGGATCCTAAAGAGGCTTCCCCCTCAGTAGAAGGGATTAAGTGCTGGGACCCTCTGAAGAGCTTGTCGACGTGCACACATGTGCAGAAGCGGCTCTGGAAACAGCCAAGCCCGATTGGGTCTGCTCTACTGCGCAGACACACTGGTGGTACTTGAAAATTTTCCAGCAATAAAAGTGGTACAATTAGTGAAAAGGTTGAAAAGCCCTGGCTTAGACAGCATTGCTAATTCATAATGTGTGTGTCCCACTGCCAGCAGCCCACCAGCATTCAGCAGCACATTCAGTGACACCTGTGTGTGTGACAGGGAGCTGCACATTGTACTACCTACCCAGTACCTACTACTAGTACCTGTTGTGTTTAGTTAACCCACCTCATCACTGCATACACCTACGTTTGTGTTGAGTGAACCCACCTCGCTGCACATAACTACCTTTTGTGTTGAGTGAACTTACCTCACTGCATATATAACTACCTTTGGGTTGAGTAAACTCACCTCACTGCATATAACTACATTTGTGTTGAGTGAACTCAGCTGACTGCATCTAACTACCTGTTGTGTTCAGTGAACTCACCTCACTGCATATATAACTACCTTTGGGTTGAGTGAACTCACCTCACTGCATATACCTAGCTTCCCCCCGAGAGGGACAAAATGGACAAACCAGGTAGAGGAAGAGGTAGAGGAAGACCCAGAGGAAGGCCACCTGGCACTGGCAGGTCTGTGCGAGGTGGTGTTGCTGTGATTTCGTGCGGACCTGGACCAAAGTACAGTGCTCAGAAGAAGGCACGTGCCATCACTTCCCAAAATTGTGAGGACGTGCTTGAGTATTTAACACAGAAGACCTCATCTCCCGCAGCCAGTGCTACCAGCGCTAGTACAAGCACCACATCCGCTGAATTTGACACTTCGCAGGAGTTATTTGGTGGTGGTGGTGAAATCACTGATTCACAGCCACTACTACAACAACAAGAAGGAGCAGGTACACCACCTCATACGTCTGAGTTAGGTGGCGATAGTATGGACGTAATGTGTGAGGAGGGGCATGATGAACCACCTGAAGTTGGTGCAGTTGTGGAGTTGTCTGAGGAAAGCGAAGCTGGGCAGGAGGATTATGATGACGATTATACGGATGCCACGTATGTTCCCAATAGAGGAGATGACCAGGGGGACAGTTCAGAGGGGGAGCCAGAGAGGAGTAGGAGGAGACGACTCCATGATAGAAGCAGAGGGAGCTCGTCCTCAGAAACAGCTGGGGGCAGTGTCCGGCGCCATGTATCGCCAGCTATGGCCAGACAGACAACATGCCCTTCAACGTCAGCTGCTGATGCCACGGTAGCGCCATCACCCCAGGGGGGCTCAGCGGTTTGGAAATTTTTAACGTGTGTGTTTCAGATCGGAGCAAAGCCATCTGTTGTCTCTGCCAGCAAAAATTGAGCCGTGGAAAGGCCAACTCTCACGTAGGGACAAGTGCCTTACGAAGGCACCTGGAGAGAAGGCACAAACAGCAATGGGAAGAACACCTGAGGAAAAGCAGCACCCCTCAAAAGACAAGCCACCCTCCTTCTCCTCTTCCTCCTTCAGGTGCATCGTCTTCATCCGCTTTCTCCCTTGAACCTTCACAGCCACCCTCCTTCACACCGCCTCTGCCCTTGAGCGGTTCCAGCTCCTCTGCCCACAGCAGTAGCCAGGTGTCCGTGAAGGAAGTCTTTGAGCGGAAGAAGCCAATTTCGGCCAGTCACCCTCTTGCCCGGCGTCTGACAGCTGGTGTGGCGGAACTATTAGCTCGCCAGCTATTACCATACAAGCTGGTGGAGTCAGAGGCTTTCCGTAAATTTGTGGCCATTGGGACACCGCAGTGGAAGATACCAGGCCGCACTTATTTTTCACGAAATGCCATACCCAAACTGTACCGTGCAGTTCAGAGGCAAGTGGTGTCATCTATTGCGAAGAGCGTTGAGTCAAGGGTCCACCTGACCACGGATGCCTGGTCTGCCAAGCACAGGCAGGGCCGCTACATTACGTACACAGCCCATTGGGTCAACCTGGTGACCGATGGCAGCAAGAAGGGAGTACGTGGCTGTTCAGCGGACCGACTTGTCACACCTCCACGGCTTGCAGGCAGGCCTCCTGCCACCTCCTCTCCTTCTCCTCCAGCTACATCCTCTTCGCTGTCAACCTCCTCCTCCTCAGCTGAGTGTCAGTTGAACTCTAGTGGTGCTGCCATCTCCTCTTCCTCTCCAGCTACACAGCCCCATCTCCCCAGAGCCTACGCTGCATGCCAGGTAAAACGGTGTCACGCAATTTTAGACATGTCTTGCCTCAAAGCGGAGAGTCACACTGGAGCAGCTCTCCTGGCTGCTCTTAACAAACAGGTGGAGCAATGGCTGACCCCGCACCAGCTGGAGATCGGCAACGTGGTGTGTGACAACGGCAGCAATCTCCTTTCCGCTTTGAATTTGGGAAAGCTGACACATGTACCCTGCATGGCACATGTGCTGAATCTGGTCGTGAAAAGATTCGTCTCAAAGTACCCAGGCTTAGAGGACGTCAGCAGACCAGGAAGTTGTGTGGGCATTTCAGGCGGTCTTATACGGCCATGGCACGCTTTGCGGACATTCAGTAGAAAAACAACTTGCCGGTGAGACGCTTGATATGCTATAGCCCGACTCGCTGGAATTCCACCCTGCTCATGTTCTCTCGCCTGCTAGACCAGGAGAAAGCCGTCACCCAGTACCTGTACAACTACAGTAGAGGGACACAATCTGGGAAGATGGGGATGTTGTGGCCCAACAGCTGGACACTGATGCGAAATGCATGCAGGACCATGCGGCCGTTTGAGGAGGTGACCAACCTGGTGAGTCGCGCTGAAGGCACCATCAGCGACTTGATCCCCTACGCTTACTTGCTGGAGCGTGCTGTGCGTAGAGTGGTGGATGAAGCTGTGGAGGAGCGGGAACAGGAACAGCTACGGCAGGAGGAGTCGTGGGACCAATTTTCAGCCGAACCACAGGTTTCCTCAACACCTGCGGCACCACAGAGGGGGGAGGAGGAGGAAGAAGAGGAGTCGTGTGGGGAAGGAGAGGAGTCAGACTCGGATGATTATGAGGAAGGTGTTTCTGTGGAGGAGGAAGAGGCGGCAGCGGCAGAAGAACAACCGCAGCAGCCGTCACAGGGGGCTTCTGCTGCTCCACGTTCCCGTGGTATTGTTCGTGGCTGGGGGGAGGAAGAGGAGTTGCGTGACGTCACTGTGGAAGAGCAAGAGGAGATGGAGAGTACGTCTGGATCCGACTTTGTGCAGATGGCCTCTTTCATGTTGTCCAGCCTGTTGAGGGACCCCCGTATCAAAAAACTCAAGGCGAATGACCTGTACTGGGTGGCCACGCTACTAGACCCTCGGTACAGGCACAAAGTGGCAGACCTGTTAGCAACTCAACACAAGGCGGAAAGGATGCAGCACTTGCAGAACAAGCCGTCAATGATGCTTTACAATGCATTTAAGGGTGATGTGACAGTACAACGCAATAAAGGTACCACTGGCAGTATTCCTCCTCACCAGTCCACGCAGGCAAGGACAGGACGCTCCAGCGATCTTGGGGTGATGTCGGACATGCGGACATTCTTTAGTCCAACGCCTCGCAGTAGCCCTTCGGGATCCACCCTCCACCAACGCCTGGACTGGCAGGTAGCCGACTACCTGGCCTAAAGTGTGGATGTACACACTGCGACTGCGAGCAGCGACGATGAACCCTTGCTCTACTGGTTGCGCATGCTTGACCTGTGGCCAGAGCTGTCCCAATTTGCCATACAACTTCTCTCTTGCCCTGCCGCAAGCGTCCTGTCAGAAAGGACCTTCAGTGCAGCTGGAGGCATTGTCACTGAGAAGAGAAGTCGCCTAAGTCATGACAGTGTTCAGTACCTGACCTTTATCAAAATGAACGAGGCATGGATCCCTGAGGGCTATTGCACGACCGAAGACTAAGTCAGTCCCCACACACAGCATATCTGCCTGCAGGCCGCTTGACTGCCTTCTTCGCCACCACCACCAGGGTCCAGGACTCTAGGCGGATTCCAGAATTTTTAAGGCCGTTGCTAGCAGCGGCCGCTATACTAATTTTTCTGGGGCGTGCACATGCCTGCCTAATTTTTCTGGCTGAACTGCAGGCGGCTGCAACAAAAAAACAAAAGGCATGTACATGTGCCCATCCCGCTTCGTGATCATTACATTGCCGCGGTGAAGGGGCTTGCGTATCACAATGAAGCAATGACCGCCAGCTATATGAGTGTCTCGGGTGGGGGTGGCACACCAAAGATAATAAGGTCGTTGTTTCATTGTGGTCAGACCAAATTTGATCAGCTGGACAGTCACTGTTCTGTCATTCAGCTACATCAGCCGGGCGACCATATGGGCTGAAAAGCCACCATCACCTGCACTCTCGTCATGGTGCGCACCAGTCCAGCACGCCCGTCACTACACAAACGGCTGTTTGCAGTCACTGCATACCTTTCACTGCATCTGTGACTGCACATTATACCTGGCAGTCAGTGCATAACTTGCACTTGAATGGATACAGTTTTAAACAATTTAAAAATACAACCATCTACATTTTAAAATAATTTAAAAATACAACCATCTACATTTTAAAACAATTTAAAAATACAACCATCTACATTTTAAAACAATTTAAAAATACAAACATCTACATTTTCAAACAATTTAAAAATACAACCATCTACAGTTTCAAACAACTGAAAAAAAAGGCAAAAAAACTTGCCCTCCGTAAAACATTCTTGGCAAATGCTTTCGACTTGGTTTGTCTTCCGCTGGGTCAAGGATCCATCTGATCACAGATGCCTGGTCTGCAAAGCACGGTCAGGGCAGCTACAGGCCGGAATCCAACCTTCATTCCCCGCCCATTACCCATGGTGACAATGTCAGACTTGCCCGCCTCCATATGATTCTCGTGAAAGGAATGTGGTGTTATCTTTGCCCACCATAACTGGTTCTCGTTAAAGGATTTAAAGTACATTCATTTCAAATACAGCAAGCCCTCGATAGTCCTCCTGTATTGTTATTTTTGGTCACTACCTCGGGGCGGGCATGCCTGGATGTGTGGTGGGAGCCGTTTGTTAGGCTACAACTCCGGACCGGAATCACACCAGGAAGGGTTCCCCCGCCATTAGCCATGGTCAGTGGTCACGATGGCAGACTTGACCTCCATAACAGATTCTCGCCGGAGACCAACCTGGTGAATCACAGTGAAGGCACCATCAGACTTGCCCTCCATAACGGATTCCCATTAAAGGATTTAAAGTTGATTCATTACAATTAGGGCCTCAAAAGGTCCTCCTGAGTCCTGTATTGTTATTTTTGGTCACTACCTTGGGGCGGGCGTGCATGCCTGCCTGCTGTCCTCCTTGCCTGGATGTGTGGTGGTAGCTGTTTCTCAGGCTCCAACTCCGGAACGCAATACAACCATCTACATTTTAAAACAATTGAAAAATACAACCATCTACATTTTCAAACAATTTAAAAATACAACCTTCTACAGTTTCAAACAATTGAAAAAAAAGGCAAAAAACTTGTCCTCCATAAAACATTCTTGGCAAATGCTTTCGACTTGGTTTGTCTTCCGCTGGGTCAAGGGTCCATCTGATCACAGATGCCTGGTCTGCAAAGGACGGTCAGGGCTGCGACAGCATAGGTCTCAGCAGGCTCCCACTTCGGGCCAGAATCCAACCTTCATTCCCCGCCAATTACCCGTGGTGACAATGTCAGACTTGCCCGCCTCCATATGATTCTCGTGAAAGGAATGTGGTGTCATCTTTGCCCGCCATAACTGGTTCTCGTTAAAGGATTTAAAGTACATTCATTTCCAATACAGCAAGCCCTCGATAGTCCTCCTGTATTGTTATTTTTGGTCACTACCTCGGGGCGGGCGTGCATGCCTGCCTGCTGCCCTCCTTGCCTGTGTAGTGGTAGCCGTTGCTCAGGCTCCACACCGGATACCATCCCTCATTCCCCGGCCATTACCCGGGGTCACAAATGGCAGACTTGCCCACCTCCATATGATTCTCGTGAAAGGAATGTGGTGTCATCTTTGCCCGCTATAACTGGTTCACGTTAAAGGATTTAACCGGCCATTACCCGGGGTCACAATGCCAGACTTGCCCGCCTCCATAGGATTCTCATTGTAGCGGTACTGAACAAGTACCGCTACAAGTACCGCTACAAGTAGAAAATGTAATTTAAAAACAAAACATAAGCTTTTTAACAATGCCATGGAAAGTTGAGAAGGCAGTCACACATTGCCTGACATCACTGAGTGAGGAAGAGCAATCTCGCCATGTTGCGCAGTAGTCCAGCATGGCCGTCACTACACAAACAGCTGGTAACTTGCGGTGCGTTACACAGTTAGTTTGGTGCGTCAGTGTGAAGCAGTACTCTACACTACCTGATTGATGTATACACATGCAAGATGTTTGAAAGCACGTTAGGCCTGCAATTTAGCATTCAATGTGATTTCTGCCCTTAAAACGCTGTTTTGCTTCACATCTAGAGTTGGGCCGAACGGTTCGCCTGCGAACGGTTCCATGCGAACTTCAGTGGTTCGCGTTCGCGTCCCGCAGGCGAAGTTTTGCGGAAGTTCGGTTCGCCCCACAATGCACCATGAGGGTCAACTTTGACCCTCTACATCACAGTCAGCAGGCCCAGTGTAGCCAATTAGGCTACACTAGCCCCTGGAGCCACTCCCCCCCTAATAAAAGGCAGGCAGCGGCGGCCATTAAGCTCTCTTGTGTGCCTGCGTCAGTGAGAGTAGGGCGAGCTGCTGCAGACTGTCATTCATAGGGAAAGATTAGTTAGGCTTAGCTTGTTCCTGGCTGCATACCTGTTCTGTTCAGTGAGCCCACCATACCTGTTCTGTTCAGTGAGCCCACTGGATACCTGCATACCTGTTCAGTGAACCTGCCACTGCATACCTGTTCTGTGAACCCACCACTGCATACCTGTACTGTAAACCCACCACTGCATACCTGTTCAGTGAACCTACCACTGCATACCTGTTCAGTGAACCTACCACTGCATACCTGTTCAGTGAACCTGCCACTGCATACCTGTTCTGTGAACCCACCACTGCATACCTGTTCAGTGAACCCACCACTGCATACCTGTTCAGTGAACCCACCACTGCATACCTGTTCAGTGAACCCACCACTGCATACCTGTTCAGTGAACCTGCCACTGCATACCTGTACTGTTCAGTAAACCCGCCACTGCATACCTGTTCTGTTCAGTGAACCCGCCACTGTATACCTGTTCTGTTCAGTGAACCTGCCACTGTATACCTGTTCTGTTCAGTGAACCCGCCACTGTATACCTGTTCAGTGAACCTGCCACTGCATACCTGTTCTGTTCAGTGAACCCGCCACTGTATACCTGTTCAGTGAACCTGCCACTGCATACCTGTTCAGTGAACCCACCACTGCATACCTGTTCAGTGAACCCACCACTGCATACCTGTTCAGTGAACCTGCCACTGCATACCTGTTCTGTTCAGTGAACCTGCCACTGTATACCTGTTCTGTTCAGTGAACCCGCCACTGTATACCTGTTCTGTTCAGTGAACCTGCCACTGTATACCTGTTCTGTTCAGTGAACCCGCCACTGTATACCTGTTCTGTGAACCTGCCACTGCATACCTGTTCTGTGAACCCACCACTGCATACCTGTTCTGTTCAGTGAACCCGCCACTGCATACCTGTTCTGTTCAGTGAACCCGCTGTTTGCGGTGCGTTACACGGTGAGTTTGGTGTGTCAGTGTGAAGCAGTACCTTAATTACACTACCTGATTGATGTATATACATGCAAGATGTTTTAACCTCCTTAGCGGTAACCCCGTGCTGGACACGGGGTAAGCCGCCGGAGGGTGCCGCTCAGGCCCTGCTGGGCCGATTCTCCTAATTTTTTTTTTGCTGGACGCAGCTAGCACTTTGCTAGCTGCGCCAGCACCCCGATCGCCGCCGCCGTGCGCCCGATCGCCGCTATCCGGTGCGGCGCGCGCCCCCCCCCCAGACCCCTGCGCTGCCTGGCCAATCAGTGCCAGGCAGCGCCAAGGGGTGGATCGGGTCTCCCAATGACGTCCCGACGTCGCTGACGTCGGTGACGTCATCCCGCCCCGTCGCCATGGCGACAGGGGAAGCCCTCCAGGAAATCCCGTTCTTTGAACGGGATTTCCTGATCGCCTATCGCCGGAGGCGATCGGCGGGGCTGGGGGGATGCCGCTGAGCAGCGGCTATCATGTAGCGAGCCCTGGGCTCGCTACATGATTTAAAAAAAAAAAAAATTTTTTAAAACTGCTGCGCTGCCCCCTGGCGGTATTTTTCATACCGCCAAGGGGGTTAAAGCACTTTAGGCCTGTCATTTAGCATTCAATGTGATTTCTGCCCTTAAAACGCTGCTTTGCGTCAAATCCAGATTTTTCACGGGGACTTTTGGCATGTATCCCACTCCTCCACCTGGGGGTCCAGGTGTTAGACCCCTTGAAACATTTTTTCCATCACTTGTGGCCAGCATAATTTTTTTTTTCAAAGTTCGCCTCCCCATTGAAGTCTATTGCGGTTCGCGAACTTTTCCGCGAACCGAACCTTCCGCGGAAGTTTGCGAACCCGGGTCGCGAACCTAAAATCGGAGGTTCGGCCCATCACTATTCGTAAAATCCGCTCCATTCTGCAAATGGACTGGGTTTTTTTTAATGCCAGTGTAAACTGGACCTTAGGAGAACATTACAATTGAAGAGAAAAGGGGAATTGGATTGGGCCCAATGACTCCATGGAAGTTGTATTTGTTATACATTTTATAAATACAATTATGTATACGTTTATTATTACTCCGTTTGCTTTTAGATGCAGATATGCATTTCATACAAATAAATAAGTTGTGCACTAATAACGAATACTGTAATTACAATCAAAGGATTTGCTGCTTGATTTTATGAGTTCTGGTTTATTGTATTACAGATGCAGCAGTTTGGGACTCAGTACTATACAATGCTGAGTGTTCTTACTGTTGGCGGCTGTGTGCAAAGCTCTAATTCCTATTTATGTGATACAGATGAGATGGCCAATGAGCTGCAAATAACAGTAGCTTGCATATAAATGATATGCAATGCAGTTTGGCCATTCAAAGAAGTGCAAGGAACTGACCACATTCTAATGCCTAGTACACACTAGCAATTTTGATGGATCAATCATTGGTCAATTTTACCACCTCCATATAGTATGAGGGCCAAACAGATTTTCAATTCTTTGCAGATTATATAGGTAAATGGTCATACTACATGGAGGTGGTAAAATTGACCAATGATTGATCCATCAAAATTGCTAGTGTGTACTAGGCATAAGCTGCATACAATTTGCATGAAAGCCGCAATTAGTTGAGTGTCATTGTTCACCACTTTATCAGGAACATACTGTCAGAAAACGAGTAAAGGAAAAAAAACTTGATACGGTGCAACCAATGATATATATTTAAAGAGAACCCGAGGTGTGTTTAAAGAATGTTATCTGCATACAGAGGCTGGATCTGCCTATACAGCCCAGCCTCTGTTGCTATCCCAAACCCCACTAAGGTCCCCCTGCACTCTGCAATCCCTCATAAATCACAGCCATGCTGTGAGGCTGTGTTTACATCTGTAGTGTCAGTCTCAGCTGCTTCCCCGCCTCCTGCATAGCTCCGGCCCCTGCCCCCATCCCTTCCCTCCAATCAGCAGGGAGGAAAGGGATGCAGGCGGGGACTGGAGTTCTGCAGGAGGCGGGGAGAGCAGCAGACTGACACTATAGAGATAAACACAGCCAGCTCTGACAAGCTGTTTGTCAGCAGCATGGCTGTGATTTATGAGGGATTGCAGAGTGCAGGGGGACCTTAGGGGGGTTTGGGATAGCAACAGAGGCTGGGCTGTATAGGCAGATCCAGCCTCTGTATGCAGATAATAATCTTCAAACCCACCTCGGGTTCTCTTTAAAGATAAAAAAAGGACAAATACTGTCACTCTTCGTCGTCTCCCCCGATTCAGGCTCTAGGGGAAGTCGCCGGTGATATTACTGTAGTACAACTGCGCTGCCACCGGGTGGCACTGGTGACACTGTTCCATGTAGAGTCGCTCTAGCCGCCTACGTGCTCTCTATCGTGCTCTCTATCGTGCTCATCTGATGGCAAAGGTTTTACTTCCGTCCGTAGATGTCTGTGCGGTGGCTGTGGATGACCTGTGCTGGTAAATCTAATTGAATTCAAGCTTTGTATTTCGTGCTGGGTGTCGTTCTAGGTGGGGCCTGCTGGGTGCTGTACTTTGAGTGCTTTTACCTGTTTGCTGCAGTGTCCCCTGTGCAGACCAGCGCAGCAGTGGTGCCTCCAGACACTGGATGGATAGCAGACTGCCTGGTGGGTGATGACCCCTTTCCTCCGTACTGAGCCTCTGTCGCCTCTGTGTAACTTATCCACATCACAGATCTCTCTCAGTAGGACTGGCTCTTCTAGGTTTGTTACGTTCTAACTATAAACTAATAACATACACGGTGCTTTTCTCTGTTTTCCTTTTGTCCTGTGCAAGAGTTCAGGTCCCCTTCAAAGAGAATCCAAGGCTGCGTTTTTCTGCTGGGAGAGTCCTGCACAGTACGAGAATATCAGTGTTCTCCCCAGACTCTTTTAGCTGGGTGCTGCACCCGGCTAGTTTTGGTGAGAACCTGGATGTCATCGGCCCTCCTCCTGTACAGAGAAGTGCCAATCCTGCATTCTCTCATCTCCCCACCCGGCTCCTTTTTCATGCCACCCGGCTGGAAATAATTTCTGGAGAGAACATTGAATACCTCATACTGCGCCTGCACAGGACGCTCCCAGCGAGGGGAACAAGGAAGCTCGCGCAGGCGTAGTGGCCATCGACTTGTGATAATGAAACAGCCATGGCGGGGGACCGGAGGATCATTCAGAGACAGTGCAGGCACAGGGAGGCTGCAGGGGGCTGGCAGAAGCCGCAAAGTGAAACTTTTATTTTAAAGTGTACCTCAGGGGGAGGGAGGCAGATGGGACACAGAGGCATGTTCCCTGCTGCATGACCTGGCTCTGTGCCCCCGTGCCACTCTCTGCTCCCCCAGCGCTGTGACCCCCTGAAATTTGTTACATGCAGCTTGTTGCCAATCTCCAGGGGAACTCCTCGGTCGCTCCACCGCCTCCCTGCATGCTGCTCTATGTAAAAGACACACAGAGCAGCTCTTCCAGCGGCGTGATCCCAGGGGTCACAAAAACAAAACTAGTATAATTCCCACCTTTAAGTCATTACGGGTTTTCTTTAAAGAGACTCAGTAACTAAAAAAAAGTTCACCTGGGGGGTACTTACCTCAGGAATCCTCAGGGTCTCAATGAGGCTTCCCCCTCCCCTGTAGCTGCAGGCAATCCAGTGCTGGCTCCCCCGAAGCGTCCCGCAATCCTGGCTCGACAAGCCTGACGAGGCTTGATATATTTACCTTCCCTGGCTCCAGCGGGGGTGCTGTTGCGGCTCTCAGCACGGAGATAAGCGTAAATAGCCAATCTCTGTCGGGTCCGCTCAACTACGCTGGAGACTTGCGCCTGAGCAGTAGAGCGGACCAACAGTGATCGGTTATTCCCGCCTATCTCCCAGCGGAGAGACGATACTGCGCCTGCACTGGAGCCGGGAAGGTAAATATTTCCATCCCCTCTATTTTGGAGGGGCACATCGAGACCGCCTTGGGACACAGGAGGACGGGGGAAGCCTCGATAGGATCTGGAGGCTTCCCCCACCTGAGGTGAGTACCCCCAGGGGAACTTTTTTTTTTTTTTTTTAGTTACAGCCAGGTTTTCTTTAACACTAATCTAAGCAGAGCAGGAGCGCTGCAGACATTGCTTCTGCCAGCACCCACTGTGCAGGAACGAACGGCAGAAATCCCTGCCGAGGCAAGCGACTCTGGAGGAATGCGTGTCCGCAGCTGAACAGATGTCAATAGGAGGCGGCCAAGGGGAGGAGCCAGAGCAGTAACAGTGTAACTGAGCATGCAGGAAACTATTCATTCGGGGTATTGGCCGCAGTGTGACGGCCACTTCTAGTTTTGACAGGCCAGAACCCGAAGTGGCCAGACTTCTGGTTCTGGCCGTAACATGAGATTTACAAGGGGCTAGCATCCGCCAGGCCCCTGGCAAGTGCCTAGGTTTGCCCTGTGGATGATCCAGCTCTCCTCTTCTTAACACTAACCTCTACTCTGCCTAAGGTCTGGTTCACATTGGCACTAAAATGGGAACTGGACCGGATCCTATGTTAATCAATAGAATTCTCTCACATTGCTCCATAAGAATGGCTCCAATCCTCACGTTCTGCTGAATGGACCACAAGTTTGGGGAGGCTGCGATAATTCTGGAGCAACAGACACATCGCATTGACTGCGTGCTAACAGAATGGATTGAAAACAGATGCCCAATAAAAACTGATCGGTTTCATGGATCAGTTTTTGATGCTCCCGTGTGAACTGGGCTTAACACTAACCTCTCCTCTGCCTAACACTCTACCTTACACTAACCTCTTTTGTCAATGCATGTAAGCCGCTTCAACGCATATGCTCAAATGTTTGCCACAGTCTCAGTAGTTCAAAGACCAAAACTGTGGCAAACAGAGCAGACTGCTTCTGGAGAGAAAAACGAATCCCCAGCACTAGAAGACAGTGCTGGTGGATGGAGAAGTGATCTGGGATGGGTGAGTTCCCCAAAGCCAAGCAGATGCAACAGAGACTTTAGATAATCCAGAGGCTTCCCCCTTCCTCCTGTACCCCACTGATCCAGTACTGGGACCCTCCAATAGGGAGCTTAGGCCAATAAGGGTTTGCAAAATATTTTCCCGTGGCTGCTCTCCTGTCCGCTTGTGAGCATAGCTGCTCTGTGCAAGTACAGCCTGCACAGTAGCATGGAGCCGCACCTCACATGTTGTGGAATTTTCCACTGTGCACAGCTTTTTCCTCCGTGCACGAATGGCTTCACAGAACGGCCACACTGTTACACAGACAGAAGTGTGGCTGTGAAGAAGAGGTGGGTTCTGGCATCCAGCAGTGGAACGGGTGGGTCATTTTTTATGGAGGTACATATCTATCTGTACTTTTTTTTTCGCAGCAGGTTTGCTTTAATTCCTGTATCTATGGGGGCTATGCCTGTTTAATTTATGTATCTGGGGGCCATGGTGGCTATTCAATTCTGGCATCTGTGTAACCTAGCTGCTTTATTTTGGTATCTGGAACCACACATCTCTGATAACAGTTGTGAGGCCTGTATATAAAAGCGTGACTGCCTCTGTGGCATTATGGGTTGTGGCCATCCATAGCCTTTTGGACTGAGATTTTCCAACTTGGCTAAGCAACCTTTCACCAATAAACGGAGGGAAGGGATCTTATTCAGTCTCCAGTTCTAATATCAGGGAGACCTAGCTGCATAATTGTTAGATCTGTAGGTGCATGGCTACTTAAAACAAACCTGAGGTGTGCCACAACTTTAAACGTAAAAGCCTGGTGGGCCACAGCACATCTGAAAGTCTTCTTGCTGCTCGTTGTCTTCTGTGTACTTTGCATTCCTTGTTCTCAACTTTTTTCCTCCACCACTTCCCAAAAGTCAGTTGGTTAAACTACCAATTCTGAACTAATCATGCACGAGTTCTGAATCATGCAGGTCCACTGAAATAAAGCGCTTATGCACTTATTCCTTCAGTCATGCATGATTGCTTCTTTTTACTGGGCATGCAGGGTTTGGAACTCACCCATGCCCAGTTCAAAAGAGCTTATGTTCTCTCAAAGCACTTCCTGGGCCTCAGAACATTTCCATGTCAGGGAGTCACAGACCAAAGCTGGAGGTTCATCATGCCTCTAATATTAAACTGTCCATTCCTTTGAGCCTTCTAGTGCAAAGTTGTTACACAGGCAGAGGATCAGCAGGACAGCCAGGCAACTGGTATTGCTTAAAGGGAACCTTAACTGAGAGGCATATGGATGTTTCCTTTTAAAGGGGCACTATAGCAAAAAAAAAATTAGTCACTTTAACATAAATATTTGTAAGTGGAGCAGTGTTAATGACATGTATTGTGGCTGATTGAAGCAGATGCCTCCTATTGCACAATAGATCAGCCTGAGTCGCGTCAGTAAGGTAAATCTTCCGATGTGACTCTAAAGCTAAGAATGGCTAGTGGCAGTGTAAAAAATGCTTTTGATCAGCCACAATACATGTCATTAACACTGCTCCACCTACAAATATTTATGTTAAAGTGACTAAAAAGAAAGAAATTAGCCATAGTGCCCCTTTAAACAATACCAGTTGCTTAGCAGTCCTGCCGATCTCTTTAGTTGCATTAGTGGCAGAATCACACACCGGACACAATCCAGTCTGACTTCAGTCAGAGCACCTGATCTTGTTGAGGGGCTGTGGCTGAGGCTACTTACACACCAGGACGTTGCGTTTAGGGGACGTTATAGGGCACATAACTTGCTCCTAACGCAACGCCTGGTGATGTTGGAGCAGGACGCTACCAAAAGCCGCCTTACAAGCAGCTCTTGGTGCGCCTGCTCTGTCGGAGGCACTGCGGAGACCACGTAAGCGGAGCTCTCCGCATCACGTGATTCCGCCAGCCAATCCGCGGCCGCTCCAGGATGTAAACACTGCAAGTGCAGTGAATAATAAGTATCCATGTGCCTGGCTACGTAGCGGCCTCTCCCCGCCTCCTCTCCGCCCATAAAATGGAAAAAAAAAAACCCTACTGAGCATGTGCAAACAGTCTAATGCGGCTTAGCCGCGTGTAAGGTACTGCATGCAGTACGTTATGTAGACGTGCTGCGTTACAATGTAACGCAACGTGGGCACTGTGAACAGCCCATTGATTTTTCAATGTTGTGCGTTGGGGTGCGTTACAGGCTGCTCTAACGTGCGCCTGTAACGTCCCACTGTGAAAGCAGCCTTAAAGTATTAGAGACACAGGATCAGCAGGAGAGTCAGGCAACTGGTATTATTTTAAAAGGAACAATCCATATCCTTCACAGTTTAGGTTCCCTTTTAAAGGAAGTAAATATGGCAGCCTCCATATACCTCTTAATACAGTTGTCCTTTAACACATTAGGCACGGCGTTTAAAAACATGTTTTTGCTTAAAGTATACATTTAAAGGGAGGGTCCAGGCAGAAAAAAAAAAATCCACTTACCTGGGGCTTCCTCCAGCCCCTGGCAGCTGTCCTGTGCCCACTCCGCAGCTCCAGTGGCTCCCGGTGTCCTGCGCTGCAGAAGCTGACCTCGCCTGGTCGGCTTCTTCTGCGTTCCACTGCGCAGGTCACATGGTCTGGCCAACGTCATCAGCATTGTACTGCGCAGGCGCAGAACTACTGCGCCTGCGCAGTACAATCCTGATTACGTCAGCTGGACCACGTGACCCGCCAGTGGAACGCGCAAGAAGCCGACCTGGCGAGGTCAGCTTCTGCAGCGCAGGACACCAGAAGCCACCGATCTGCTGCGAGGGCACAGGACAGCTGCCAGGGGCTGAAGGAAGCCCCAGGTAAATGGATTTTAGGTTTTTTTTGTTGTTTTTTTTTTTTTTAGCCTGGATGTATCCTTTGTTTTGTACATCTGAATAATCTTATCAAAAATGTAATCATTCACAGCACAGTTAATGGGCATCTAGCATTTCTTCCTCCTCACAAAATAAGAGCAGGTCGAGAGTGGTGTTAAATAAGCACATGCTTATATTTAATTGCTACATAACAGCATTTGTGAATTAACTACATGCTTTAAACTAAGGCACACATGCTTTTTTATGAATTTACTTTGTAATTTATAATTTTCATCTGTATTTTAAGAATTGTCTTTTAACACCACAGTCAATAAAATTAGAACAAACAGCTTAGTGAATACATTTCAGTAAAAAGGTTAAAGGAAATCTGAACTACAAATAATTCTGTTTTGTAGTTTCTTTTTATCTTTTTAGTTTTGCAGGGAAGAGAAGAGTGCAATAAAACAAGTGAGATGTCCAGCCCTGAACTGTCGGTATCTAACAGTCAGTCATTAGGTTAAAAGAAAAAGGCAAAGGAGACAGCCAATAGGAGAAGCCACTCTGTCTTACTACTTACTCCATTGGTACCAATGTAATGTCGAGCTGAACATTAGAAAGTAAACAAAACGTGAGATGCAGGAGCAGTTCACATTCATAGAGGTTTCCTCGTAGCCCTTTAGACATGCACATGTATAGACTGATACAGAGGAACAAGAGGAGTCATGCTTTCTAAAGGGATGCCGGGGATGCCTTTTACTTTTGTAAGCTGTCACAGGAGAGAAGCAGGCTCTTAGGCAGAGTACTTGAAGGAGAAGAATCAGCACACCTCTGGCCAGAAGTGGGGGAGCATCACTGTACAGAACACAGCTTGCTGCTGAAACTTAATCCACAGCTGGTTAGACCTCTACTTTTTACCGAACAGGTTTTAATGAATTGAAGCCCTGTTTTTTTTGGTAAAATGCCAACCACATATTTGAAAAAAAGTCCAAAATACTGAATGCTGTATTTTACAGAATTATTTTTTTTTTGAAGAACAACCCTTCGTGTATTGAGGCTGCTGTCATTTTTCTAAGCTGGGGAAAACCAGAGGAGGATATGGCCGTATCAAGTGGACATTGGCTTTTTGTGCTATAGAATACTTTACATTTCCAAATGAAGTATCTTTCTCTGTATAAATAGGATTAAATTAATACCCATTCATGTATGAGTATATAGATAATTTAGTCATAAGCTAATTAGGCATTGCATAACATAAAGTACATGCCATGTTTGTGTTACAGTTGATCTGAAGTGTTACTTTTTCATTGAAAACAAACCATAGTTGATCTTCCTTCTTGTCTTACAGCTTTTTTTCGGGGACTGCAACAATGTCTTCAGATAGCAAGAAAAGGAAGCCAAAAGTTATTAGGGGGGAAGAGGGAAAGCGAAGTCGTCATGAAGAGCAGGTAAACACAGTTAATACAATAAAAAAAATTTTTATATATATATATAGAAAAGAAATAGCCAAGTTTGTCTTCTGTCTTGAATTCAACATTGAATATAAGAAAATTAGCATGTGATTTAGTAAAGTTTAGTATTTACAGTTCATTCAATGATTTAAAGTGGCATTTTGTCTTCAATAAAGGAAGGGCGATATTATAGTGAAGAAGGGGAAGTAGACTTACGAGACCCAAAAAAGGACTACGAGCTTTATAAGGAGACTTGTGAAGATCTGCAAAAACTTATGGCTGAAATCAACGATCTGAAAAGCAAGGGTCACAAAGATGCGGTGAGTGTTCTGAGATCTGTGTAGACTCCATTCATCCAGTTATATCGTTTAGGCTGCGTTCACACTCATGAGAGATCCTACGGGTGACAAAACAATCCGAGAGGTCTGCACACTTTATAAATAGTGAGGTTTATTATACCATGCATATTATTTCTGTATCCATTTCATCACCATGGGTTATGCTACATTATATGTACTAATACCCATAAAGACCCTACTTTTTAGTTCTTTCTGCTTTACCTTTGTTGCTTTCTCTGTTGTGTATATAAATGTCCCAGGGAGCATTCTGAGCACAAGTTATTTCAGCGAGTGCATTGAAATGACGTAAAGTATTTCAGTAACTATAGAGCTGAAACTGTTATGGTGGGCATAGACAGGTCGACCGGCGGCTCGATTAGCCACCGGATCGACCCCAGCCGCGGCCCTGCTCGCGCGCGGATCGAATGCCGCTCGTCCCTGCCGGCGGTCCTTATCAGCCGCTCGATTCCCTGCCATTGTCCGCCGGCGGGAATCGAGCGGGCGTGGGTCGAGCAGCATGATCGGGCCAGCTGAATATTATCAGCTGGCCGATACACTGTACAGAAACGTGCCGTGTATCCCCAGCATTAGAGTAGAAACACAGTTAACACTGCACATTGCAGGGATCAGCTTGTATAACAATATAATTGCAGTACACTTGGAGAGGAAAAGATAGCTCGGCACTCAACTGCTTGATCAAGGGGTAGGGCTGGCTCCTTTAAGTCTGCAATAGCTTCACCCCGTCTATTAGCACGCCTCGTGTAGTTAGGCTTCAGTCCAAGCAAAGGGAAGTGCATCAAACGTTGGTGCAGGGCACAACTGGAACACACTGGTACATAAAAGAAAATGCTGTGCACCTTCCCTTTTAAACTGCTTTTATTCTGACCTTCAAACAGCAGCCAGCGTATGCATCATACAAAATGAACAACAGTGGTCAAACCTGAATGTCACGGTGGTGCGGAGGTGGATGGAGAAGAGGTGACCAGGGGTTGTAAGGACGGCACTACAGCCGTTTCACGCCGTCTGGCGCTTGCTCACGTGCGTATGTCCTCAGGACATACGCACGTCTGGCGCTTGCTCACGTGCGTATGTCCTCAGGACATACGCACGTGAGCAAGCGCCAGACGGCGTGAAACGGCTGTAGTGCCGTCCTTACAACCCCTGGTCACCTCTTCTCCATCCACCTCCGCACCACCGTGACATTCAGGTTTGACCACTGTTGTTCATTTTGTATGATGCATACGCTGGCTGCTGTTTGAAGGTCAGAATAAAAGCAGTTTAAAGGGAAGGTGCACAGCATTTTCTTTTATGTACCAGTGTATAACAATATAATTACCTGCCGGCTGGTCATTTAATCATTGTACAAGAGGATCCATACAATGTGCGATATTTGCTATAGATTGCCACAGTAGAGATGGCTGAAATACTGTTACTCCAGTGTAAGTAAGTAAAATGGTATTACTGTAAAAAAGACTATTGGAAAACTGACTTTGTACCCTGTTTGTAGTCTGCAGAGATTGAGGAAAGGCGAATCAAGAGCTGCGTGCACTTTATGACATTGAAGAAACTGAATCGTTTGGCTCATATCCGGCTAAAGAAGTCTCGAGACCAAACCCATGAGGTTGACATCATTTTTCCTGCATGTATTATGTTGGCTTTTACTACTGTGGTCAGCTTTGCTCTTATTCCTGACTTTGGATTCTGTTTCTCTGAAGATTCTTGTTTCTTTTACCAGGCCAAGCAGAAGGTGGACGCTTATCATCTGCAGTTACAGAACTTGCTGTATGAAGTTATGCACCTTCAGAAGGAGATCACAAAATGTCTAGAGTTCAAGTAAGTCTGAATGATTAAAGAAAACTTCATGCTCAGGGCTGTGGAGCGTATGCTTAGATTGAGTTTCACACGCTCAGATCAGAAACCTGCAGCCACCTAGTGCTCAGATATCAGACAAGTGGCCGTCGCCACCAGAAACACAGGCTGTGGTCAGATTCTGATGCAAAACGGGGAAGACTTTTATAAACAAGCATCAAATTGCCGCTGATGTGCTTTATTTGCACCCCACATCGCATTCCACGTCACTCCCATGCTTCCTCCTTTAACCCAGTGTCGTGGGACGCAAATGGAACACATCCTTTAACAGCGACGGTATGGGTAAGTTAACCCTCCTGTTTCTGCGGGCAGTGCTAGCTAATGTAAAGTGTACCATAAGGTGAGGGGGGGGGAAGTTTTATACATACCTGGGGCTTCCTCCTGCCCCATGCGCATGGATCGCTCCCATGCAGCAGGAGAGAAATGTAGAGGGCGTAATTCTCTTGCGCAGACTGGCCGCAACTGGAGGAAGTTACAAGACCCGGTACCGGAGCTGCAGGCAGTGGAGGACGGCGGCGTGGGAGCGATTAGTGCGCATGGGGCTGGAGGAAGATCCATGTACGTATAAAACTTTTTTTTTTTTCTTTTTCCCCTGTATCTGGTTTCCTTTAAATTTTGATTCTGAGTAGCTGCGAGTGCATAGCTACTCAGTAAGCGCATCCTTAATGGCAGCCACTTATCTGACATCTGAGCACTGGGTGGCTGCAGGTTTCTGTTCTGAGTGTGATAAACTCAGTGTAAGGATACTCTCATCTCAACAGACCTGAGAATTTTTGTTTGATGTTTTACCATTGTGGATTGGAGATTTCTGGCTACTGTTTACTGTGAATCGTGTTGGTGTGCAAAACCACTTCATATATACCAGCTACTTCAGTAAGTGAAGGATTTGTATAGCCGCACGCCAGTCAAAAAGTAATGTCTCAGTTAATTAAATTTTTTTCTATCTAAATGACTGTGAATGGCCATGTATAAAATTATTGAAGAGTAAAGATGGTTGGTCAATAAGATGCAAAGAATGTCAAGTTGATGCAGGATGGTGAAAATGAACCAATTTAACTCTGCCTTAGCAGGATTCAATTGGCCCATTTTAAAGCTGCAAGAATTTGCATACAAAATTTACATAATCGTGCATCAGCTCTGAACTATTTGCATCTCATTGACCATCCCTATAGAAAGAAAAGTCCTTGCCCTACTGATCATGAATTTGAAAATAAAACAAAGAGCTGCCTTTGAGGGCTCGTTTCCACTATTGCGGTGCAGAATCGCCTGGATTCCACCGCTGATGAAATCGCATGCGGATGCGATTCCGCATGCGTTTTTTGCCGCGAATTCGCATGCGAATTCGCATAGGTGAGGGTATATGCGATTTTAATCATGTCACTGCCTGTGTGAATTTACATTGGTACCTATGCGAATTCGCGGCAAAAAACGCATGGGGAAAACGCATGCGATTTCCCTATTAAATACATTGTGTGCGATTCGCCTGCATTCCACACGCAGGCGAACTCTGCAGGGTGTTCCATGCGGATTTTTTCTGCACAATAAAACGCTCCCGCAGACGCATAAGTGGAAACAGGCCCATTCACTTATATTGTCTATGCGAATCCGCATACGCAAGACGCATGCGGATTCGCGATAGTGGAAACGGGGCCTGAATTTCTGGTGAAAGCAGGTTGTGCACCTAGGAGATCAATTGAGTGACTGAGCAGTGTGTGGATGCTGTGATGGACTTTAGATGACCAGGTTTCAACAATGAGAAATGGAAACTGCACATAAGCTGTGGAGTAGCCATCAGTGTGGGAGGAGACGGACAACCCTCTTTTACCAGAAATTCAAATACAGTATACCGGTAATCCCGGTTAACCTGAACTCAGGCATCCGGCACTCTCGTGTAATCGGCATGCCTGACTGGGGAGAATGGGAGTGTTCCTATAACTATTTGTAGAGTAGTGTACAGCAGAAGTGACTTAGGAATCGTCAGAGCGATGGTCTTTTTCACACCTGTAGTTCTCAGCGGCTTTGCAGCATCCTTGTATGGCTCCGTGACGTGTCACGTGATGCGTCAGAGCCATGCACAGAGGATGCCGCAAAGCCACTAGGAACTACAGGTGTAAATAACACTGGCGCCCAGATGATTTGTAAGTGATTTGCACTGTGCTTCCACTCTGCCTGTCATCTGCCTGTTAGTGTTAAATTTAACGCTGGTTGTTTGGAACACATCCAAAACCATGCAATCCCCGCATGTCCTGGATAAGTGAGGGTTTACTATACAACTCTTTGTTGTTTTTAGTCTAAAACCCATAGTTCTGATCTTCCAGTCCAAAAATAATGCATTAGCAGAGTGAGGTCTATAACCATAAACATGGACATTCACAGTCTCTCTAATACATAGAAAATGACAGACATGAAGGAGTTTCCTTTTATTTTGTTCATTTTATCTGTGTTATGTAAAGCTAAGCTACATACACGGTATATATATATCATATGTAAGCTATCATTTTCACCAATAGTTTTATCATTTTCTTTGGCCATTCCACAAAAGAGATGCATATTCTTGTGACAAGACTAGCTAGGGTGGATACTCCTATTTAACATCCTAGGATTCTCCTTTTAGAAACAGGTTTTAAAGAGTCTGAAGCGAGAATAGACCTCGCTTCAGACCTCATAGCTAGCAGGGGGTCCCTGTCCCCCCAAATCCCCTCCGTAATGCGGGGGAGCGCTTCCTGGTTGGGGCAGGGCTAACCCCCGCAGCCCTGCCCCACGCGCGTCTGTCAGCGCGTATCTCCGCCTCTCCCCCGCCCCTCTCAGTCTTCCTTCACTGAGAGGGGCGGGGGAGAGGCGGCAATGCACGTCTGATAGACGCGCTGGGAGGCAGGGCTGCAGCCGTTAGCCCTGCCTCCAGGAAGGAAAATTCTGCGACCAAAATGACGACCAAGGTTTGCAGGGGGTGGGTTGGGGGTGAAGGGACCCCCGTTAAGCCGCGGGATAGCGGCGTTTTAGCAGGGGCACACGTGCCTCTGCTATATATGAGAGCTGAAGCGAGATTTAGTCTCGCTTCAGTGTCTCTTTAAGACCTGTACAATTCATACAACATAAAGTTTAAAAGAAAATCTGTAATCTTTATAACCTTTCATAAAGTTTTTCATTTACTTATTCTGCAGATCAAAGCATGAAGAAATTGAGTTGGTAAGTGTGGAAGAGTTTTACAAAGATGCTCCAGATGAGATTAGCAAGGCAGAGTCTACCAAAAGTGATCCCCATCAGCAAACATTAGCTCGCTTGGACTGGGAGCTTGAACAGAGAAAAAGGTGAGAAAGCGTTCTTCTGTGCAGCGATTACCACAGTGGTTAAATTTCTGTGTGAGATGACATCTAGAGTATGGGACACAGTTTTTTGGACACCAAACTAAAAGTTTTAGAGCAGGTACAAAAAGCAGGCAGCTAAATAACCACTTTAGCCATGGATATAGTATAGCTACATATGTCTTCATCCAAGCCACAAGGACGTAGCTATACAATTTTTATTTGCTGCACAACTGTGCATGACCGGGCGCACTCCCGTGTGTGCCCCCAGCACTGTCAGCTGCAGCACTAATTGGTGAATGGGAATATATGCTCCCTTAGCCAATCAATGACACCCTTCCCAGGGATGAATGATCACTGCTGTAGCCAATAGCAGTGATCATTAATCCCTCCCCATCTGCAAAGATCCGTTCGTAAAACCTGCTAGAAGAAGCATGTCTCACCTCTCCTGGTTCCAGCAGCAGGAGCCTCTGTGTACAGCTCTGCATTTAGCTCCGTACTGCCGAATACCCGGGTCCTGGCTTGATGTCATCAAGCAGAGACCCGTGTATTCGGCAGTGTAGGGTGGAATACAGAGCTGAACCCAGAGGCTCCAGCAGCATGACCGCTGTTAGAGAGGCGAGACCTGCTCCTTTCTGCAGTTTTTTTTTAATTTACTTTATGATCTCTGCATGGGGGGGAGAGGGGGAGTGTGTCTGCCTGATTAGGGCACATTTGGCCATCCATATGGGGGGGGCACATTATTGGGGCGCTTTCTACAGGGGCGGGGGACCTAATACTGGGTGCACATCTGGCTGTAATGGGGGCTAATCCTGGGGACACATCTGGCTATCTAGCACTTTTCATTTTTAAACTGGAATTGGTAAAAACTATAAAGTATTGCTCTGGTCTATAAAAGGAAAACAAGGTTTAGATGTGAAGTGGTTAAAGGGAACCTAAACTGAGAGGGGTATGGATGTTTCCTTTTAAACAATACCAGTTGCTTGGCAGTCCTGCTGATCTCTGGCTACAGTAGTGGCTGAATCACACACCTGAAACAAGCATACAGGTTATCCACTCTGACTTCAGTCAGAGCACCTGATCTGCATGCTTGTTGAGGGGCTGTGGCTAAAAGTATTGGAGATGCAGGAGAGTCAGGCAACTGGTATTATTTTAAAAGGAAAAATCCATATCCTTCTCAGTTTAGGTTCCCTTTAACCTTTTCGGGACCATTTGCATTAGATTCTACGCCGCACTTGTGGCTGTTCTAGCCTGATGCGGCGTAGAATCTACGCCGGCCCGCAATTTCCGCTCCCGACGCGATTGTGCGCACCCGGAGGGGGAGATTAAGCTGTCATATGACAGCCGACATCTCCCCCGAGTGATCAGCAGCCATCGCGTATGGCTGCTGATCACGTGATCACTACGATCGCCGTCGGATCGTAGTGATCAGTTTGACAGCTGCGGCGGCAGGGGGGAAAAGAAGAGGATCCACTCACCTCCCTGCCGTTCCCGCGACGATCAGCACCCCCCTTTGCTCTGGCCGGCATCTCCGCTCCGTCTGACGTCAGCGTCGGGTCCCGGCTTGATGACGTCATCAAGCTGCGACCCGAAACTGTTCGTCAGACAGAACGGAGATGCCGGCCGGAGAAGAGGGTCCCATGCGGCTCATCGCTGGAGCCTGGAAGGTAAGTGAAGGCTGCTGGCAGAAGGGGGGGCCCAGGCCACCATGGGGGGGGGGGACACAAAACCAGCCAGCCACAGACGGGATCCGGCCGCCTGACCAACCCCCCCCCAACCGCGCGCACCCGCTTCCCGCGCAAAATGCCTGGTCCTTAAGGGGGGGTAGATGGCCGGTCCCGAAAAGGTTTAGGTAATGTTTTGTTTTTTTAATTTTGGGTTTCAACAAATCCCTCTGTCTACTATTTTAGGTTGGCTGAGAAATACAAGGAGAGTCTGGCCAGTAAAGAGAAGATTCTCAAGGAGATAGAAGTAAAGAAGGAATATCTGAACAGTCTTCAACCTCAGCTTCACAACATTATGCAGGTAATAGACTGTTGGAAGCGTCCATTGTACTTCTATACACACATACACAAACACACCACACACACTTACACTTATAAAAAAAAAAAAAAAATAGAGGTCAGCTTTCTCTGTTTTGATGTGTTTAGCATCCTTCAGTTCAAAGTAAAGGATGTGCCAACATACATGAGCATCCAACCCAAGACTACACTCTGGTTAGCCAATAGTTCTTGTCAGTTACAAAGTCTGAGTACATCATGGAAGGTGCTGAGGACTGGATTAGCAGAGTTGGGAGGGATGGAATTTGTGCATAAAATAAATATGAAGAACCTGTTTTCATGTTTTACAATGGAATTTCTTGCATCTACAAGTCAAAACTGTATGGATTACAAAAACAAGCAGTGAAATTTATAAAATCGCTTGTAGATATGATCGGGGTATAGAAGTAATAATTCTCCATTTGTTTGTAAATAAATTGCTCTAAATATAGTAATTGACATCTGTCTGAAGTCACATGGCAGGCTGCCATGAATCTCAGCTTGATAATGCATGCTTGCTCCTCAGTTCCAGCGTTGTCCTTACTGCGCCTGCGCGAACTGCTGCCGTACATCAAGCCCACGTTGTAGGCGGCTTACTGCGCAAGCGCAGAACTACTGCGCCTGCGCAGTAAGCCACGTACAACATGGGCTTGATTGACTGCGGCGGTTCGTGCAGGTGCAGTAAGGACGACCTCGGGATCGGCCTCTGCACCGTGCACAGAGACCGGGACGGCGGCAGAAAGCGGAGCGGTCGGCGTGGGACAGTCGGCTGCAAGGGGCTGGAGAAAGCCCCAGGTGAGTAAAGCTTTTTTTTTTTTTTTTTTTATCTTATCTTGCCTGATAACTCCTTTAGGCCCAGTTCACATCTGCGTTTTGAGCCAAGCGGATCCGGTTTCCGCTTCACCGGACCCGGATGGCTCATCTGTGGCCCTGTTCACATTCGTGAAAACGGATCTGATCAATGATTGATCGGATCAGTTTTCACTCGGCAATACATACCTTATCTTCATAGGCAGCCGGCAGTAGAGGCTTCCTGTTCTTCCGCTGTGACTACACATGACGCGGAAGAAGACGGAAGCCTCTACCGCCGGCTGCCTATGAAGATAAGGTATGTATAAAGCCTCCCTAGCCCACCCGCCCGGCTGCTGCACCCTCCCCTCACCCTCCTGTCGCTAGATTTGCGTTGGCCCATGCCCCCATCCCCTGTGAAACGGTCCGTTTCTTCACTAGCATGAATAAACATTACGTTTCCCTTTTCCCTCAATGCTGCAGTATTTTTTTGTCCAGATCCGTTCCGCTAGGCAGAACGGTCCGGAAAATTGGGGCCTGCGGCATTTTTCAGATCTGGGGACTGGAACGTATCCGTACCAACGGACACATGTGAATGGATCCATAGGTTAATATCGGATCCATTCACATCCGTTCCGTTTGTACAGTTTACGTTCCGGGAAAAAAAATAAGCTAATGTGAACCGGGCCTTAAAGTGACTCTGAAGTGGAAAAAAAAAACTTATGATGTAATGATTTGTATATGGAGTACTGATAATTACAGTAGTATAAAACCCTGACATAATAATCAATAAAAACAGGTTTTCCTACTTTTTATATGCCACGCGGTTATCATACTTGCTTTTGTGCATAAGTATTATTCATTTAGAAATGATACGTTTCCAAAGTACACTTTTTTCTCTAAGACCTGACTTTGCATTTTATTTATAACTGCTTTATTCATGTTCTAACGCAGGGGTAGGGAATATGGCTCGGGAGCCAGATGTGGCTCTTTTGATGGCTACATCTGGCTCACAGAGAAATCAGTAGGGGTTGATTCACTAAGCTACACTGCTCAAGCAGCGCAGCTTAGTGTGGCAGCGCAAGTAGAATTTTCAAAGTAGGCACACTACTGCTACAGCATGCACTACTAACTTAATCATGCTCACCCCAAAACAAACTGCCACTCCAATTGTCCCATCCTGGACCCTGTCAGATCCAGCGACTTGGTAGGATGAGATCCTCACACTTTCATTGGCCCAATAGGATGTCTGTCACAGTGAATCAACCCCTAAGTCAGCTAGTAATTACACAAGCTGTTAGTCTGTATTTCTCCTGTCTGGCTCTCGGGGAAATTGCTGATGTTGCTGAAACCCAAGAGAAGCTGAAGATGTGTCTGATACTTCTGCTGCCCGGAGGATCAACTGTATACACATCACCATAGCAACAGGGATGTGAGCCCTCTGCTGTGCATGCGCACTGTGCCAGTTTGAAACATATTGTATGACTCTCACAGAATTACATTTTAAAATATGCGGCGTTTATGGCTCTCAGCCAAAAAGGTTCCTGACCCCTGTTGTGATGTAAGCAGAAATGCTTTCTGATGACTTTGTTCAGCAGAGCCTGCAGTGTCAGAGAAGTGTTTATTTACATTCCTCACTTGATACAATTAAATACAAGATAACATTATCTCCGCTTCAGATGGGTCCAGCTTTGCTGGCAGGGAACTTTGAAGTCCTGTGTGTAACCCTTTGAATGCTGTTCTAGTAAGAAAATAAAATGCTGGTTGTATATAATATGCCGTAAATAATCTATTAGAGCAAAGAAGAAATGCTGGGTTTCATTCCGCTTTAATACAACAAAGAACATAGTCTCATATTGAAATGTTTAGATATATAGCTTTTTTTTTTAGAACATTGCATAATTTTGTCATATTAGCAATTACAAGCCACACTCTGTATTTTAAACTAAAAAAATCAAGCAGAGCTAATGACTCCCCTGCAGTAAAAATCTTTTCTGAATCTGTTTGATGTATAAATACTCCAGAAAACAGGTCAGAGAGCTCAGAAGCTCTTTTGCATAGATAACTAAAGTTTCTTACCTTTTCCTGTACTAGAAACAGTATTATACTCACATCTGTGCTACTAACGTTCTATTTCTTAGCTGTACTACACATACAAATCATTATCTAATATGTTTATTCTCACTTCCTATTCCCTTTTAAGAGTTTATAAATACTGCAGTCTCCTTATCTTTTACTACAGAGTCAGATAATAGTGCCATTGCTGCAAATTTTTTCCCCTAACCTTCATTTCAACGTGTTTTTCTCTTGTTCTACCATCAGGCATCATTACCAGTCCAGGAATACTTATCAATGCCATTTGACTGCATGCATAAACAGTACGATATTGCACGCCACCTTCCAGCACCTCTGTATGTGCTGTTTGTTCAGGCCAGTGCCTACAGCCAAGCATGTGGTGAGTAACTGTATTATCTCTCAACTATGGGCCCATTGTGATTAATAGCTTGAAAATCCAAACATTTGGCATCTTGCTATAACAGATTGCGTTTTCATGGAATTTCTGACAAGTGTAGTGACACTTTTTTTCATCATTTCATTCCATGCATTTAAAAATTAAAAACTTGGGATGAGACCCTGGGTTTATTTTTTGGGATGGTCAAATTGTGTGTTCTTATTTTGCTCCTCAAGATGTCCTTAATGCTTTTGGATCCAGCCCAATGTTGTGGTCGTTTGATTTATATTATGTCAAAAGCCAGCTTGGTGATTGCTGGCACAAATTGCATGGAGACTATAATGCACAATTTTTTTTCTCAACTTTATCAGACTGCAGCTAAAAATCTAGCATTTGTACAGGTCTCCTCCTCTGCTGTATCTCTCATGGGTGTTTTTACAAAATCAATCCTAAAAGATTGTTTTGGGTGACATGTGCTATGCAGAAACCTGTTGGCAATAGATTCAAAGCCGTCAGATTAATACAGTAATAACCTTTTGTAAGCCACAACTGCATAGGTAAAAGTCTGCATCTCATAGACTGATAGATCTGGGTATTTTAACTGTATCCACTCCAAAATTAATGTGCATCACAATCTGTGAAACACGAGAGACTGATAAAAATTTACAGAAGACTGCAATGTTTTTGCCAAGCCAATTGTTCCCTACTCTTCTCCACACCAGTTAGCTCAGCTAGCAGACACTTAAAGGAAACATCCGAGGTAGAAACAAAAATGAGATCTACCAGGGTCGGCGCTCCCATAGAGGCAAAGGGGACAATTGTCCCGGGGCCCCTGACCTCTGCAGAGGCCCCACGCTGCCGGCCCTGCTAAATGCTGCCTGCTCCCCTGCTCACTTTGCTTCCCGGGGCCCTTGCTAACAAGCTGCAGCAGCAACTACTCACCTCTTCTGGCGGACAGCACAGTCCGGGCATTCTTGCCATGTTGTCCTCCACCTCCTCTATGACCCGGCGCGCGTTATTTGTAAACACAAATAAGGGGGCGGGGGGTGTACGGGCAGGGGGCCCCCCCATTCAATTTGCCCCGGAGCCTCTTAAGCCAGCCCTGAGATCTACTTACCTGGGGCTTCCTCCAGCCCCCTGGCAGCTGATATGTCCATTGCCGCAGCTCTGGAGTCCCGGGATCCCCTCAGTTTCAGATGCTGACCTCGCTAGGTCGGCATCTACTGCGAGAGCGCTGCTGTCATTCACTCTCACATGGTCTGGAGTGTTCTGCGCAGGCGCAGAACAACTACACAGATCACCCCGGACCACGAGAGAGTGATTGACAGCGGCACAGCAGATGCCGACCTGGCGAGGTCGGCATCTGAAATGGAAGGCATCCGGGTACTCTGAAGCTGCAGTGACGGACATAACGGCTGCCAGGGGGCTGGAGAAAGTCCCGGGTAAGTACATCTCATTTTTGTTTCTACCTCGGATGCTTCCTTTAATGTATCACAACTTTGACAGGAAAATATTGGGGTCCTGAATCGTTTGTAAAAGGAACACATTTCAAAACTAGTGGGTTTTTTTATTATTATTACTGTCTGTGTCTCAGGTTGCTGTGCACATTTATTCTGCAGGGGAAAGGATGTGCATTAGTATCAGACATACAGGAAACCAGACCTAATACAGTTTATTAGTATTCCTTTTTGCAGTAATGTAGAGTAGGACTTTAAGATGCTCTCCATCTCACTGTGTTCAGACAGTTCACATTCTTATAGCCAGTGCTGGAAATTAAACACAACTCTCATTTGTATTGTTTTACTGACTATACATGTTGTAGGCCTGCACTGGATCTTATGTTGTCGGTGTTATTGTGGCTTAGTGTGTACTAATATGCCCCAATGCCAGCGGTACATTCAAAACATGAATTTCCATAGTTTCTTGTCCCTTTCCTCTCCCCGTCTTGTGGCCTACAGTAGATATCATGTTGTTTTCATTGCTACTACTGCTCATCCTCCGTCTTTCCCTCTTCCTCAATCTTAATTCATGTCATGCTCTCTTCATGTCTGCTCTCTTCCTGATGTCAGCCCACATGAAGAGTTACCACCAGCCCAGTAGGCAGCAGGGTGAGTATATGTGTTTTGCTCCCCTCCACCCCACCGCTCTCACACTTGTGTGGTGTTGGCTTTGTGTTCTGTTGGGATCCAGCTTTGCAGTGGCTAGTTCCCACTCAGCTGCACTGTGCTGCAGGGGGCATGCTTCTCTTTTGGTCCTGTCATGATTCGGAGAATTCAGCTCTGCGTCTCATGGTAATCTTTGATCTGACTACTTCTTCTTTGAGCTTTGGGTATGCAGTGCTAAAAGCCTTATTAACCTTGTAGTTTGCATAAAGCATGAGGAGTTCAGATCTTATTATGCCTAATTTTCTTGATTTTTTTTTTTTATTAATCTTTATGAAGTGCTATTTATTTTGTCTTTGTACAGAATTGTGTTATACAGTGCCAATAACAAGTATGTGAACCCTTTGGAATTGGATTTTTACACAAATTGGTCATAAAATGGGATCTGATCTTCATCTAAGTCACAACAATAGACAATCACAGTCCGCTTAACTAATATCACACAAATAATTAAATGTTTCCATGTTATTATTGAACACGCCGGGTAAACATTCACAGTGCAGGTGGAAAAAGTATGTGAACCCCTATAGCAGTCATGGCTAACCTTGGCACTCCTGCTGTGACAAAACTACAAATCCCATCATGCCTCTGCCTCCCCAAGTTATGCTTAGAGCTGTCAGAGTATTGCAATGCCTCATGGGACTTGTAGTTCTGCCACAGCTGGAGTGCTGAGGTTAGCCATCACTGCCCTACAGTCTAATGATGTCTCCAAGAGCTAATTGGAGTGTCAGCCAGCTGGAGTCCAATCGATGTGATGAAAGTGGAGGTGTTGGTTACAGCTGCCCTGCTGTATGCTTTGATTAATTAATGCTTAAAGAATATCTGACCCAAGCAGAAAGGTTAGGATGATATGGGGCCCTAGGAAAGATAGCACTTTTTGCTCAGCACTGATGGTCATCTGCCTTTTTTAGTTCGATTTGGTGGGGGCTATCATCCACTGGGCTCCTAAACTCTCCAGGCCCTAGGCAGCTGCCTAGTATTGCTTTTGTGGATGGTCCTGCTCTGGATCCAAGGCAAAGCTACCTAAGCTAACAATATGTAAATTCATACCCATACCCATCATCATACCTATTATAATCAAGGTGAGAACTCAAGCTTTTTTTTTTTTAAACAGCTGTATTTGAATTATTTGGATTATTTTAGCATGGCAATAGGTGAGTTTGAAAAAAAAATAGTTATGCAAGAAAGCAAAGTCAAAGTCTGTTACAAACTGGAGATTTAGATAATCATAAACGCTTGACTGAATCTGTTCTAAGTAGATCTGTAGCCACCTTTTTGTACATTGGATATTGCATGGAATGACTATTTGTCAAAACCCCTCAGGTTTGCACTGTTTTGCAGATATTTCTGTTTTTAGTTCCTATCTGTTGACATTTGGTCACTGGAATTTTGAAAAAAGAATCTTTTCAACCGGAACAGAGATGGCAGTACTAACTTTTTTCTTCCCATTCCATTTATCATTAATGATTTCTAAAGTGCCAACATATTCCATGGCACTGCACTTTAAACACATTCTGCCATTTTTTTCTTCTCTCATCCATGCTGATTCTTTATAATCCTCTAGATTAGAGGCAGGCATGTCATTATTGTCTATTATCTGTATTTTAGCTGTGTTTAGGCTTGGCAGATAGCTTGCTCTCAGTTTTCTGTGCTCTATATCTCATGCTCAGCTAATCTTTATTATATTTTATTGTAGACAAGAAGCTTGTGGTCATTATCGAAGGAAGTGTGGAAGAGGCAAAAGCTTTGTTTAAACCTCCCGAGGATTCGCAAGGTATTTTTATTAATAAATGCAGCTTTATCTTATAGCTAAGTCTTGTGAGGACTTGATACATTTTACCAGTAGTAATTTTTTTTTTTTTATTCTACCATCATCAATATGACTAAACTTGCAGGAGTTTTTGACAGTTTATGTGGTGGCATATAACATAATGCTTGCAAGTTTAATTACCTTACTGAGCAGTACAGGTTATGAAGGTGACCCTAATATGCCACCCTTCATGTGAGTACACTTGCCAGGCATAGTTCTGTGTCCATGGGGGTCACATGGCCTTTTTTAGTATGTTTAAAGTGTACCTGAAGTGACATGATGAGATAAACATAGGTACATATAGTACTAGTCCTAAGAAATTGTCTAAAGTCCCTTTCTGTTTTCTTGGAAAGCAAGTATTTAAAAAATGCAAATGAGATTGGCTAACAGTTCCTCTAATTTAGTGGGCCGTCCTGAAATGTAAACACAGGGCAAATGCTATTATCTTGCTGAGAAAAGGCTGCTGACAAGGTTTTTGAGCAGAAGGCCCATATGCAATTAGCATTTTCTCCTGAGTTTTCTCCTAGGTGACATTTTCACAATTTGGCAATAACATGCATTTTAAACCACTAGTAAGCAAAAAAAATACTCAAAATGATTTTGATAGTACATTATCGTCTACTTTTTGGCATTATTTCATTTGAAAAGTGCTGAAAAATTACTTTGAATACAAGATCAAAAATGATCTCTTAGGAGAAAACTCAAGGAGAAAAAGTGAATTGCATATGGCCCGTAAATTTTAAAGGGTCATTACTTCTGTTTGGTTTGCACCTGAATAGAGCAGATTTTGCACGGCTGCTATTTAGAACGCAGTTTTAAACTTGGAGCTCTTAAACTGAAAATAAAAGTGAACTCTGTTTTGTTGCTAATGTTCTGTTTACCAGCATAAAATTATCTCACTAGTTTACTTTCACTTCAGGTTTGCTATAACCATGCTGTCAGCTTACTACTTAGAGCCAAAGTAGGTTTCTTTAGTGAGACCTGCTGAACTGAACTAACTTCCCACACGTAAAATGTAACTATTAGCATTGATGTTGTCTAAAAATCTTGGAAAGCCCACTTTTTTTTTTTTACTTTGGTTACATTGCTTTGCTTCATATATGTTTTCAGATGATGAAAGTGATTCTGAAGCGGAGGAGGAGCAGACAACAGTAAGTTCAAGTAACGTAACTTCATTGTTATTCATAGATGGGAGATTAACTAAGATGTCATGAGACCTTTTTAAAGCAGGAGAATTGACCATACTATCCGAGGAAAAAAAAACATATATAGAAGTAAATACTTGTTCTTTTTGTATAACATATGTCAGTGTTCTCCCCAGGATTTTTTTCCAGCCGGGTGGCATGAAAAAGTAGCCGGGTGGGGCGGCACGGGGAAATTTGGTGGTGTGGAAAATAAAATATGCTCTAATTATGTCCCACACATGCGCCCATATGCACGCTGGCAGCCACGTGGGGCATGTGTATGGATGATGGACGCAGCCTGGAGCTAGCGGTGCACACGGACAGATAAAGTATAGGGGCGGCGGCACATTGCACATTAGGGGGTAGGTGGCGGATGCGGATACTTACAGGCTTGACAGTAGTGTCCGTGGACGATGACAGTTTGTCGGCCGTGCACGATGACAGACTGTCGGCTTAGCCTCGGGCGCTGGTCCCGCCTCTTACTACCGCTGAGACTGTGACCGCACAAGCTCGCCGGGAAGCGCGAGATCTCGTGCACAGAGCTGTGCAGATTCAGGAGCATCGTGCGCGATAGCTGGCCGGTGATGGCAGCTGGGAACGCAGCCCGCCGGGCAGTAATTGATTTTACCAGGGCCGCCCACCTGTTTGATCCTGGGGAGAACACTGCATTGTTATATCTGTGGTTCAGGTATGCACACAGCATTGATGACATCTTTCTTATTTTGAACACATTGCTACAACAGCATGTCAGTGTCAGGAGTATCATCAAGCTGTGCATGTAGCTTCTCACAGCTCCACTGACTCATCTGCTGCTCCAGCCATGAGATCCATAGCAGCCTGGACCCCTCCCCCCCCCCCCCCTGAGTGACCCAGACATATTTGTAGTGCAACCCTGACCCCCGATTGCCCCCTCAGCCAAATGCCGGGTAGAATCGTGCTAACACAATCTCAGCTCAGTGAGTTGATGTGTTAATGTCCCCTCCCCCCGAGTTTTCAAACATCCTCCGGCAGAGCAGAGTAGCAGACAGAGTGTAGTCCTTATCAGCAGCGTGTCCGTCCCCCTCCTGCACATACGGGCTCGATTAGCAGAGAAGTTTTCACTCACCGCTCCTCGCCGTTCGGGTTCCCCTGCTTTGCCTGTCATTCCCCTGCTTTGCCTGTCATCGGCTTACATCTATGTCGCTATGCTGTGGCGCCTCGCCACCAGAGGGCATCATACATATGAGCCGGTGACAGGCAAGCAGGATAACCCGAACGGCGAGGAGCAGTGAGTGAAAACTTCTCTGCTAGAGCCTGTGTGTGCAGGAGGAGGACGGACATGCTACGGATGACGACTATGCTACTCTGCAGCGCTGCTCTGTGCACATTCAGGAGCAGCGCTGGTTTTTGCTACTTAACCCAGTGCGATACCCGGCCACGTGCTGATGGGACCGCAGGCAGCCGGGCGGTAATTGATTTTACCCAGGCGGCGCACCCACTTGATTGATCCTGGGGAGAACACTGTATGTATTTTACTGTCCACGTTGCAAAGAGTAAAGCTGTACAATCTCCTGAATGATCAAACGTAAGATTGATCAGATGAGGTACAGTTAATCGTGGCAAAATTATCGCTCTAATGTTCCGTCAATCCCAATTTTGGAACAATTCTATTAGTCTGATTGGATTGCTTATCATTTTCTCCTCCATTAATGGGTCCCGAATGATCATTTCCGGTCAATTGCAATGATCGAATCAGTTGTGAAATTGGATCGGTATTGGGCACCTCTAGGCTTGCATGCAGAATTTTACTGCCTTCTGCCAGTCTCCCTTCACGTAACATTTCCAGATAGGAAGGGTTGACACTCTCCCACTGCTGTCATACTCCCTTACTCAGGCCAATGCAGAGTTAGAAAATGGTCATGTTGGAGAGGCGAGCCTCACTGCTGCTTTTTGGGGGTTACCTGATATTTATTGGTGCCTCATTCTGAAGAAACTGTATTAGAAGCACATTTATAATTCTTCATATTATACAGCCTTAAAGGAAACCAGAGCTGATCAACTCAGATTTATTCATAACTTGGGCTTCCTCCAGCCCCATGCACACAGATTGCTCCCACGCAGCCGCCCTTAGTCTTCTCCCCTTTCTGTACCGTAACTGATGTAAGAGAAGTGCGCCCTCTATGTATCTCTCCAGCAGCTGCTGGAGAGATACATAGAGGGCGCACTTCTCTTGCGCAGACTGGCTGCGACTGGCTGAAGTTGCGTGACACGGTACCGGCGATCCAGAATTCTGAGGATGACGGGGTGTGAACAGTCTGTGCTTATGGGGCTGGAGGAAGCCCCAGGTATGTATAAAACTTTTAGATTTGATCAGCTCAGGTACACTTTTAAAGAGACTCAAAGAGAAGAAAAAAATAAAAAGAATCAATACTTACCTGGGGCTTCCTCCCGCCCCATAAACACGTGTGAGTCCCTCGCCGTCATACCACGGTGTGCCGTTCAGCCGCAATCCGCCCGGTAACAGGCTCAGTCGCATCAGTCCAGGTCTACTGCGTATGCGCAGTAGGTCCACGCATGCGCAGAAGACCCAGACTGCTCCTGACTGAGCCTGGTACTAGGGCTGAACGGTAGCCTGGTACCAGGGAGGACAGCGAGGGCCTGGCACGTGTTTATGGAGCTGTAGGAAGCCCCAGGTAATTATCGATTCTTACCATTTTTTTCATCTCTGAGTCTCTTTGAGGGTTATGCTATAGTCTGACCCGGTCCCGACCCAAACTGTCACTTGCATACTTCATGTTTAACACTTTCAGGAAGACAAAGAAAAAAAGGAACACAACCTAGTTATTTGTGTGCCTGGCACTGTGCATACACATGTCTATTTCATCATGTCACATGTCACCTCGGTTGTCCTTTAAACTCCAATTGTTTGTTTTTTGTATGACCACTACTGCTGTTCTTTAATAGTGCTATTGGGAGTGAGGACATAAAAGAAAATGTTCAGTGAAACGGAATACCTTCAAGCTTAGTGGGGCTAAAATAATTGGGATTCCTGTTTTATAATTTTATGTTTGAAGTGTCCCCCACATCACCCCACTGGTCTTTATTGCACATTCCCTTTAGTGTGTTTCCACCACTAAGTATTTACATTTGCCCTTCCTAGAGAGATGGATTTAGATGAATTTGCAGGGCTTTTTAATGTTTATCACAATGGGCAAGTAATCTGGCTAATTATCTTATAAGTGTATACATCTTTGGGAACTAGAAACTGGAGAATATAAATGTGTGTTAATTTTCCTAGGCATTTATCTGTTAGGGCAGATCTTATAGTTGGCTTGCTTTGATTTTGCTAGCTCTTGAAATGGACTGACTGGCTGCTGAACTGCTCAGTCATGTGTCTGATATACTGTAGGTTATATGCTGCAGATCCTTGTCATTTTTGTTTCTCTGTGCAGAAGCGGAGGCGTCCAACACTGGGTGTACAGCTAGATGATAAGAGGAAGGAGATGCTGAAGAAGCATCCTCTGTCTGTGTCTCTTGTACTTAAGTGTAAAGGTCAGTAACGGATGGATCTATTTCAGAACCCATTATTTTATTTAGATAATTATAGAAATATGTGCTGATCGTTCTTTCATTTTACAGATGGTAGCTCTCTGAACCTGAATTTCTTCTTCCTTATGAACCTCAATATCCTCACTGTGAAAGCAAAGGTTACTCCAGCGTCTGAGCTATCGAGTGCCATTAGTGCAGGGTAAGGCAAGCCATTCCTATAATGCTGAGGCCAGCTATTTATGTTTTGTAGCCTTCCACAAAGATAACTATGCCTTCTAATGCCGCTTCCCTTCATTAGTGACCTGCTGAACCCTGACACAGTCCTTAGCTGCCTCTATCCTGGAGACAATGGCAAGAACACCCCAAATCCAGCTAACAGATACCAGTTTGATAAAGTTGGGTGAGTAGGCAAATCATGTGATTATTTATTTACTTTATTCCAGAATAGCCATTTGAATCTTTACATTTTATGACCACTGCAATTGCTTTTCTTCATTATTTTAGAATCCTGGACTTGAGTGACTATATCTATGAACTTGGACACCCGTACTTGTGGGTACAGATGATGGGTGGACTGCATTTCCCAACAGACCAGCCACAGGTAACGTGCACATTGTTGCTGATCTAAATAGACTTGCAACTTCTTGCTGGCAAATAATCACATTACAGATTATAGATCTATACAAAATCTGTGTTCCAAAATAGCATTAGAAGGTTTATTATTGCCATTCTGCAAAAGCAAGACTTGAACTACAACTATAGTCAGTTCAACATATATAGCATAATAGCAACAGCAACAGTGTTTAAAGAAAATGGCCTGGATTTTTATTTTCTGACCATCATCTCAGAATACTGCCCCCCCCCCCCCCCCCCCAATGTAATTTGTGTCCCCTGTGAATGTTCCACAGTGACATCATGTGGGTATTTCCTTGAGGCACCATTCCAGCAGCCAGGCCTCCCATTGTGCCTTGTTGGAGAGGGAAATGGTATTTAGGCAATTGTCACCTATGAAAAGTGTTATGGCAACCGCTCGCTATCTCTAGCTAGCAATGACTGTAGCCTAATAGCCCACTCAGTGTAGCGCACATGGAGATGGGAACGGTTTGCGGGCATGCTGGCAAAGAAGGGTTAAGTGGGGGAGAAACAGACGGGAAAACTCAAGGTTCTGTCAAGTCTATCTATAGAAAACAATGTTGGGGGCCGTTCATGTACATTTTAAATGGAGCTGTTTTGCAGATATTATCCATAAATGTGTGGGAGATTTGCTTCTTGCAGTGAATGTTCTTTCTCACATGTGTATTCAGTAGTCTGTGACTGGGGTTACTAATGCCTGGTACACACCATGCATTTCTAATAGGATAGACGGGTCGAAACAATTATTTCCGACAGGTTCCATCTGATTTTTGATTGATTTTCCATACAAGTGATTCGAAAATCGATCAGAAATCAGATTGAACCTGTCAGAAATAATAGTAGAAAAGAAAGTTCCGCTACACCAGTGGCTGGGTGCAAAGGTTTCTCCGTTTATTTTTTCATCAATCAGTGAGTACAAAAGTTAAAAAAAGCTCACGCGTATCGGAGCTCATGGCTCCTTAATCATAGCTTTGATTAAGGAGCCATGAGCTCCGATACGCGTGAGCTTTTTTAACTTTTGTACTCACTGATTGATGAAAAAATAAACGGAGAAACCTTTGCACCCAGCCACTGGTGTAGCGGAACTTTCTTTTCTACTGGACATTTCAAGCTTTCTGGTTCCTCGCTCCCTTTGGTTTAAATGTGTGTGGATGTTGCGGGTCCTTTTCCCCTTTTGATCCTCTGTCAGAAATAATAGTTTCAACTCGTCTAAGTTGCATGGTGTGTACCAGGCATTAAGGTGGCCATACACTGGTCGATTTGCCATCAGATTCGACCAACAGATCCCTCTCTGATCGAATCTGATCAGAGAGGGATCGTATGGCTGCCTTTACTGCAAACAGATTGTGAATCAATTTCAGCCTGAAACCGATTCACCATCTGCTGAGCTGCCGCTGTCGCCTGGTCCCGGGCATCTTCTCCGCATCACCTCCCGGCTGGCATCTTCTCCGCATCACCTTCCGCATCACGACATCCGGCATCCGCGTATAACTTTCTATCACTCCAGTGACAGCGGAAGTTCAAATAGAGCGCCCTCTATTTGAACTTCCGCTGAACAGCAGATCAGGTGTTTCTGACATTGTCAGATCTGACTAGATTAGCTGCATGCTTGTTTCAGGTGTGAGATTCAGACACTACTGCAGTCAAATAGTTCAGCAGGGCTGCCAGGCAACTGGTATTGCTTAAAAGGAAATAAATATGGAAGCCTCCCTAATCCTCTAACTTCAGTTGTCCGTTAACCATTTAATGACACCCTAACGTATTAAAACGTCATGCTTTACACTATTAACAGCAACATGACGTTTTAATACGTTGCGCGTTCCCGCCGCCGCTACCGCCGTGTGTGCGCCGCTGCCGCCGCCAATTCCGCCGGGATCCCGTGCTGAGTGATTGGGGAAGAGGACCGAACAGTCCTCTACCCAATCGCAGTGCCTGGAGTGAATGGACGTGACCACGAACAGCGGCTACGTCCATTCACAAAAACAGGAAATTGTTACTGTTCAATAAAGTGTAAAAAAAAAAAAAAAAAAAGTGATCACTTCCTATAATGAAGTGTTCACTAGCGCCATCTTGTGGCCAAAAAGTATATTACACATACAAAATACAGACATACACAATTACATACACATCATTAATAAAATTACACTTACAACCCTACCACCCAAAAAAAAAAAACACTTGCAAAAAAAATTCAGCTTAAAATAAATTAATAAATAGTTTCCTTATGGACTCAGCTTTTTTTAATCTATATTTTATGGGGGAAAATTAATTTTAATTTATTACATTGGGGCTGGTAATTATGGCCAGAACAAAACAAAACAAAACAGAAAAATAACACCTATATTTCAAAATAATATATTGTCGCCATACATTGTGATAGGGACATAATTTAAATGGTTTAATAATTGGGACAACTGGGTAAATAATATGTGCTTGTTTTATCCACAGGAGAATGTTTAATTTTAAAACTATAATGGCTAAAACCTGAGAAATAATGATTTTTTTCTTTTTTTTTTTGTTTTTTTCTCATTAAAACACATTTAGAATAAAAATATTCTTAGCAAAATGTACTACTCACAGCCTAATTGGTGGCGAAAAAAATGAGGTATAGATCATTTTCTTGTGATAAGTAGTAATAAAGTTATTAGGGAATAAAAGGGAGGAGCACTGAGAAGTGAAAATTGCTCTGGTCCGTTAGAGTAAAAACCCTTGGGGGTGAACTGGTTAAAGAGACTCTGGACTCGTCGTCTTGTTTTTTTTACACCTGTTTTTGTCATAAAATTCTATTAAACATGAGTGCCCCAGTTGAATTGCTGCATCCCCGCGGCAGATTATTATTACTATTATTATTTATTGTATTTATAAAGCGCCAACATATTACGCAGCGCTGGACATTAGTTAAGGTTACAGACAATATTTAGGGGTGACACACAGCAATATGACTATACAGGAATACAAGAAAACCAGATCACACAGCACAGTATGAGTACAAGGTAATGCTTAGTCAGTCACTGGAGGGGAGCATGGAGATTAGGCAAGTTAGGTTCACTCAAATGCATAGCATGGGTGCACAGTAATGGAGGTGCAAGATCAGGTAGGACACAAAAGGATGATTCTGCTGCCCTGGAGAGGCAGAGCTTTGAGCTGCAGCTCTGCCTCTCCGCAATCAATCTCCGCCTCCTCCCCGCCCCTCTCAGTGAAATAAAACTGAGAGGGGCGGGGAAAAGTGGTGATGGGCAGAGATTGACTGCAGAGGAGGCAGAGCTACAGCTCAAAGCTCTGCCTCTTCAAGGAAGTAAAGCCCTGCGAGCCCAGGGATAAAGCCAGCACACACAGACTCGCCTCCTTATGGTTCCACGCGCTGGAGTTACTGTCTATACTCTCTGCACTGCCTCCGGTGGTAGTGCAGAGATTATGCATGGGACCTTCAGTGCTTGGAACTATTAGTAGGTGAGTCGGTCTGCGCTGCCTTTATCACTCCCCACTCTGCTCTACAAGGCCTGGTGCACACCAGAGGAGTTTTTCTGAGCGTTTTGAGTTTCTAAATCTGCTGCTAATGTTATCCTATGTGTCTGTGCACACTGGAGCAATGAGGTTTTGTAAAAAACCCCATAGCATTACATTGGGAAGAGCTTTTAGAGGTTTCAAAAGCTCTTCCCAATGTAATGCTATGGGGTTTTTTACAAAACCTCATTGCTCCAGTGTGAGTGCAGGGAGGAGAGGGGATGCCAGGAGGAATACTTAAAGGGATACTGTAGGGGGGTCGGGGGAAAATGAGCTGAACTTACCCGGGGCTTCTAATGGTCCCCCGCAGACATCCTGTGTTCTTGCAGCCACTCCCCAATGCTCCGGCCCCGCCTCCGGTTCACTTCTGGAATTTCTGACTTTAAAGTCAGAAAACCACTGCGCCTGCGTTGCCGTGTCCTCGCTCCCGCTGATGTCACCAGGAGTGTACTGCGCAGACACAGACCATACTGGGCCTGCGCTGTGCGCTCTTGATGACATCAGCGGGATCGAGGACACGGCAACGCAGGCGCAGTGGTTTTCAGACTTTAAAGTCAGAAATTCCACAAGTGAACCGGAGGCGGGGCCGGAGCATTGGTGAGCGGCTGCGGGGGCACAGGATGTCTGCGGGGGACCATTAGAAGCCCCTGGTAAGTTCAGCTCATTTTCCCCCGACCCCCCCCTACAGTATCCCTTTAAGCACACCAGAACCAGAAGTCACTGGATTTTACAAACGTTGTAAAATCTGAATTAAACAGTGGACAGCACAATACATCTGTTAAGTAGAGCAAGTAATTATCTACTTGCTTATGTGTTTTATTATTAAAGCATTGTATAGCTAACAGTTGTTCTTTAAGTGAATGGGGGTTTTGAATCAATTTTTATCAACATTAGAAGTTTCCAGGAACCAAGTTTGTACTTATAAGGGGTTCTGACGATGGACCTTTAGTGATTTACACAAGAATTGTCTTCTTTATATCAGTGTTTCCCAAACCTGTCTGAAAGTCCAATCAACAGTGTACATAGACCTCAATCAACAGAGCAGTCTTTTTTTTTTTTTTTTTTTCCCCCTTCATGTGGTTTATCTACCTGGATGGACACAATACCATCTATTATTAGGACTTAGGGACAGATTTGGGAATCAAAGATTATGACTTGGGTGTGCACATCATTTGCTAGACTTTTCCACTTTTGTTTTTTTTATTGTTATAAATGTACTTGTGTAGCTTTTTATGCCATGTTCTCTCTTCTCTTTCCACACAGCCCACGGTGGTAGCAGATAATGCCCTAAGCGCCAGTCACATGGAAAAGACCATTCACTTGTTAAGGTCCCGCCTACAGTCTCGGTTGTCTCTGCACAAGCAATTTGCATCTCTTGGTGTGTTTTCTTTTCCTTTCCCATCTTGTGGTTATACATTGCGACTCCCATCTCATGGTTCATTCTTTGTTATTACAGAACATGGCATCATTCCCATTACTGGAGATTGCCAGAACTTGTTCCCTGCCAAGGTGCTGTCACGGCTGACAAAGTGGAGCATGATCACCTATGAAGATTATGTGGCAAGTGAAAACTGATTTATACTGAGCTTATTTTAAGATTGAAGTGTTTCGAAGGATAATGGCAGTTTTTTAATAATGAACAGGTGCCTCAGGTATGTGCCAAATAATTTAGTCAGTTGTAATGAAGTGCAGAGCCTTCTAACCAAGATGTTAAGTATGAAGCTGCTGCAGACCGGTGTTGGTGTTCTATTTCGACACAGACGATTTGAAATGCATGATTCCTCCCAACTGCCGCTGTTCAGCACAGAACAAGTGGCAGAAGGAGGAAGTATCTGAGTCACATGAAACACAACGTGACTTGCGAGCCAGTGAACTCCTCCTGATTCTGTTTGCTTGTTCGGTGCTGAACAATGGCAGTCAGGAGCATTTGGGTCTTTTTAATCAGCTATGCTGAATTTGAACACAAACACTACTGCAGACACTAGCACATTATATAATACAACATAACACTTTTATTCATCTTCGAACCATTGCACATCTTCACAACAGCAGCGTCTTGGCTGGGTTATTATTATTGTGATTATGATTATTACTTAGTAATTGTATTGCGCTGACCTCTTCCTTAGTGCTTTTTCAGAGTATAGTCGTGCCACTAAGTGTACCTCAGAGGGGCACACAGTCTAATCCCTACCATAGTCATTTAGTCTAAAGGCGGCCGCACACCATACAATTTTTGTTTTGTTTTTAATTCGATTTGAGCGTTCCGATCCAATTTTCCAATTGATCGGAAGTTTCAATCATAATTTTTGAGCTACCACATGTATTTTCGAGATTCCTGCAATTTCAGGATAAAAGATCATAAACTACCCAAAAAATTGGTTGGTTAAAAAAATCGAGAGTAAAATGTACTGAATAGTTACATACAATTTTTTCTGGATCTTTTAATTGTATGGTGTGTGGCCACCTTTAGGCCAATTTTTAGGGTGAAGCCAATTAACGTATGTATGTTTTTGCGATGTGGGAGGGACCCAGCACTGCAAGGTGAGAGTGCTATCTGCTACACCGCTCTGCTGCTACAGTATTTCATCACTATGCTACAGTCCTGCTTCCACTAAGCCCCACCTCTTGTCCCTGCTGTATCGCAGATGCTTCACCTTACTGGCTTGTGCTCAAAGCAGGGCTGTGGAGTTGGTACCAGGGCTGTGGAGTCGGAGTCGTGGAGTCGGGCAATTTTGGGTGCCTGGAGTCGGAGTCGGGAAAAAATGCTCCGACTCCTAATGAATCTGTAACTGTAATTAAAATAGAAAATATGATAAAATGTTCTATTTCTCAGATAATAGTCATTAAAAATAATGTATATATACAGTAATAGCTGTGCTCAGTCCACAAAAATGAAATGAACCAATCAAAATGAGTTACTTGTGCTGCTTCAATAAAGCAGTCCCCGTATTTTTAAAGTCAGATATACAGATCTGATTGTGGCTGTATATATGATGTGTACACAGGAATCTCTTATATATACTAAATAACGTCTATGCTGTAAGTATAAAGCCTGATGTGTAGCCGTGTCACTAATAGAGATGGTCAATGAGATGGAAATAATTCTGCATTGATGCTGATTTATGCAAATGTATGCACTCCCTTTGCTGATGAAATCAAATAATTTGATCTGTTGTTAAAATTTGGTTTGGTGACTACAAATTAAAGGGTACCTGAGACGGATGAAAAGTAAAGTTTTATACATACCTGGGGCTTCCTCCAGCCCCCTTCAGGCTAATCAGTCCCTCGCTGTCCTCCACCACCCGGATCTTCTGCTATGAGTCCTGGTAATTCAGCCAGTCAGCGCTGTCCGGCCGCATGCTGCTTCCACAGCCAGGAGCGCTCTGCACCTGCGCAATAGTGCTGCACAGGTGTAGTATGCTCCTGGCGGCGGAGTGTGTGCATGCGCACTGCGCCAGACTGGCTCAAGTACCTGGACTCATAGCAGAAGATCCAGGTGGTGGAGGAGGACAACGAGGGACTGATTATCCTGAAGGCGGCTGGAGGAAGCCCCAGGTATGTATAAAACTTTAATTTCATCTGTCTCAGGTTTACTTTGCTACACAGTAGTACTATACTCTACATACGGTATGCACTCCCCACAGAGCTGCAGGGAATCCACTGAGAATGCTGTGCACATTGAACACAGAGGTGTTGTCTGTCACCCATAAACCTTGTTCAGATTGTGCATGAAGAATGTGTAATAGAGGAAGAATCTCCTCATTCCCCTGCAGAGTACCTGCACATCATTCTTACATGTACCCACACTTACATTGCCTAGGGCCTGATAGATGTTCTTTTTTTCCAGTTTGTACCTTTTACAAGTACTCTTACCAAGGACTAGTTTTAGTCTAAAGAGAATAAATATAGTAGTCTACATATCCTTCTCACTTCAGTTGTCTTGTAAAATTCCTAAGCGTTGGCAGTTAAGAGACAAATTTCATGTTACATACTTTTAATCAACAAAATTGTAATATGCAAATTAGAGGAGTCGGAGTCGGTGGAATCCTAAACTGAGGAGTCGGAGTCGGTGGATTTTTGGACCGACTCCACAGCCCTGGTTGGTACAAAAATCATCCGACTCCTCAGTTTTTGAAACCACCGACTCCAGGTACCCAAAATGGCTCCGACTCCTTGGTCTAATACTTACCAGAACTTGGTACAAAAATCATCCGACTCCGACTTCTCAGTTTTTGAAACCACCGACTCCAGGTACCCAAAATTGCTTCAACTCCTCAACTTCAGCTCCAACTCCCAACTCCACAGCCCTGGCTCAAAGGGTATATAAACTGTTAGTCTGTCAGGGAAAATGTGATCAGGATCTGGCCAAAAAGGTGACAATTTTTATAAAAGTGAGCTGAAATTAAAGCCCATATGAACCTATAAAAAACAGACTGGTTATTGGTAAGATATTGAGCACCGCTGTTCATACCTCACTCGCTTCATTGCCTTTCCGTACATTGAGAGGGTGAGGTGGCCTCTTAGAAGCACTCACAGCTCCCACAGGTCTGAACCACAGCACCCACTCAGTTTTTTGTTCTTCCTTTGATGGCCCTAGCAGCCATAGACTGTCACTAGGATGTGCAGGCATAGGCTAGGACTGCTAAAATAGGGACTGGAAGGTACACCTACGGTAATAAAAAAAGGCGTACATTTGAATACGGCGCTGGTAGACTTGGGCGCAGGATCCAGCTGTTAAATGGCTGGTCCTGCTTCTGCACAAGTCCGGGGCGTTTTAATTACTATTCCCCCTCCAGGCCGACATGGATAGAGGGGGAATGAAATAATTCGGCTTCCAGCGATTGCTGGAGGCCGAATTATTGTGTTTTTTAAGCAAATTCGGCTCCGTCTTCTGACGGAGCCGACCTTCCTCACTGAGCGCCGCTATAGACTGATTCCCATTACAGTCTATGGCGGCGCTGGCTGCGCCCAAAGCTAGCAGCGCTGAAAAGCACTGCTCCGAAAAAAAGGCCTCAGCTGCTCGCACTATTGAGAGGCAGTGCTGCAGATGGGGAGGCATGTATGGTGCTACTCAATTGAGGCAGGTAATTTGCGTAGTGCCTGATAATTTGGGTGCCGCCATACACTGAAATTTTAATCGCCACACCCGATGTTTAGTTTCGGGTCTGGACATAGCCGAAACCCAAATATTTCATATAAAAGGGGTAGGTGTTAGGCTTACAGTTAACTGTAGAGCTAGTTTTATGGCTAGCTAGAGGGAGGATTAGTTTTAGAGGTAGAATTTTGGCAGTATCGCTGATATTCTACTAGCAGCTTCACCTTGCATTCAAATTCACCTGGTGCCTTTTTTACATGTATGCCTGCTTAGTAGCCTAGTAATAACCAGGGTTTAAATTAGCTTTAATGCAGGGTGCATTATCTAAATCACTTATCTGAAAACTTAGATGACAATTGTATTCTCCGATAATGCTGTGACCGTTGTTCCCAGATGTAATTAAATGAAATCTTTGCTCGTCGCACCAGTGTATTCATCTGCAGCTCCACAGTGAAACATCACAAACTTTTATTTCTTGCACTGACAGTATGAACTGCACTCATGGGCCCTTTTATTTAAATCTTTTGAAACCGTCTGAGAGCAGTAAGGCCTCGTTCACATCTGCTGCGCTGAAAAACGTGTTAAAGTGCGTGGCAAAAACCGCATGCGCTCGTGCGTGCTTTAGTGCGCGTTTCTGTGCGTTTCGCTCCGCTTCTTTAAAGCACGTTTTGCTTACCGTAGCAGCAGCAGTTGTCAATAAAACTTTGTTTTTGTATGTAAATGTATTTTTTTCTCCAAGTAGGGGTAAAAAACGCATGCGCTTGTAAGCGCTTCTATGCGCTAAAAAAGCGCACCCATTCACTTGCATTGATGTGCGCTTTACAGCTCAGCGCACAGAAATGCATACAACACTACGTTTTTGTAACGCTGCTCAGCGCAGCGCATAGATGTGAACCAGCTACATTTAGTTACATGGAAAAATCAATACCTTGCTGAACGCATAGGAAAGCGCACAGAAACGTCCCTGATGTGAACGAGGCCTTAAACATTTCTTATGACTTCATATTAGCTGATTGCACTCTAACGCACCCTTTACCCAGAGAAACACAATACAAGGAAACGTAGCATAGCTAGACATTGTGGCCTTCCAGTCAGATGAAGAATAAAGACAGTGAGTTTTGTGTAGCGCATACTAGGATAGAATGTGAGCTACTACGGCCTGGCATGCTTTGTGCCACTACACTAAAAACTCTGCGTTCTTGTACGTTACTTTCATCTGATGTTTATTAACATATAACTAAGTGTTTACTGTTACAGATGCTACCTTACACAAAAGATGTGGTGGCGAGCGGCTTCGCACTGGATACCCATATTTATTACTCACTCATGATTGAGAGGGGGACAGGTAAGAAATTATTTTATTTTTATTTTTTTTAAAAGGGAAATAAAGGGGTTATTTGTACTTGTGGTTAGTTGATTTTGCCATCTTGCGATTTTCTCCTCTTTGAGGGCTGGTGCACACCGAGCGGCTTTTTCAGCGTTTCTGCAGCTGCTTGCGGCTGCGGATCTGCTTGGTCAATGTATCTCAATGGGGTGGTTCACACCAGAGCGGGAGGCGTTTTGCAGAAACGCATACTCCCGGGGTGAGGCATTTTTTGGATTGTGGATGCGTTTCTGCCTCAATGTTAAGTATAGGAAAAACGCAAACCGCTCTGAAAAACGGCAGTTCAGAGCGGTTTTGCAGGCGTTTTTGTTACAGAAGCTGTTCAGTAACAGCTTTACTGTAACAATATATGAAATCTACCACACCAAAAACGCTTCACAAAACCGCAAAATGCTAGCTGAAACGCTACAAAAAAAATAACAAAAAGCGTTTCAAAATCTGCTAGCATTTTGCAGATCTGCTAGCGGGTTTTGGTGTGCACCAGGTCTGAGTCCTGGTTAAATGACCTGCTGTGTCCAGCTTGGTTCTGAGTATTGTTTATAGTTAGCCACCAAATTGACCTAAAAACTGATTGAAGGGGAGGTGTCCAAACCATGTAAGAAGTATTTGAAAGGCGTCCGCCTACTGCTAGTACACAGTCATAACCACTCTGGTACTGGTCTGATGATTGGGGTTTTACAGGGATCGTAGTAATATTAGTTGGAGAGTAGGAAAGGAACCAGGCCTGGTTGAAAGTACAGTCCAAATACAATAACGGATCAGTTTATTAGTTCACCAAGTTAAATAAAATGACAACAAACAGATGCGTTTTATTGGGGTCCTTTTGTCCAAACCATTGTGTTTGGAGTGTTCTTATCTATACATTAACCAGACCCAGCCCACACATCACTGTTTTTATGGTGTATCTGTCGTAATTTTTTTTATGTGAAATCATTTATAATGTTACTGTATTTGGCTTATACATTCAACCAGGCTTGTTTACTTTTCTGTTCCCTAACTCGCTTTGCTACATTCTCCATTGAAGCTCAATTATTTGGTCTATATAGACCTTTATTGATTTAGTACTGTTTTTGTGATCATTGCAGCATGTTATGTATTATAGTTGTTTGGACAAATTCCCCTAGGCTTATATATGTGACCCAATGCTTGTATTGGTTATGTCTCTTTAGTAGCAAGGCTCCATATAGTAAACATTACCTTGCAAAAACATTCATCCTATTTTGTTTTTGCAGTCTGAAATTGTAGTGGATTGATTTTTCACACTATTACCACCATGTTATACTATGGTCAGCACTATGCTACCACCACCATCCTTCACTAAGGGATGCACTATGCTACTACCACCATGCTTTTTTTCCACCAGTCCAAGTTGGGATATATTAGATCAGTTGCATAAAGTGCAAAGGAAATTTGACTAAACAAGACAACCTCTGAAAGGGATGAATATTTATGCAAGGCACTGTAGTTAATACATTTGGTGTAAGTTTTATCTCTTTCCTTTTTGTGTGACTTCTTTTTGTTACCAGCTAAACTTGAAGGAGCTGTGGTAGTTAATCCTGCATATTGTTCAGTTCCACCATTGTTCAGCCTTTGTCTGAACTGGAAGGGAGAGCGCAGCTGCAGAAATGATGAGAATATCCGGGTAAGCAGTGACAATAGAGTAACAGTCAGTGACTGCATATTCTGTATTTAAGTCATGCTTATTATTGTGTATTTATGTAGTGTCGACATTTTCACAAAGGTTTGCTCAGAACAAGCAATGTTCCTCGCTGTCCCTCTGGAGAACTCACAATCTAATACTACCACAGATTCCATCTGATATCCCTGTCCTAGTATAGAGCCAGTTTAGAGGAAAACCAATTAACCCACATGTATGTTTGTGGGAGGAGACAGGAATGCCTGTAATAAACACATCACAAACAAAAATTGAAGATACAAAGTACTGGCCAAATAGTCTCCACTCTTTTACAGAATATTGTAGAAAAAATACAGAAATACCATACAACTGTATAGAAAGCTATCAAACATTTTGAGCATCGTACAAGAAAATAATAGTCCAGGCCCCATGAACACAGCAGTCACAGGGGTGGGACAGAAAATAACAGATAAAGTAAGTCTATAAACAGTAAGGCACCAACAAATCGTGATCCTTTCCTGACGAGTGCCATTCCGACCAAGGGGACCAGATTTTGTTAAATCTATTCATATGGTTCCTATACCAGTCAAACAGAATTCTAGAGCCCCTTTTTCAGATAGTTCTATTGGAGGATTTATGAGGAACGTAGAATCCCAATTCCCCTGGGACAGAACAGTGATCATCCTATCCTCCCATTTTTACATAACAGGAAAGTACAGTCCAAGTGTGCAATACCAAATTTCAACTAACTTGTGACTTATGAATCTCTACATCTCAATTAGAAACTTGAAAAGCTGCTGTAAACCAAAAGCAGCTTTCCTGTGGTGGTTGGTCTGCCCACAGGCATTAGAGTTAAGTGCACTGGGGTTGACCGCAGTGGCCAGGCATATGAAGCGAGAGAATCATTCCAGTTGTGGCTCTAGACCAGTCCATGCAAAAAGGAAGGACCGGCACCGCTCACATCTAGTTAAAGCTCTTTATTGAATTGAAAAAATGGCCAGTGGCTTGAGCAATTTGAAAAGGGCTTGTCCCGAAACAGCGGTCTGTCCTGCTGCTATTTTTTCAATTCAATAAAGAGCTTTAACTACATTTGAGCGGTGCCGGTCCTTCCTTTTTGTATGGACTAGTTGCTCCCCAGGAGACACTGGGGTTTGGATCTGGGCACGCTCCAACTATTGTCATTTCGGTGCTGCCTTCCATCTGTTTTGGTGGCTATAGACTAGGGCAGAAACAATGAACTGCTGAACAGAAGCCAGTTCATCTTTGCAAATGATGAACTAGAAAGTAGTACAGTTACCATCAGTACAGATGTGTGGTGTAGTTCCATGAAAGGAGTAGCAAGCAGTCGAAAATCTTCAGTATGGGCTGGTGCACACCAGAAGATCGCTTTCTGATTTTCAAAGCTCCTGCTAATGTTATCCTATGTGTTTGTGCACACTGGAGCAATGTGATTTTGTAAAATAAATCCCCCATAGCATTGCATTAGCAAAAGCTTTTAAAATCTCTAGCGTTTAAAAATCTTAAAGGACAACTGAATTGAAAAGAATACAGAGGCTGCCATATTTATTTCCTTTTAAACAATACCAGTTGCCTGGCTGTGTAGCTGATCTATTTGGCTGCAATAGTGTCTGAATAACATCAGAAATGAGCATGTAGTTAATCTTGTTAGATCTGACAATGTCAGAAGCACCTGATCTGATGCATGCTTGTTCAGGGTCTATAGCTTAAAGCATTAAAAGCAGAGGATCAGCAGGACAGCCTGCAACCAGTATCGTTTGAAAGGAAAAAAAATATGGCAGCCTCCATATCCCTCTTGCTTCAGTTGCCCTTTAAGATTAAAGATCTAACATCCTTGACCGTATCACTTTTGGCTGTCTTGATCAGCTTCTCAATGTTTTGATACAGCTGCTTCAGGTCCGCCTTTGTGACAGTCTCCCGTGCAGGCTGGGATTTGCTTAGTGTCCGCAGGCTGGGCACCATCTTGGATTCCCCCAGTCTTAGCCTTTGGAGCAAAAAAGCTTGGCTATGCTGGGATCAGTGTTGAGGCAGGCAGAGGTGCATATGCGGCCGGTATGGTCAGAACTACCACGCCGTGCTTCTTCTCAGCAGCGAGTCCAGGCTCTGCCCCAGTCTCTGCTCTTTTTTACTGGTTGCATTAGTTATCAGTTGTAATGCAGAATGTGGAATGTTTACATCAGTACCTGTCCTCCATAATGCTACATATCTCCTGCCACTGTTTGGTCTAAAGCACAACTAGTGTAAGTCAGTCTGTCCACTGCATACCTAGAAATGGCACTGATTAGGTAGCCATTCATTTAAGTTTCACAGGTTATAGTTAGAAAACTACACCAATCTATTAATATTTTGGCCATTATCCTGTATAGATATTGTGTCAGTTTTTTCAAGTCTCTGTTGTCTATACAGGTTATGGAGAGCGAGATCAATGTGCAGTATAAGGAGCTGTGTGGCCCTCCTCCATGCTTTCAGCTGCTGACTAATCAGGTGCAAAGACTGTGCATGCTACTAGATGTCTACCTGGAGACAGAATGTCACGATAACAGTGTGGAGGGACCTCATGAATTTCCTCCAGAGAAGATATGCCTGCGTTTGGTCAGGTACGTCAATTATAAACTGCCATTTGAGGTGGTCGACTAAAGTTTCTCATTTCTTGGCTTGGCCAGCAACTAGAATTTTTATTTTGCATAGAAATTAGCACCCCACCCCCTTTTGGGCAAGCTTTTCAGTCTAGAGCGTTTGATAATGTCAATCAATCTCTGCTGGAAATCAGCCAAAATTATAATTGGGCGGCATTTTTTTTTTTTATTTTTTTTTAGAATCGAATATAAAAAGCTATGGCTGACTAGTGTTCCCATTCTCCTAGAATACAACGTGTTCAGTGTTCTTTTCCTCGTTTCTTACTTATCAGCTCTTAGCGGGGTCACTGGCATGGATGTCTTGCGCAGGATCACTCCTTCTTCTTTTTCTTCTTTTTTCTCTCTCTGACCTCTAGGCCTGTGGTGCCTCATAGTCTGTCCATTGTTTCTCTTTGCTCTTTTTCTTCAACTTCTATTTATTTTCTGACTTTTTTCTTTAACATTTGTTTCTGAGTTATAATTGGAAGATCTTCTAATTTTTGTTTGGCTTTGGCGGGCTGAGGGTTTATGGGAAAGTTATTATATGTCCCCTGTGCCAGACACCCTGTCTAATGTTTTTAATCAGAATTTGCATCCATTTTGAAGTCTCCAGGGTCCTTATGGTCTTGATGGTCTAAGATCTCCATAGTTGAGCTTCTAGTTTGTATACTGGTCAATTTTTACTAACTTTCTAGGCCTTAGATGCTGGACTTCATAATACATTATTTGCTAGGATGTTAGTCTGATGTAGTCTGTTTTGATATTTCTTCTGCATAATCATGTTATATAAAGAATTAATGTAAAAAAAAAAATTGATTGGGCGGCCATGTTGGGGCTCTCCAGCAGATTGTCCATGGAAAATCAATCATTTAGACTTTTTTTTTTTTTTAGACTTTGTTCTGGTTATCATCCTCTGTGGCTGTGTGTACATATTAACTTATCCCGTTTTTTGGTCTTGTTTATACCACAGGGGACCTAGCCGTATGAAGCCTTTCAAGTACAATTATCCACAAGGATTTTTTAGCCATCGCTGATTGGTCAGATCGTCTCATGGAGCTCTTCAGTCCTCCTATAGCCCTATGTGTTATCTCTATCTTTCTGTTTCAAAGACTGAAATAAATGTTGATTTGTTAGTAATTGCTGCTTTGTTTTCTTTTCAGATTTTAATAAAATAAATTTTATATATATATATATATATATATATATATATATATATATATATATATATATATATATATATATATATATATATATATATATATATATATATATATATATATATATATATATATATATATATATATATATATATATATATATATATAGCGGTAAAGGCTACCTGCAGAGAAACCGTTCACACCATGGTTGTTTTCCAAGGTGGCTCACATCAATCGAATTTAGCATACATAAGCAGTGCTTAACCTGTGGAATTTTTATTTCTATATTTTTATTTCAAATTTTGGTAAATTAAGAGTAACATCTCTCTGAACAGCTATCAGTGTTTATTTCAGATCAGGACTGTGCTCTAGAAACTGTGTGTAACTCACTAGTGTAATTTACACAATAAATCGCCATACAGCCCTGGTAAATTCTGTAATTATGTTACAAGTGGTCAATGAGATCTGCTAACCCTAACTTATCTGTATTTTCCAGCACAGGGTTACATTGCAAATCAGATAGTACTTACAAGCCCTGTAATGTTCTGTCAGCACAGGACAGACAGATAATATTTATATTGCACTCTTCTGCTGGTGAACTCGGAGTTGCAGCCACTTATGGTACCCATACACTACATGGATTTCCTGTCGATTATACAGCAGATTTGACTCACTGTGATCGAATCATCTGTGAAATCGTTAATGCAAATGTTGACCGAATGACTGATTTCCATCCAAAATCGATCGATTCAGTCGATCTGTCCAGGCGGGTGGGCGGGGGACACAGGAACAGCCTTTGGCTGTGTAATGACTGGCTGTTCCCATGTTGCCTGCCTGTGTTACTTTATGTGGTCAGTGTCATGCTTGGTTGTTCCTGTATCCCCATGTGGTTAGTGTACTGTAGAGCCCAGAACGCCCGAGATTTTTTTGAAAGTACACATCCCAGAATTTGCTGACAGCAGTACATGACCACCCGCAGTGGGCCTGATCCCTCGGTATCCCACAACCCTTAAAGGACATACCCGAGTTCAGCAAACCCCAAGTGTGCAGTCTGAGGGGGAATGTGCTCACACACATTCTGAGTGTGTGGCCTATCCAATCCCACTTTGTTTCTCAACTGAATTTCTATTGATAATTGGTTGGCGGTTTTTGAGAGCGTGTACCAGTGCCTGAACTCTGGTTCAGAACTGTGAATACAAACTGTGCATATACAATATGTGGTGGTTGCGTGTAGAGGACTGCACCCTAGAAGGAAAAAACACAGAGACAACAGGAGCCCAAATGGTGCAGCACGTCACGAGAGTTCAGAAAGGGATGGGTGGTGGTTGGATGATAATCATAAGGGTGGGTTGCTGAAGGGCAACCCACCACAGCAGGCAGCTGGAGATATATAACTCCTACTCAACTCTGGTATCCAGGTCAGCTGGAAACGGTCACACTCTTGTAAACAGTGCACACACTTTGTTGACCTATAAGGGCACTACAGAATGAGGTCAGATGTGGGTGGTACCCCCTCACAAAGGGGGGGGGGGGCTGTTGGCATAGACAAGGGGGAAGAGGCTACTCCTCCCCTTGTCTGTGCATATACACAGTGCATCGTGCTGCAAATATATAAATGAATTAAGTCAAAACCAAATATACTTGTGCAAAAAACAAGAACTATAACCAAAGTTACCAGTATAGACTATAACAGAAAGTTGCTAGTGCAAACAGGTAAGGAAATACATACAGTAAGCAATAGAAGTGGATACTTAAAGGACACCTGTAGCGAGAGGTATATAGAGGCTGCCATATTTATTCCCCCTCAAGCAATACCAGTTGCCTGGAAGCCCTGCTGATCTATGTGGATGCAGTAGTGTCTGAATGACACCAGAAACAAGCATGCAGCTAATCTTGTCAGTTCCGACATAAATGTCGGAAACACCTGAGCTGCATGCATGTTCAGGATCTAGGGCTAAGAGTATAGAGACAGAGGATCAGCAGGACAGCCAGGCAACTGCTATTGCACAAAGGTAAAAAAAAAATGGCAGCCTCCTTACAGTTGTCCTTTAAATCAGATCTGTTGGAGCCAGCAGGAAATGATCAAGGAGAGGTTGGTCAGGTCTGTTAGGTCAGGTTGGATGAGTCACCAACCAGCATCATAATAACACTACTAGCACCTTTCTATTATATAGCAATCTATACTTGAAACTTTGGTTATAGTTCTTGTTCTTTGTACAAGTATATTTGGTTTTGACTTGATTCATTTATTTATTTGACGCATATTGCACTTTGTATATGCACGGTTTGTTTGCACAGTTCTGAACCCGGCTGGCTGAGTGTAGTGTATTTTGTGTGTGTATTATTTACAGAGTATATATGGTCACGTCGCAAACTGTCCCTTAAAGAGGAACTCCAGTAAAAATAATGTAATAAAAAAGTGCTTCATTTTTACAATAATTATGTATAAATGATTTAGTCAGTGTTTGCCCATTGTAAAATCTTTCCTCTCCCTGATTTACATTCTGACATTTATCACATGGTGACATTTTTACTGTTGGCTGATCGGAACAGCTAAATTCCGATTTCGTCGAAATTTCGCGTACCGCATGCGAAAACCGAGTTTCGTGTTCCGAATTTTCGTGTTCCGAGTGCATTTCTATTGAATTAAATAGTGTTAACTTCTGTGGTTAATTGTAAAGCCCTCGTACATGCTATCATCACCAAATTTGGCATGTATGTTAAGCAGATGAGTAGGAACATGGTAAAAAAAAAATTTGTGAAAAGAGCTTATAGTTTTTGAGCAAATCGATTTCAAAGTTTCATAAGAAAAATGTTTTTTAAACTGTGTAAAATGACACTGCTGCAGAGCAGGTTACTGCATTCCGAGTTCTGTATACATATTGTATACATTTCATGAAAACAGACAGCGTGGGGTCCCCCCTCCCAAGCCTCCTTAACCCCTTGTCCCCCATGCAGGCTGGGATAGCCAGAATGCGGAGTCCCGGCCACGTGGGGCTTCGCACCCTGAGCTATACCAGCCCGCATGGTCCATGCTATGGGGGGGCTCTGGAGGAGAGGGGCGGCCAACCTCCCTCTCTCCCCCAGAGCCCTTGTCCAATCCATGGACAAGGGGCTCTTCCCCACCTCCGGTGCCCCAGGAGGAGCTGGGGGCCGCCGACGTCCTGGGGGGTTCATGGTGCCATCCGGGGTTCCCCTTTAACAAGCGGACCCCGGAAGCCGCCCCCTCCCCAGGAGAAATGAGTATAGGGGTACACGGTACCCCTTACCCATTTCAGCAGAGTTAAAAATAGAAATAAAAACACGACAACGAAAAAAGTCCTTTATTGTTCTAAATTAACCAGGGATACTTACCTTGCAATAATCTCATGCCAGTAACCTCAGGAGTGGTCCCACGCCAGTATCCTCTTAGGACATCTCACCACCCTCCCACACTGACGAACTCCCACCACTGAATGGTCACAGTCAGCCTCTGCATCTGTATAGCAAAGGCTGAGAACACGAAAATTTTGCCTTTAAAACAAGAAATTTCGGCAAACAGTGATGCAATCAAAATGGCCACTGGGAAATCCCCGATCGCTGGAGGCAACACTAGAGTGGCGAAACCAGTGATTTTTCACATAGATGGTGGGTCCAGGTGACCAGAGCAGGAGGTGCCCTAATCCCCTGGACCCACCCATTCATGTGAAATAACGCGTATTCTGACACTCTGAGGTGGCCTCCGGGGAACGGGGATTCCCCAGCAGCCATTTTGTTTATGACACTGTTTGCTGAAAATTCTTGTTTTAGCAAACAATTTTCGTGTTTCTAGCTTATGCAATACAGATTGCAGAGGCTGTCTACAGCCATTCATCCCCAGGAGTTCTGCAGGATCGGCAGGTGCGCGGGATCTCCTAAGAGGATAGAGGGGGGCACAGCGCAGGAAGGTGGGAAAGTGGGCACAGAGTGGCGGGGAGGGGGGGAAGCCTCCCCTCCCTCACCTAGGGCCCCCCCTTGCGCACTCCCCCCCCCCCCCCCCCCCCCCCCCCCAGCTCTGTGTGCCGCTGGTCTGGTATTCTGCACTGACACTGTCCAATCACGCTCTCGCAGTACTTCCTGTGAGAGCGTAATTGGACAATGCAATGCAGGAGACCAGACCAGCAGCGGCACACAGAGCTCTTCTCTCAGTAAGTGATTCCCGCTCGCTGCCAAGTTTCCAAGTTTAGGTAGGCAGGTATATAGGTGTCCCCAGTATAGATATACCCAGGTCTATAGGTGTCCCCAGTTTAGGTAGGCAGGTCACCAGTTAGTGGGGGCCCCCATGCTGGAAGGGGGGGCAGTGGGCACAGAGTGGCGGGGAGGAGTGGAAGCCTTCCCCCCTCCCTCACCTAGGGTCAACCTTCCGTGCTCCCCCTCCAAAATTGCAGCCAGCAGCGGCAGTGAGCGGGAATCACTTACCGAGAGAAGAGCTCTGTGTGCCGCTGCTGGTCTGGTCTCCTGCATTGCATTGTCCAATTACGCTCTCACAGGAAGTACTGCGAGAGCGTGATTGGACAGTGTCAGTGCAGATAACCAGACCAGCGGCACACAGAGCTATCGCTCTCGGTAAGCCGTTCCGCTGGCTGGCTGAAATTCTGGAGGTGGGGGGGGGGGGGGAGTGCGCAAGGGGGGGAGGGGCCTAGGTGAGGGAGGGGAGGCTTCCCCCCCTCCCCGCCGCTCTGTGCCCACTTTCCCACCTTCCTGCGCTGTGCCCCCCTCTATTCTCTTAGGAGGTCCCGCGCACCTGCCGATCCTGCAGAACTCCTGGGGATGAATGGCTGTAGACAGGCTCTGCAATCTGTATTGCATAAACTAGAAACACGAAAATTGTTTGCTAAAACAAGAATTTTCGGCAAACAGTGTCATAAACAAAATGGCTGCTGGGGAATCCCCGTTCCCCGGAGGCCACCTCAGAGTGTCAGAATACGCGTTATTTCACATGAATGGGTGGGTCCAGGGGATTAGGGCACCTCCTGCTCTGGTCACCTGGACCCACCATCTATGTGAAAAATCACTGGTTTCGCCACTCTAGTGTGGCCTCCAGCGATCGGGGATTTCCCAGTGGCCATTTTGATTGCATCACTGTTTGCCGAAATTTCTTGTTTTAAAGGCAAAATTTTCGTGTTCTCAGCCTCTGCTATACAGATGCAGAGGCTGACTGTGACCATTCAGTGGTGGGAGTTCGTCAGTGTGGGAGGGTGGTGAGATGTCCTAAGAGGGTACTGGCGTGGGACCACTCCTGAGGTTACTGGCGTGAGATTATCCCAAGGTAAGTATCCCTGGTTAATTTAGAACAATAAAGGACTTTTTTCGTTGTCGTGTTTTTATTTTATTTTTTTAACTCTGCTGAAATGGGTAAGGGGTACCGTGTACCCCTATACTCATTTCTCCTGGGGAGGGGGCGGCTTCCGGGGTCCGCTTGTTAAAGGGGAACCCCGGATGGCACCATGAACCCCCCAGGACGTCGGCGGCCCCCAGCTCCTCCTGGGGCACCGGAGGTGGGGAAGAGCCCCTTGTCCATGGATTGGACAAGGGCTCTGGGGGAGAGGGGGAGGTTGGCCGCCCCTCTCCTCCAGAGCCCCCCCATACCATGGACCATGCGGGCTGGTATAGCTCAGGGTGCGAAGCCCCACGTGGCCGGGACTCCGCATTCTGGCTATCCCAGCCTGCATGGGGGACAAGGGGTTAAGGAGGCTTGGGAGGGGGGACCCCACGCTGTCTGTTTTCATGAAATGTATACAATATGTATACAGAACTCGGAATGCAGTAACCTGTTCTGCAGCAGTGTCATTTTACACAGTTTAAAAATCATTTTTCCTATGAAACTTTAAAATCGTTTATTTCAAAAACTATAAGCTCTTTTCACAAAATTTATTTTTTTTACCATGTTCCTACTCATCTGCTTAAAGGGAATGTCCAAGCAAAATAAAAAAATGAGTTTCACTTACCTGGGGCTTCTACCAGCCCCATGCAGCCATCCTGTGCCCTCGTAGTCGCTCACTCTTGCTCCAGTCCCCCGCTGGCAGCTTGCCGACCTCGCAGGTCGGCGGCCGCATTGCGTACATTTTTACGCATTCCCGCTAGTGCAGGAACATTAACACATACATTTTTATGCATTACTGGTTCAATGCGTAAAAATGTACGCATTGAACCAGTAACGCGTAAAATGTATGTGTTAATGTTCCTGCACTAGCGGGAATGCGTAAAAATGTACGCAATGCGTCCCGCCGACCTCCGAGGTCGGCAAGCTGCCAGCGGGGGACTGGAGCAAGAGTGAGCGACTACGAGGGCACATGATGGCTGCATGGGGCTGGTAGAAGCCCCAGGTAAGTGAAACTCATTTTTTTATTTTGCTTGAACCTTCCCTTTAATATACATGCCAAAATTTGGTGATGATAGCATGTAAGGGGGCTTCACAATTCACCACGGAATTTAGCACAATTGACTTCAATGTAAACACGAATTCGGTACTCGGAATTGCAGAATTTTCGAGTTTCGAGTGCTTACTCGGAACTGCCAAATTCCGATGGCAAACTCGAAATTCGGAATCCGAGAGCTAAGCCCTATTGGCAGATGATGTAGCTGCTGCATGCTTTTTTGGCAGTTGGAAACAGCTGTAAACAGCTATTTCCTACAATGCAACTAGGCTTACAGACCGGAAACTGTTAGGAGTACCACGGTCCTTCAGTTTCTTGTGGGAGGGGTTTAACCACAATATCAGTCATACAGCGCCCCCGATGGTCTGTTTGTGAAAAGGAATAGATTTCTCATGTAAATGGGGGTATCAGCTACTGATTGGGATAAAGTTCAATTCTTGGTCGGAATTTCTCTTTTAAGAGGAGCTCATTATCTAATCCTTACCATAGTCATACTTTATATCCATACTAGTCTAGGGCCAGTTTAGGAAAAGCCAGTTAACTTATCTGTATGTTTTGGGATGTGGGAGGAAACCGGAGTATCCAGAGGAAACCCACACAGTCACAGGGAGAACATACAAACTCTGCACAGATGGTGCCCTGGATTAGATTCAAACCAGGAACCCAGCACTGCAAGGTGAGAGTGCTAGTCACTATGGCACAGTGCTGCTCCTTTTCAGGGAAGTCATTGTTTTACATAGTTATTTTGGTTGAAAAAAGACATACGTCCATCGAGTTCAACCAGTACAAGTACAACTCCAGCCTGCTCCCTCACATATCCCTGTTGACCCAGAGGAAGGTGAAAAAACCCTTACAAGGCATAGTCCAATTAGCCCCAAAGGGGAAAAATTCCTTCCCGACTCCAGATGGCAATCAGATAAAATCCCTGGATCAACATCATTTTATTATTGATTTCTCCTTTTCGGTAAAGGCATTGCAGTATTATGGATTCCTGGATTTTCATTTTTGTTTGTTGGTTGCAAAAATGGAGGATAATAGCTTCCAAAATGGACTGGATGCAACAACATTCTGTACTTGTCCACTTCACCAGTGCTCAGGTTCCACTGTACAAACGGTCCTGTTAGAATGTAAGGCCTCAGTTATGTTAACTGAGTTTAGTTAAAATACTTGATTTGCAGAGTCTCCCTTTAAGCAGCTTTTCTAGAAACACTGGAACGTGGTTTTGTGTCTTTACAGAGAACAGCCAAGCCTGGATCAGATATGTCCAGTGCAGAGGCCAGACTCGCGGGCGACGAACATAAATATGGGCCATTGTTATGAAAATATTCTCACTAGTACATTAAAGTCCTTAGAACTTTCGATCTAGGTGTGAGGTCAGGCAGGCGCAGTAAAGACCATGCCTGTCATATCACAAGGTTTTTACCAGCCAGTAGTAGGCGATGTGTGATGTCACATTTAACTCTAGTGATCTGTACTAAAGCAGGTGACGGGCCCGAGAGGGGCACTTCTGCTTCTTGTGACTGCAGTTTATCTCTTGTCATCTTATCTAACTGTATGCTGTATATAGGACTAAGAGCAACGTAGTATAGATGTAACGTAGTATAGACTGAAGATAAAGACTGGTTACCATTCACCAGGAATGGAGCCAAGAGCTGTAACGCAAAGGACTTACTACAGAACAATCTGCTTCGCTAAGATGTAACCACATGTACTGTATATCTGTTTACTGAATTAAACTCCTAAACTTTGAGGACGCCTAAAAAGTTCTATCTCCTATACTGTTGCTGTGATGAATCGTGTGAGTTGCAGCTCTAATGAGTTGCTGGTGCCGGAACAAAGGTGTGTTGTTGCCAATAGCAACCAACATATAGTTTCTTACAGGTCCCTATTCTCTATACACCAGTCAGCAAGCAAGCAAACATTTCATGCCCTTGAACCTGAAATTTTAGCTGAGACAATGTCAGGTTCTACCATTATGGGGAATACATGCATGCACATAAATCATTTTCATTCCTCCAGGGAGTGACAGACTATACTAACATCATTAAACAAATGGGTTGTGCTGGCTGGCATGGGTGCAAGAGTACTTCAGCCTGCAGGCAGGCCACCATGGCTGCTAAAACATGCACACAGGCCCGGATTTACATCACAGGAGCCTATAGGCACAGATGTCCTGGCACCCTAGACCTCTCCCTCCATGAACCTACAAACACCTGCCAAACTGCACTGCACGTGTTCAGGCTGCTGCCCCAGCTGTCACTTCTCCCTCACTTCCCTTGCCCATCATAGGTAGCTACAGGTGTCCCATAGCATTAGGTAGCCAGAAGCGCCCCAAGTATTATTTAGCTAGAGGACCCTCAGTATTAAGTAGTTAGAGGTGTCCCTGACTGAAGGGAGATATGGTCAGTGGAATGCCAAGAGCTGGGTGAATAACATCTCATAAACACTCTAAAAAGGACTCTGCATATGGAAGGAGGGAGAGAGGCAGGTGCCTCCTGGTAAACCGGGCCCTGTATACACACAAGTAAGGGTAGCCAAGCTCATCCTGCTGGGAAAGGATTTCAAGGGAAAAACAGGTGTTATGTAAATTGACCACTCTCCTAAAATCCTGGTCCCAGCAGGATGAGCATGGAGACTTGCTTGCAGGGGCGTAACAGTGGACCCTGCAAGGGATGCAGTTGCAGAGGGGTCCAGAAGCCATGGAGGGAGAAGTCTTGAGAGACCGACAACTAAGGGCACGAAGAGAAAAGAAAACGTTCTGCTCTCTGCACAATTGTTCTAATGACTACATCTGCTCACTCACTGATTAGGAATCATGAAAATATTTGTACACAGTCTATTCAGTGTGCAGCAGGGTCTTCTGTACAGTGCCTAGCCCCTCTACCCCTCCCCAATTGCTGTGTACAGTAGTGATGCTGCCAGAGGTGTCAGCAGAGCCAGTTCCAGAGTGAGTGTAATAAGCTGAGGCTGGGAGCACATTCGGCTGTCGGTTTTCTGTATATGTTTTCTGCACACCATGTGGGTCTGTATGTATGAAAACATGCAGGGTTTATCACCAAAGCTAATGTAACGGATAGAGAAAATGCATGCAGTGTTTTACTGCTGTACTGTTTTTTTTCTGCATGGGAAAACACATTCAAGTGTGCACTGGCCAATTGAATGTGGATTCAATCCACATCCCATCCACAGACCCATCCACAGTTTCGCAGGGGGGCACAGTGAATTTTAGTTACACCCCAGTTGCTTGTGTGTTGTTTTATTGAGGATTTCTTATTTTCAGTGAAGGTATTTATTTATAAGGCTTAATTTACACACAAATCATCCATCCCCATCCACTCTCTAGAGTACAGAACAGGTTAACCAGAAAATAGCCGAATAGTAAGGACGCGATTCCACTTGAGCGGCGCGCGTCTGTGAGACGTGCGCCGGCTCTTCCGGGTCTGCAGGGAAAGCAGACGAATCCCATCAGCCGTGCCATGCACGGCTATGGGATCCGCAGCCTCCCGCGCCGATTCGGATTGAAAAGCCGGCCGAATCGCTAGCGGTAGCGATTTGGCCGGCGTTACCATTGCACCCTATGGCAGAGTTTCCCCGCACTATTCGCCTGCGGGGAAACTGCGGATTCTCGGCGGTTTCCGCTCAAGTGGAAACACGCCCTAACTCTGTACTGCAGCTGCGCCTAACCAACATCAATGAGCAATCTCAGGTAGCCATAACCCAGAGTGCTTACGTTAGCTGTAGAGTCAGAAGAAGTCCTCTTCACAGGACAATGGCCTTAATTCACTAAGCTTATCTCCTGTCTTTAATAACGTTTTTCTAGAGTTATCACCATGGTGATGAAGCATGTAGTAGTCAGGAAACATTTGACCTCAGGCAAACCTAAAGTTAATTCTTCTGTCTTTAAAGAGAAACTCAGACCAAGAATTGAACTTTATCCCAATCAGTAGCTGATGCCCCCTTTTACATGAGAAATCAATTCCTTTTCACAAACAGACCATCGGGGGGCGCTGTATGACTGATATTGTGGTGAAACCCCTCCCACAAGAAATTTTGAGGACCTTGGTACTCCTGGCAGTTTCCTGTCTGTGAACCTTGTTGCATTGTGGGAAATAGCTGTTTACAGCTGTTTCCAACTGCCAAATAAGCATGCAGCAGCTACATCATCTGCCAACAGTAAAAATGTCACCATGTAATAAATGTCAGAATGTAAATCAGGGATTTAAAGAGACAAAGAGAATAAATCTCGCTTCAGTGCTTATATTCAGCAGGGGCATGTGTGCCCCTGCTAAAATGCCGCTATCCCGCGGCTAAACGTGGGTCCCTTACCCCCCAAACCCCCCCTGCAAAATCAACGACCAACTTGGTCTTAGATTTTGCTGCTGTTGAGGCAAGGCTAACACCTGCAGCCCTGCCTCTCAGCGCCGTCTATCAGCGGCAGATCTCCGCCTCTCCCCCTCCCCTCTCAGCGAAGGAAGACAGAGGGGCGGGGGAGAGGCGGAGATGCGGCGGTTAGCCCTGCCTCTATGCGGAAGAGATCCCCGGCGAGGACGGAGGGGATTTGGAGGGTAAGGGACCCCCGTTGTTCGGAGCGATAGCGGCGGTTTAGCAGGGGCACGCATGCCCCTGCTGAATATGAGCTCTGAAGCGAGATTTATTCTCGCTTCAGACTCTCTTTAAGAGATTTTACAATGGGTAAAGACTGACTAAATCATTTATACATAATTATTGTAAAAATGAAGCACTTTTTATTACATTATTTTCACTGGAGTTCCTCTTTAAGTTAACTCTTCAATCCTTAAAATAACTCCAGAATTCTAAAGTTAAAGACAGGCTGTTAATTAACTGCGTGTGAAAATAACTACAGAGGTGGTAAATTAACTACAGACGAGGTAACTTAATGCTGGATACACACGGTGCGTTCCCGCACTCGATGCCCCGCTCGATTCCCGGCCGCACGATTATTTCCAAGCATTTCCGAGCGCATTTCGATGATTGTTAGGTCGATTCTCATGCAAAGTATGCCAAATCGACCTAACGATCCATCGAAACGGGAATCGGACATGTCGGAAATAATCGAGCAGCCAGGAATCGACGGGAATCGAGTGCGGAAACGCACCGTGTGTATCCAGCATAAGGAATGAAGAGATAACTTTCTCACCGTGGGCCATATGCAATTCACTTTTTCACCTGCGTTTTCTCCTAGGAGATAATTTTTCATCTTCAAATTAAAATACCTTTCCAGCACTTTTCAACTAAAAAAGTACCAAAAAGTAAGTGAAAAAAGGGCTAATAAAATTATTTTGAGCATTTTCTTGCTTTCTGTTGGCTTAAAATGCATTTTATTGGCAAATGTAAAAATATCACCTAGGAGAAAACTCATGAGAAAAAGTTAATTGCATATGGGCCTGTGTAGTGGCAAGTTATCTCTTGCCTTATTATCTCCAGCATGATCTTAGTGAATTGAGGCCATATGCCTGCTTCAACAAAATACTGCAAAACTTGTGTTAGTTTTTCTTGGGAATAATTATAGGCAGTTTGAGAAGAAACTAAGGGTCCGTTTCCACTTGTGCGAATCTGCATGCGTTTTCTGCATGCAGATTCGCATAACCAATACAAGTGGGCCTGTTTCCACTTGTCTGAAATCCTGTGCAGTTTTGTGTGCAGGAAAAATCTGCACGGCAGAGCCATCAGAATTCGCTAGCATACAATGTATTTAATAGGAAATTTGCATGCGTTTGTATGCAAATTTTACCGTGAATTTGTGGGCGTTTTCGCATAAAATAAATGTAAAAGCACACAGGCACTGACCTGGTTAAATTCGCATACTTACTAACATATGCGAAAATGTCCGCTAATTCGCAGTAAAATTCGCATCCGTGTGCGAATTCTTTTTCGCAATTTCTTCTAGTAATTCGCACCGCACAAGTGGAAACGGGCCCTCAGTGTTCAATAGAAATTATTTCCAATCACAGATTAAAAATGGACTAATTAAATCTAACCTCAGCTTCATTCCATTTTCAAGCTGAATACATTTGCATACAAAGTTTGCATAACCTTGCATCTGTTTGGAATTATTTGCATCTCGGTGACCATCTCTGTTGTGGAAAGCTGAGAGATAGTGGCCATTTATGCCATTATGAAAATTGATAATCAAATTTAAGGCTGGACTCACATTGGTCAGTTGCATAACGTACACATTATAATGAGTGTGAACTGCAATGGAGACTGGCCATAGACTTTAATACAAAGCCTACATGCAGCGAGTTAGACTAATGCGATCTGTTATCACACAGGCCCATAGATCTGTAAACAGGCCCAAAGAATTGTATGAGCAGGGAGTTGACATGCAGAATTATTCTGCAATGCGAATGAGCACTGTGAACTAGCCTTAAAAGGATACTGTAGGGGTCGGGGGAAAATGAGCTGAACTTACCCGGGGCTTCTAATGGTCCCCCGCAGACATCCTGTGTTGGTGCAGCCACTCCCCAATGCTCCGGTCCCGCCTCCGGTTCACTTCTGGAATTTCTGACTTTAAAGTCAGAAAACCACTGCGCCTGCGTTGCCGTGTCCTCGCTCCCGCTGATGTCACCAGGAGTGTACTGCGCAGACACAGACCATACTGGGCCTGCGCTGTGCGCTCTTAATTGACATGAGCGGGATCGAGGACACGGCAACGCAGGCGCAGTGGTTTTCTGACTTTAAAGTCAGAAATTCCAGAAGTGAACCGGAGGCGGGGCCGGAGCATCGGTGAGCGGCTGCGCGGGCACAGGATGTCTGCGGGGGACCATTAGAAGCCCCGGGTAAGTTCAGCTCATTTTCCCCCGACCCCCCTACAGTATCCCTTTAAAGTGACACTGAAGCAAAGCAAAACTTATCATGAATTGTATGTGTAATACAGGTAATTAATAGAACATTATTAGTAGTAAAAAAGTTTCATATTTTTATTTTCAGTTATATAGCTTTTTTTTTTTTAAATAACATTGCATTATTATGCAATTTACAAACCATACTCTGTATTTTAAACTATGAAACAGAGCAGAGCTAATGACCCTCACAATTTACCTGCAGTTAAAACCTTATCTGAAGCTGTCTCTCACTGTTTGGCCCAGCGCACACCAAAAACCTCTAGCTGCAGATCCGCAAAACGCTAGAGGTTTTTGAAGCAAATTTCAGAGCCATTCTAGGCATGTTTAGAGATGTTTTCTAAACATGCCTAGCGTTTTTTGCAGCGTTTTTGTGTAGCAGATTTGATATATTGTTACAGTAAAGCTGTTACTGAACAGCTTCTGTAACAAAAACGCCTGGAAAACCGCTCTGATCTAGCGTTTTTCCGAGCAGCTTTCCACTTTACTATATACCGTATTTTGCGGAATATAAGACGCTCCGGCATATAAGACGCACCTAGATTTAGAAGGCAAAAATCAGGAAAAAAAAAAAACTAAACCTAGGTGCGTCTATGGTGCAGGGGTGTCTTATGGACCTTTAAACCCCCCAAAACTGTCTCTATCTAGGCTGAACTGCTCATCTACACTAAATCCTGCTACACTACACTTCACTTACTCCTGCTGCCCCCACCAACTACACTACACTACACGAACTAACCCCTGCAGCCAACCCAAACTACACTTCACTAAGTAACCCCTGTAGAAACCCAAACTACACTACACCACTACACTTCACTAACTAACCCCTGCAGCCAACCCAAACTACACTACACTAACTAAATCCTGCACCCAACACAAACTACACTACACTTTGCCCCTGCAGCATCTCACCTGATCCTGCTGCCGCGATCCTGTCCTCCTCCGCCTGACTGCCGCCTTCCAAGGGTCATCTGAGGGTCCCAGCTGTGGTCATCTGAGGGTCCCAGCCATCCCATCCAGAATCCCGGTTCTTCAGTGTCCCAGTCGCCAGATCGTCTTCACTGCAGACAGCAGCCATGCGGTAATCACGCGCTGCTGCCTCGCCGACATCCTCCATGGTAACGGCGTCCTCTTCCTAGTTACGGTGCCCCCTTCTGTGTGACGAGCAGCGCATGAGCGCCTGACGTCATGCGTGACCCCGGCGCACGTGCGCCTGAAGTCATGCGTGACCCGGCGCACATGCGCCGCTCGTCACACAGAAGGGGGCACCATAACTAGGAAGAGGACGCCGTTACCATGGAGGATGTCGGCGAGGCAGCAGCGCGTGATTACCGCATGGCTGCTGTCTGCAGTGAAGACGATCTGGCGACTGGGACCATGAAGAGCCGTGATTCTGGATGGGATGGCTGGGACCCTCAGATGACCACAGCTGGGACCCTCGGATGACCCTTGGATGGCGGCAGTCAGACGGAGGAGGACAGGATCGCGGCAGCAGGAACCGGTAAGTATGTTTTGGGGCCCAAATACCGTACCTTTAGAATATAAGACGCACCCACTTTTTCCCCCTAGTTTTGGGGAAGAAAAAGTGCGTCTTATATTCCAAAAAATACGGTACTTTAACATTGAGGTAGAAACGCTTTCGAAATCTAAAAAATGCTGCAGCCCCCGAGTTTGCGTTTGTGGAAAAAAAACTGAACCGCTCGTGTGCACCATCCCATTCACTTTCATTAGCCAAGTGGTTTTTCCCCCTGCAAGCGTTTTAAAAAACGCTCCAGAACCGCTCTGGTGTGCACCAGCCCTGTCTTTGATGTAGAAGTGCTTCAGAAAACACCACTGTAGCCGAACCTACATTGGGTTGAAGAGCTCAGAGATGCTCTTTTGCATAGGTAACAAGTGAAGTTTCTAAACTATTCCTGTACTGGAAACAATATGAGACTCTTTTCTTTGCTACTAATGTTCTATCTCTTAGCTGTTCTACACATACAATTCATTATATCCTACGTTTATTTTCACTTCAGATTCCCTTTGACTCTGTTAGAGCTTATTCGCACTATGAGCTTTTGCGTATTTTTTTAAGTGTTGGCAATTTCTGAAATCGTCCTAAAAGCGCTTGTGCATTGATTCCCTATGGGAGTGCTCACATATGAGTGGTTCGATTGCGATCCACTTTCAAAAGCGCTGCCTGTACCATTTTCTGAGCGCTTTCGCTCAATGAAAGGTATAGGGAAATTGCAAAGCGCTTGAAAAAGCGCTTTGTATAGCGATATCTCGAGCGCTTCTATGCATAAATACATTGTTTTTATTCATTTCCAGGTGAAAGTGTTCACTTCCTGACTAACGTCAGGAAGTGAAAAAAAAAACGAATCGCTCTGCAAAAGCGCTTTTCTAAGCGCAAAGCGTAGGTAAAAGCACAGACAAAACTCTCAATAAATTGCTCAGTGCTTGCGATAGCGCTGGTGATTTATAATGTGAAAATAGCCTAATAGGTAGTTTATGTATGCAAGTCAACCTATCTTGGCTTCCACTTTTTTTTAAATAAACACAGAGCTCTAACATATCTTTGTATACTATTTTTATTAATACAGTACTATACGCTGCACAAACTGAAAAGCAAGGTTTTTTTAGGGCTGAAACAGTGCATTATTACTTCTGCAGACTTGAACTGTGGCATACCTTTCATTCTGAACCATTTCACCAGAATCACAATGGGCCTGATTTACTAAGGCTCTCCAAGCCTGGACATCTTCAGCTTCTGCAAACTTGGGAGAACGTATTCAGATTTTGTCTGCCTCTAGGTGATAGAAGTTTTCTACCACTGCCTGTATTGCCGAACAGTTAGTAAAATAGCAATTGTGTGATTGCACTCACCTACATAGAGGACATCCTGTAATAAATCCAGAACAAGCTGAATTTATTACAAAACATTTCCCTGGAAGCACAAACAGGTGAGCACTTTTCCACATCTGCCACTAGCATTTTTACTAGCACATCTTACTAGCATTTTTACATCTTCACCAGCATGAGTCACAAACCTTTCAACCTCACAGCTGATTTTATTTTTTCTTAAGAAAAAACAGCCCAGGTTTGGGTCATTTATTGTCCAAGCCCTTGAGGACCTTTGTAAATCATTCTCAGTGTTCTCTATTCCTGGTACTACTTTTTATTTTCCTGCTGCATTAACCTAACTTGTATTTTTCCAGCACCCCTTACATTATTTGAATGCAGACAGAAAATGATATGGAAACCAAAAAGACTGTTGAGTTCCAGGTGAAATAAATAATCTTGGAAGTTCTGCTGCAGTGTAGTCCATAGCTAGAACAGAAAGTGCAAACGTGTTTAAGGTGACTGTCTTAAATAAATTGCTTAATATGGCTGTTTGATAACTCTCTTGTATTACCCTGATTTTATTTTTTCATTACATTCATTATTATGCTGAGAAGGCATCTACTGGAAGAGCCTTCTGTCTTGTGGGTCTGCCGGCGGCTTTGGTTGTTCAGGTTCTTTCACTATAGAATTTCACCTGTTTCTCAATCCTAGAAGACTTAGCTGAGCACCACGCATACACACATGGCTTTCCTGCTTTGAAAATGTATATAAGTTAAGGCGTCACGAAACTAAGTAGGTCTACATCAAAAAAATAATTCTTAACCCCTCATCATCAACTCTTCATGCCAATATGGCACTCATGCCAATGAACTAAATCTTAAATGAATTGTTTTTATTGTAATTATGACATTTGAACCAGTGATCATGTGGGTATGACTCTTAGTTTCCTGTTCCTATTCTGGAAGAGAAGACTCTGAGTTTCTCATTTATCTTCACACATTTGGAAGAAACTCCAACTCAAGATGTTGTTCCTATTTGGTTATATCCGATTTGTCAGAATATATCAAGATCCTTTTATCCAAAAAGTGGAGCTTAGGACTTCATAGTGTTCTTAAGTTGCACTTTACAAAAATTATGACGTGTCCATTAATTAAATTCCATCTAACATGGCAAATCTTAAATGTGTCTCAACGACCCATGTTTTCATCAAACAGGGGCCCTTGCAAATCTATATCTCATGAATTTGACTTGTGTTATCAGTGTGACAGGAAAACTACATTTATAAATAAAAAGATACCTACAGGTTCCAAGAACCTTCCCTATTGGTTTAAAGCACTATTGCTACAGATGTGCATACCATCCTCATTAGTTACTGTGTGTATTCCTTTACCAACTTTCTTTTATATTTTGCATTTACTAGTTCACCCTGTGACTGTTCATTTAACAAAAATGTATCATTCCCTGATATGATTTTCAAGTTTGTAACCTGTTCTTGAACTTGGTACCTTAAACCAGATGTCAACAATTCCTCAATATTTTTCATAGAGAGTCAGAAAGCTATTCCTACATCCCACACAATCTTGGCTATCATCACAAGTGGCACAGATAATGCAGTACGACATTGCTATTTCCCCCTTTTATAACCCTTGGTAAACATACCATAAGCATATTCTACGTGTTTGGTAGCACATAAGTGTTGCGGTTTCTTAAGAATAGGTTTGATCCACCGAGCTAGAGAAACCTGGCAAGCTTCTGTGGCTCCTGATCACTCTAGCAAGTGTCAAGCTTTATTGTCCATTCTGCTTATCAGCAATACAGTGGTGTTCACCGTGCCGAGACAGAGTCTCTGAGATTGACAGTTCCAGAGTTTCTTTCTTTGATCTCTACTGACCTCTTTGGTGGATCCAACCAGAAGTTGGTTTGGTTTATATAAGCTAGTTTATTTTTCACCTTTCTTTCCTACCTGAGCTGAATCATTCTCTACTTGATCTGTGCCAGAAGACTTTTCACTTTTTTCTATCTTACTTTTTATGCCTTGCTCTTTTTCAGATTTTTTAATGGGTTCATTTGTCTTAAGTGACTTCTCTGATTTTTGTGATGATTTATCTTCTACTTTAGATGAACCCATATCTTCTGTTTTAGGTGATGCTTTACCTTCTACTTTAACTGGCTGTTTTGCTTCCACCGCTGCAGGTTTCTTTTCTTCTTTTTTTGTATCTCCCTTACTATCTCCCTTCTCAGCTACCTTAGTTGATTTCTCCTCTTCTTCCTTAACTGTCTTTTTTTCTTCTTTTTTGGCTGGCTGATTTTCATCCTCCATTGGTGGCTTTTTTGTATCCTCTGGTTGTTTCACTTCCTTGGCTGATTTCTTTTCTTCTGCCTTAGTTGTCTTTTCTTTCTCCTTAACTGGTTGCTTTTCCTCAGCTTTGACCGGTTTCTTTTCTTCCTCTTTAGGTGCCTCATCTTTGGCAGGCTTCTTTTCCTCTACTTTAGCTGGTTTCTTTTCTTCCTTAACTTGTCCTTTTTCCTCTTCCTTTGCCATTTTTTTCTCCTCTACCTTAGCTGGTTTCTCTTCCTTCTCTTTTGTAGATTGTTTTTCCTCAGCCTTAGTTGGCTTCTTTTCATCTTCTTTTGTGGCTTGCTTTTCCTTCACTTGAGCTGGTTTCTTTTCCTGCTCTGCAGATGGCTTCTTCTCTTCCACCTTAGTAGGCGGCCTTGTCTCTTCCTTGGGTGGTTGCTTTACTTCTTCTTTAGCTGGCTTCTTTGTGTCCTGTTTTGCAGGCTGTTTCTCCTCCTCATGAGATGATTTCTTGTCCTCTGTTTTAGCTGGCTTTTTTTCTTCTTTTGCAGGTTGCTTTCCCTCTGGTTTAGATGGCTTGCTATCTTCTGCCTCAACTGTCTTTTTTTCATCCACTGTAGCTGGTTTCTTTTCTTCTGTCTTAGCTGGCTTTTTCTCTTCTACCTTAGCAGGGTGCTTGTCCTCCTCTTTGGATGTTTTTTTATCATCTGTCTTTGCTGTTTTTTTTTCTTCAGACTTTGCAGGTGACTTTTCCTCTGTCTTAGGTGGTTTCTTATCCTCTGCCTTTGGTGGCTTTTTTTCTTCTTCCTTGGCAGGTTGCTCTTCCTCCACCTTAGATGTTTTTTTATCCTCTGTCTTCGTTGACTTTTTCTCCACTTCTTTATCAGGTTGCTTTTCTTCTGTCTTAGATGGTTTCTTATCCTCTGTCTTTGCTGGTTTTTGTCCTTCTTCTTTAGCAGGTTGCTTTTCCTCTGCCTTAGATGGCTTCTTTTGTTCTTCCTTAGCAGGGTGATCTTCCTCCACTTTCGATGTTTTTTTATCCTCTGTCTTTGCTGGCATTTTTTCTTGTTCTTTAGTGGGTGTTTTTTCCTCTGCTTTAGATGGTTTCTTATCTTCTATCTTTTTTTCTTCCTCCTTTGAAGGTTGTTTCTCCCCTGCCTTCGATGGTTTTTCTGCTTCTTCCTTGGCAGGCTGCTTCTCCTCTACCTTAGATGTTTTTTTATCTTCTGTCTTTGCTAGTTTATCTTTTTCTTTTTCAGGTTTCTTTTCCTCTGCTTTTGCAGGTGTCTCCTCTGTTTTAGTTGGCTTCTTTTCTTCGTCTGCCACAGACTCTGTTGCAGCTTTTGGTGGTTTCTTGTCTTTCTCCATAGTTGGTTTCTTTTCCTCTTCCTTAGATGACTTCTTATCTTCAACCTTAGGTTTTATATCTTCTTTTACAGGTTTGCCTTCTTTGGATGGTTCAGTTTCGTTTTTTCCTTTTTCTTCTTTTTTCCCAGAATCTATTTTTCCTTCTTTGTCTGTTTTCTTTACCTCTTTTTCTGGAGAAGTCTTGCCATCCTTTCCTTCTTTGGCACCATCTGTTTTTTCCTCTTTTTTGCCAGAAATATTTTCTTCCGTTTTTGTAGGTTTATCTTTCTTTGCTGGCTCTATTTTCTCTTCTTTTTTTGAAGGTTTCTCGTCTTTTTTAGATGGTTCCTCTTTTTTTGTGTCTTTTTTGGTTGTTTCTGTCTCTTTTAGTTCAGCCCCTTTTATCTTGCTGGGTTTTTGAATTTCGGGCTCCTCTGTTTTTTCATTTTCTTCACCTTTACTTAAATCGGCATCTTCATCATCTTTTCCTTCTGTAGATTTGCTATCCTCATGTTCCTCCTCTTTTTCTTCTAGGTCTTCAGGTGTCTCCTCGCCTGTTTCAGGTTCTTTTTCAGGAGATGTAACTATGTCCTCTTCTTCTGTTACTTCTTCTGTCTGCTTCTCCACAATCACAGTTTCCTTATCTGATTTTTCTACAATCTTAATTTTTTCTTCTCTTTTCACTTTGATGTGTTTTGGCGTGCTTGGTATTTTTGGACTTCTATCCTCAAATGGAAAACGGTCAAAAGTTGTCCCAATTCGACATTCTTCTCCTTCAAGTAATTTTCTGTAGATACATAAAATTATAGCAAAATACAGTTTAGTTTATTATCATATTTTATATTCAGTACTGTCAAAATAGTTACCGTTCCATAAAATAAGCAACAGCTAAAAGTAATTGTATTGTTATATTTAATTACATTATGGACACTTCCGTATTGTAAATCACAGGCATCCTCCTCCTAGCAACTCATCACCCTTCTCCCTACCAACAACACACATAGGAGGCAGAGGTCCATGACAGGGGGCAAGGCCAACTGCAATCATAACAGCTGCCACACCTCCCTAATGGCTGAAAATCTATCCATTAGCTGTCTGTAAGTAGGGGAAGGCGGGAGTGCGGGACACATGGATTGCAGCCCTGACCATAAGACATGAGCCACAGCATCAAAGTACTGTGTGGCCTGGTCAACTGACAAGAAGGGGAAAGGCTGGTGAGAGGAGGCAGCAGGACGGTGGCTGCAGAGAAAAGGTAATTGCACCTCAGAGGGACTCACAATCTAATCCGTACCATAGTCATATGTCCATTGAAGTCTAGGGCCAATTTTAGGGGAAAGCCAATTACCAAATTTGTATGGTTTTGGGATATAGAAAAAAAAAAACTTGTCTAAAACAACAAAATGTATAGTAACAATCCAGTTACACTTCAGAACAACTAGTTCTATGTATAGTTAGTATTGTATCCATATTGCACACCAATTTGAAAGCACTAGGTGCTGAATCCAATAATCAGTAATCCAAAATTTAAAAGAGGATCCGCACACTTGATACCAGAAACACCAATTATACTACCCCCACACGCACATTCAACCTTTGTATGGTCTTCTGTTCTCATGCCTTTTTAAAGGAGACCCTGTGTGGCCCCTAAAGAAATAATTATCAGTAATTGGTCAGAGGTTGTGTCTGCATGTGGCAACAATACAATTGGTGTTCCTGGAATCTAGTGTGCAGATTCTTTTCTACAGAACCGCCTGCAAACCAATACCCTGGGTATTAATGTTATGAAATGGGGTTGGAGCTAAATTTAAATGCATCCTCAGTTTGTCTAAGCATATTTTGCCCATCACATATGGTCACTTTGAATTTATCTGTAGAAATATTGATTCTAGCTGTCAGATCTTCTAGAATTTTTAGTTTCTTGACATGACCAATCTATATCTCTATTGTGGAAAGTGTTGAAAGCCATAGATGGGTAATGGCAACTGATAAGATATATGAAGTTAGTCTGTGGGCTTTATGTGAGAGGTTAGCTATGCAGTTTCCTGGTGGTATCTGAACTTACAGTAATTCCAAAACGTTTATAGTAAAGATGGGAGAGATAGCTCCTCCTGGAAGTCCGCTAGGTTCCTGAAACTAAATCTTGACAAAACGGAATTCATGATCTTCCCACCCCGGTTATCCCTGAACCTCCCAGATGTGCATGTCACTGTTAACTACACTACCATTCGCCCTACCTCTCAAGCCCACTGTCTGGGTGTCACCCTGAACTCCGAACTCTCCTTCACTCCCCACATCCAAAACCTCACAAAGTCCTGTAACTTCCACCTTCGTAACACCTGTAAGATTCGCCCTTTCCTGACCTCTGCCACCACCAAACTCCTCATCCATGCCCTCATAATTTCCCGCCTCGACTACTGTAATGCCCTTCTGTCTAGTCTCCCTATGACCCAAATAGCCCCACTGCAGTCCATCATGAATGCGGCAGCCAGAATTATCCACTCCTCCCATCGCTCCACCAGGGCGGCTCCCCTCCGTGAATCCCTCCACTGGCTTCCTATCCGGTCCAGAATCAGATTCAAGATATTGTGTCTGACCTACAAATCTGTCCACAAAACCTGTCCAACCTACATTTCTGATCTTACTCAGAGGTACACAGCTAGCCGCTCACTCCGTTCCTCCAATGAACTTCGCCTGACCGCCCCCTGCATCACACAGTCCCATACACGCCTCCAGGACTTCTCAAGAGCTGCTCCAACACTTTGGAACTCACTACCTCCACCCATTAGGGCAGCCCCCTCCTTCAACGTCTTCAAGAAGGCCCTCAAAACTCACCTTTCCACTCTGGCCTACCACCCTTCACAATTGCTCTAAACCCACAACGGAACTCTGGTCCCTACCTTTCGTGTCTCTACCTCTCCGTCTAGATTGTAAGCCTTTGGGCAGGGTCCTCTTCCTTTTGTGTCCTACCTGATCATGCACCTCCATTACTGTGAACCCATGCTATGCACTTGAGTGAACCTAACTTGCCTAATCTCCATGTTCCATCCAGTGACTGACTAAGCATTACTTTATGCTCATACTGTGCTGTGTGATCTGGTTTTCTTGTATTCCTGTATTGTCATATTGCTGTATGTCACCCCTAAATATTGTCTTTAACCTAAATTAATGTTCAGCGCTGCGTAATATGTTGGCGCTTTATAAATACAATAAATAATAATAATAATAATAGCTGTGTTTGTGCTGTCCTGGTGTGAGTGGGAGTGAGACATTGGGGTTGATTCACCATAACAAATAACTTGCCTTATCAGAGTTAACACGCCTTATCAGAATAACATAGCGAGCGCTATGAACTTATGCTAATTGGCAATGACGAGAGCTCCACTCGTACTGCCCTGAGCCCATGTGGGTCTAATCACTTTAAAGGACATTATCCACACACTTTGATTGGCCCAATAGGCTGCCTGTCACTTGACAGGAAACTTGACAGGCAGCCTATTGGGCCATTCAAAGTGCAGGGATAATGTCCTTTAAAGTGATTGGACCTGCAGGGGCTCAGGGCAGGACAAGTGGAGCTCTCATCATTGCCAATTAGCAGGCATAGGTTCGTACCGCTTGTTATGCTACTCTGATAAGGCACGTTAACTCTGATAAGGCGTGTTAACCCTGATAAGGCACACTATTTGTTATAGTGAATCAACCACATTACTTCTAGTTTCCATCTATTTACAATATGCAGGTAAGTGTGTCTACCCTATCACGTCTTAGATATGCTTTTAGATAATATTTATTCTTATCTGGGATGTAAATATCCCCATGTTCCTGTCTGGTAAGCGTAAAGGTGCCATCTAGCTGTAATTCCACCTTAACTGTACGGGGTATTCTATTTGTTTTTGAGGACCAGATACAATTTAGAATGTCTTTGTGCAAAGAGTGGTAGAGCTCTGCAGAGATCTGTAAATCAAATAGGTAGAGCATTTTGAGAACAATTGTGATGAGTATTCTATAGATTCTTCCGTAGACGAATAGCTTCAATGAGAACCCTCATTTAAAAGGAACCTGATGCAAAAAGTATATGGAGGTTGCTATATTTATTACCTTTTGAATGTTACCTACCACATTGCCTGGATGTCCCGCTAATCTGTTTGACTGCAGTCAGAAGCACACACCTGAAACAAGCATGCAGCATATATTACTGTATTTAACCTCTGAAACAAGCATGTGCCTAATCTAGTAAGACTTCAGTCAGGAACACCTGATTGGCATGCTTGTTTAGGGTCTATGCCCTATTTATATAAAAATATTAGAGGCAGAGGATCAGCAGGACAGCCAGGCAATGTGCATTGTTTAAAAGGAAATAAATGTCTGCCTCCTTATCCCTTTCACTTCAGGTTCCCTTTAAAGCACACCTGAAGTGAGATGCATATGGAGGCTGACATATTTGTTTTCTTCTTTAAACAATGCAGACTGCCTGCCTGGGTCTATTTAGCGTTAGACCCTGAACAAGTATCAGGTGTTTCCGACTGAAGTCTGACTGGATTAGGCACATGCTTATTTCAGAGGTTAAATACAGAAATCAGAGGTTTTTGTATGCATGCTGTTTCAGGTGTGTACTTCTGACTGCAGCCAATGAGATCAGCGGGAAAACCAGGCAATGTGGCCGGTGTGAGTTTCGGAAATTACTGCAGCCAATGAGATCAGCAGGACTGCCAGGCAACTGGCATTGCTTAAAAGGAAAGCCTCCCTATCTCTCTCAGTTCAGGTTCATTTTAAGGAGCTGTCGTGTAATAAATAAAATGACCAGTCTATAATTGTAATGGTAGGTTTAAAGGACTTACGAGCCCAAATACGTTAAAAAAGAGAAGTACCTTGATCACTTTTAAATGCATGGAGGACACCATCCGCGCAGTTCCGCCGGGTTCCCGCAGTGTGATAGCCCCCCGTGCTGCTCCCGACCCCACAGACGGGGTCGGGCTCTCTTTCCTCTCCTAATATGGCCGCCGGAGCTGGCCGCGGCTGCGCAGACTGCATACACGTTAGTGCGGCTGCGCAGCTCTAGGGCCTCCCCCGACGATCCACGCTACTTGTTGTTGTGTGCACTGGACGTTTGCAGCTCTGCAAGCAACTGATATGTGGTTTACGATAAGTGGTTTATGCTACAGCAACCTTAGTTGCTTGCAAAGCTGTACATAACACATGTAATACTGAACTGGTCAACCACTCTTTTTGCAATCGATACAACTTATTACAACCTGTGTTACATCATCATCATTATTACCCAGGTGTCTGTGATTGCGATCCCTGTAAAATATATTGATATTACATATCTACATAACTTTCATAGTGTGCTACAGCAAATGCTTTATAAACAGGACACTTATTGCAAGTAGCATCCTATGGCGCAAGTTGCATTTGCATTTATAGAGTAGTGTGACCATTTCTGGAATACTTTGGTTGCCAGTATTATATCCGATGCCATATCATCAAGTGCTATAAATTGCATTCATTTGGTATTGTGTTCATTTCTAAATTATTATGTTAATATTTGAAGATATATCATCAATGTGGTTGTACAGGGGTCTACAACTGGGTCACCTGTAGTTAATATAGCCCAGCAGATCAACTCACCCCCGTGATGGCCAATCGCATTATTTGCACTGCTTCCCTGCCCACCGCGTGATGTCACACACGCGCCATTCTGTAGTCCCTAGCCCCCCCCTCCCCCCCCCCATAGCAACAGAACTCATCGTCAAGCGTTCGTGTAAACCGGCCCTAAGGGTGGGCAGGTTAGTTAGGTTTAGCGTGTGCATGTTGGTTATTTGCTGTCACCCAAGGAACAGACACTTTTAAGGATCTCTTGGAATTATATTTTTTTACAGTGACTGTATCATCATATGATCATTGGTTGTGTTTTTTCATATATTGAGTTTACCAAGAAGTAAGATCCTGTGAAAGGTTAGTTAGTATTATTCATGCTGTACAGTAATCAATATTTGACCATAGAGCGCAAATGCTATCAACCTGTCCATTAGCTGGGAGTTATTTTTATACTACTCACATGATACAGTATCAAAGGTCACTTACTCTTTTTTCGCTTGCCTACAATTTACTTCATTCTCAAAGTCACTCATTACTAATTGTACTTTGATGTTCATTTGCATACCTATATGGGGTATCTTTCAATGCCCAAAATGTGCAGACAAGATTGCTCCAATTTTAAAACTCAACTGATTTCAATCTCGATGTACATTGATCTCATTACATTAATTGTAATGCCTATTTAATTTTATATTCTTAATCTTCCATAAAAATATTGAATTGAAAAAAAAAAAAAACCTTGTGTGTTGATCATTCTGGTGTCTGGTACTTCAACCATGTTTATATTTCTACATTACAATAAATCCAGGATCTGCCCCGTCTAAAGCAACATGTTTATTTTCAACTTCTTTGGAAATTGTAGCAATAAGAGTCTGCATAGTGATCGGGCCGGATTTAACATAAGGCACTGTAGGCACGCGCCTACAGCTGCCTTTCTCGATCCTCCCCTATGCAGAGTCCTGATGAGAGTGTAAATGAGAGGTTGCTCAGCCCAGTTTTGGCATTCCATTTACAAGATCTCCCTTCATTCAGGGGCACCTCTAGCTACCTAATACTTGGGGGCCCCTCTAGCTGCTTAATACTGAGGATAGCTATGGCTACCTAATACTAGGAGGCAGTTGTAGCTACCTATGGGAAATAAGGGAGAAGTGACAGCTGGGACAGCCAGCACACTTGCGGTGCGGTTCAACGGGTGTTTGTAGGAGATCTGTGCCTATAGGCTCCACCAATGTGAATCCAGGCCTGATAGTGATGCAAAGTGTTAGGTGCAGTGTGTTTGTGGCAGTTTGACAAAGAACTGGAAGTTCAAAACTGCCGCCGACTGGTGCACAGGAGCAGCTGACAGGCAGTGAATTTGGCTTCAGGCTCTCGGGAAAAGGGCCCAAAAATGTAATGTTTTCTAGCTTCCTGCATTATACCACCAGTAAAAGAATAATGGTACTTCTTTCAAACTATATTTAATGAACAGTCATAGGAAAAAATAAATACACTACATAAAAAAGGTTTGACCTTTTCAACATATTTCAGCATACAAATACTTAAAGAAAACCTGAACTGAAAATTAAAGTCAAAATAAGCATACACAAGTCATACTTACCTTCCATGTAGTCTACTCCTCAGTGTCTTTCTCCTCTACTGCATCCTGTTTGTCCACTGTGATCAAGGGAATTCTCCGTCCTCCATTTTGAAAATGGCCATTACCCCATAACAGCTTCCTGGCCAGCACACTGTTAAACTGTAACATCGCCCACTTGAGCCATAGGGAAACATGGACACATCAGTTCTCCACTCAGCTGTAACTGACAGCAACTGATATATAACTGTCAGCAACTGATATATTTCAGTTCTGACAAAATGTTGTCAGAACTGGAAGGGATTATTGTCAGAAGAAAATGGTGAGCTTCTGAGAGGAACTGATGACAAGATAACTATGCAATGTTCATTTGAAGTTACCTCGTGTGTTTATTTTAAATATTTTTACTCAGTACAGGTTCTCTTTAACCTTCATTTCAACAACATTGATCTATAAAGGTGATATACTCTGTACGCACTCAAGTATAAAGCGAACACCTTCAAAGATGGATGGTTTGACTATAGGAGATCTTTTGTACCCTGCTTACTGCTAATTGTGTTTTTTGGGGGGATATTTTCCCACCACCAGCATTAACCAGCCTCCATCTTGCTTCCACGGGTTAATGGAAGTGGCCTGTGGTGACAATCTGAATGAGGCTGGACAACTGTGACTATGGAGCACCTTGAGAAGGACACTGTGGGCAGTGAGTGGAGGACACAGGCAGCAGGTTGAAGTCAGGAGATCCAACTGCTGGAATGTGGAACAGTAGCTATGCAAATCCCTTTCTACCACACTCCGATTCATTCTCCAAATGTGCTGGGGAGGGATACCAGTAGTGGTGGGGAATTGTGGGTGGGTATGTCAAAGGAGGTTCAGCACGACCCGCTGTGGAATATGCATCCACCATTGTCCCTCATAGAATCAAAATGAGAGGAAGGACCTGTTCACACCAAATGTGCTGCCGAGCGATGTTCGCTGCTCACACTGCCCCTATCCTGCTGCTGCCTGAGCTCTCCCATCCACAGGCATGGCGCTGTTTACATCACCTGCAGTAAGGTGTGGCAGCAAAATGCGTCTGCACACAATCTGTAGTGATGTAGACAAATGACCACATTCACTTGTACTGAATGGTCAAGCTTCATCACAGGTGCACCCCTGCATTAACCGAGGGAGAGGAGATTTATTTTATATTAGGGTTGGTCATCAAAATTGGGTGAAGATAATACTTTATTATAGTAATATTCCCTATGCCATCTTTCTCCTTGAGGGCTGGTTCACACTGCAAGAACATTTTTAGCGCTAGTGATTTGAAAAGCTTTTGCTAATGCAATGTTATGGGGGATTTTTATAAAAGCACATCACTCAGGTGAGAACACACACATAGCATTACATGAGCAAGAGCTTTTAAAATTACAAGTGCTTTGGAATAGCTTTAAGGCCTTGAGAAATAAAGTTATAGATGTTTGTGAGTCTGTGAAGGGATTTCAAGCCTTCTCCAAACAGCAATAATTCTACTGTCTGGAAGATTATCTACAAGCAGGGCTGGTACAACGGAGAGATTCCAAAGGGCCCACCCCCCAAACCCGGCCAAAATTGTGGCTGTCCAAGTATAGGTAACAAATGTGCCCGCAGTATTAGGAAGAGCCCCTGTCCAGAATAGTCATATGTGCCCCCAGTACTAGGTAGCACTTCCTCCCCTAGTATAGCCTAAGGTTCCTCTAGTACAAGGCGAGTTCCCCTACCCCAGTATAGCTAGGTGTTCCCCCAGAATTAGGGGAGCCCCCCTACCCAAGTATAGGTAACAAGTGTGCCTGCAGTATTAGGAAGAGCCCCTGTCCAGTATAGTCATATGTGCCCCCAGTACTAGGTAGCTCTTCCTCCCCTAGTATAGATAAAGGTTCCTCCAGTACAAGGTGAGTTCCCCTACCAAAGTATAGCTATGTGTTCTCCCAGAATTAGGGGAGCCCCCTACCCAAGTATAGCTAGGTGTTCCCCCAGAATTAGGGGAGCCCCCCTACCCAAGTATAGCTAGGTGTTCCCCCAGAATTAGGGGAGCCCCCCTACCCTAGTATAGCTAGTTGCTCCCCCAGAATTAGCGGAGCCCCCCTACCCAAGGATAGCTAGGTGTTCCCCCAGAATAAGGGGAGCCCCCTACCCAAGTATAGCTAGTCTTTCCCCCAGAATTAGTGGAGCCTCCCTACCCAAGGATAGCTAGGTGTTCCCCCAGAATAAGGGGAGCCCCCTACCCAAGTATAGCTAGGTGTTCCCCCAGAATTAGGGGAGCCCCCCTACCCAAGTATAGCTAGGCGTTCACCCCGTATTAGGCAGCCCCTCCCCAAGTATAGTCATTTACGTAACTATTATTATTCCCCTCTGCTCTGCATATGGTTGGGTGAAGTGGGAGCTCTCGGAGCTCACCTTATCATGAGCGGGCAGCCGCTTGTCCAATTAGATTCCCCCGTAGTAGCCACTCTCCTCTGTGGCATCTCCTATTACAGCAGCGCGCTCGCCCGCTGCTGTGATGACCAGGAAGCGGTACCGCGGTTCCCATGGTAACGGCGATGCATATCGCCGCTACAGGAAGCCGCTGTAATACTTCCTGCTCATCACAGCAGCCGCCAAGCGCGCGCTGCTGTAATAGGAGATACCACAGAGGAGAATGGCTACTACGGGGGAATCTAATCGGACAAGCTCATGATAAGGTAACAGGAGCAGTGGCTGCGGAGGGGGGAGGGGCACACCTACCCATACTAAGTAAGCTATATTGGGCACTATACTAGCTATACTGGGCACTATACTGGGGCACTACCTACCTATACTGGGCACTATACTAGCTATACTGGGCACTATGCTAGCTATACTGGGCACTATACTAGCTATACTGGGCACTATGCTAGCTATACTGGGCACTATACTGGGAACTATACTAGCTATCTGGGCACTATACTAGCTATACTGGGCACTACCTACCTATACTGGGCACTATACTAGCTATACTGGGCACTTTACTGGCTATATTGGGGCACTACCTACCCATACTGGGCACTATACTGGGGCAGTACCTATCCATACTGGGACTATACTAGCTATACTGGGGCACTATACTAGCTATAATGGTGCACTATACTGGGGTAACTATACTAGCCATACTGGGGTAACTAAACTCCCTATACTGGGGCAACTATTCTAGCTATGCAGCCGCACCTCAGCCCCCCCCCCCCCCCATAGCCTGCTGCACACGGCACTGTCCACTACTAGGTCGCGCAAACACCCGCTCCCCTACCCCCGCCCCCCCGCCGTTCCCCGGAAAAAAATTTGGTCAGAAAGTGTTCCCCGGGCCGGAAAAGGTTGGGAACCACTGCTCTATACTGACACTGGACCTCATTACACACACTTAATACTGACAACGCACCCCATCGCATACATCCAGCCCCACACTGCATCTTTTACCTTGTCCCCGAACCTCTCCATGTAGCCAGCAGAGTGCTAGTGAATTTCTATTTTTCTTTTGAATCTGTATTTGCTCCTCTGTATGCCCCACCCCCTTTTAATCTACACTGATGCCTCAAACAGATCCCTCTAGTGAATGAGATGTAGATAATAGCATCCAGAAAATCCTTTGCCTAGCCTTTCCTATGCGACAACCAACAGGCCATCATGGGGTATAAAGCAAGGCATTAGAGCCCTCCTGAAGCAGGGTCTCAGCTACAAATGCTGCCAACCCCATTCCCAAGTGACTGATCAGGGTTGGGACAGTCCCCATCATAAATCTCACTAAGGATTCTTCTTTGGACCACAAGGTACCTGAAGAGGCTGAAGTTTGGACAATGGTGGACCTTGCAATGACAATCACATTCAAGCTAGAAGTAGCAGTACCTTCAAGTAAATCCACTAAGGAATGGCTGAAGAACATGAAAGGCAAAGTGAAATCCCATGTATAAATCCCAATGAGATACTGTGTGGTTATTTGAAATGGACTGTGCACTGGAGAAATTCTCTAAACATCACACAGCTGGATACAGTCAAAGCTCCAAAATATCAGCATTTATACGTTTGGAAACATTTCTCCTACTCAACGTCAGAGACTGATAAACAGAAGAAACTTTACTTGAGGTTATTTCAGACAAAGGGTGCAATGCCAAGAATTAGAAACAAAGCATATCTGTTATTTTTTTTGGGTTGATTAAATAACTTAGTATATCACCTTTATCTCTATATACTTTTTGAAGGGAATAAAATATTGATAGATCTATATATGATGATAAACAGGGAAAAGCTTTCCATGGAAAGTTCTTTATTTTTCAAGACAAATAAACAAGACAAATAACATTTATATTGCCCTTTTCTCCCGGTGGACTGAAAGCACTTGAGCTGCAGCCACTAGGGCGTGCTCTATAGGCAGTAGTAGGGTTAAGGAGTCTAGCCCAAGTACTCCTACTGAATAGATACTGGCTTACTGAACCGGAAGAGCTGAGATTTGAACCCAGATCTCCTGTGTTAGAGGCAGAACCCTCTGACATATCTGTACCCATGTATTCAGCTATCTGGAAAGCATACCCCTTAATGGTGATTGGAAATAGTTTTAGTTAACGCTACAATAGGACTTTTTTGAGACTTATTTAATTTGTATTTAGAATCACTTTTTTGTATACCTGTATGCCGCAATCTCAATATCCAAGGCCATCTTAACATTCAGCAAATCTTGATATTCGCGGATCTGAGCAGCCATTTCCCATTTGGTATTCCTTAGCTCATTTTCTAGCTGATGCAGGGTATCCTGGAACAAATAATAAAGGTTAAACAATCGATCAGTTATTGAGGAGATTTTAGATTAGTTTTGTTAGACATAAACGCATCGGAACGCATGGCCTTTCCCACTGCATGCATTCCTATCCTTTTTTCGTAACATGTGCAGTTTGTCAAGTACAAATCCACCGTCAGAATAAATGAAATCACAGTGTGCCGTTTCCATTGTATTTCTGGTAATTTGTCATTTGATTTTCCCCAAAAACAAACGCTATTTCTGCTGCGTTTTTTTGAGCATTTGCGTTTTTTCAATTTCCGTTAACATTTTTTTCTGCAGCAAATTGAATCGAAAATGCAAATACAGCCCTGCTGGCAAATATAAAAATCACACTAAAATTACACAGAAACCCATAGAAATACATGGGTTAAAATTGGCAAAATTGCAATTTGCAATTGGAATTACGATTTTCAGGGGAAAAAGTAATTTCTCATACTTGAAAAAAATAATAAAACGATTTGCAGTCTGACATGTACTCATCTGATTAATCCTTCTGAGGCCAAATTCATATCAACTGACTTTACTTTGATTGAGGTATTAGAAATTTCGCTAACCTTTTTGAATTTTCAATATTTCTGAATGAATATGAACTAAAACCTGATCTTTTCCTCATGAGCTTCTAAAACTACATATTGAGAACACAATTAAAGAAATGAGTCCAAAATATTAAGCTTGCTTTTTTATTTATTGGGGGAAATGTCCCAAAGCTACTTATCTGTGTGGTGAAAGTATGACAACCTCTAGGATTATCTGTTTATTTCAAGGGAAAAATAGAGTCAGGTATCTCAGTCAATGGGATGATCATTGGGTGTGAGTATTGAAAGCTCTACCTTATTTAAATAACAGAAATCTACCTCCTTCCTCCCAAGTGGTCGACCAACAAACGTCATACCAAGAGCAAGGGTAATGTCTAAGGAACTAAGGATCTGATTCATATGACTCTGGTAAAAATTCCTTGTAGAGGCAGTGCACAGCAACATTTCTGGTACTTACGCCAGTTTGGTAGTGTGCATTGCCCAATTAGAAAAACCATGTTACCTAGGTAACAACTGCGGTGCTACTGATACTTTTTTTCTTTTTGTGTTATTGGCATTTTCAAGGCAAATGCAGAGTCTGACACAAACTATAAACTTCCCCAAGCACCATTGGTTTGCAGCAGTGAGTCTTTGTTCCATATCAATCCATGAAACTAAACATATACAGGTATATATTCTTCTTCTATCTGCACTACTGATTGATCCAACCACTTTATACCTCTTGTCAAGAACTTCTGTTTATTAAATGGCTATGTTCCCCGCATTGCAGTCTCTCTGTATGATGCCTGCTTATGTCGTTTGCTGCACTCTCATTGCCCAGTGCAGAGTCGGATCATCAAGTCAAACCTAAGCAGTTGCCCAGGGACTGGAGTGAGTCTATGGGCCTGGTGGATGCTAGCTCACACCAAGTCTTACAACAAAAAAAAAGTCAGGTGATCATCAGCAATGGGCAAAAACTTGCCTAGAGCCCCATTTCATCTTAATAATTTTCTGGACCAGTGTTGTATACTGCCCATTTTGCACTCCTTGTTGCTATTGTTGTTCTGTATCTTTACAAAACTCCAATAAAAAGAAATTGTTAAAAAAAAAGTAGTTTAACATCAAATATAAGTGCCCCATGGGAAAATGTTATTGGAGCTTTGCAACCTAGGCACACTTACTGTCATCCTTCATCTTCCCTCCCCCAGACTCTGTATCTATGAATATCAACTGATTTATTATCTCCCACACCCCTCCCTTTGGTTTTAATACAAGTGTCTGTTGCTATGGCCGAGACCTTCACCATGAGAAGTGCTACCTGGTAAGATGCCATTTCTGCTTGGTGGCGATCCTCTAGCTCCATACACTGGCGTTCCAGGGATTGTTGGGATCCTTTGAGAACCTCCAGCTTAGTGATCTGACTTTGCAGCTGATGACGATAGTTGGTGATCTCATCATTAGTAGAGCGGATGGCTTGGGTATTGTCATGGGAAGCCTCATTCAATTTCTCCAGCTTCACTGTTAATAAGAATCAGTAAAAACATACTGTGTATAAATATACAATGCAATACGTAAATGAAATAGGACTTCAGAACTGAAAGCTTCTCTCCTCATTTTACAAGATCTTTTAAACTTAGCTGCTACCTATAATATTCAGCTTTGTGACTCACCTTTGACAAGCTACTCGGTGGACTTATTCTTCTTACCCTGTACAGTATACTGGTTCATAACCCAACATCTTGCAATTAAGTGTTAAGCAAAAGTTTATTTTAGAGGTCACACTAGCACCAATGGCATAACGTAGAAGACATGTTTCAGCCTGTCACAGCGGTATCAGTAGTCAGTGTAGGCTTTATAGTTTACAATTCACACCCATGTACTGAAATTCATTCAGAATATTATGCTGAAAAGGATGCCCTTCCTCTCCAAAAGGTTTTTTTTCTCCTGGTTATCAGTCTATACTTTGGTGCTGCAATTGGTGGATGAAGCCCAAGTCATAAATGTAACAATTTAAATGAATAAAAATATAGCAATTGTGAAGAGGTATAACCAGAGGTGCTCAAAAAACATCAGTTCCAAAAATCATAGCTGGTCTGTTAATTTTGCATTCTAGTTGTTTTTCCCAAAAAACACTTCTGTATGTAATGTTTATTGCACTTTCAATAAAAATGATTGAAACACAAAAATGATAGCTGTCTTTAGAGCAATAAGCTGTACACAGTTAGATCCATAGTTATTTGGACAGTCACAACTTGTTTTTCTTATTTTGGTTTTGTACATTATCACAGTGAATTTTAAATGAAACAACTCAGATGCAATTGAAGTGCAGACTCTCAGCTTTAACTCAATGGGGTGAACAAAATGATTACATAAAAATGTGAGGCAACTAAGGCATTTATGACAAAATCCCTTTATTTCAGGGCCTCCAAAGTAATTAGACAAATTAAATAACTGGAAATAAAATGTTAATTTCTAACACTTAGTTAAAACCCCTTAGCAGGCAATGACAGATGGAAGTATTGAACTCATGGGCATCACCAGATGCTGTGTTTCCTCCTTTTGATTGCTCTGCCAGCCCTTTACTGCAGCGGCTTTCAGTTGCTGTTTGTTTGTGGGCCTTTCTGCCTAAAGTTTAGTCTTCAACAAGTGAAATGCATGCAGGTGACTGACTTGGCCATTCAAGAATTTTCCACTTCTTTGCTATATAATCCTAGGTTGCTTTGGCTGTATGTTTTGGGTTAGCATGAAACGCCTCCCAATCAATTTGACTGCATTTAGCCGGATTGGAGCAGAAAATATGTCTTTGAACACCTCAGAACTCAATTGTTCTTTGTCACATAATCAATAAAAACAAGTGTCCCAGTTCCACTGGCAGCCATGCATGCCCCATCACACTGCTTTCACCTTGTTTTACAGATGATGTGGTATGCTTTGGTTAATGAGCTGTTCCACGCCTTCTCCATACTTTTTTCTTGCCATCATTCTAGTAGAGGTTGATCTTGATCCCATGTTTTTCCAGAGCTGTTCTGGCTTTTTTAGCTGTTCTTTAGCAAAGTCCAATCTAACCATTCTATTCTTGAGGCTTATGAGTGGCTTGCACCTAGCAGTGCACCCTCTGAATTTACTTTCATGCAGTTTTCTCTTTATAGTAGACTTGAATATCGATAGGCCTACACCCGTAAGAGTATTGTTCACTTGGTTGGCTGTTGTGAAGGGGTTTCTCTTCACCATGAGAATGATTCTGCAATCATCCACCATTGTTGACTTCCGTGGACATCCATGACTTTTAGCTTTGCCGAGTTCACCAGTGCTTGCTTTCTTTCTCAGTATGTACCAAACTGTAGATTTTGCCACTCGTAATACTGTAGCAATTTCTTGGATAGGTTTTTTTCTGTTTTCACAGCTTAAGCATAGCTTCTTTCACCTGCATGTAAAGCTCCTTTGACAGCATGTTGTCTGTTCACAGCAAAATCTTCCACATGCAAGCACCACACATCAAATCAACTCTAGACCGTTTATCTGCTTAATTGATAGTGGCATAACAACGGACTTGCCCACACCTGCCCATGAAATGGCCTTTGAGTCAATTGTCCAATTATTGTTGAGCTCCTTAAATGAAGAGATTATGTTAAAGAAATGCTTTAGTTGCCTCACATTCCGTTACCCCACTGAATTAAAGCTGAAAATCTGCACTTCATCTGCATCCAAGTTGTTTCATTTCAAATTAAATTAGATATTTATAGCCCTAACTGTACATGTTGGGGCCAAAACCTCATGCAAGATAAATGTAGCAAAGAGATCAGAAAGGTCTCTCATGCTAAAGAGTAAAGTTGAAAAAAATATCCTGGCATTCAAATCTCACACTGTCTATGGAAGTGAAAGAAAGTAGGCCTATCAAAGTCAGCATCTGTGCTGATCCATTAGCTTGCAGCTGGTTTATTAACCAGATGATCCCTTCCTGGTTCAGCAGTGATTTTGAAATAGGAAATGGTTTTCTTCATCACTAATGCCAAGGAACAACTGTGTAGTCTGTTATGGGAGATACTGCTGATTCTCATAGCCTACCTCGGCCAAAAGATGCGTCACAGAATCCTTAACTACGCATAAGTCTGTATGCATTGTGAATCAGTAAAGCTGATATTATTTACTCATACCATGGAACTATTTGTTAAAAGACAACTGACCTGAGAGGAATATGGAGGCTACTACATGCATTTTCTTTTAATCAGTGCACATTGCCTGGCTGTCCTGTTGATCCTCTGCCTCTAATACTTTTAGCCAAAGACGCTGAACAAGCATGCAGATCAAGTGTTTGGCTTAAGTTTTACTGCATTTGCTGTATGCCTGTTTCAGGTGTGTGATTCAGACACTACTGATGCATGAAAGATCAGCAGGACTGCCAGGCAACTAGTATTGTTTAAAACAAAATAAATATGGCAGCCTCCATATCCCTCTCTTGTCAGTTGTCCTTTAAGCAAATCATTAGCCCATAGATCTTTCATCTTCTGCCTCAACCAAAGCATAACAGTCATTCCCTTGATATTTATTAAAGGTGTAGAAAAATTACAGTTGCACATTTACCGTATGGAATGAAAGACAGGCTATTATCTTTACTGTCCTCAGATCAAGTTGCCTTCAAAGAACTAAACAAGAGGAAGCCAAATAAATGGATGCTCTCTTTCAGGGTGAGGTAGCACAAAATACTGCGGTGATACAGAAGAATGCATTGTCATCTGCAGTCTCTTGGGATGAATGTGTAAAACACAACCTGAAAACTGTATGGCATAATGGATGCCCTTGAAACCCTGCATCATCAGGCCAGCTTCTGACCTGCCTGCAATGACACAGCACCATTCACCTACTGTACAACTAGGACGATTTCTGACTTTAGAGGCCTAACTCTCCCACCTGCACAAGACACAGCAGCACCTAATTCTTATGTGACTGTCGGCAATCAATACATCATTTAACATTGTGCTGATGAATAGAAAGAGGTTGTTTAAAGGCATTGGATCCTTGATATGGAGTGCCATTACTTAGCCATACACTGAAATAATTGTAAACCGTTTGATTTTTTTTCTAGAAGATCTTATATTTTATACATGCAGAACAGCTTTCTCTACCTAGAGGTTCCCTGTGTCCTAAGGTAGGTTCCACTTATACATGTATCATTCGGTACTTCCTACTATGTTATACTGTTAAAACAGCAGTATGCCAGTGTCATTTCTATTCATATAGCACCATTAGCAGATTTACATTAACGTTACAGGTTTGCTAGATGGAGATGTTTGCCTCAGTTATACCTATTCTGCTGGTGATGTGCTTCGCATCTGCTGCCTATGACTTGTACAAGAAAGGATGAAGGGGAGGGGCAGGCTCTAATATAGAATCCAACCATGAGTCAGGCATTTCATGTGAGGAAAGTAACCCCTTCACAGCCTGACTGTTGCAAACTTTTACTGTCTGGGGGCTTATCTGTACAAAAGGTAGTTTCACATCATAGGTTATAATAAACAGACAATGTAGCAGTATGAAAATGAATCTGCAATGCAGTAAGTTTGCATTAGCTTTATGGTTGGAAGAAGTGAAATGCTGAACTCAGATGTAGATACAGATATTTTATATCTAGTTAAGGTTCTGCATCCATACTGTGGCTTTTCAGTTAAATATGAAACATACAAGATACACTTACTTAGTAAATTAGTGTTTGTAGTGGTATGTTTGAGTATTTTTGTTTTGTCTTCTGCTTTATCTCACTTACCTTTGAACCATTCTTGAGTCTTCACGTTGTTTAGACCTATGTTGCTTTCTAGTTGAGCTCTAATTTCTTTCAGTGCAGATGCCAATTCCAGGCCAGGCATCTCTCCCAGCTGCTGTGTGGTGATCTGACTGCTTTGTATCTGATTGAGCAGCTCCTCTACATCCTCTTGGTGACTTGAACACAGATGGCCCACTTCGTCCTGCAGAGCTTGCACTTTTCTTCCAACCTGCTCACTCTCTAGGCTGCAGTCCTGCAGGTATTGCCTCATTGCTCGCTCACCAGCCAAGGCTTCTGCTTTCAGTCTCTCCTTTTCTTGAGTTTTCATCCTCAGCATCTCAATGTCTTCACTAAGCCGATTTTTTTCCAGCTGTTCTTGGCTGTTCTCAGAGCTGATTGTCAGGAGACTGTCACGCATGTCTTGGATCTCCCTTTCATATAGTTGGCCGATGGCAGAGATGCCAGCTTGCTGTTTTCTAAGTTCGTTAGCCTCTTCTTGTAAGCTTTGATTTTGCTCTTCCAGTCTCCGCACTTTCTCTATATAGCCAGCAAACCTGTCATTCAGTCCTTGCAAGGCCTCCTTTTCATCCCGTGGCCCATTTAAGGGCTCAGGACTGTCAGCATAAGAATGGGCACTCCGTCGACTCCGAGTATGGGACTGGAAGCTGCTACTGCCACTGTGGGTGAGGGAGACAGAACTAGACCGAAGATAGGCATCTCCTGCAGGTCTGCGGTAAGTGACTGGACCCATAGAGCGGTCCATGCTGAAGCTAAGCATGATGAGGCGATGGAGACAACAGGAGGTCACAAAGGGAGGCAAGGAGTCAAAAATGAAAGAAATGTGATGACAGAGTTAAGGAAAAGTCACATGCAGAGAGGATTAAAGAAAAGAAAACCAGGCAGATAGCAAATCAGAAATGAAAAGAACTAAAAACACCACACAGTAGCTGTCCTGGATTTGATGCACACACTCACACCCACAGTGGTGAGGGAGATGCAGGGCACTGCGGCAGATAGAGGACAGCATCAGCTTTTATACTGCAGCAAACTTCTCAACTCAGCAAAGCAGAGACACCACCCCTGCATCACACTCATCATTTTACACGCTGACTCTGAGCGAGCACAGCATCCCAGAGTGACATCCCAGCACAGCATCAGCTCTATCTACAGGACTCTGCATGAAGGAATGCACACATGCACAAGGCACTGTCGTCAATCTGTGTTCAAAAGCTGCTTACACTTCACATTACATCCCTTAATGCAATATTTTAAGATGAATGCATTATCGTCAATACTTCCTCATAAGCTAAAAATAAAACTGTAAACAAGGTATAATAGCTGTATAATAAAAACAGCTGATTTAATGAGGCTGCAAAAACTAGTAAAACGGCATTTGATGTATAGAGACCTAAATGAGTCATTTTTCACCTGAGCATTCACAACTATGAATCCTAATTGTAGATTGGTTGTTATGGGTTAAATCAAACTGTATGTGGCTGTTTTTGCATTATTGGACAGTATAAGCATGAGGTCTTCTTTATTAGAGCAATAAAACGAAAGACATATCCTGGCATCTCTGCTCTCAAACAATGTAAGCTTACCACACACCACTCAGTAAAGACGTGATTGATCCTTTGGTGGACAGACGATTGTATATGACTGATCAATGCAATGGACACTGATGCTCTATAAGTTTTATTACAAATGGATGTTGCTATTGAACTTGAATTAAATGTACTAAATGGATGTACAGTAGGTTTTAACCTAAATCAATTTGTCAGCTTGTGTATCTAAAATACTTTATGACCAATAAAGCCTATACACAAACTCAATTTTGATTGACTATTGATTGGCCAATTTTACCACCTCCATATAGAATAAGAGCATACCTACACAATTCAAAGAATTAAGAATCTGTTAGCCCTCATACTACATGGAGGTGGTAAAATTGGTCAGTGATTGGCCAATAAAAATTGCATGTGTGTATGCACCTTAACACTGACTGTCACAGGAGCTCTAGTGGCTGACCGCACTTAGCCTTCTAAACGGTGCCAGCGCACAGATCGTGCGAACTCTGGTCGCAGTCAATGCGCAGGAACCGTTAAGAATTAGCCGCGGACAACTCAGAAGGGAGCCTGTGAGACACGGGTGATTACCACTTCACCCACTGGTTCAGAGTAAACTGCCACCACCGCGGTTATCATGGGACCGTGGGGCCCACTAACTGACTGACTAATCCTGCGAATAAAACGGTTAAACACACGATATCCTGTCTAGCCAACAACAAACAAACAGTAGCGTATCTTCAGAGACCCGGGATCATTTCTGTGTGTGCTGATAAGCAGGGTAGCGGAAAGTGAATGACTTGGAGAAAGTCGTTTATTCACGCAATATAAATAATTAATATATACAGACAATTATGAAAATCAACAATTATGAAAACAGTAATAGCCAGTATGAAAAATAAAAGAAGGGAGAAAAATACTTAGTTCCTGGAAAGATGTCCTTATTGTGGGAAGAATCATAAAGTCCTTGGTTTCAAAGTCCAGAGTTCAGAGTTCAGACCAGGTGGATGCCAGCATATCCTCAAGCTGGCATCTGATGAGTGCAAGATGTTTCAGTGTGGAGGACTCTGAGTTTTGGCTCCTCTCCCATTCTTATGCCCCTGATTCAGTAGGAGGAAGTGAGGGCGGGCCCACACACCCCCTTAGAACATGAGATGAGTCCTGCCCTTGTCCTGGAGACCAGAAATCATGCCTTAACCATATATGGGCTCTATCTCACAGAACCGTACAGGTCAGGGCAGATTTACTAATATTTTCAGATCTGCCTCGATGTACCCAGCAGTCTGATACCAAACATGAGGGGTGGGACCCCTGTGGTACCATTAGGGCACTGTTGGACTGCCTAACGGGCAGTCTTTACCTCAGAAGGTTCTGAAATGTGCTCAGAACCAACGCCAGGCAGGGCCCTACCTGCTCTGTTAGTTTGGAGGGTCTGCCAGCCTGGCAACACAGAAAATATGATACATATAGCAGTTTATGGAATATGAGAGACCCCTGGGATTTATACCAGGTCATTCTCAGGCAAAGGTTCTTTGAAGTTGGCAGCAGCAAGCCACATGTCGGCTCCCTGCTGGGAAAAGGAGTCGGAGTGTCTGAGTTCCCTCACTCTAAATTGGTTCTGTCATGGTGTTTGTCACCTTATACCTGATGGATGGGCCATCAGCACAGCTTGAAGCCAGGGACTCTCTGGGCCCAGGCTCATTAGCATATCAAAAGAGCCATCCTGCAGTTAAGGTGATGCTATTCCTCTGCTAAGAAGGGACTGCAGACCTCCTACACAATAAATCCAGATTCTATCGATTTGAAGCGCAATCGACGCAGAGAATCGAGTGCGATCGCTTTTCTTCACGGGCGGTTACAGGACGCGCCTGCGTCCCCGCAATCGTCCGTGACAGCCCCCCCCCTTGTCCGTGGCTTAGCCACTCATCCGCAAGATGTGTGGCGGCGCCGCTAACCTGGCTGACGGGCCTCGAGTTGCCGGTACGGCGGGAAAACCTATTGGAGCCTGTGGCTCGGTTCCCCTGGACCGGTCGCGGTCGGCTACCCTCAGGGTTGACCCAACATGGACCGTTCTGGACAGGGCGTTTGCGCCACTGCAGTCGGACGTGGTGTCTGCCGGGACTGCGGACAACGGGCAGTGGGTTGGTTAGGTCAACAGCCAGCCCACGCAGGGTTCCCCTGCTGAGTGGCTGTGGACCTAAGGGAACCCCGCGGGAATCCCTGGACCTTCCCAGCTCCTGACAGACGGCACATGCCCTGCAGTAGTTGGCTACATCCCTGTTCATCCGGGGCCAATAAAACTGTTTCCGAATACCGGCGAGTGTCTTGCGGACACCCGAGTGCCCGGTCAGAGGATTACCATGTGCGGATTGCAGCACATGTCCCCTAAACGCACTCGGGACCACAAGCCACTTGGTATCGGCGTGGGATCTACCTGTAGGGGGCTGCACAGACTCACTGTACAGTCTCCCACCTTCCCAGTACACCTTGAAAGCGGCCCCGTCTGCGAGGGGCTCAGCGGCTTGCTGCCTGAGCACCTCCAGGCTTGGGTCACTTTGTAGTGCGGCTGAGAATATGGCGCTGTCAGTTTCAGCCAACTGGCTCATGTCACACGAGGCCAGCGGCTGAAAGGTCTCATCCCTGCGGTCAGAGGAGGGGGAGGAGGCCGGAACCCCCTCCACCTGTCCTGAGCTCGGGTTCTGAGCAGTGCAGCTGCGCGGTACTGCTAGCACCGGTACACTGTCAGAATGGCCCAGACGGACATTACTCAAATCATCATTGCATGCAGTAATGACATTGACAGGTATAGACATTTTTTCATTACAGACAGGTTGTACAGTAAACTCAGGTACAGTTACAGCATCATCACAACAGACAGTCTGTACATCAAACTCAGGTGCCTTTGAAGCAGGCACTATTGAACCTGGTACCCTTGAACTGGGCACATTCAACCCACCTCCCCCTGGTGCTCCCCCAAGTGTATAAAGTACCTGGTGGTGGGTGGAGAGTCCGTCTCCTTCCGTGAGCGACAAGGCGGTCGTGGCAGGTTCATAGTAGGACACAAGCTTGCCCAAATCAGTCCCTAGCAACACAGGGACTGGGAGATCCTTCATAACCCCAACAACCCTTTCGTGGACCCCTCCCACTCCCCAATCCAGCTTCACTCTTGCGTGGGCTATGTGGAAAAGGGTGCCCTCTACTCCAGTAAGGGCAAGGGATCAGCTGGAGCTGATGCTCTCCTTTGGCACAAGATGAGAGTGAACTAACGTGATGTCAGCTCCGGTGTCTCGAAATCCGGTGACAACTTTGCCGTTCACTCTAACAAGTTGCTGCTGGTCGGTTCGGTCGCGGATTTCCTTTCCGCGGGCAAACAGGACAAAATCGGATGATCCAGGCTGTGGTTCGCTGGCGGGTTGCCTCTGCTGTGGGTGAGGTGCAGGTGATGCAGATGATCCAGGTGCTGGTGGTGTCTGTCTCCGCTCCGGACAGTCGAATTTCATGTGTCCGGGCTGGCGGCAGTAGTGACAGATGACCTCTCCAGGCGCTGCAGGCCTGGGTGCAGCAGCTGCGCTGGGTGGCCTCTGTGGCGGACGGCTCACAGGGGCAGGAGGGTCTGCCGAGGTATTGGGCTGACCTCCTCTCCAGCTGGATGGGACAGTTCTGCGTGTATCAGCCACCCGGGTAGTTGCAAAAGTCTCAGCAAGGTCTGCAGCGACAGTGGCTGAAGCCGGCCTGCGTTCTAACACAAACTGTCGTACATCAGCAGGGCAAATGTTCAGAAATTGTTCCAGGACTATCAAGTCCTCCAGGACATCATAAGACCCTTTGGTGAGGCCTAGAGTCCACTGCCGGAGTGTGGTTAGCAAGCTGCTGGCCACATCTCGGTACGAATCAGAAGGCTTTTTCTGCCAGGCCCTAAACTTTTTCCGATAGGCTTCTGGCGTCAGCTGGTACTTAGTAATGATAGCGTCTTTTATAGCAGCATAATCATTATCCTTTTCCGCAGGCAATTCTGCGAAAGCATCAAGCGCTTTGTAGCGCAGCAAAGGTGTCAGATGTCTGGCCCACTGGTCTTGGGACAGACGATACTGACGGCATGCTTTTTCAAAAGACCGCAAAAACAAGTCAATGTCTGTGTCTTTTTCAATATTAGCAAACTTAAATTTTGCACTTACGGGTGGTGCAGCTCCTTCAGCAGGGAGGCTGGGCGGTGAACTCCGGCTGGCCTGTTGCACTTTTGCCATGTTTAGCTCATGCTGTCGTTGGCGCTCCCGTTCTCGCTCAGCGGCATCCCTCTCCACGTGGCGTTCAGCAGCAGCAGCAGCAGCAGCAGCAGCAGCAGCAGCTTTGCGTTCTGCAGATTGGCGTTCCCGCTCCTCGCGGGCTTCCATGTACTGCATGTACTTGTCCAGGTCAGTCTCCATCAGCTTTTGTAATGCCTGCTGCATTACCGGGTCAGCACCCCTGGACAGTCCAGTACTGGCCAGTTCCGGGCGAGTAATGTCAGAAACTCTGGGATTGGGGTCCATACTGACAGTCTCTGGCGTAACTGTTGCAACAGGGCCCGCAGGATGCTCAACCTCTGTACGCCTAAGATCTTCAGCCTCTGGTTCCCCTTGATTGTCAGATGGGCTGGTATCCACCTCAGCGGACACTCCCGGCTCCCGCAGTTGCTGGGTATCCCATCTGGACAAGTCGGCTATCAGGTCCCGTTTTGTCTTGCGGAGGATGCCAATGCCCCTCTCTTCGCAAAGATTTTCCAGGTCTGCTAGGCACATGTTCTGGTAGTTCCCGGACATTTCCATGCCAAATAAAATAAAACTTTTGGGGAGGGGTACTGGCTACACAGTCTCTCTGTATATATAAAAAATATATTGCCTTCCAGCTACACCAACGAATTAGTTCGTTTCTCGATAGCGCTAGCGCTATCGCAGATACTTTCAGCACAACACAGGTCTCACCGCTGCCTACCACTGTCACAGGAGCTCTAGTGGCTGACCGCACTTAGCCTTCTAAACGGTGCCAGCGCACAGATCGTGCGAACTCTGGTCGCAGTCAATGCGCAGGAACCGTTAAGAATTAGCCGCGGACAACTCAGAAGGGAGCCTGTGAGACACGGGTGATTACCACTTCACCCACTGGTTCAGAGTAAACTGCCACCACCGCGGTTATCATGGGACCGTGGGGCCCACTAACTGACTGACTAATCCTGCGAATAAAACGGTTAAACACACGATATCCTGTCTAGCCAACAACAAACAAACAGTAGCGTATCTTCAGAGACCCGGGATCATTTCTGTGTGTGCTGATAAGCAGGGTAGCGGAAAGTGAATGACTTGGAGAAAGTCGTTTATTCACGCAATATAAATAATTAATATATACAGACAATTATGAAAATCAACAATTATGAAAACAGTAATAGCCAGTATGAAAAATAAAAGAAGGGAGAAAAATACTTAGTTCCTGGAAAGATGTCCTTATTGTGGGAAGAATCATAAAGTCCTTGGTTTCAAAGTCCAGAGTTCAGAGTTCAGACCAGGTGGATGCCAGCATATCCTCAAGCTGGCATCTGATGAGTGCAAGATGTTTCAGTGTGGAGGACTCTGAGTTTTGGCTCCTCTCCCATTCTTATGCCCCTGATTCAGTAGGAGGAAGTGAGGGCGGGCCCACACACCCCCTTAGAACATGAGATGAGTCCTGCCCTTGTCCTGGAGACCAGAAATCATGCCTTAACCATATATGGGCTCTATCTCACAGAACCGTACAGGTCAGGGCAGATTTACTAATATTTTCAGATCTGCCTCGATGTACCCAGCAGTCTGATACCAAACATGAGGGGTGGGACCCCTGTGGTACCATTAGGGCACTGTTGGACTGCCTAACGGGCAGTCTTTACCTCAGAAGGTTCTGAAATGTGCTCAGAACCAACGCCAGGCAGGGCCCTACCTGCTCTGTTAGTTTGGAGGGTCTGCCAGCCTGGCAACACAGAAAATATGATACATATAGCAGTTTATGGAATATGAGAGACCCCTGGGATTTATACCAGGTCATTCTCAGGCAAAGGTTCTTTGAAGTTGGCAGCAGCAAGCCACATGTCGGCTCCCTGCTGGGAAAAGGAGTCGGAGTGTCTGAGTTCCCTCACTCTAAATTGGTTCTGTCATGGTGTTTGTCACCTTATACCTGATGGATGGGCCATCAGCACAGCTTGAAGCCAGGGACTCTCTGGGCCCAGGCTCATTAGCATATCAAAAGAGCCATCCTGCAGTTAAGGTGATGCTATTCCTCTGCTAAGAAGGGACTGCAGACCTCCTACACAATAAATCCAGATTCTATCGATTTGAAGCGCAATCGACGCAGAGAATCGAGTGCGATCGCTTTTCTTCACGGGCGGTTACAGGACGCGCCTGCGTCCCCGCAATCGTCCGTGACACTGACTAACTAGTGATTACCCACATACACAAACTATGCCTTGCCACTATACCAAGCAGCACAGGTAGCAGTGTAATACGTACCTGCTACAGTGCTGTGGTTCTCCTCCTTGCATTGCAGCCGTACACACTCTTTGCTTCTGTCTTCCGGCTCCCGATCATGTGACTTGCATCGGTCATGTGATCAGAAGCCGGCAAATATCAGCTCCATGCTGCTATGCATGAAAGTGAAGAGAGGGAGGAGGAGCGGGCACTCACGTCCCAACCCTCCGTAATCACATCAACCACTCATATTGTTTAGTAATCAGTTATTATGCAAACTAAATGTGTCCATTAACTGATAATTTTTATGAAATTATGATTTAGTAAATTAGAAGTTATTGATTGGAAATTATCGTATTTATCCAACAACGGTACAATTTTATTTGAGATAAGATCAGATACAATCATTCAAATCTGCCAGGAGGAACAATATATATATATAGAGAGAGAGAGAGAGAGAGGGGAAGGTAGCTAATTGGGCATTTTAAGGCCTCATTGATCTAGGGGCTTGATCATATAGGTACAGATAGATGTCTTGTAGTTGCGAAAGGTGGCAAGAATACTGTATGCAGCAACTGCTCTCAACCTGATATGTGTCAGACTGCAGTGTTTTTTTCTGTAGTGAACAATTGAAGTTCATAGCAGAAATTCGGTTATAGAGTGGCAAAGTGACTGATCTAGCTACCTCATAACCACAGATAGCTGGTCAACAATTTGTCTTGCAAATTCCAGCAAAACCACTAATGTAAACAAAACCTAAGATAGGGTGAATGACAAACCTCGAAAACAGATATAATCAGCAAATCAGTCCAGGAAAACCAAAAGTCAGACAGGTAAGCATCTTCTGAGAGAGAGAGAGAGAGAGAGAGAGAGAGAGAGAGAGAGAGAGAGAGAGAGAGAGAGAGAGAGAGAGAGATAGATAAATATGCATAGAGATTGGATGTTCAGTCCTGTATGTATGTGCCCACGTTTAGCTGCCTTACCTACTAATTATTTAAGGGGAACCTGAAGCCAGAGGAATATGGAGCCTGCCAAATTTGTTTCCTTTTAAACAATACCAGTTACCTGACAGCATTGCTGATCATTCTGGCAGCAGTAGTGTCTGACTAACACACAAGAAACATCTGATCTGTATGCTTGTTCAGCATACCTCACAACTTTCTGAGATAAGAAAGAATCCATTAAACATTTTTTTTGTAGAAAAATAGTTATATGTTTATGAATACAGATCTGTGTCAGTCTTAAAGAGGGACAAATGAGGGAGAAAAGGGGACAGAGGGATCTGGTACCCAAAGAGGGACTGTCCCTCCAAAAGAGAGATAGTTGGGAGATATGTTGTTTAGTGTCTATGGCAAAATATTTTAAGAGATAGAGGATCATCAACAGGACAACTAGGCAATATGTATTGTTTAAAATTAAACAAATATTGCAGCCTGCATATCCCTCTCACTTCAGATTCCCTTAAAGGCTACTGTGGAAAGTTGTGGATTTTTATTTCACTGAAATTCACTGCTAGTTTTTTGTAAAACACCCATGTAACGGTCCCGTGGGAAGGATGAGCTTTCCTCCTCCATCTGGTGGCACCCTAGATTCTAGCACAGACATATGCAGAACACTGACCAGGGTTCTCTCAGTAACTGCCTGCTCACACATACAACACCCTGCTTTCATAACAATGCTGAATGTTTGCAAGCCATCCCTGTGTTATGACACATATCATTGTAACTTTGGATTGCTAAAAAGTGAGTGAAATAATAATAATAATAATGCACAGGAGCATAGCAATATGGGTTGCAGAGGTTGCGACCGCATCGGGGCCCTTGGGGCAGAGGGGCCATGAGGGGCCTTCCCTCAACTTCAGTATTAGCTCTCTATTGGTCCGGTGCTCATAATAATCACGTCTATAGATACTTTGAATAGTGGTGATCATAAACAAGCTTTTCCCTGTCCCCTTCTTGCACCTCTGACATTGTAGTTGCCATTGGCAGGTTTTGGTGCGTCGTATCAATTGTTATGTATAGAGTGCTTGGGGGCCCCATTGTAAAACTTGCATCGGGGCCCACAGCTCCTTAGCTACGCCACTGATAATGCAGTTGTAATCATGTGACTATAGTACTGTAGGTATTTGATTGTGAGCCTCTCTGAGGGATAGTGTAATGGAACGCGGAAAAGCCGCCGCGTTTACTGACAGCAAGGCGGCTGATTCCGCGTCCAGTGCGGCAGTTTGCACGCAGCAGCGTGCGTCTGGTGTGGCTGGGTCTGTTAGTTCACACAGATTGAGAAATACGCGCGCGCGCGCGCTGAGAGGCAGAACCTTTATGACAGCCAAGGAGGGATCAGCTGACCATGTTGGTCAGCTGACCTCAGAGCAAGTGACTATTGGTCAATCACTGATGGGTGGCGCCGGAGAGCGCTGCTCTATATATAGTCACTGCTGGTCAGTCTCAAGTTGTCTGCCGTTGCGAACACTTACGTGGAAGCACTCAGACCTTAGTCAGATCCTACAGTGTTTTAGAACCAGGAGGACCTGGGAATTCACACTGAGCCAGATTACTTCTGTTTATCATTGTGTTATACTTCAGACTAGTTCCAGGGTGTCGAGACCACAGACCTCACACCCAAGATCAGGGACTTTGTGTTATCATTCTGTTATACTTCAGACTAGTTCCAGGGTGTCAAGACCACGGACCTCACACCCAAGACTAGGGATACTGTGTACCATCATATTATACTCCAGACTAGTTCCAGGGTGTAGAGACCACAGACCTCACACCCAAGACTAGGCATTGTTTGATATATGTTATGACCTACTGCTTTTCTGACTATCCTTCTGCTTTCTGATTCGGTACCTACGCATATCTGATTATCTGTTGCCAACCCTGCCTGCCTTTGGATACCGAATCAGCCTTCTGTCTCTGTACCTTGTCTGTCCGTGTGTTGCCGACCTGGCTTGCCCGACCTTGAGAGCTACCTCTCTCCTTAAGAGATAGTCTCCAGACCTGCTAGTGACATCCACCTTTCAGGTGTCACTCACTCACAGGTCCTTCCTACTTTCAGCCTGGGACTCCACCCCTTTGGAGGTCTCAGGCTGCTGGAAGGTTTTTGCACTTCTCAGAAGGCAGTATCGCCCATACTACCAAAGACCACCTGCTCCTCGGGTGGTCTTACTCAAAGTCATTACTGTTGCACCAAACACTCACACTATATAGGTGTCCAGAGGTTAGTTATACTTGGATTATCGGTGATTCTGCAGATCATCAATAATCGGGTATATATCTGTATTCTTGGTGATACTGCAGATCACCAATAATCAGATTCTCTCTGTGTGCTGACACCGATCGTTACAGAATGCCAGACCAAAACCAAATGGACGCACTTAACAGCCGTCTGGATGCACTCACCACCTCGGTGGAAAATTTCATCCAAGTGCTGGACAGTCATCAGACCCAGATCAACGCTTTGTCTGGGTCTGCACAAGTCCTACAGACGGCTGTGAATATAGTGCGATCTCCTCCAGGTACAGACTTACGTATGCCTGTGCCCGAAAAGTTTTCTGGTCACAGATCTGACTTTCAGAACTTTAGAAATCGAGTGTTATCGTACTATGAGTTGAGACCTAATTCATCGGGAACCGTGGCACAGAGTATTACGTTCATTAAGACTCTGTTGTCAGGGGATTCCCAGACTTGCGCATATAGTCTCCAGACAGGGAATGAGGCCCTAGCCTCGGTTGAGGAATTTTTCAAAGCTATGGCTATAATTTATGATGATCCGGACATTGCCTCTACCGCTGAGCGGAAGCCCAAGACTTTGCGGCAGGGCAGAGATCCGGTTAAAGTTTACGCAGCTGAGTTCAGAAAATGGGCAGTTTCGGCTAGATGGGGGTCATTCGCACTTCTGGACTGTTTCTTGTCAGGGTTGTCAGATGCGGTATCTGATCTAATGCTGGGTCATCCTGAGCCAAAGTCTGTTGATGAGGCCATTTCATTGGCAGTCAGGGTTGATCGTCGCCTACGTTACCAAAAACAGACTCGGAGTAGAAACAATGTGAGATATGTTTCCTACGCCTCTCCTCCACCCGTTTCACCTCCACCAGAACCAATGCAGATTGGTCGGTCAAAATTGTCCCGGGTGGAGCAGAATCGCAGAAAAACAGAACAGCTCTGTCTATACTGTGCAGAGGAGGGTCACAGAGTGCAGAATTGTCCCAAGAAGTCGGGAAACGCTGCCGCCTCGGTGTAGTCGGAGGTAATACCCTAGGCGCGCAGTCTTTACCTCTAGACGATAAACGTTTGCTCCTCCCTTGTACTATATCTTGGGAAGATCAAACAAAGGCCACTGAGGCCTTCATCGACTCTGGCTCAGCAGCCAATTTTATGGATTACGAATTTGCTAAGAAATTGGGGATTCCTATTTCCCCTTTGAATCAACGGATTCTGGTCACTGCAGTGGACGACTCTCCTCTGCAGAGTAAATACCCTCTGTCTCAGACCCCAGAGTTAAGGGTTACGGTGGGGGTGTTACATAAAGAGAATCTACAGTTTCTGGTCTTGTCGATGACGACTTCCACGATCATTCTTGGTATGCCATGGTTACAACTTCACTCTCCTCAGATCAATTGGGCTTCAGGTCAGCTAACGAGCTGGTCTACCCATTGTCATCATCATTGTTTAGCGAAGGTAACCTTGGGTAACACCAAGATTCAGGTGGAAGGTTTGCCAAGCCAGTATTCAGAATTTGCGGACGTGTTTAGTCCCAAGTCAGCAGATAAACTTCCTCCTCACCGTCCTTTTGATTGTCCCATTGATCTCAGGTCTGGTTGTATGCCCCTAGAGGTCATCTCTATAATTTATCTGGGCCAGAGAAATTAGCTATGCAAGAATACATCCGAGAAAACTTAGCTAAAGACTTTATTCGTCCCTCTCGGTCACCAGCAGGGGCAGGATTCTTTTTTGTGAAAAAGAAGGATGGAGGCCTCCGTCCATGCATTGATTATCAGGGTTTAAATAAGATTATGGTAAAAAATCGTTACCCTTTGCCTTTAACCACTTGATGACTCAGCCTTTACCCCCCCCCCCCTTAAGGACCAGCGCTGTTTTAGCAGATCTGTGCTGGGTGGGCTCTACAGCCCCCTGCACAGATCAAACACCAGGCAGAGCGACCAGATCGCCCCCCTTTTTTCCCCACTATGGGGATGATGTGCTGGGGGGGTCTGATCGCTCCTGCCTGCGTGTGGCTGGCAGGGGGGGGGGGCACCTCAAAGCCCCCTCCACCGCAGGATTCCCCCTCTCCCTCTCCTCCCTCCCTTCCCCGAGAGATCGGAGGCTGCACAGGAACGGATCTGTCCTGTGCAGCCTCTAACAGGCTCCTGCCTGTCATGTGACAGCGATCCCCGGCCGCTGATTGGCCGGGGATCGCTGATCTGGTACAACGCTGCTACTGTTAGCAGCGTTGTACAAATGTAAACAAAGCGGATTATTTCCTCTTGTGTTTACATTTAGCCTGCGAGCCGCGATCGGCGGCCCGCAGGCTATTCACGGAGCCCCCCGCCGTGAATTGACAGGAAGCAGCCGCTCGCGCGAGCGGCTGCTTCCTGATTAATTAGCCTGCAGCCGGCGACGCAGATCTGCGTCGCTGGTCCTGCAACTGCCACTTTGCCGACGCGCGTTATGAGTGTGCGGTCGGCAAGTGGTTAACCACCCTGGCGTTACACTAAAATTGCCAGGGTGGTTTTTGTTTTGTTTTTTTTCTTCTGAATCATTGTAGCTAACTTTCAGTTAGGTAATGTAGCTAACTTTCAGTTAGCTACATGATTCACCACTAGAGGGCGCATCTGCCCATCTAGTCTGATCGCCGCCGGCTTTTACAGCAAGCAGAAAATCCCGTTGTAAATGGGATTTTCTGCTTGGCTTCCCTCGTCGACCCTGGCGACGATCGGGATGACGTCATCGACGTCATCCACGTCATGGCGTCGGGGGGTGTCCGATCCAGCCCCATAGTGTAGCCTGGCAATGATTGGCCAGGCTGTGCAAGGGGTCTGAGCGGGGGGAGGCTCCCTTACGCCGCCGCTAGCGGCGAATCGCCGCGGAGCGGCGGCGATCATACCTCACACGCAGCTAGCAAAGTGCTAGCTGCGTGTATGAAAAAAAAATGATCAAAATCGGCCCACAGGGGCCGGAGATATCCACTGCGGCAGTAATGGACGAGCTGAGCTCGTCATTACCGCTAAGGTGGTTAATTGACGATTTGTTTACCCAGGTCACCAATGCTAAGATTTTCTCAAAGCTGGATTTGAGGGGTGCATACAACCTTGTGCGTATCAGGGACGGTGATGAATGGAAGACGGCCTTTAACACACCCGACGGGCATTATGAGTACCTAGTGATGCCCTTCGTGTTGTGTAACGCCCCGGCCGTCTTCCAAGAGCTGATTAACGAGGTGTTCAGAGAAGTGTTGGGCAAATTCGTCTTGGCGTACTTAGACGATATACTGATTTTCTCATCCAACCTCTCAGAACACAGGAAACATGTTGGGTTTGTGTTACGGAAGTTGAGACAGAATATGCTGTCTGCTAAATTGGAAAAATGCATTTTCGAAGTGACCTCTGTCGCCTTTCTGGGGTACATAATCTCAGCCTCTGGCCTCTCTATGGACCCTGGAAAGGTTTCAGCTGTCTTGGAATGGCCTCAGCCTGTGGGACTGAAGGCTCTCCAGAGATTCCTGGGGTTCGCCAACTACTACAGGAGGTTCATAAAAGGGTACTCTACGGTGATCTCGCCTCTCACCAGTCTCACCAAGAAAGGGGCAGATACTCACCACTGGTCCCCAGAGGCCCATGCTGCTTTCTCCACTCTGAAGAAATTGTTCTGTTCTGCACCCATATTGAGACATGTAGACGTCACCTTTCCTTTTATCGTGGAGGTAGATGTATCAGAGGTATGGGTAGGGGCTGTGCTGTCTCAGCGTTCCGGTTTACAGGGAAAACTGCATCCTTGTGCCTATTTTTCCCGTAGGTTTTCACCCGTAGAGAAAAACTACGATATAGGCAATCGGGAACTTCTAGCCATCAAGTTGGCCTTTGAGGAATGGCGACATTGGCTAGAAGGGGCAGAACACAGCATTACTGTTTACACCGACCACAAAAATTTGGAATACATTGAGGGCGCTAAGACACTTAGCCCCCGACAGGCCTGGTGGTCGTTATTTTTCTCAAGATTCAGATTTGTAATCACGTATACCCCTGGTAGTAAGAACATCAAGGCTGGTGCTTTATCCAGGTGTTTTGAGCCCGAGACAGCACAGCCCTCAGACCCTGAGACCATTATACCTCAGAAGGTGGTCCTGGCCATAGCCGGCCTTTGATATGAACGCCCGGAGCAGTCGCTCAGGGCGCCAGCTTCCAAGGGGGCGCCTATAGCTGGTTACCAATACTGAGGGCACCTACACCTGATTTCCTATACTGAGGGCACCTATAGCTTTACTGAGGGCTCCAACACCTGGCTACCTTTACTGAGGGCTCCAACACCTGGCTACCTATACTGGAGGCACCTACACCTGGCTACCTATGGGGGGATGGAGACCTTCAACTGACTTCCTATACTGGGGGCACCTACGCTTGGCAACCTAAATTGAGGGCACCTATACATGAGATCCTATACTGGGGGCACCTATACCTGGCTACCTATCTATACTGAGTCTGAGGGTGTTTTTGGGGGAGGGGGGCGCACTGCGGCTATAAGGCGTGGTGCAAATTCTAAGTGCTGTGCTATCATTCTAAATGGGGGGAAGGTGGTTAACTGTCCCACTGATTGTTTTTATTAATATTCCTAAAAGGTTCTACCCTTCATTTTTAAGTGTATTTGGGGGGGGGGGGGCACAAAAATCAGGTTTCGCTCAGGGCGCTGTGAAACCTAAGGACGGCCCTGGTCCTGGCAGCCACTGAGACCTGGAAAGACTGGACTGTCACTCTGAGTCCATTTCAACAGGATGTTCCAGAGGGGAAGCCAGAGGGGGTCATGTTTGTACCATTGCCTTTTCGCCTACAACTGTTGCAGCTGTTTCATTCCCACAAGAATGCAGGGCATCCGGGGGCCACCAGAACTCAGGATCTAATTGCTAGATGTGCTTGGTGGCCGTCATTGGCAACAGACTGTAAGGACTATGTAAGAGAGTGTGCAGTGTGTGCTAGGAGAAAACCCTCCCGTCAGGCACCTGTTGGAACATTGCAGCCTTTACCAGTTCCGAGTGAACCTTGGACCCATTTGTCCATGGATTTTGTGGGCGAACTCCCCAGGTCTGAGGGCATGACAGTCATTTGGGTGGTAGTCGATCGATTCAGTAAGATGGCTCATTTTGTCCCCCTGAAAGGACTCCCCTCGGCCCAGGAATTGGCTGATCTCTTCATCCAGCACATTTTCCGGCTGCATGGCATTCCGGAAAATATAGTGTCAGATCGGGGAGTCCAATTTGTATCTAAGTTTTGGAGGGCATTCTGCCATAAGTTAGACATGGATCTTTCTTTTTCATCAGGCTACCACCCACAGACCAATGGCCAGACCGAAAGAGTCAATCAGTCCCTGGAACAGTTTCTGAGATGTTATGTTGCAGATGCACAAACCGACTGGGTAAAATTTTTGCCGTTTGCAGAATTTGCACACAACAATCTGAAAAGTTCCTCTTCAGGATTTTCCCCATTTCAGGTGGTGACAGGAAGGTCACCTAAGTTTGCCCCATTGCCAGTGGCTTCTACTCCGTTTCCAGCCCTGGAGAATTGGCAGAAGTCCTTAAAACAGATTTGGGGAATGGTTAAAGGAAATTTGGGGAGGGCTTTTCAGAACCAGAAGAAACAGGCTGACAGGAGACGTTCCATAGAATGGGAATTTTTTCCAGGGGATTTGGTCTGGGTGTCCACACAACATTTGGCTCTAAAGCAACTGTCACCCAAACTAGGCCCTAGATTTGTGGGTCCTTTTCCAGTGACCCAAAAAATCAATAATGTCGCCTATGCCATTGATCTCCCTACCAGCATGCGAGGTGTGAGATCATTCCATGTGTCCTTACTCAAGCCGGCGGTACACATGGATTCCGCTCCCCCCCCCCCCTGTGTTGATTGATGACCAACCTGAGTATGAGATTGAAAAGATTCTGGACTCACGGCTTGTGCAGAACTCCGTGCAGTATTTGGTTCACTGGAAAGGATATGGCATAGAGGAGAGAACTTGGGTGCCAGACTGTCGTATGCACGCAGAGGAATTGAAGAAGGAATTCCATGACTTGCACCCTGGAAAGCCTGGTGGGAAGTGTCCGGAGTCCACTCCTTGGGGGGGTACTGTAATGGAACGTGGAAAAGCCGCCGTGTGTACTGACAGCAAGGCGGCTGATTCCGCGTCTGGTGTGGCTGGGTCTGTTAGTTCACACAGATTGAGAAATACGCGGAGAGGCAGGACCTTTATGACAGCCGAGGAAGGATCAGCTGACCATGTTGGTCAGCTGACCTCAGAGCAAGTGACTATTGGTCAATCACTGATGGGTGGCGCCGGAGAGCACTGCTCTATATATAGTCACTGCTGGTCAGTCTCAAGTTGTCTGCCGTTGTGAACACTTACGTGGAAGCACTCAGACCTTAGTCAGATCCTACAGTGTGTTAGAACCAGGAGGACCTGGGAATTCACACTGAGCCAGATTACTTCTGTTTATCATTGTATTTCAGACTAGTTCCAGGGTGTCAAGACCACGGACCTCACACGCAAGATTAGGGACTTTGTGTTATCATTGTGTTATACCTCAGACTAGTTCCAGGGTGTCGAGACCACGGACCTCACACCCAAGATCAGGGACTTGGTGTTATCATTCTGTTATACTTCAGACTAGTTCCAGGGTGTCGAGACCACGGACCTCACACCCAAGATCAGGGACTTTGTGTTATCATTCTGTTATACTTCAGACTAGTTCCAGGGTGTCAAGACCACGGACCTCACACCCAAGACTAGGGATACTGTGTACCATCATATTATACTCCAGACTAGTTCCAGACCTCACACCCAAGACTAGGCATTGTTTGATATATGTTATGACCTACTGCTTTTCTGACTATCCCTCTGCTTTCTGATTCGGTACCTACGCATATCTGATTATCTGTTGCCAACCCTGCCTGCCTTTGAATACCGAATCAGCCTTCTGTCTCTATACCTTGTCTGTCCGTGTGTTGCCGACCTGGCTTGCCCGACCTTGAGAGCTACCTCTCTCCTTAAGAGATAGTCTCCAGACCTGCTAGTGACATCCACCTTTCAGGTGTCACTCACTCACTCACTCACAGGTCCTTCCTACTTTCAGCCTGGGACTCCACCCCTTTGGAGGTCTCAGGCTGCTAGAAGGTTTTTGCACTTCTCAGAAGGCAGTATCGCCCATACTGCCAAAGACCACCTGCTCCTCGGGTGGTCTTACTCAAAGTCATTACTGTTGCACCAAACACTCACACTATATAGGTATCCAGAGGTTAGTTATACTTGGATTATCGGTGATTCTGCAGATCATCAATAATCGGGTATAAATCTGTATTCTTGGTGATACTGCAGATCACCAATAATCAGATTCTCTCTGTGTGCTGACACCGATCGTTACAGATAGTTAGTGACAAGACTATATGTACAGCACTGAAGAAGATGTCAACTTTATATAATGCTAAATAATAACAACAACAATGTGCAGTACCTACAATGAAAGGTTTTTTTTTCTTAAAAAACATACAGGTGGCCTTTGATTTATTACAAAAAGTTCTCAATGCAGGTAGGAGAGATAACATCCTTGCCCTTGACATGAACAAGGGATTCTGCAAGAGGGGGATTAGATTTCTGTCCTGATTTGCAGAGTCCCTCCCCCATGTCATGTACCATGTGGGCAAGTATTATTCAGGCAGAGGAGGCCCACGTTGTTCTGGTAATACCAATCTAGGGTGCAGAGGGTTATAAAAGAGCTTCGGGGGGGGGGGGGGGGGTGTTTTTTTCATCATTTATTTAATAAATAGTAATAAAAAATATTTAAAAATACAACAGTACCATTCTGAAATAAGTAATATGTCTTATCAACAGGGTGAAGCAGGTGATAAACATAAATGGTTAATGAGATGCTAATTATTCAGTCTTGCATACAGATTGAAAACAGATTCGATGCAGCTTGGAATTGAAGGAATTGGGCCCATCAGAATTGGCAGAAAATTATGGTAATTCATTTGGCCTTGTTCCAAGCTGCACAAAATTAGCATTTCATTTGCATCTCTTTGGCAATCTCTAATGATAAGTGTGAGGCCTGGAACCCACTAGGAATAGCTGTAGCGCTTTAAAATCGCTACAACGCTGTATGCAGCGATTCCTAGGGTGATTGCAGTCGAGATTCCTTGGCACTTGGAAGTGCTGTACAACGATTTGCAATTCGTTGTTTTTTTTTAAAATAAAACGTTATTATACATACCCGGCGTCCTACTTCCATCCGTAGCCCTGCCCACTAAAGGAAGAGGTCCTAGGTGCTTCTCTAGGACCAGAGAAGCGCCTGCGACCACTTTCTTTAGGGGCGGAGCTACGAATGCAAGAAGGAAATCAAGACACCGGATAAGTATTTAAAGTTTTATTTTAATTGTGATCGCTTGGCCCCCCAATGCGCCGCATAATCGCTTTGATAAGCGATTTACACAGCGCTTACATACTTTGCATTAAAGTGAACCTAAAGCCTCGAAAAAAAAATTAGATTAACTCACCTGGGGCTTCCCTCAGCCCCCTGCAGCCGATCGGTGCCCTCGCAGCTCCGCTCCGATGCTTCTGGACCCGTCGGCGAACACTTCCGGTTTGGCCGTCACCGGCCGACAGGCATGGTAACGCGAGTGATTGTTCGCGTTCCCAGCCTGTATATCACCCCCTATGCTGCTATTGCGGCCTCCTGGCCGCACTCAAAATGCTGCTTGTCCTGCGGATTGCAATTACCCCTAATCGCAATCGCACTAATGGGTTCCGCCTCACTTACTTTCATTGGCAAAGCATTTTTGGGAATCGCCGGCGATCACAAAAAGCTGCCAAAAAAACACCCTAGTGGGTTCCAGGCCTCAAGGTGGCCACACACACCATACAATGTTATTATTACTTTTCAATTCAAGAATTATAACCATTTTTTTTACTTATTGTAACATTTGAAAAATCTGACCAATATATCACACACACATACTGTACATGTTAAATGTTTCCCCAATTATGAAAAAAAAAATTATTGAAAACTCTGAAGAAATTGCTTGAGTCTACATATCAAGAAATTTATGATCTTCCCTACACCATACAATTTTCATAAAAATTAGGTCACAAAAATCCACCTGGTCGATTAATATAGGAAAAAATTGTTAATTTGATTAGATTTCTCAAACAAATAAAAAAAACAAAAAACTTTAAATTCTTCTGTATGGCTGATTTTTATTAAATTACCATAAAATTGGATCATTCTATTATTGTGTTTGGCCATCTTTGTACTTATCTGCTCTCATTTTTTTAAAACATGCCCCCACATTTAAAGAGACTCCGTAACAAAAATTGCATCATGTTTTTTATCATCCTACAAGTTCCAAAAGCTATTCTAATGTGTTCTGGCTTACTGCAGCACTTCATGCTATCACAGTCTCTGTAATAAATCAATGTATCTTTCCCCTGTCAGACTTGTCGGCCTGTGTCTGGAAGGCTGCCAAGTTCTTCAGTGTTGTGGTTCTGCTATGAACTCCCCCTTCCAGGCCCCTCTATGCACACTGCCTGTGTGTTATTTAGGATTAGAGCAGCTTCTCTCTTCTCTCTTATCTTTTACAACCTGGATAAATCGTCCTCTGAGCTGGCTGGGCTTTCAAATACTGAAGAATTACAGACAAGGGCAAAGCTGTTTGCAGGAAGAAACGAGCAGCCTGAAACTTCAGTGCATGAGAACAGGGGGAATGAAACACACAAACGATCTCTTGAGATTCAAAAGGAAGGCTGTATACAGCCTGCTTGTGTATGGCTGTATTTTCTATGTGTGGACATACTGTACATCAACCTACTTCCTGTTTTGGTGGCCATTTTGTTTGTTTATAAACAAACTTTTTAAAACTGTTTTTAAAGAGAACCCGAGGTGGGTTTGAAGATTATTATCTGCATACAGAGGCTGGATCTGCCTATACAGTCCAGCCTCTGTTGCTATCCCAAACCCCCCTAAGGTCCCCCTGCACTCTGCAATCCCTCATAAATCACAGCCACGCTGCTGACAAACAGCTTGTCAGAGCTGGCTGTGTTTATCTCTATAGTGTCAGTCTGCTGCTCTCCCCGCCTCCTGCAGAACTCAAGTCCCCGCCTGCATCCCTTCCCTACCTGCTGATTGGAGGGAAGGGACGGGGGCAGGGACCAGAGCTATGCAGGAGGCGGGGGAGCAGCTGAGACTGACACTACAGATGTAAACACAGCCTCACAGCACGGCTGTGATGTATGAGGGATTGCAGAGTGCAGGGGGACCTTAGTGGGGTTTGGGATAGCAACAGAGACTGGGCTGTATAGGCAGATCCAGCCTCTGTATGCAGATAACATTCTTTAAACACACCTCGGGTTCTCTTTAACCACTTTTAATACGGCGAGGAGCGGCGAAATTGTGACAGAGGGTAATAGGAGATGTCCCCTAACGCACTGGTATGTTTACTTTTGTGCGATTTTAACAATACAGATTCTCTTTAAAATTACTGTTTGCATCAAGTGAAAACAATCAGGATGAAAAAAAAAACACATTAAGGGCTTGTTCACACTGCAGGCGTTTTGGTTTTTTTTCGTCTGCCTGCGTTTTTTAAAAACGCAGCCCCACCCGACCGCGTGGCCAATGAATGTCAATGAGAAGGTTCATATCTGCGGCGGTCGTTCGCAGTGTGGCTAGGAAAGAGGTGCGTGTTCCATTTTCGGGGTGATTCCGCGTCAATGGAAGGTATAGGAAAATCGGCAAACGCGTACAAAAACGCGCAATAAGGCAATTGCGCTTGCGCTTTTAAGAATAAGTACATTGTATTTATTCTTTTCCGGGTCAAAGATTTCACTTCCTGACTTGCGTCAGGGAGTGATTTACAAAACCGTTCGGAAAAAATGCTTAGAAAACCTCTAAGCACAAAAAAGAATCGCCCACCCAAACTCCGGGAATCGGAAAAAAAAGACGCCTCAAAAAAGACCCAACACGGCCGGACACGCGAACGGAATGTAATGTGAACAAGGCCTAAAATTGCTCCTATTCACTTTCATTAAAATCGCGGTAAAAATCGCAGAAAAATCCTGAGATTTTAATGAAAGTGAATGGGAGTGATTTAAAAAACGCTAATCAATCACAAAACACTCAGAAAAGTGCTTCTAGTGTGAATGAGCTATAAGGCAGGGTGCACACTAAGCAGAAAAGCTCAATGGGATGCATGAAAATATGCATGTGTATGCGTTTTTTTAATACGTGTTTTTAAAACGCTGGTTTTGTTGCATATCTGTAAAATGCATAAAAAATGCACATAATGAAAGTCAATGGTGACGCAATGTATTGCATTTTGTATACGTTTTTATATGCATTTTTGTAGAAAAAAACCCCAAGAAAACTATGTTTTCTGATGTATTTCCGCTTCCTGTTGACTTCCTAGTGATTTGTATAAAATGCATTTGAAAAACGCATACAAAACGCACAAAAAACGCATGTGTGGTAAGAAAATGCAAAAACACAGAAAAAGCACGTAAAACGTAATAAAAACGCACATGACAGAAAACGCAACCTTTCATGCACTGCCGAGTGTGCACCCAGCCTAACTCATGTGAATTTATATTAGCATGAGCTAAACAATCACCAGGCCTTAAAGGACCACTATTGCGAAAAAAGTAGGCAGTTAAAATCTGACAGAACCGACAGGGGTCCCCCATCTCCTCATGGGGGTTTCTCAGGGTTTTTGTAACGATTGGTGTCAGCACACAGAGAGAATCTGATTATTGGTGATCTGCAGTATCACCAACAATACAGATATATACCCGATTATTGATGATCTGCAGAATCACCAATAATACAAGTATGACTAACCTCTGGACACCTGATAAAGTGTAAGTGTTTTGGTGCAACAGTAGGCTGTCTCCCGTGGGGCGGGAGACACAGATAACAATGAGCATGGACCACCTGAGGAGCAGGTGGCCCTTGGCTGGGTGTGAACTATCTCCTAGGAAAGGGGATAGAGATAACCTGCGAGCCAGTGATTCCCTGCAATACTGGGAATCAGACTATACTGCAGCCAAAGGACTCCTAAGGGATAGAGCCCCTGACTGGACTGCCGAGAGGCCTCTCTGAGGAACAGGAGGTCTCTGCAGCTACCTGACACTCGGCTGGGTAGTGTCACAGGTAGTACAGACAGACTGAACACTCAAGGTATGAGTGACAGCCAGAAGGGTCGGCCAGGCCAGGTCGGCAACACACGAGCAGATAAGGTACAGAGACAGAAGGCTGATTCGGTAACCAGGTACAGGCAGGGATTGGCAACAGGTAGGCAGATATGCAGAGGTACCGAATCAGAAAGCAGGAGAGAGGTCTAGAGACTGAGAGCAATTGGTCATAACAGATAAAGCAGAGGCCTAGTCTAGAGTGTGAGGTCCGTGGTCTCAACACCCAGGAACTGGTCTAAAGTATAACACAGCAATGACACAGTATTCCTAAGCTTGGATGTGAGGTACTTGGTCACAACACCCTGGAACTGGTCTAAAGTATAACACAGCAATGACACAGTATTCCTAAGTTTGGGTGTGAGGTCCATGGTCACAACACCCTGGAACTGGTCTAAAGTATAACACAGCAATGACACAGTATTCCTAAGCTTGGGTGTGAGGTCCATGGTCACAACACCCTGGAACTGGTCTAAAGTATAACACAGCAATGACACAGTATTCCTAAGCTTGGGTGTGAGGTCCTTGGTCACAATACCCTGGAACTGGTCTAAAGTATAACACAGTAATGACACAAGCGTAATCTGTCTAAGTGTGAATTCCCAGGTCCACCTGGTTCTAACACACTGTGGGATCTGACTGAGGTCTGAGTGCTCACACGTATGTATTCGCAACGGCAGACAACCAGAGACTGACCAGCGAGATCTGTATATAGTGCAGTGCTCCTCACCGCCACCCAGCGCTACTCAGCCAATGACAGTTTGTGTTGGGATCAGCTGACCAACCTGATCAGCTGATCCCTCTCCTCCTGGCATAAAGGTCCTGCCTCCCAGCGCGCGTAGCTCTCCATCTGTGTGCACTAGAAGGCTCAGACAAACCAGACACATGCTGCTGTGCGGAAACCGCCGGTCTGAACGCGGAGACAGCCGCACCACCGCCAGACCGCGCGGCGGCATCTCCGCAATCCTTGACAGTTTTCTTTGTTTTCAACAACATTTCCTGAACAGCAGTTCAACTGCCAAAATAGTAAGATACCAGCCAGCCTCCCTAATCACTTAGGGCCTGTTTCCACTACACACAGATTGGATGCAGAATGGATGCAGAAAAACTGACTCCAATGAATGTCTATGGGCCTGTTTCCACTAAACACGATTTTTCTGACGCAGATTTTTCCATAGGCATTCAATGGAGACAGTTTTTCTGCATCCATTCTGCATCCAATCTGCATGTAGTGGAAACAGGCCCTTACACACTATTTTGTCAGTTAGACTTTGCAACTGCTGTTCAAGAAATGCTGTTGAAAACTAAGAAAACCCTGAGAATCCCCCATGAAGAGATGGACTGGCCCAAAACCTGTCGTTTCTGTCAGCTTTTAACTGCCTCCTTTTTCGTGATAGTGGTCCTTTAACCACTTTACCCCCGCGCGTTCGGATTTCTCCGCCCCTTTTTCCATCCTTTCACCCCCAGGGACGGAGAAATCCGTACTCTGCGCACTCCCGCCGCTGTCCGCGCTCCCGCTCGTAAACACGCCGCCCGCCACTAGTAAACACGCCGCCGCCCGCTCGCTCGCCCAGAGATCAACGAACGGGAAAATCCATTCCCGTTCGTTGATCTCAGCCCCGTGATCTGCTGCCGCTCGGCTGAGCAGCGCGATCATTGTGAAAAAATAACAAAGTCCCAGCCTCTTTCTACTTCCTGCAAGCGTCCGGAAGGACGCTTGCAGGTCGCATGAAACAAATTTGTAATGTTGCCATCTTGTGGCCAAATAGTAAAACTACACCCTAACTATTTTTTACACACAAATAAACTTGTTTTACACAAAAAATTAACTCCTTACCTCCCACACTCCCCAATTTTTTTTTTGTAATTAACAAAAAAATAAAAAATTTACAATTTAAAAAAAATACATAAATAGTTACCTTAGGGACTGAACTTTTTAAATATTTATGTCAAGAGGGTATAACACTGTTATTTTATAAACTATGGGCTTGTAATTAGGGATAGACACAAAACTGTAAAACATGCACCTTTATTTCCAACTAAAATATTGGCGGCAAACATTGTGATAGGGACATAATTTAAACGGTTTTATAACCGGGATAAATAGGCATATACATTTAATGGGTTTTAATTACAGTAGCATGCATTATTTAAAAACTATAAAGGCCGAAAACTGAAAAATAATAAATTTTTTCCCACATTTTTTCCTATTTTCCCATTAAAACACATTTAGAATAAAATAAATTGGTGGCGAAAAAAACAAGATATAGTTCATTTCATTGCGATAAGTAATAATAAAATTATAGACGAATGAATGGAAGGAACGCTGAAAGGTGAAAATTGCTCTGGTGGTCAGGGGGTAAAACCCCTCAGTTGGGAAGTGGTTAATGTTGTTGATTTTTGTTAAATTGAAGCAGAGATTCATTCACATTGACCTTTTATCATCCCAAGATTAGACCTTGGCAGTATATTACTGTCAGGCTAACGAACCGTTTATATATATATATCCAGAGAGAGAGAGGGGGAGAGAGAGAAGTGAAGAGAGAGAGAGAAAGAGAGAGGGGAAGGTAGCTAATTGGGCATTTTAAGGCCTCATTGATCTAGGGGCTTGATCATATAGGTACAGATAGATGTCTTGTAGTTGCGAAAGGTGGCAAGAATACCGTATGCAGCAACTGCTCTCAACCTGATATGTGTCAGACTGCAGTGTTTTTTTCTGTAGTGAACAATTGAAGTTCATAGCAGAAATTCGGTTATAGAGTGGCAAAGTGACTGATCTAGCTACCTCATAACCACAGGTAGCTGGTCAACAATTTGTCTTGCAAATTCCAGCAAAACCACTAATGTAAACAAAACCTAAGATAGGGTGAATGACAAACCTTGAAAACAGATAAAATCAGCAAATCAGTCCAGGACAACCAAAAGTCAGACAGGTAAGCATCTTCTGTTAAGCCCCATCTACACCATGCAATAGTAGCCCTCAATCCTAAATGCGTTCGATAAATCCGATTGAATCGGATGTGAAAAACAGAGGTATCAAAGGTTTCTATTCAATTATCCGGTCGGTTATGATCGAATTCTCGATCGAGATGGAATCAGACAGGTTGGATCTTATCAGATTTTATCGAATGTGACAGCGGCAATTGAACCGTTCGTATGCTAGTTCATGTCCAATCGATTAATCGATCGCAAATAAGGTTCAGCCCGCAATCTGTTATCATCAAAAGGCGAGGTGGACTGGTATAATTAACAAAAAAGCGCTGGGTGTATTTAAATCACTGGTGCTTAGCAAATTATTAAATTCAAATAAAACATAAATCAGACTGCAGAGAAAAATAAGCTAGACAATAAACAAGTTAAATATAACATTCACTAATAAAAACTTACCTGTTAAAAAAATATATATAACATTCACTCAATCCACACCATAGTGTGGTCAAACATAAATGTTTTATTTTAATTTAATACATTGCTAATCACAGGTGATTTAAATACACCCAGCTGTTGTTTGGTTATTATACCAGTCTGTTTACTTCTTATAGGAGAGGAGGCTACTCCCTTTGTTAAATTAGCTGCTGTTTGAATTGATTGTAAGTGGCGTAAAGACTGATTATTACATTAGAATAGTGCCAGCGGTGGTTCTTGAAGTAGGTGAAAGTAACCCTAAGCCCCCACAGAGCAGGGATCCAAGGTAAGCCCCCCAAAGAATGTGGGTGAGTAATTATAGCTGTGGTAATTGTAACGAGTAGGCATGCAAGGTACGCCCTTTGTAACTGTCCTGCATCTTAAACTGTGGACTTTCGTAATCTTAAAAGCACCCAAACTGTATAAAATTGATCCTAGTGTCTTTTAGGAATATCTGGCCCATATTGCAGTATACCATGAGTGACGCTGGCCCTACAGGCAACCCCAGGTACGTTCACTCTCAAGCTTTTTGTCTATATAAAGTGACATGACTATATACTCTGTAAAGTGCTGGCGACGTCAGCGCTACATAAATACATATTTTCCAATATGGATGTGCTTATCATTTATATAAAATGTATTTGGGGCACTTGAATGTGATTGGCTTTGCCACAGTTTATGTGTACATGGACCCAAAAACCTGTTTAATTGGAGGCATTATGTTTATCCAGTGACTTCATGTGCCTTTAAGGGCCCTTTTCCACCAGCTGGCTGAATCGCAAAGTCGCAAACCGCTAGCGATTTTACAATCGCTACGGTTTGCTTTTTAACATAGGAATCGCGGTAGGTCATTTCCACTACCGCGATTCATTTTTTACCCGAACGCGAACGCGCGGCGGAGCGATATTTGCCGCGATTTTGCTATGCAGTGCATAGCACAGCAAAATCGCGGCCGCAAAATGTCGGGGAATCGCCGGTTTTGCGATTCAGCAATCGCTAGCGTTCAGCGTGAACGCTAGCGACTGCAGGTGGAAAAGGGCCCTTATGCAATATCAGGTTGGCAATTTCCTATACCTGTTCAGTAGGGTGTTGTGTTACTCGGCAGCTTACAGGTTTTTAAATTATGGGTGAGATAAGAGGGTGGAGGCTGCTTGATGAAAGCTTTACCACTTACCTACACATAGCTATTTTGACCAGACGGGATGGGATGGTGGGCTTTTTTTTATTTAACCTTATTCTTAGTACCAGATTTGCATGTTTAGTTCTTAAAGGGCCCTTTGCAATTCACAAACTTACCAGCAATAATAAAGACTGGCGACTTCTAAAATTAGACAACAAGACTGCTGCCTAATTTAATTCAACTTAGCAACACCCAAGGCTGGCGAAGAAGGATGATTCTCCTGACAGGCAATGGAAAAGCGCTAGGTGGTCGCCAGAGTGGCAGCAGCAACGAAGAGTCAGGATAATTCACATTGGTCTGCCTAGTGGACAAATGGGGAGGCCCAGGAGGAGCTTCAAAGATATTCTGTTTTTATACAAAGAAGAGGGGACCAGTGGCAGCAGTGACAGTGGGCGCAGAGTAATGGGAGGCGACGGGGAGCAAAGATGCCAGAAGAGCCTGACATAGGTCTTGGTTCACTATGCTTAAAGTGACTCTGTAACAAAAATTACAACGTTTTTTCTACCATCCTACAAGTTCCTAAAGCTATTCTAATCTGTTCTGGCTCACTGCAGCACTTTGTACTATCACGGTCTCTGTAATAAATCAATGTATCTTCCCCTGTCAGACTTGTCGGCCTGTGTCTGGAAGGCTGCCAACTCTTCAGTGTTGAACTGTTCCTCTATGCACACTCCAGTGTGTGTTTTATTTACATAAGCCAGCAGCTTCTCTGCTATCTTATCAGTGATAGAAGAGAGCTGGATAAAAACCCTCCTCTGTTAGGCTGTGAAAGTAGCTGGCTGACACATACTGAGGAATTACAAACACAGGCACAGGCAGAGCTGTCTGCAGGAAGCCTGTAATGTTCAGTGCATGAGAGAAGAAGGGGACAGAAGGTAAACACACAAATGATCTTTTGAGATTCAAAAGGAAAGCTGTATACAGCCTGCTTGTGTATGGATGTATTTTCTATGTGTGGACATATTGTACATCAATCTACTTCCTGTTTTGGTGGCCATTTTGTTTGTTTATAAACTAACTTTTTAAAACGGTTTTTGACTACTTTTAATGCGGCGGGGAGCGGCGAAATTGTGACAGAGGGTAATAGGAGATGTCCCCTAACACACTGGTATGTTTACTTTTGTACGATTTTAACAATACAGATTCTCTTTAAAGAGACACTGAAGCGGAAAAAAAAAATATGATATAGTGAATTGGTTGTGTACTATGAATAATTACTAGAAGATTAGCAGCAAAGAAAATATTCTCATACTTTTATTTTTAGGTATATAGTGTTTTTTCTAACATTGCATCATTCTATAATATGTGCAGATTACACAACACTCAGCATTCAAAATGAGTCTTTCAGAGCAGTCTGTGAAGTAATGACCTCTCCTCTAGCAGAGGAAAAGTAAATAGTCCAGGAACAGTTGAGATAATAAAAGTCTCAGATAACAGCCCTCTCCAGGACTAACTTAGTCGGAGAGCTTAATGGCTTGTTTGCATAGAGATAACTTTTCCTTGTGCAGAGTCAGATAATGCTAAGTACCATGGACTATGCCTTAAAGTGTACCCGAGGCAACATGTGACATGATGAGATAAACATGTGTATGTATAGAGCAAAACATATAATAACCAGGCTGTTTTACTTGTTTTATCTTGCTGCCTGAAAGAGTTAATTTTTAGGCATGGAAGTGACAGCTCCTACATAAAAGATAAGCAAATTACAGCCATAAAAGTTTTCCCAGCAGAATACAACTTCTGAGAGCAGGGGAGATAAAGGTCAATAGTTCATGTATGTTCCTTTAGGGCATGGGTGTCAATCTCAAATACAAATTGGGCAAAAATTGATCTCTGAGACCAAGTCACGGGCCAACCTCAATGTCTACTGGCCACCTCTCTCCCTTATAATGTTCCCTGGTGTCTAGTGGCCTCCTCCCTCCTCTATACAGTTCCCTGGTGTCTAGTGGCCCTCCTCCCTCCCCTATACAGTTCCCTGGTGTCTAGTGGCCCTCCTCCCTCTCCTATACAGTTCCCTGGTGTCTAGTGGCCCTCCTCCCTCTCCTATACAGTTCCCTGGTGACTAGTGGTTTTCCCTGCCTCCCCTATACAATTCCCTGATGTTTATTTCCCCTCCCCTATACAGTTTCCTAGTTTCTAGTGGCCTCCTCCCTGCCCTATACAGTTCCCCGATGTTTAGTGGTGCTTCCTCCCCTAAACAGTTCACTGGTGTCTAGTGCCCCCCTCCCTCTCCAATCAGGGGAGGACTGGGACCTTTTGGCCTGGGGGGAAACACAAACTAGAGGCCTGTTATCATGGCAGCCCCAGCCCAAATGATATCACACACGCACCCCACTTCGTATATGCCAGTAGTCACGTGGAGCGCCAATGCAGAAATACAGAAAGAACACTCTAGGGACAGTGTGACAGGTAAAGTACAGTTATCGCATGCCGTGGTTATCGCACCTGACAACCGAGATTTCTCAACATCTCAGATTGATACATTCAACCAATATTCACCCAAAACTTTTATCTGATTCGATAATATCAAAACGGTTGGCCGACCGGCTGTCTAGTCAACAGATGTATGGCCACTTTAATTCCCCAAAGCTCATTCCCCCCCCCCCCCCCCCCCACACTTATGTCCTCCCCTTCGCCACCATCTCTACTAATTCCTCACTGCGGAAGATGGCGGCGCTATATAAATAATAAATAATAGCACTAGGGGAAAAGAGGGAAACTAAGGTGAATGAGGGAGGGCTGGTGCACACCAAGAGTGCTTCTGAGCGTTTTTTAAATCGACAGTAATTTGAAAAGCGCTTGGCTAATGCTACCCTATGACGGTGTTCTCACAGCAGCGTTGTGATTTTTTTCAAAAGTACAAACACACTGCATGTAGCATTTTTTTGAGCGATTCATTCAAAAATTGCTCTGAAAAAAATCACTTCACAAAATCGCACTCACAAATTGCTAGCGATTGCTATTGCGATTTTGGCGTGCACTAGCCCAGAGAGAGGAGGACTGGAGAGAAATTGAGAATAGCCTGAGATGGAGCAGAGAGAGCTTATCTGTATTGCAGTCCCACATCACACAGAGGCTACTTGCCTGTAATAGGACTCATGTCCCTGCTAGTCTCTCACACAAGTCAGAAAGCAGCCCTCCTGGAGTCTAGGGACTGTCAAAAACTTTTCAACTTGTTTAACACCTTATCCACACATGCAGTCATAACATAGGGGAGAGACCAGACAGATTTTTTCCCACTGACCCTCCAGGCAAGCTCTGCATCATGCTGTGTATATTTAACAGCTTGCCTACCCTCTAATTGCACTTTTATCAGCTAGCGCAGTGTTTCACATTGCCTTACAACAACAAACCTGAATACACCAGACACTGGACCAGCCCTAAATCACTGAATGAAAGGCGGCCTGGGGGGAGATTGCCCCCCTTCACCCCTGGCCAGTCTCCAATACAGTTCCCTGGTATCTAGTGCTTTCCCCTATCTCCCATATGGCTATCCTGTTGATCTAGGGCTTCACCTCCAATATAGCTTCCCTGGTAGTCTAGAGAGGGCCAAACATAATGCAAAGTTGGGTAACCACCTGAGGGCCAAATCTGATTTGGCCAGATTTGGCCCACAGGTTGGAGTTTGACATGTATGCTTTAGGGGCACTTAATAGGCTGCTACTGAGCAGAGACAACAACATTTGCATTGTAAATGTTTAAATGTAAAATAAAACCATGGGATAGATAAAAAAAATCTGATCAGTTTATTTTCACCTCGGGTTCACTTTAACTTTGGGAGATCGCCTTGTCCCTTGTTGCATGTCTTGCCTTAGTGAAATAGTGGATTCTCTTGGGTCTTTTGCAAATATTTGTCATATTGCTGACAATCTATGTTTTTTACTGAGCGCAGTACCATGATCAAGTACCTTTTCTTTCAGTTGGTGTCTATGTTTCCTATTTTTATATCTTAATCCTATCTAGGGACCTCATTACATTGAGAGCACCATATATCAACTAAGCTGCCTCATCGATTATTCTGTCTATTAGGATTAGATCTTGTTTGTGGTACAATAGATGAAGGGAGCAGGAAAATACATAATCTTTCACAAAACATCTGCTTGACTGTCTTATCCAGTTCTTACAAATACAACTGTAATTTTTAGGAGTACAGACTCAGGCACTTACAGTATGTCACTATATTGGATGGCAAGTAATACAGTAATGTATTTTAGTGGAAATAATAATCTTAGCATGGACTTATTTATTACCTGTATATACCAGTGTATTGCCTATGCACAAACGCTGAAAAATTATTTGACAAAAACAAATAATCTGAAAACTGTATATCAACAAATTAAATATACTGTATTTTCTATTCTCCCCAAACAACATTACAATGTAGATTTACCCATTCTTATAAACCATTTCATTTAAAGCAAACTTGCGTAAATTTTTCACTTTGTCTAAATAGGGAACTTGAAAATAAACAGATTAGATATACAGTTTAATCTATACTCCTAAACCTAAACAGGACACTTCTGGAATCTCATAATCCCATACTCACAAATGTTTCAACTATTGAACTTTTTCTCTGTTCTCTGCTGACTTTCTGAGAGACAAAAGAGTTTTATGACTTCTAATTAGTTTTCATAAAAGTTATGCAGTCTGACAATCCAGATTAGGCTAATCTCTTACTGTGTACACCGTACAGGGACGGGCCGAGGCATACAGCCTCAGGGCGCAGTGTAGGAGGGGACGCAGAATTCATTCAGCTGTCATTCCTAATTGTGTTTGAAGCAGAAAGAAATAAGAAAAGGGGATACATGGCAGTGACTTCAAGCCAGATAACTAGATATTAAGGTGTTGGGGAGGTTGTGGGCCCTGTGGCGCCTCTTAGTCTAATAGCAATCAGTGTGTGACGGCTGGGGTGGGAGGGATGGAGGGGCGCACTTTGGTGTTTCAGCCTTGGGTGCTGGAGGACTTTGTCCCGGCTCTGACACCGTATGGTATAAGCCAATAATGTAATTGGGTGGTCAGACAATTATCGGTGTAAAACTCCCCCGGAAGTAAACCATTGAATGTCGGTACACCAAAAGTTCAGCAAAATGATTTAAAAAGGTGTTAAGACAAGAGTCCACGTCGGAGCCACATGCACTTTGCCTGTTGGAACCCAGGATTCCTAAAGGGAACCAGAGAAGAGAGGGATGTGGAAGCTATCATGTTTATTTCCTTTTAAATAATGCACATTGCCTGACTGTCCTGCTGATCATCTGCCTCAAATACTTTAAAGTAAACCCCCGTTGCTTAATTTCACCCCCCGCCGTTGCAGTGCAGGGTCCCCCTTCACATCGGGGCCGTGCAGCTCCTCTTCCTGGTTGATGTGCTCGCAATGGCCGTGCGAGCCTGCTGACGCAGTAGCACGCAGCTGTGATTAGCGACAATGCATTGTTGCTAATCTTCCGGGGGAGGGGGCATGCTCGGCAACGGGGGACCAAGAAATAGCGAGGAAAGCCTCAATAGGATCCTGAGCCTCCCCTCTCGGGTACACTTTAGGCCATAGACCTTGAACAAACATTCAGATCAGATATCTATGACAAATCTGAGAAGATTAGCTGCATGCTTGTTTCAGGTGTGTGATTTAGACCCTACTGACCAGAAAGATCAGGGGATTACTAGGCAAAAAGTATTGTTTAAAAGGAAATAAATGTGATAGCTTCCATAGGTCTCACATCTCGGGTTGCTTTTAAACCTTGTTGTCAGCAAATTGGATAGTTACATTTAAGTTTAAAGAGAACCAGAGATGAAGCAACCTCATGTATTTTACCTTATAAATCAGTGGGAACATGACAGTAAACACCTAATCTGCTCTTTGTTACATTGTTCTCTGTTTAATTTGCCTGTTATCACCTCTAAGATAAGAATCCCGACTAAGCAGTCGGTCTGGCTTTGCTACAGAATAATTATAGCTGAGACTGTGTTCTTTGCTGTCTTCAAGTCCAAGCCTGCCCCCTGCTGGCTTTGCTCAGGAATCATTATAGCTGAGTCATTATAGCAAAGCCAGAATCAATGCTCAGTCCGGGATTCTTATCTCAGCTAGATAACAGACACTTTTAGCAGTGAGGATGGAACAGAGAGCATGGTAAATGTTTTCTCTAATGTTCCCACTGATTTCTATGGTAAAATACACAAGGGTGCTTCGTCTCTGGTTCACTTTAAGTATAGTTAAGGGTACTTATCCGTTAGCCGGGCGCATCCTCTAGGTGGCGACAAAACTCCACCAGAGTTACATCTTTCCCTACTATCCATGTCGGCCTGGAGGGGGAATAGTAATTAGCAGGGGCGTAGCAATAGGGGGTGCAGAGGTTGCGACCGCATCGGGGCCCTTGGGCCAAAGGGGCCCCGAAAGGCCCTTCCTCAACTACAGTATTAGCTCTCTATTGGTCCTGTGTTCACAATAATCACTTCTATAGATACTTTGAATAGTGGTAATCATTAACAAGCGTTTTCCCATCCCCTTCTTGCACCTCTGACACTGTAGTTGCCATTGGCAGGTTTTGGTGCGCCGTACCAATTGTTATGTATAGATTGCTTGGGGGGCCCCATTGTAAAACTTGCATCGGGGCCCACAGCTCCTTAGCTACGCCACTGGTAATTAGCGCCACCTGCCGGATGCGCCCGGCTAACGGATAAGTACCTAGTTAAGAATTGATAGTTAAATTTACCACCAGTGTTCCGTAGCCCCCAGTTAGCTAGATGTATTCCCAGTGTTCTGTATCCTCCCTCCCAGGTTAGCTAGCAAGATGTGCCCCCAGTGATCTGTAGCCCCCCCTCCCCCCCAGTCAGCCTTACCACGGTGGGTCTGGCATCTTCAATTTCCTTTCAGTTGAGCAGCATGCAGCAGAGAGTTTTTCACCATGGAGCTGTTCAGATGAAGCACAAGTGATGTTGTAATGAGAACAGCGCCACCTACTGACACCCTGATGCATGCTGCTCTGCTGGAAGGAGAAAAAAAAAGAGAGAGGAGGCTAGACCCGCGGCCCAGCACAAAACAGCCACATGGACCGGAGCGCTCCAGCAGAGCAGGGACAAGGTCCTCCAGCACCCAAGGCTGAGACAGCAAAGTGCGCCCCTCCATCCCTCCCACTTCAGCTGTCACACACTGATTACTATTAGACTAAGAGGGCCCCAGGGCCCACAACCTCCCCAACACCTTAATATCTAGTTATCTGGCTTGCAGTCACTGCTATGTATCCCCTTTTCTTATTTCTTTCTGCTTCATACACAATTAGGAATGACAGCTGAATGAATTGTGCGCCCCCTCCTACACTGCGCCCTGAGGCTGGAGCCTCTCCAGCCTATGCCTCGGCCCGGCCCTGCGCTCCAGTGCACGTGGCGGTGATTGACAGCGCTGCTCGCGCAGGCGCAATCGCCGGGGATCGGGAGGGAGCTGCAGCAAACGGCTGACTGCAGAGCTGCGGCAAGGGACATGCTGGGAGCTTGGGGCTGGACGAAGCGCCGGGTAAGTAGCACTTATTATGTTAATTTAGCCTGATAACTACTTTAAAGAGACTCTGTAACATTAAAAAGATCCCCTGGGGGTACTCACCTCGGGTGGGGGAAGCCTCCGGATCCTAATGAGGCTTCCCACGCCGTCCTCTGTCCCACGGGGGTCTCGCCGCAGCCCTCCGAACAGCCGGCGACTGTGCCGACTGTCAGTTCAATATTTACCTTTGCTGGCTCCAGCGGGGCCGCTGTGGCGACTTTCTGCACGGAAATAGACGGAAATACCCGATCTCCGTCGGGTCCGCTCTACTGCGCAGGCGCCGGAAACTTGCGCCTGCGCAGTAGAGCAGACCCGACGGTGATCGGGTATTTCCGCCTACTTCGGCGCCGAGAGGCATCAGAGCGCCTGCGCAGGAGCCAGGAAGGTAAATATTGCGTCACGGCTGTACGGAGGGCTACAGCGAGACCCCCGAGGGACGCAGAACGGCGTGGGAAGCCTCATTAGGATCCTGAGGCTTCCCCCACCCGAGGTGAGTACCCCCCAGGGGCCGTTTTGTCGTTACAGTTCCTCTTTAAGGTACATGCAGGGATTAGGAATTATGAAGAAGGTGTTTGTCTGTGCAGGTATGGAGAGCAGAGTCAGAAAGGAGACCTCCTAATCTTAACTCCAAAAAAGTAAAAATCCACCGTAGCCACCTGATTTTTTTTTCCATCTTGGGAAGAGTTGAAGCAAGAAGTTTTGAATCAAGATGATACCATTTATTAGCTAACTTAAGAGATAAATAAGAAGTAAGCTTTTGGCTAATAATAAGCCTTCATCGGACTTGGTTCCTGCATACACTGACAAGATTTTAAAAATCCAGCTTATATACATTGGACATACAGAGGAGAAACATTATTTTGAAAACATACATAAATGTAACTAGATGCGTTAATTGCCACTTCACTTTCACAGGGAAGAGTTGAGTGGGAGAGACCTGCATACATTGGTTGAGTGGTAGCAATCTGGAGGAAGTTGAATGCACCAACAGATAAAGTTGTATAGTTGTATAGGAGAGGTCTGAAAAAGCTGAATGCCCTTATAGACAATTTACTGGTTAAGTGGGTGGGGTATCTGTGAGAAGCTGGGTGCCCTCTGTTGGTTGAGTGTGATTGTAGCAGGTCTAGAGAAACTGAATGCACCTCTCCAGGCTCCACTAACAGTCTACCTCCTCCAGACCTCCCTTCTGATTAGAGCAGGGCTGCCCAATAGGTCGATCGCGATCTACCGGTAGATCGCGACCGCCTCCTCGGTAGATCGCGGCCTCTTGGCCGCGTCTCATTAAATTTTGCGGCCAGCAGCTCATCATGTTTAGCTGCTGGCCAATAAGAATGCACGGGAGACGGGGAGAGAAGACGCGGCGAGCAGAGAGGGAAGAGAGAGGCGGCGCGGCCGCTACGTCATGGCTGGGGGCGGCCCCGGGCAGCCTGCAACGTGCGTGCTGGTAACATGCCCGGCGCTGCCCCCAGCCATAACGTAGCGGCCGCGCCGCCTCTCTCCTCGCCGGCGCCGCGTCTTCTCCCCGCCATTCATATTGGCCAGCGGCCTGCCTGCCGGAGGTTCCAGGAGTCCAGAGGACCCTGGCTAACCTACGCTACAGGTACCTATACCTGGCTAAGCTACACTGAGGGCACCAATACCTGGCTAAGCTACACTGGGGGCACCAATACCTGGCTAAGCTACACTGGGGGCACCAATACCTGGCTAAGCTACACTGGGGGCACCAATACCTGGCTAACCTACACTGGGGGCCCATATACCTGGCTAAGCTACACTGGGGGCCCATATGCCTGGCTAAGCTACACTGAGGGCACCAATACCTGGCTAAGCTACACTGGGGGCACCAATACCTGGCTAAGCTACACTGGGGGCACCAATACCTGGCTAACCTACACTGGGGGCCCATATACCTGGCTAAGCTACACTGGGGGCCCATATGCCTGGCTAAGCTACACTGAGGGCACCAATACCTGGCTAAGCTACACTGGGGGCACCAATACCTGGCTAAGCTACACTGGGGGCACCAATACCTGGCTAACCTACACTGGGGGCCCATATACCTGGCTAAGCTACACTGGGGGCCCATATGCCTGGCTAAGCTACACTGAGGGCACCAATACCTGGCTAAGCTACACTGGGGGCACCAATACCTGGCTAAGCTACACTGGGGGCACCAATACCTGGCTAAGCTACACTGGGGGCACCAATACCTGGCTAACCTACACTGGGGGCCCATATACCTGGCTAAGCTACACTGGGGGCCCATATGCCTGGCTAATCTACACTGAGGGCCCATATACCAGGCTAACCTACACTGGGGGCCCATATACCCGGCTAACCTACACTGAGGGCCCATATACCAGGCTAACCTACACTGAGGGCCTGTTTACCTGGCTAACCTACACTGAGGGCCTGTATACCTGGCTGACCTACACTGAGGGCCCGTATACCTGGCTAACCTACACTGATGGCCCATATACCTGGCTAACCTACACTGAGGGCCCATATACCTGGCTAACCTACACTGAGGGCCCAAATACCAGGCTAACCTATACTGAGGGCATGTAACCTATGCTGCAGGCACATATACCTGGCTAACGCGGGGGGGGGGGGGGGGGGGGGACGCGTGCTTAGCATTTGGGACGTTGGTAGATCTCCTGGCCTCGGCAAATTTTAAAGTAGCTCGCGAGCCGAAAAAGTGTGGGCACCCCTGGATTAGAGCATCCTCTTTCATCACATGACAAGAGAGGGCATTGTAGTCATGGAGATGGGGACACCTGGAGGCCAAAGCTTGCTGGTGCAGCACTTCTCATATGCCCTGCTGCTGACACTTTGCACCTCAGGAAGCCCTCCACAGGCTTCCATGGGCATGAGTATGTGTCTGTCTGTGTGGTATGGGATGCCTGTGACACGGATAGTTCTATATTCTGCAAAACAGTGAGTAATACAATAGCACATTTCTATGCAGATCCACAAAATAAAAAGTAACTCTCCAATAGAATTTGCAAATATGTTGCTTTTAATACACTGTTCCTCGCATTAGCTTCTTCCTGCAAATGTAAGAAATAAATAAGCAATCTTTATTTTCCTTGTCAGTGTTATACTGCAAACCACATTCTACAGCTCCACTCGATTGTCATGTTTTAGTTGGAGGTCTCCTTTATACATACAGATTCTCAGGTGGATATCATTGCAACACAGCTAATTCCTCTGTGATGGTGCAAAGTTAGTTAATGATTAGTTCTCCAGTCTGGTGCGCACAGTGCTGCTGCCAAGTGAATACAAATGTTGGCACACTTCTATTTTAAGCCCTCTGTTTCTATCTAATTCATTCATACAAGCTCACTTCCAAGGTGCTCTGATGCATAATCCACCTCCTCCCCTAATCTTGCAGCTGTCCTGCTCTCTGCCTCTGCATCACTACTGCAGCATTCTCATCAGATACGCAACCCTCCTTGCATCATTCAGCAGCATAAGCTGCTCCCTCTGCCCTAAATCATAGAAAGATGGGTGTAGCTGCAGATAGCATATCTGCTTGTATTTTTCATGCTCTCAGTTATGTTCTGTACAGAAAATCATTTTCTATTATATTAGAAAGCACATTACATTGCCTTGTTTTATAATGGTTTCTTCCTGCTTTGGATTCCCAGCAGAGGTATATATCCTTTGCTTAGTACCTAATTTAACTCCTGCATTCTCAGATTAAAACTCTGGACGAACAGAGATGTCTTTACAGAATGCTAATGTCTTAAATTTTTTTTACATATTTAAGTCATCTAATGGCATGGCTCTTTGCCATCACGCAGATTTTTTTTTTTATTGTCCCCCAAGTTCAATGTCAATGAAGATGACATTGTCACTCGCAGCTTTATACTGCAGTCTTCTATGGTAGAAGATTATATGAAATCTTTTTTTTGTTGGACACTTTCAGTCAGCTGACACATAACACAAATAGATGTCCAATGACACTGTCCTGCTGAACTGACGTCAGAGGCATGCTGGAATCTTCTGGGCAGGGAATCTCCCATTCTGCACTCAGCTACGCCGTCTCTAGGAGGGGTGATTGTCAGTGCAGTCTCACAAGAGAGCGCATCTCTCAGAAAGTTACAATACTTTTTCTGTCATTCCATAGAAAAACATAGCGAGAAGCCTATGCTTGAATATTCTCTATGATACAATTATTCCACCAGGTAAAGCAACAGGATTTAATTAATGCCACAGACGCATGGCAGGATACTGAGTATTTTATAATGCTCTAGGCCATAGATTCCCACACTCTTTCAGCTTACGTAATATCTAGAATATTACGAATTGAAAATGGTCTACCAGGTAGAATCTACCTACAGATGCAAGCCACAACTGCAGCACATGCACAGCAGCAGTCAGTGGCGTAGCTAAGGAGCTGTGGGCCCTGATGTAAGTTTTGCAATGGGGCCCCCCAAGCACTCTATACATAACAATTGATACGTTGTACCAAAACCTGACAATGGCAACTACAGTGTCAGAGGTGCAGGAAGGGGATGGGGAACAGTTTGTTAATGATTACCAATATTCAATGTGTATATAGAAGTGATTATTTTGAGCACAGGCCCAATAGAGAGCTAATACTGTAGTTGAGGGAGGGCCCTTCGGGGCCCCTCTGGCCCAAGGGCCCCGATGCAGTCGCAACCTCTGCAACCCCTATTGCTACGCCCCTGGCAGCAGTCCATTAGTGATTACCACAAGCCACACTGCAGCACATGCACGGCAGCAGTCCATCAGGGATGACCACAAGCCACAGCTGCAGCACATGCACAGCGGCAGTCTATCAGTGATTACTACAAGCCAAAACTACAGCACATGCACGGCGGCAGTCCATTAGTGATTACCACAAGCTACCAGTCAATTATTACCGATATTCTACCATTGATCAGTGGCTAATTTTGATAGTAGAATACTAGAACTTTTTTACAGCTATGTATCACCTAACCTATTGCCTTACACTAACCCACCCACTATCGATGCCTAACCTACCACCCCACCCTGCCACAATCTCCGCTGATACCTGAGCTGCCTTCACTGCTACAAGCCACAACTGCAGCGCATGCACAGCGGCAGTCCATCAGTGATTACCACAAGCCACAGCTGCAGCACATGCACAGCGGCAGCCCATCAGTGATTACCACAAGCCACAGCTGCAGCACATGCACAGCGGCAGTCCATCAGTGATTACCACAAGCCACAGCTGCAGCACATGCACAGCGGCAGTCCATCAGTGATTACCACAAGCCACAGCTGCAGCACATGCACAGCGGCAGTCCATCAGTGATTACCACAAGCCACACTGCAGCACATGCACAGCAGCAGTCCATCAGTGATTACCACAAGCCACAGCGGCAGCACATGCATAGCGGCAGTCCATCAGTGATTACCATAAGCCACACTGCAACACATGCACAGCAGCAGTCCATCAGTGATTACCACAAGCCACAGCGGCAGCACATGCATAGCGGCAGTCCATCAGTGATTACCATAAGCCACACTGCAACACATGCACAGAGGAAGTCCATCAGTGATTACCACAAGCCACACTGCAGCACATGCACAGCAGCAGTCCATCAGTGATTACCACAAGCCACAGCGGCAGCACATGCATAGCGGCAGTCCATCAGTGATTACCATAAGCCACACTGCAACACATGCACAGAGGAAGTCCATCAGTGATTACCACAAGCCACAACTGCAGCACACGCACAGTAGCAGTCCATCAGAGATTATCACAAGCCACAACTGCAGCACATGCTCAGCGGCAGCCCATTAGCGATTACCACAAGCCACAGCTGCAGCACATGCACAGCGGCAGTCCATCAGTGATTACCACAAGCCACAGCTGCAGCACATGCACAGCGGCAGTCCATCAGTGATTACCACAAGCCACAGCTGCAGCACATGCACAGCGGCAGTCCATCAGTGATTACCACGAGCCACAGCTGCAGCACATGCACAGCGGCAGTCCATCAGTGATTACCACAAGCCACAGCTGCAGCACACGCACAGCGGCAGTCCATTAGTGATTACCACAAGTCACAGCTGCAGCACATGCACAGGGGCAGTCCATTAGTGATTACCACGAGCCACAGCTGCAGCACATGCACAGCGGCAGTCTATCAGTGATTACTACAAGCCAAAACTACAGCACATGCACGGCGGCAGTCCATTAGTGATTACCACAAGCTACCAGTCAATTATTACCGATATTCTACCATTGATCAGTGGCTAATTTTGATAGTAGAATACTAGAACTTTTTTACAGCTATGTATCACCTAACCTATTGCCTTACACTAACCCACCCACTATCGATGCCTAACCTACCACCCCACCCTGCCACAATCTCCGCTGATACCTGAGCTGCCTTCACTGCTACAAGCCACAACTGCAGCGCATGCACAGCGGCAGTCCATCAGTGATTACCACAAGCCACAGCTGCAGCACATGCACAGCGGCAGCCCATCAGTGATTACCACAAGCCACAGCTGCAGCACATGCACAGCGGCAGTCCATCAGTGATTACCACAAGCCACAGCTGCAGCACATGCACAGCGGCAGTCCATCAGTGATTACCACAAGCCACAGCTGCAGCACATGCACAGCGGCAGTCCATCAGTGATTACCACAAGCCACACTGCAGCACATGCACAGCAGCAGTCCATCAGTGATTACCACAAGCCACAGCGGCAGCACATGCATAGCGGCAGTCCATCAGTGATTACCATAAGCCACACTGCAACACATGCACAGAGGAAGTCCATCAGTGATTACCACAAGCCACACTGCAGCACATGCACAGCAGCAGTCCATCAGTGATTACCACAAGCCACAGCGGCAGCACATGCATAGCGGCAGTCCATCAGTGATTACCATAAGCCACACTGCAACACATGCACAGAGGAAGTCCATCAGTGATTACCACAAGCCACAACTGCAGCACACGCACAGTAGCAGTCCATCAGAGATTATCACAAGCCACAACTGCAGCACATGCTCAGCGGCAGCCCATTAGCGATTACCACAAGCCACAGCTGCAGCACATGCACAGCGGCAGTCCATCAGTGATTACCACAAGCCACAGCTGCAGCACATGCACAGCGGCAGTCCATCAGTGATTACCACAAGCCACAGCTGCAGCACATGCACAGCGGCAGTCCATCAGTGATTACCACGAGCCACAGCTGCAGCACATGCACAGCGGCAGTCCATCAGTGATTACCACAAGCCACAGCTGCAGCACACGCACAGCGGCAGTCCATTAGTGATTACCACAAGTCACAGCTGCAGCACATGCACAGGGGCAGTCCATTAGTGATTACCACGAGCCACAGCTGCAGCACATGCACAGCGGCAGTCCATCAGTGATTACCACAAGCCACAACTGCAGCACATTCACAGCGGCAGTCCATCAGTGATTACCACAAGCCACAGCAGCAGCACATGCACAGCGACAGCCCATCAGTGATTACCACAAGCCACAGCGGCAGCACATACACAGCGGCAGCCCATCAGTGATTACCACAAGCCACAGCGGCAGCACATGCACAGCGGCAGTCCATTAGTGATTACCACAAGCCACACTGCAGCACATGCACAGCGGCAGGCCATCAGTGATTACCACAAGCCACAACTGCAGTACATGTACAGCGGCAGTCCATTAGTGATTACCATAAGCCACACTGCAACACATGCACAGAGGCAGTCCATCAGAGATTATCACAAGCCACAGCTGCAACACATGCACAGCAGCAGTCCATCAGTGATTACCACAAGCCACACCGCAGCACATGCATAGCGGCAGTCCATTAGTGATTACCACAAGCCACAACTGCAGCACATGCACAGCGGCAGTCCATTAGTGATTACCACAAGCCACAATCGCAGCACATTCACAGCGGCAGTCCATCAGAGATTACCACAAGCCACAGCTGCAGCACATGCACAGCGGCAGTCCATTAGTGATTACCACAAGCCACAGCTGCAGCACATGCACAGCGGCAGTCCATTAGTGATTACCACAAGCCACACCTGCAGCTCATGCACAGCTGCAGTCCATTAGTGATTACCACAAGCCACAACTGCAGCACATGCACAGCGGCAGCCCATCAGTGATTACCACAAGCCACAACTGCAGCACATGCACAGCGGCAGTCTATTAGTGATTACCACAAGCCACAACTGCAGCACACGCACAGCGGCAGTCCATCAGTGATTACCATAAGCCACACTGCAGCACATGCACAGTGGCAGTCCATTAGTGATTACCACAAGCCACAACTGCAGCACATGCACAGCGGCAGTCCATTAGTGATTACCACAAGCCACAACTGCAGCACATGCACAGCGGCAGTACATCAGTGATTACCATAAGCCACAACTGCAGCACATTCACAGCGGCAGTCCATTAGTGATTACCACAAGCCACACTACAGCACATTCACAGCGGCAGTCCATCAGTGATTACCACAAGCCACACTGCAGCACATACACAGCGGCAGTCCATTAGTGATTACCACAAGCCACACTACAGCACATGCACAGCGGCAGTCCATCAGTGATTACCACAAGCCACACTGCAGCACATGCACAGCGGCAGTCCATCAGCGATTACCACAAGCCACAGCTGCAGCACATGCACAGCGGCAGTCCATCAGTGATTACCACGAGCCACACTGCAGCACATTCACAGCGGCAGTCCATTAGTGATTACCACAAGCCACAACTGCAGCACATGCACAGCGGCAGTCCATCAGTGATTACCACAAACCACAACTGCAGCACATGCACAGCGGCAGTCCATCAGTGATTACCACAAGCAACAACTGCAGCACATGCACGGCGGCAGTCCATTAGTGATTACCACAAGCTACCAGTCAGTTATTACCGATATTCTACCATTGATCAGTGGCCAATTTTGATAGTACAATACTGGAAATTTTTTTACAGCTATGTATCACCTAACCTTTTGCCTCACACTAACCCACCTTCTACCAATGCCTAACACTAACCTACTACTCCACCCTGCCACAATCTCCGCTGATACCTGAGCTGCCTTCACTGCTACAAGCCACAACTGCAGCGCATGCACAGCGGCAGTCCATCAGTGATTACCACAAGCCACAGCTGCAGCACATGCACAGCGGCAGCCCATCAGTGATTACCACAAGCCACAGCTGCAGCACATGCACAGCGGCAGTCCATCAGTGATTACCACAAGCCACAGCTGCAGCACATGCACAGCGGCAGTCCATCAGTGATTACCACAAGCCACAGCTGCAGCACATGCACAGCGGCAGTCCATCAGTGATTACCACAAGCCACACTGCAGCACATGCACAGCAGCAGTCCATCAGTGATTACCACAAGCCACAGCGGCAGCACATGCATAGCGGCAGTCCATCAGTGATTACCATAAGCCACACTGCAACACATGCACAGAGGAAGTCCATCAGTGATTACCACAAGCCACACTGCAGCACATGCACAGCAGCAGTCCATCAGTGATTACCACAAGCCACAGCGGCAGCACATGCATAGCGGCAGTCCATCAGTGATTACCATAAGCCACACTGCAACACATGCACAGAGGAAGTCCATCAGTGATTACCACAAGCCACAACTGCAGCACACGCACAGTAGCAGTCCATCAGAGATTATCACAAGCCACAACTGCAGCACATGCTCAGCGGCAGCCCATTAGCGATTACCACAAGCCACAGCTGCAGCACATGCACAGCGGCAGTCCATCAGTGATTACCACAAGCCACAGCTGCAGCACATGCACAGCGGCAGTCCATCAGTGATTACCACAAGCCACAGCTGCAGCACATGCACAGCGGCAGTCCATCAGTGATTACCACGAGCCACAGCTGCAGCACATGCACAGCGGCAGTCCATCAGTGATTACCACAAGCCACAGCTGCAGCACACGCACAGCGGCAGTCCATTAGTGATTACCACAAGTCACAGCTGCAGCACATGCACAGGGGCAGTCCATTAGTGATTACCACGAGCCACAGCTGCAGCACATGCACAGCGGCAGTCCATCAGTGATTACCACAAGCCACAACTGCAGCACATTCACAGCGGCAGTCCATCAGTGATTACCACAAGCCACAGCAGCAGCACATGCACAGCGACAGCCCATCAGTGATTACCACAAGCCACAGCGGCAGCACATACACAGCGGCAGCCCATCAGTGATTACCACAAGCCACAGCGGCAGCACATGCACAGCGGCAGTCCATTAGTGATTACCACAAGCCACACTGCAGCACATGCACAGCGGCAGGCCATCAGTGATTACCACAAGCCACAACTGCAGTACATGTACAGCGGCAGTCCATTAGTGATTACCATAAGCCACACTGCAACACATGCACAGAGGCAGTCCATCAGAGATTATCACAAGCCACAGCTGCAACACATGCACAGCAGCAGTCCATCAGTGATTACCACAAGCCACACCGCAGCACATGCATAGCGGCAGTCCATTAGTGATTACCACAAGCCACAACTGCAGCACATGCACAGCGGCAGTCCATTAGTGATTACCACAAGCCACAATCGCAGCACATTCACAGCGGCAGTCCATCAGAGATTACCACAAGCCACAGCTGCAGCACATGCACAGCGGCAGTCCATTAGTGATTACCACAAGCCACAGCTGCAGCACATGCACAGCGGCAGTCCATTAGTGATTACCACAAGCCACACCTGCAGCTCATGCACAGCTGCAGTCCATTAGTGATTACCACAAGCCACAACTGCAGCACATGCACAGCGGCAGCCCATCAGTGATTACCACAAGCCACAACTGCAGCACATGCACAGCGGCAGTCTATTAGTGATTACCACAAGCCACAACTGCAGCACACGCACAGCGGCAGTCCATCAGTGATTACCATAAGCCACACTGCAGCACATGCACAGTGGCAGTCCATTAGTGATTACCACAAGCCACAACTGCAGCACATGCACAGCGGCAGTCCATTAGTGATTACCACAAGCCACAACTGCAGCACATGCACAGCGGCAGTACATCAGTGATTACCATAAGCCACAACTGCAGCACATTCACAGCGGCAGTCCATTAGTGATTACCACAAGCCACACTACAGCACATTCACAGCGGCAGTCCATCAGTGATTACCACAAGCCACACTGCAGCACATACACAGCGGCAGTCCATTAGTGATTACCACAAGCCACACTACAGCACATGCACAGCGGCAGTCCATCAGTGATTACCACAAGCCACACTGCAGCACATGCACAGCGGCAGTCCATCAGCGATTACCACAAGCCACAGCTGCAGCACATGCACAGCGGCAGTCCATCAGTGATTACCACGAGCCACACTGCAGCACATTCACAGCGGCAGTCCATTAGTGATTACCACAAGCCACAACTGCAGCACATGCACAGCGGCAGTCCATCAGTGATTACCACAAACCACAACTGCAGCACATGCACAGCGGCAGTCCATCAGTGATTACCACAAGCAACAACTGCAGCACATGCACGGCGGCAGTCCATTAGTGATTACCACAAGCTACCAGTCAGTTATTACCGATATTCTACCATTGATCAGTGGCCAATTTTGATAGTACAATACTGGAAATTTTTTTACAGCTATGTATCACCTAACCTTTTGCCTCACACTAACCCACCTTCTACCAATGCCTAACACTAACCTACTACTCCACCCTGCCACAATCTCCGCTGATACCTGAGCTGCCTTCGCTGCTATAAGACACAACTGCAGCACATGCACAGTGGCAGTCCATCAGTGATTACCACAAGCAACAACTGCAGCACATGCACAGCGGCAGTCCATCAGTGATTACCACAAGCAACAACTGCAGCACATGCACAGCAGCAGTCCATCAGTGATTACCACAAGCCACAGCCGCAGCACATGCACAGCGGCAGTCCATTAGTGATTACCACAAGCCACAGCTGCAGCACATGCACAGCGGCAATCCATTAGTGATTACCACAAGCCACAACTGCAGCACATTCACAGCGGCAGTCCATTAGTGATTACCACAAGCCACAACTGCAGCTCATGCACAGCGGCAGTCCATCAGTGATTACCACAAACCACTACTGCAGCACATGCACAGCGGCAGTCCATCAGTGATTACCGCAAGCAACAACTGCAGCAAATGCACGGCGGCAGCCCATTAGTGATTACCACAAGCCACACTGCAGCACATGCACAGCAGCAGTCCATCAGTGATTACCACAAGCCACAGCTGCAGCACATGCACAGCGGCAGTCCATCAGTGATTACCACAAGCCACAGCTGCAGCACATGCACAGCGGCAGTCCATCAGTGATTACCACAAGCAACAACTGCAGCACATGCACAGCGGCAGCCCATTAGCGATTACCACAAGCCACACTGCAGCACATGCACAGCAGCAGTCCATCAGTGATTACCACAAGCCACACTGCAGCACATGCACAGCGGCAGTCCATCAGTAATTACCACAAGCCACAACTGCAGCACATGCACAGCGGCAGTCCATCAGTAATTACCACAAACCACAACTGCAGCACATGCACAGCGGCAGTCCATCAGTGATTACCGCAAGCAACAACTGCAGCACATGCACAGCGGCAGCCCATTAGTGATTACCACAAGCCACAACTGCAGCACATGCACAGCAGCAGTCCATCAGTGATTACCACAAGCCACAGCTGCAGCACATGCACAGCGGCAGTCCATCAGTGATTACCACAAGCCACAGCTGCAGCACATGCACAGCGGCAGTCCATCAGTGATTACCACAAGCCACAGCTGCAGCACATGCACAGCGGCAGTCCATCAGTGATTACCACAAGCCACAACTGCAGCACATTCACAGCAGCAGTCCATCAGTGATTACCACAAGCCACAACTGCAGCACATGCACAGCGGCAGCCCATCAGTGATTAGCACAAGCCACAACTGCAGCACATGCACAGCGGCAGTCCATCAGTGATTACCATAAGCCACACTGCAACACATGCACAGAGGCAGTCCATCAGAGATTACCACAAGCCACAACTGAAGCACATGCACAGTAGCAGTCCATTAGTGATTACCACAAACCACAACTGCAGCACATGCACAGCGGCAGTCCATCAGTGATTACCATAAGCCACAACTGCAACACATTCACAGCGGCAGTCCATTAGTGATTACCACAAGCCACACTGCAGCACATGCACAGCGGCAGTCCATTAGTGATTACCACAAGCCACAACTGCAGCACATGCACAGCGGCAGTCCATCAGAGATTACCACAAGCCACAACTGAAGCACATGCACAGCAGCAGTCCATTAGTGATTACCACAAACCACAACAGCAGAACATGCACAGCGGCAGTCCATCAGTGATTACCACAAGCCACAACAGCAGAACATGCACAGCGGCAGCCCATCTGTGATTACCACAAGCCACACTGCAGCACATGCACAGCGGCAGTCCATCAGTGATTACCACAAGCAACAACTGCAGCACATGCACAGCGGCAGTCCATCAGTGATTACCACAAGCCACACTGCAGCACATTCACAGCGGCAGTCCATTAGTGATTACCACAAGCCACACTGCAGCACATGCACAGCGGCAGTCCATCAGTGATTACCACAAACCACAACTGCAGCACATGCACAGCGGCAGTCCATCAGTGATTACCACAAGCAACAACTGCAGCACATGCACGGCGGCAGTCCATTAGTGATTACCACAAGCTACCAGTCAGTTATTACCGATATTCTACCATTGATCAGTGGCCAATTTTGATAGTACAATACTGGAAATTTTTTTACAGCTATGTATCACCTAACCTTTTGCCTCACACTAACCCACCTTCTACCAATGCCTAACACTAACCTACTACTCCACCCTGCCACAATCTCCGCTGATACCTGAGCTGCCTTCGCTGCTATAAGACACAACTGCAGCACATGCACAGTGGCAGTCCATCAGTGATTACCACAAGCAACAACTGCAGCACATGCACAGCGGCAGTCCATCAGTGATTACCACAAGCAACAACTGCAGCACATGCACAGCGGCAGTCCATCAGTGATTACCACAAGCCACAGCGGCAGCACATGCACAGCGGCAGTCCATTAGTGATTACCACAAGCCACAACTGCAGCACATTCACAGCGGCAGTCCATTAGTGATTACCACAAGCCACAACTGCAGCTCATGCACAGCGGCAGTCCATCAGTGATTACCACAAACCACAACTGCAGCACATGCACAGCGGCAGTCCATCAGTGATTACCGCAAGCAACAACTGCAGCACATGCACAGCGGCAGCCCATTAAAGATTACCACAAGCCACAACTGCAGCACATGCACAGCAGCAGTCCATCAGTGATTACCACAAGCCACACTGCAGCACATGCACAGCGGCAGTCCATCAGCGATTACCACAAGCCACAGCTGCAGCACATGCACAGCGGCAGTCCATCAGTGATTACCACGAGCCACACTGCAGCACATTCACAGCGGCAGTCCATTAGTGATTACCACAAGCCACAACTGCAGCACATGCACAGCGGCAGTCCATCAGTGATTACCACAAACCACAACTGCAGCACATGCACAGCGGCAGTCCATCAGTGATTACCACAAGCAACAACTGCAGCACATGCACGGCGGCAGTCCATTAGTGATTACCACAAGCTACCAGTCAGTTATTACCGATATTCTACCATTGATCAGTGGCCAATTTTGATAGTACAATACTGGAAATTTTTTTACAGCTATGTATCACCTAACCTTTTGCCTCACACTAACCCACCTTCTACCAATGCCTAACACTAACCTACTACTCCACCCTGCCACAATCTCCGCTGATACCTGAGCTGCCTTCGCTGCTATAAGACACAACTGCAGCACATGCACAGTGGCAGTCCATCAGTGATTACCACAAGCAACAACTGCAGCACATGCACAGCGGCAGTCCATCAGTGATTACCACAAGCAACAACTGCAGCACATGCACAGCAGCAGTCCATCAGTGATTACCACAAGCCACAGCCGCAGCACATGCACAGCGGCAGTCCATTAGTGATTACCACAAGCCACAGCTGCAGCACATGCACAGCGGCAATCCATTAGTGATTACCACAAGCCACAACTGCAGCACATTCACAGCGGCAGTCCATTAGTGATTACCACAAGCCACAACTGCAGCTCATGCACAGCGGCAGTCCATCAGTGATTACCACAAACCACTACTGCAGCACATGCACAGCGGCAGTCCATCAGTGATTACCGCAAGCAACAACTGCAGCAAATGCACGGCGGCAGCCCATTAGTGATTACCACAAGCCACACTGCAGCACATGCACAGCAGCAGTCCATCAGTGATTACCACAAGCCACAGCTGCAGCACATGCACAGCGGCAGTCCATCAGTGATTACCACAAGCCACAGCTGCAGCACATGCACAGCGGCAGTCCATCAGTGATTACCACAAGCAACAACTGCAGCACATGCACAGCGGCAGCCCATTAGCGATTACCACAAGCCACACTGCAGCACATGCACAGCAGCAGTCCATCAGTGATTACCACAAGCCACACTGCAGCACATGCACAGCGGCAGTCCATCAGTAATTACCACAAGCCACAACTGCAGCACATGCACAGCGGCAGTCCATCAGTAATTACCACAAACCACAACTGCAGCACATGCACAGCGGCAGTCCATCAGTGATTACCGCAAGCAACAACTGCAGCACATGCACAGCGGCAGCCCATTAGTGATTACCACAAGCCACAACTGCAGCACATGCACAGCAGCAGTCCATCAGTGATTACCACAAGCCACAGCTGCAGCACATGCACAGCGGCAGTCCATCAGTGATTACCACAAGCCACAGCTGCAGCACATGCACAGCGGCAGTCCATCAGTGATTACCACAAGCCACAGCTGCAGCACATGCACAGCGGCAGTCCATCAGTGATTACCACAAGCCACAACTGCAGCACATTCACAGCAGCAGTCCATCAGTGATTACCACAAGCCACAACTGCAGCACTTGCACAGCGGCATGTTCTGCAGACTTCGGGCGGCCATTTTCCCGTAGCCCTGCTCTCAGCATGCAAGCAGGAAGTCTCGTCGTGACGTCGGGAAGGAAGAGGATCGTGGGCGCGCGGGCGCTTCACGCCACAAGGAGGTCGTGCCAGTGGTCGGGAAAGAAGGTCTTCTGGCTGTAGGTGAGTAAATGGGTTTTTCTTTTCTTTTTCAGGTGGTGCTGATTGTGCATATTGGGGTCATTTCTGCTACGGATTGTGCATATTGGGGTCATTTCTGCTACGGATTGTGCATATTGGGGTCATATCTGCTACGGATTGTGCATATTGGGGTCATATCTGCTCTGGATTGTGCATATTGGGGTCATATCTGCTCTGGAGTGTGCATATTGGGGTCATATCTGCTACGGATTGTGCATATTGGGGTCATATCTGCTACGGATTGTGCATATTGGGGTCATATCTGCTACGGATTGTGCATATTGGGGTCATATCTGCTACGGATTGTGCATATTGGGGTCATTTCTGCTACCGATTGTGCATATTGGGGTCATATCTGCTACCGATTGTGCATATTGGGGTCATTTCTGCTATGGATTGTGCATATTGGGGTCATTTCTGCTACCGATTGTGCATATTGGGGTCATATCTGCTCTGGATTGTGCATATTGGGGTCATATCTGCTACGGATTGTGCATATTGGGGTCATATCTGCTACGGATTGTGCATATTGGGGTCATATCTGCTACGGATTGTGCATATTGGGGTCATATCTGCTACGGATTGTGCATATTGGGGTCATTTCTGCTACCGATTGTGCATATTGGGGTCATTTCTGCTACCGATTGTGCATATTGGGGATCATATCTGCTACCGATTGTGCATATTGGGGTCATATCTGCTACCGATTGTGCATATTGGGGTCATTTCTGCTATGGATTGTGCATATTGGGGTCATTTCTGCTACCGATTGTGCATATTGGGGGTCATATCTGCTGCCAAATGTGCATATTGGGGTCATATCTGCTGCCGATTGTGCATATTGGGGTCATATCTGCTGCCGATTGTGCATATTGGGGTCATATCTGCTACCGATTGTGCATATTGGGGTCATATCTGCTGCCGATTGTGCATATTGGGGTCATATCTGCTACCGATTGTGCATATTGGGGTCATTTCTGCTACCGATTGTGCATATTGGGGTCATATCTGCTACCGATTGTGCATATTGGGGTCATTTCTGCTATGGATTGTGCATATTGGGGTCATTTCTGCTACCGATTGTGCATATTGGGGGTCATATCTGCTGCCGATTGTGCATATTGGGGTCATATCTGCTGCCGATTGTGCATATTGGGGTCATATCTGCTGCCGATTGTGCATATTGGGGTCATATCTGCTCCCGATTGTGCATATTGGGGTCATATCTGCTACCGATTGTGCATATTGGGGCCATATCTGCTACCGGTTGTGCATATTGGGGTTATTGAACATGTTTTTTATTCAAATCTGCGCACATTACGTCTATTTTCTTGAGAAAACATGCACAATTATGTGAATTTTCTGGGGAAAGGGGCACCAATACTTGGGCCCTCTGTCTTTGCGTTGCACTTTTAAAGGGAACCCGAGGTGAGCATAATATTGAGGCTGCCATATTTATCTCCTTTTAAGTAATACCAGCTGCCTGGCTGCTGTGTTGGTCCTCTGCCTCTAATTCTTTCAACCATAGACCCTGAACAAGCATGCAGCAGGTCAGGGGTTTCTGACAATATTGTCAGAACTGACAAGATTAGCTGCATGCTTGTTTCTGGTGTAATTCAGTTCACTACTACAGCCAAATAGATCAGCAGGGCTGCCAGGCAACTAGAATTGTTTAAAAGGAAATAAATATGGCAGCCACCCCCATTTTTGGTCGTCAGCTCCCCCGGAAATTGGTCCAGCACCTGCTTAGCACCCCCTAAAAAAAATTCCTGGAGCCGCCACTGACCACAAGCCACACTGCAGCACATGCACAGCAGCAGTCCATCAGTGATTACCACAAGCCACAGCTGCAGCACATGCACAGCGGCAGTCCATCAGTGATTACCACAAGCCACACTGCAGCACATGCACAGCAGCAGTCCATCAGTGATTACCACAAGCCACAGCTGCAGCACATGCACAGCAGCAGTCCATCAGTGATTACCACAAGCAACAACTGCAGCACATGCACGGCGGCAGTCCATTAGTGATTACCACAAGCTACCAGTCAGTTATTACCGATATTCTACCATTGATCAGTGGCCAATTTTGATAGTACAATACTGGAAATATTTTTACAGCTATGTATCACCTAACCTATTGCCTTACACTAACCCACCCTCTACCAATGCCTAACACTAACCTACCACCCCACCCTGCCACAATCTCCGCTGATACCTGAGCTGCCTTCGCTGCTACAAACTTCCTCTGCTGATATTATCACTACTACTACTGTTATTTATCGGGAGCCTTTGGTGCTCAAATTACACACTGGGCACTGCTATAAGCTGCCAGTCTATATGGCGGTATTTTAACGAAGCGCTGCCAGTGTACAAATTACCTGCTCCGTGAATGCCAGCTAACCACATACCAACTGATTTAATTACTCCTGATCAAGATTTCAATCTATCCATCACAGACCGTGTGGTAGGATCTTAAATCCCAACTCCAGACAGAGATGTTTTCCTAGTGCTGCATGGGCATTCAGTGGTCGGGCTTGTTTTTCTGTGTATAGGCTTGTTAATTATTAGATGTCATGTAAACAGGGCTGGTTCTCTCATGAAGCAAGGTGAAACATTTGCATCAGGCGCAGAGATTACAGGGGCAGCATTTTGTACTGTGTTTACACTTACAGCATGCAATCAGAGTAGGAGGAGAAGCGAGAGGAGAGAGAGCGAGGTGAGGAGGTTGTTATTGGGGAAAAGCAGCTTGTTTAGCTGTGTGAGGAGTCTTGACAGTGAGTGAGGAGGGGGGAGGCAAGTTGTTGCATATGCTCCCTTGCTGCCTGAGAACATTAAATGAAGCAGAGTAAATTGTTGGGTGCTGTGCGATTATTCCAAATGGTGTGTGTGTGGGGGCGCTGTGGTGATATATTGAGGTGCTGATGATATTAGGGAATACAGGAACATATTTCTGTCATTTTTCTGTCTGCTATATCTCACATGTGTATTCTGCTTTGAAGCGATGGTCATCTGGCTGTACTACATTTGCATCTAAAGGGACTTCAGTGAATAGAGCTGGGGTGTTAGCCTCCAGCAAAGACATTGGTTAGTTAGACAATGGCAGAAGTGAAGGGTTTTGTTCTACCTAACTGGAGTGGAAGCTTGGAAGTCATTGACAACTGAAACATTTACCACTTCTGTTGATGAAGGCTGTTAAAGCATTGTCAAGAACTCTAGACTAGCCAGGAAGAGCCTCCTGTGTGTTAAACACTATTTCGTTGTGAGGAAATTAAATTATTGGTGGAGGTGCAAACTATATCCTTATCTTTGATCAGCTAGGAAATACGGTCAGCAATGGAGTTGAAAAGTCTCACTTCACAATCTTTTGATGTATAGACTTTTACCTGGAGAACTTGGATTAAGGAAGTCTTTTGTTGTTTGTGTGCTATAGTACATTTTTCACGTGTGGATGTTAGATCTCTGGAAATCCAATTATGACTGAGGATGTAATTAAATCTAGGTCCCCCCCCCCCCCCCCCCGTCCACACAGGCTTACAGCCTCGAGGCGAATATTTCATTATAAAAACCAGGGGACAGATACCTCAAATCAGTCCCCTCCTGATGGTAGCTGCAGCTGGACTCCTGGCCCAAGCTAGTGGACTCCTGGTCTAACCAGAATTGTGTCCGTCCACAAAAGTCCAAGGTTCTTCTATCTGGATCCCTGTATTTTGGTAAGCAAATTGCTTTGTGTGTATCTTTGTAGACTCTTAATTTTGTAACTTTTTATTTTGTTTTTTTTTAATCTTTTGTATATATTCTGTTCTGCATTGTTCCACTTTTTTCCCTGGAATATTAAATTATTATTTAATAAGCTTGACTTCTGCTGTACTAAACTAACACTCATAGCCTAGAAGAGATTGAAGTGCAACTGTGTATAAATCCATGCCTAATTGTATGCTTGAGCAACACTACCATATGAAATTGTTAATGCATTGTGTGTGGGGGCGTTTGTCATACGTTGGCCTAAAGCGCGCAGCTGACCCAACGTACGAAAACGCCAGTGCGAGTAGCTAACAGTATCGTTCGGAAAGACTGTTAGTGGTTTTGCTTCACTACCGTGTAATTGCAACTGTGTGTGTGTGTGGGTGCATGGCGTTCCCGTATTCGGCCTAAGCGCAAAGCTGACCCGAATACGAAAACACGGATTGCGCGCTGAGGACTCGACAGCAGAGTAGAAGTGTCTAGCGAACCGCTAGTGGTGGCAGTGAGAGGTGTTCTGAGGGGTCCCAGCCTTGTTCTAGCGAATAAGGCTGCTCCCCGCTTGATCTGGTCAAACCCGCAGTCGGGAACCGTAAACGCAGGTGTGCCGCGGGCCGGTACCTGACATAATTGGCTGGCAGTGGTGGGAACGTTTAGTATATTAGTACGCAGTTTAGCTCGCTATTCTGAGTACTAAAGGCTGGAAGCTTGCTAGAAGCAACTAGCCTACAGAAGTCTACTCAGTGCAGAATCTATATACGTTTTTGTTTTTTTGTTTAAAGATACACACTTGGTATTTTGCTTTCCCTCCCCCCCCCCCCTTTTTCTTTTTTGCAACACGATGGCTCAGAAAGCATCCAGCTATGCAAGGAAAAACAAAGAGATACTACTCTCAACCTGTGTGAGCACAAAGGCATCGAGACGGTGAGCGGCCAGACTAAGGAGCAGTTAGTTCTTGCGCTCGAAAAGTATGATGAGGCAGAGCAAGCCCGTGCATCAACATCAGCGGATGCAGCTCACGACACGCCAGAGGAGGAATCGCTCCCACCACAGAATGCGAGGGGAGACGATGTCCTGGATGATCCACCGAACACAGAGATGACATCTCTGGAAGCTGATCTGCAGCTACTGAACTCGGCTGATCCTGAACTGCGCCTAAAGCTGATCCTACTGCACCGACAGGCAGAGGAGGGGAGAGCTGAACGGCAACACCAGCTGGAGCTGGCTAAACTTCAGCAGCAGAACCGGTCTGCTGGACCCGCAGAATGTGAAGGTGAGCGAGTCCACAGAATCCCCCTGGATAAGTTCCCCGCTATGGACAAGGACTCTGACATAGACACTTTCCTACAGGGGTTTGAAAGGACTTGTCGGCAGTATGGGGTGCCCCGTGAGCAGTGGGGAAGATACCTCACACCAGGGCTGAGAGGCAAGGCCCTGGAAGCGTTTGTGAGTCTCCCCCAGGAGGAAGAAACAGACTTTGAGGCAATTAAGAAAGCCATCATTGCACTACCACCTCACGCCAGAGGTATATCGCAAACGTTTCAGGACAGTGCAGCGAGGTCCTAATGACAGTTACCTGGATCATGCGTGCAACCTGCGCACTGCCTTCCAGCAGTGGGTAAAAGGACTGGCTGTTGAAACCTTTGATGCCCTGCAGGAACTGATAGTAAAAGACCAGTTCCTCCACACTTGTCCTGTTGAGGTCCGGCAGTTTGTACGGGACCGAGAGCCGAAGACCGTGGATGAGGCCGCGAAAGTTGCTGATGCCTACACGTCCAATCGAGCATCTGATTTTCGGAGGACTATGGCGCCCAGCTGGAAGGGAGAAAAGACTGCGAGACCTTCTCCTCTGAGCACCCAGCGAAGCCAAGTCCCACAGCCGCCTGGAGGTAGAACAGCCACTGTTGACACTCGGAGATGATTTGCCTGTAACAAACCAGGTCACATCAGTGCTACGTGCCCAGAAAAGAAGAAGGAAGCCCCAAACTCTTGCGGGGCTCGAAATGCGTTGTGTGCCACCAGGAATGCAGGTAGCTATGCAGAGAATCTGCAACCTGTCACGGTTGGGGATACAGTTACCACCGGTCTGAGAGACACTGGAGCAGAGGTGACTCTAGTGCACCCCCAGCTTGTGAACCCAGAGGAGTACATTCCTGGCAAGACTATGGCTGTCAAAGGAGTTGGGGGTGTCACCCCCGCCATACCCACCGCCTTGGTTCACCTGGATTGGGGGGCCGGCAGCGGAATGAAAGAAGTGGGAGTAACGGATGCCATCCCCATGAACGTTTTGATGGGTACTGACCTGGGACGGTTAGTGGCCTGGTATGAGCCTACTCCAAACCCCGTGGAGCCTGCATCCCCAGCAGAAGTTCAGGACTCTTGCAAGGTACTGTGTGATAATGCTGTGCAAGTGGGGAGTGCTGGCGAGGGCCCAGGGGATACGGACTGTGTACTAGGAGCCAGCCCTAGTGAGTCTCCAGTGCCCAGGCCTGGAGGGGGACACGTTGTTACCATGCATGCAGATAATGTTGATGTAATATGTGATGTGTCGCATAATGACACGTGTACAGTGAACGCTCCGTCAGCTGCAGTGGTGACCCGCAGTGCTCACCGGGCTGCAGCAGACGAATTGTCCACTGAAGGGGCTGATGTCACTGGGTCGGGCTCTTCCACTTCAGAGCCTGGCTCTGAGGACCCAGAGGCCTCTCAGTTTGCCACCTCCCTGGTGCCTGTGGCCGACAGCACTGAGTTCTCCGAGGCTGTACGGCTTGATAGCAGCCTGGAAGAGCTCAGGGGTCTGGCGGACAGGGCACCGGTGGAGGGCGACAAAGTGAGGGTGTACTGGGAGCAAGGCAGACTGTACAGAGAGGTTATTCCCTCTGAGCCGTCTGAAGTGGAGGAGGCAGACCGGCAGTTGATTGTTCCCCACAGGTACAGGGAGCAGCTATTAAGAATAGCACATGAGGTGCCCCTGGCTGGTCACTTGGGGATCCGCAAGACCAAATCCCGTCTTGCCCACAATTTTTATTGGCCCCACATGGGGACAGATATTGCCGATTTTTGCCGGTCTTGTGTCGCATGTCAGCGGGTCAGCAAAGCAGGTGACACAGACAAAGCCCCGCTGAGGCCCTTGCCCATCATAGCGGAGCCCTTCCAAAGGGTTGCGGTGGACATCATTGGGCCTCTAGCAATACCCAGCAGCACAGGGAAACGTTTCATTCTCACGGTGGTAGATTATGCCACTCACTACCCTGAAGCTGTAGCCCTGAGCTCCATATGGGCAGACAAGGTTGCGGACGCATTGGTGCGCATTTTCTCACGAGTCGGTTTTCCCCGCAAAATGCTCACCGATCACGGCCCGCAATTCATGTCGCGCCTAATGGAATGCCTCTGTAAGCAAATGCAGGTAGAACACATCATGGCCAGCCCTTACCACCCCCAGACAAATGGGTTATGTGAGCGGTTCAATGGTACTCTGAAACAGATGCTAAGGGTGTTTGTTGAATCGCAAGGGAGAGACTGGGAGCGATACCTGCCCCACTTACTGTTTGCTTATCGTGAGGTGCCCCAGGCATCCACCGGGTTCTCGCCCTTTGAGCTCTTATATGGGAGGAGGGTACGCGGACCACTTGATCTCATTCGAGAGGTCTGGGAGGGGCAGGATATGGGTCCCGGGGTCTCCATAGTGGAATACGTTCTAAAGTTCCCGGGAAAAGATGGACACCCTGGTGGGGTTAGTGCGTGAGAATCTTACTCAAGCCCAGGCCACCCAGAAGCAGTGGTATGACCACGGGGCAAGGGAGAGAGTTTATGAGGTAGGTCGCAAGGTATGGGTCCTAAACCCGATGCGACAGAATAAGCTGCAGGCCGCTTGGGATGGGCCCTATACCATACATAGGAAGATTAGTGATGTGACCTATGTGGTCGCGCTGGATGACCGAGGTAAGCAGCTGAAAACGTACCATGTCAGTATGTTAAAGGAACATCATGATAGAACCGCTTGCGCTCTCCCTGTCTGCAGTTTGCTACCAGACGGTGAAGCAGAGGCCCTGGTTGACATCCTGGCCTCCACCCAGGAAACCGACTCTGTTACCGAGGTGCAGATCAATCCGGAGTTGCCAGCAGAGCAGCAGGCTGGGCTATCTGATGTGCTGACCCTTTACCGTAGTACCTTTACAGCCCGCCCTGGTCTGACCAGCCTGGCTGTACACCATGTTGACACCAGAAATAACAAGCCGGTTAGACAGTCAGCCTATAGAGTCTCCCCTGAGGTTCAGGCCCACATCAGCAAGGAGACTGAGGAAATGCTGTCACTAGGGGTAATCCAACGGTCGCACAGCGCATGGGCATCACCTGTAGTGCTAGTACCCAAACGGGACCAGACCACTCGGTTCTGTGTAGATTATCGAAAACTAAATTTGATAACTGCATCAGATGCTTACCCAATGCCGAGGGTCGACGAATTGTTAGATAAGCTAGCTGGCGCGCAATATCTAACAATCGTGGATTTGAGTCGTGGATACAGGTTCTGGGACGCATTACTGCTGCAGGACTAACAGTCAAGCCTAGCAAGTGTCAGATCGGCATGAAACAGGTACAGTACCTGGGACATGTGGTGGTGGGGGGGGGGAGAGCTTCGTCCAGATACTGGGAAGGTAGATGCCATTGTGTCCTGCCCCACCCCCCAAATGTAGAAGCAGATTCAGTCCTTCTTAGGGACTGCTGGGTACTATAGAAAGTTTGTCCCCAACTACAGTGCCCTCGCCAAGCCATTGACAGACCTCACAAAAAAGAAGCTGCCCAAGCAGATTCTCTGGACACCTGAATGTGAACAGTCATTCACAGCTCTGAAGAGGGCCCTAGCCAGCCCTCCCGTGTTGCAAGCGCCAGACTTCAGCCGACGGTTTGTGGTCCAGACGGACGCCTCAGCCTTTGGCCTAGGTGCTGTGTTAAGCCAGGTAAACCAAACTGGGGAAGAACATCCGATTCTGTACTTAAGTCGGAAGCTGCTACCCCGGGAGGTAGCTTACGCCACCATAGAGAAGGAGTGCTTGGCAATTGTATGGGCCCTACAAAAGCTGCAGCACTATCTCTACGGTCCCGTATTCACAGTCGTAACCGACCACAACCCTCTTAGTTGGTTACATCGGGTTTCTGGTGACAATGGCAAATTGCAGAGCAGTGTTTTGAATGGCAAATTGCTGAGATGGAGCTTAGTTCTCCAACAATATAGCTTCACTATTCAACATAGGAAGGGGAGCAATCATGGGAATGCTGATGGGCTGTCCCGTCAAGCAGAACCAACAATGTAGGCGCTGGCAGGATAATCTGGGAAGATCATCTGCCTTGCCCCATTCTAAAGAGGGAAGGTGTGGTGATATATTGAGGTGCTGATGATATTAGGGAATACAGGAACATATTTCTGTCATTTTTCTGTCTGCTATATCTCACATGTGTATTCTGCTTTGAAGCGATGGTCATCTGGCTGTACTACATTTGCATCTAAAGGGACTTCAGTGAATAGAGCTGGGGTGTTAGCCTCCAGCAAAGACATTGGTTAATTAGACAATGGCAGAAGTGAAGGGTTTTGTTCTACCTAACTGGAGTGGAAGCTTGGAAGTCATTGACAACTGAAACATTTACCACTTCTGTTGATGAAGGCTGTTAAAGCATTGTCAAGAACTCTAGACTAGCCAGGAAGAGCCTCCTGTGTGTTAAACACTATTTCGTTGTGAGGAAATTAAATTATTGGTGGAGGTGCAAACTATATCCTTATGTATTTTGTATTGGTCTTTGTGGCAGTGGTGTGACGGGGTGTGGAGGACTTCGGGGGGGCCGAGTGCTTTTGCAACCCACTGTATATAGGTCAAAATGGGCAGAATTTGCATCACTCTGAAACCCGGAAATAATATAATGCTCTGCATAGGAACTGCTGGCGAGCAGATGGAGAACATATACTGAGTACCAGTGTTTCATCCATGAAGCAGAAATGAAGTCAATCCACTTTTTAACAGCGCATTTGTATGCCAATCACATGTTCAATATAATTCAAGACTGGATGACAAGCTCCATAAATATCATGAACAAGATAACACATCATAATATGGGACAGTCAGATATGCTACAGAATTCAGAAATAAAATATATGTAAATTAAATAACCCTTATCAGTAATAAGGATAGAGATACAAAACATATCAGACTGTTACAGCATGTAATGCCATACAAAAAAAAAAAAGATGTAAATAGCCTTAAAAAATGATTGCTACATGCCTCTATTAAGCAGTGGGTCTAGTATATATTTGAAAGAACACAATTTAGATGAGAAAAAAATGATAAATACATGTGATCACCTTTTTCTCTTTGAGCATCAGTCTTGCCTGGAGTATAAATCTGTGCACAAAACCTGCCCTACCTACATCTCCGAGCTTGTTCACAGGTATACACCAGGTCGCCCCCTCCGATCCTCCAACGACCTTCGCCTCACCACCCCACGCATTTCACACTCCCATGCCCGCCTGCAGGATTTCTCAAGAGCTGCCCCCACCCTCTGGAACGCCCTTCCACCACCCATCAGACTTGCTCCCTCTTTCAACTCATTCAAGCAAGCCCTAAAAACCCACCTCTTTATGATGGCCTGCCCACCTCCTACCACGCAGCAACTCTCTACTGAATATTTAACAGCCCCACCTAGTGTTTCCACCCCACCCTTTAGATTGTAAGCCTCTGGCAGGGTCCTCCATTCCCTAGTGTAATCTACAGGATCATGTACTCCTGTCCTATGGCAGCCTGTACTTGTATTACTGGGCCTACCTAACCAGCCCATATCGCATGATCATGTATTTTGTACAATTGGCATGTATAACTTTGCTCTATGTTGTATAACCTTGTTATGTCTGTCATCCTTGTATCATTGTATATATTTATTGTCCAGCGCTGCGTAATATGTTGGCGCTTTATAAATTCAATAAATAATAATAATCTTTGATCAGCTAGGAAATACGGTCAGCAATGGAGTTGAAAAGTCTTACTTCACAATCTTTTGATGTATAGACTTTTACCTGGAGAACTTGGATTAAGGAAGTCTTTTGTTGTGTGTGTGCTATAGTACATTTTTCACGTGTGGATGTTAGATCTCTGGAAATCCAATTATGACTGAGGATGTAATTAAATCTAGTTCCCCCCCATCCACACAGGCTTACAGCCTCGAGGCGAATATTTCATTATAAAAACCAGGGGACAGATACCTCAAATCAGTCCCCTCCTGACGGTAGCTGCAGCTGGACTCCTGGCCCAAGCTAGTGGACTCCTGGTCTAACCAGAATTGTGTCCGTCCACAAAAGTCCAAGGTTCTTCTATCTGGATCCCTGTATTTTGGTAAGAAAATCGCTTTGTGTGTATCTTTGTAGACTCTTAATTTTGTAACTTTTTATTTTGTTTTTATAATCTTTTGTATATATTCTGTTCTGCATTGTTCCACTTTTTTCCCTGGAATATTAAATTATTATTTAATAAGCTTGACTTCTGCTGTACTAAACTAACACTCATAGCCTAGAAGAGATTTAAGTGCAACTGTGTATAAATCCATGCCTAATTGTATGCTTGAGCAACACTACCATATGAAATTGTAATTGCATTGTGTGTGGTGGCATTTGCCATACGTTGGCCTAAAGCGTGCAGCTGACCCAACGTACGAAAACGCCAGTGCGAGTAGCTAACAGTATCGTTCGGAACGACTGTTAGTGGTTTTGCTTCACTACCGTGTAAGATTGCAACTGTGTGTGTGTGGGTGCGTGGCGTTCCCGTATTCGGCCTAAGCGCAAAGCTGACCCGAATACAAAAACGCGGATTGCGCGCTGAGGACTCGTCAGGAGAGTGGAAGTGTCTAGCGAACCGCTAGTGGTGGCAGTGAGAGGTGTTCTGAGGGGTCCCAGCCTTGTTCTAGCGAATAAGGCTGCTCCCCGCTTGATCTGGTCAAACCCGCAGTCGGGAACCGTATACGCAGGCGTGCCGCGGGCCAGTTCCTGACAGGCGCATCCTCACAAGTTTGTCTCAGGCAGCAAAACGTTTTAAACCGGCAACTGCATGTAAATCACTTATAAATCTCATCTAAACATATGTGTTATGGCCAGATCCTTTAGTTGGACATTTTGGGATCTGGCCGGCCAATACGCAAAGTGGCTGGGCTACTTCGGCCAGCCTGAGGAGCAGTGGAGGAAATATATAGGGCAGCCTGTGCCTGTAATCTCTCCCTCCCTGCTGTGTATTGGTTCTCTGACTTTTATTGCATTCAGTGTTACGGCACCAAATACCAGCGACACAGGCTGCAAGAAAAGCCCACAGAGACACACACAGCAGGGAGGGAGAGAGCACTTCAGCGCATTGGAAGGGCTGCACCTGTATATTTCCTTCCTGCAGAAAGCAGTGGGAGGAGGATGCAGTGGGCAGGGAGAGGAGCTTTACCAAGTCTGCAACCTGGCAGTGCAGGGATTGACATAGCCCCGCTGAAATTTGTACCGTTTTTGACGAACAGGGGATGCGTTTTGCACATTGTATGCAGTAGCCCGGCCACTTTGCATTTTGGCCAGCCAGACTTCGGGTTTTGGCTGTAACATATATAATAAAAAAATCTTAAAGGGGTTCTGTTCAGCTTTTTAAAAACAAAAACTGCCACTTAACTGGGGCTTTTATCGGGCCCCTGCAGCCAGAATGTCCTGCGCCATCCTCTTCCAATGCGCCATTCCCCACTGACGGCACCGGTGTAATTATTCGTGAACAGAACCCCTTTAACACTGCAATCACAATAGGTGACCCTTCCTCCAACCTCCTTCCAGGGATATTCTCGCCTGGCTGCCAATTCATCTTAAATAAGATGAGGGAGGCACTCTTGCTTGGCAATATACCGTATCTTATATTGTACAGAACAGTACACAAACATTTTCGAGCTCCTCGCTCTTCCTCAGGTGTACATCTGAAGAAGAGCGAGGAGCTTGAAAACATTTGTGTACTGTTGTGTACAATATAAGCAAATAAGCCAAGCAAGAGTGCCTCCCTCATCTCATTTGAATAAATCTTAACACTGAGCTATTACTAGTTCAACAATTCCCTGTAACAAAATTTTGTTTAGGATCTAAACATCAGTCTGAAGAAAGGAGACTAGGCAATAGGCCTCACATATTATAGGATCTTTACATGGTTTTAGGATTTCAGCGATCAGGGTCTTGAACAAAGTCTGAGGGGGGAGTATTGGTCTCAGATGCAGTATTAATAATAAGTTGCAGGCATTGAGCCAGTACTGCAATATATTGTTTATGCAGTTTAACTGAAATGCCAGGAGACTTGCATGAGAGAAATTAAGCAATTGTCTCTTCTACCTCTTCACTTGTATTGGACGAGCTTAGCTGAGTTGCATTGATTGTGGACAATTATTGAAGGTCAAGCCAGTCAAGTATGCCTGCGTCTCCTGCTATGTCTTATAAGTTTGCTTTGTATAGAGAGTTTTGTCAAATATTTGGAACCTTTCCAAGACGTGATGCAGTCCAGGGAGAAGAACCACATGCTCTGCTTTAATCTCCATAAATATTTGGGGGTCTAAAAGCTTGTGTGACAATTTAGTAAGCAGAGAGACACCATTATTTATAATATCGATCCAGTAATTGAATTATAATATTCTATTTTGCTTATTAGTAATTAATGACTCTCGTAATCTCTCTAAACATCCTGTGTTTACAAATTAGCTGCTCTGCCATAGCAGAGGAGATTCCTGAGCTGACATAGCTGAGAGATCAAATTAGTCACAGCACTGCATCCACGTTGTGGATGTAGCGACCTTTTATTATATTAGATAACTGTAGGGTGTGACCTGTCAGCAAGGAAAATAGGACAGCCTGATCCCGTGCCTGCAATTTTGGCCCTCCTGATGAGTAACTGCACATTGCACTGTTCCTAAGCCATGATTCAATGCAGGGTTTTGGCTCTGGTAGCAGGACTAGGCCTAAAACCTTTTACTACCTCCATACCTCCTTATAGCAACCCTGGAACCTCTAGTAGCCTCCTGAATGACCTAAGAGAGATCCCTAAAAGAAGGTGCATTGTATACTCTGCTGACTGCTGATAAAACAGTAAATTACGGTACCACCCCTTTATTATGTCTTAACAAGGATCATATATAGTATATTTCCAGGCCTGTTAATCCCTATAAGACTCTTGGTAACAATTACTGTACAGCCCTCGTAGGACATTGCAAATGTACCCCAATTCTACTTAATGTACCCAGTGCCCCACAGCATTCACTGCAGCTTGCCATCTTGATGGAACTGTATCAGAAAAAGAAGAGACCGCTTCTATGGTACAATAAAAAAAGAAATGCACGTACAAGATTGCAAAAATTTGCAAGCGTATCTCACATGCCCAATGTTCCACTCCTCAGACGTCGACCGTGGCCTTCGGGGGGACAGCAACAAAAGTACATGGTAGATCTGGAATCTAGGCAAGCTCTGTGTGCTGGGTGATAATGACGACTAGTTTCGACACACTAGTGTGTCTTTGTCAAGTCATAATTAGTCTTGCTTGTAACACAGAGCGCGCATATACAGTGCTGCCCATAATTATTCATACCCCTAGCAAATATTGACTCATTCAACCAGCAAGTAATTTTTTGATGGGAAATAGCATAGGTGTTTCCCAAAAGATAATAAGACTATGTACAAGATGCATTATTGTGAGAAAAAAAAAACATTTCTCAGCTTTTATTTACATTTGAGCAAAAAAGTGTCCAGTCCAAAATTATTCATACCCTTCTCAATAATCGATAGAAAAGCCTTTATTGGCTATTACAGAAACTTAAACGTTTCCTATAATTGCAGACCAGCTTTTTGCATGTCTCCACAGGTATTTTCGCCCATTCATCTTTAGCAGTGAGCTTCCAATCTATCAGGTTGGAGGGTCTTCTTGCTATCACGGATCTTTAGCTCCCTCCACAGATCCTCAATTTGGATTCAAGTCAGAACTCTGGCTGGGCACCTCCAAAACGTTATTGTTGTTGTCTGCTAACCATGTCTTCACCACTTTTGCTGTTTTGGCTCATTGTCATGCTGAAATGTCCACTGATGGCCAAGGCCAAGTTTCTCTGCAGATGTTGTCATTGAGAATCCTCATGTATTGCCCTTTTCTCATGGTGCCGTTTACTGTGATTAGGTTCCCTGGTCCATTGGCTGAAAAACACCCCCAAAGCATTAGGCTCCCACCACCATGTTTGAAAGTGGGGATGGTCTTCTTTGGGTTGAAGGCTTCTCCTTTTTTACGCCAAATGAAGGAAACATCATTGTGACCAAACAATTTTTGTTTTATCTACCATTTTTTGCTGTGTATGATTTGGTGAATGCAGTGGTATAGCGGCATTCTGCTGGAGTTGCCCCCATAATGTCAGGCTGCAGTCCACAAGGTTGGGGGTCCATGACCCTTCGGGCAACCTCAGATAAGTCTGCTCTCAGGCTTTTTATAATATTGGGTATGTGTGCAATTGTGGAAAGGCTCATTGTATGTGTAGGATGTGATTGCATCCATCGTTAGCATAGAGACCCCTCGATGAGATTGGTCTTGCAGATGGCTGAGGGGCTTACCACATGGCTGTAGGTGGATACGTGGAACCAACAATTTTTGTTTTTTGAGGTGCTCTGTGAATCCACTGGCTGTCAGTTTCAGCTGAGGTCTCTTTATACAGTATTTTGTTATGCTGTCATTTAAAGTAACTGAATTATTATATCCAATAGTCTGAAATTGTTATTAATTTTGAATTGAACCTAAACCTCTAGGACATGGAAGTACACTTATCTAGAAGAGTAGCATATCAGTTTGCCCTCCATAGGCAAACCTAGAAATTCAGTAGCACTCTCTACCAGCCAGGAAGAGGCAGGGTTAAGGAAGGGGTAGCCATCATTCATCCCCTCATATCCCTGTAGGCGCACATAAGATGTCAATGAGATGCAAATAATTTCTACTTGCTCGTCGCAACCCCAATGCAAATTATACACAGCTTAAAGTCTGTACACATGCTAGATACGAGGTGGCCAATAATGACCACCAGTTGTAGAGGATGTAGCACGTGTACAGCAGCCCCCTATGTCCGCTCATCCAGACATCTGCTTGGCCCAGAGCTTTGTTCTCACTGCTCGCCGTGTCTGGTGCGTGACATAAGTGCGCCAATCCATCACTCCTCTGCCCCCTCCATCCCCCTTGTGGAAGAACCATGTTGACCCAGCAATGTTGCCTGAGGGATCATGTCCAGATTAAGCGTGTGTACGGGCCTTTAGAATAGGGCCAAGCAAAGTAGTCAGGAAATGCTTTTGATAAGCATTAACCCATATTCCAAGGGGCTCTAAATTTGTAAGCAGTTCGCATGGAAGTTGGAAATATTTGTATCTGACTGACTGATCTCTTTTGGTTGGGGCCACCTACAAAAAAATGATAAGGCACCTTTATGCCCTCCCACACACACTAGTTTTAGGTATTCAGAGGTGCCCCCCAGAACTAGGCAACCCCCAGTATTTGTAGCCAAAGGTGGGGTACTAGTATTTGGTAGCTCCCCAGTATGGACAGTCAAAGGGGCTTCCAGTAAAAAATAGTCCCCCAGTATAGGTATCTACAGGGGACACCAGTATTAGTTAGCCCCACAGTTTGGGTAGTCAGTGTGTCTTCCAGTAATAGTCCCCTAGTATAGGTCGCAGAGGGGCCCCCAGTAATAGGTAGCCTCCAGTGTATATAACCTCTCCCCTTTGCTCTGCTTGCATTACTCTTCAACTCGGGGTTCACTAAAAGGACCCCATTATTGCTTCTGGCCATTACCACTGCCCCCCCCTTGGCTATGGGCCCCGTAGCAGCCACTATGAGTGCTATGGTGATCCCTAAGCCATTAAATGCTGCACACATATCTTTGATTTCATATTATAAAAATTCCCTTTCCATTCTAAAAGTGCAAACTAGCTATTAACTTCTAGGACTGTAAGCACAAACTGTGCTTATTCCTAACTTGAAATCTGTGTTTTATTACATTCAGCCCCTGTATTTCCTTTTCTTGTATAAGTAATCACCTGCACAAAGCAGGAGGCTGCGTTACTTTTCCCCCCACTTGCCCTAAAACAACAATTAAGTGTCTGACAGCAGCATAGACACTTTCAACTTGACAAACAACATCTGGACCAGTGGTGAGCAATAGGGGGTGCAGAGGTAGCGACCGCATCGGGGCCCATGGGATAGAGGGGCCCCGAGGGGCCCACCCCTCAAACACAGTTTTAGACCTTTATTGGTCCTGTGCTGATAATATTCACTTCTATAGTTGATTAGAATAGCAGTGATCATTAACACAGTTTCCGAAACCCTTCTTGCACCTCTGACACTATGGTTGTCTTTGATTAGTTTTGGTGCGCCGTATCAATTGTTATAAATAAAGTGCTGGGGGGGGGGGCAAGGCTAAACTTGCACCAGGGCCCACAGCTTCTTAGCTACGCCACTGATCTGGACCTTAGTGGAAAGGGTTTGCTATTTAAGTGTGTTGAAAATGAAAATAAACAGTTCGTAATACCTTTTTGGCATTAATTCTAAGAATGCTTAAATATGGAGTTCCACTTTAAAAAGATGAGTACCGAGAGTGGCAACAACCTCAGGGAAACCTTCAGTTTGGAACAAGCCAGGTAGCGAGTGTGTGTCACTATCTTTTTGCTAGAGTTCTTGGGGGAACTGGTAAGGGTACTTATTAATAGCGCATAGGTGCACTTATATTTACGTGGTGTGTACAGAGGATGAAGTAAATGACACAACATGAAGTTCTTTAGACGGAGTTATCAGCGCTAGTCTAATGGTGCGGCCAGAAACACGTCTAATCCTCTGCCGTGCCTGCAGTGCTACATAGTACTGTATATTTTCATACATGCTCCCTTGTCCCCTGTAAGCTTTCCGCGTTTCTATAGTAACGTCACTGCTAGACGTGGATCCCGGACGTTCTCCGTCCAGCGTCACTTCCTGAAGCAGGTGACAGCCATCTTTGCGGTGAGCTGCTGGGAGGAAGAATCCTATTTGCACAAGCCGAACATCTCCGGCATCCGAGCATCACGAGACCCGGAGTGGTCACCGCGTCCTCCGCTGAGGTCAGACTGTCTGATGTTGCCGATATTTGCTTCAGCAATGAGGCTGGAGTGGGTTGGGGCGGGAGAGACCGGAGGCGGAAGTGGGCAAGCAGCTGATGAGCTGAGGAGGGGGGAGTCAGTAGCACTTACCTTGTCAGAGCTTCCGGGGGTCGCCGCGCAACAGGGATCAGGGTAATGACAGGGGGGCGTACCAGCAGATATCAGCAGTGACCTGTGTATTGACATTGACAGTAGCTGGCTGCTATCATGTCCAGTGGTTTTCCCATTCATTCAGGGTGTCTTCATGATAGTGCTGTTCATCTGTTGCTTGCCATTAGTGATCTGCCATTGTGAAGGTTGTGGGGCTATTTTACATATATTAAATTATATACCATGCGATTTGTATAAATAAAAGAAATACAGCAATTAACTTTTAGAAGTTTTCTCATGTTGGTAATATATAAATGTCTGTGAATGGAGGAAACAACATATTGTCATGATTAATGTACTGACTGTAATCTAAATTTGAATATGCTAGTCTATTTTATGTTACAAAACCTATTAACAGTGGCTGAACTGGAAATTTGCAAAAGGCTAATGAGTTAAAATGTTATCTGGATCCCCAGTTGTCAGCTTCATTTGCTCTGTAATGAGCGCAAACTTCCATGGGCTCCACTGGAACATTGCATGGTGCTCATAACATTTGAAAGGATAATAATTGACCCCTGATAACCGATTAAACGTTATTTTCTGAATCTGACGTGCTCTAGTCAGAGAGCCAGTTCGGCACTGTTTTCTGCAGTGCAAAAAGACAGAAGCCACACTTGTCTCTAATAACCTTATTATGAAAGGTGACGATGTAAAGATTGTGACTACTTGATTCATTATTCAGGATGTTGGATAATTATTACTGGTACTTATTACAGATCTTAGTCCTGTGCAAAGTTCCAGATCAGCACCCCCTAAATGCTCATACACACTGAAAATTTTCGTTTTTAATACTTTACAAGCCTGTGTTCCTATGTGATTATCTGTGCAATCTGCATGTGTTGAAAGCCTGCTGTTCCCACCTATCTCCTCTACTTCATGTGTAGGAGACCATTGTATAGGAGAAGTCTGGACAACTTTCTGTCCAATAGAATTGCACTGTGGACATAATGTTGACAAGCTACAAGATGCAGCCAGCTTGTTTCAGTCATTGCAAAAAGTACATAATGCAGCGCATGTATAGAGTATACGTAATTATTGTTGATTCTGTTGTTCTGTCTCTCTTATAAGAAGAAAAAAAAAAAGGAGCCCACTGTGAAAGTGCAACTTACATTCCTTAAAGCACACCTGAACTGTGAGGATATGAAGGCTGACTTATTTATTTCCTTTTAAATAATGCAGATTGCCTGGCTGTCTTGCTCATCCTCTGTCTCTTATAACCTTAGCCATAGACCCTGAACAAGCATTCCGATCAGATGTTTCTGACTGAAGTCTGAGTGGATTAACTTAGCTACAGTACATGCTTGTTTCAGTTGTGTGATTCTGACTCTACTGATGCCTGAAAGATTAGCAGGATGCCAGGCTTGCATTGTTTTAAAGGCAATAAATATGGAAGCCTCCATATCCCTCTCCATTCAGATGTACTTTAAAGAAAAAAAATTAGGTGGTTGCATTATAACGCAGCTGGAAACATAAAGTTGTTTATTTGTTTTATAGGTGGTGGGAACCTAAAGTGAGAAATGTACTTCAGGCTCGATACTGATAGATAGTAAAGAGCATTCCTATTTCTCCATATAGCCTGTCATTTCTCTGCTGTCAGCCAGAGCTGTTCAAATGAACAGCTCTTCAGATCTACACTTGTCATCCAAGTAGTTCCAAGGATGAGTGAATTGCTACGGCACCCATACATGCACAATAGCAATGCACTCATCCTCGTAACTGCTCAGGGACACAAGAAGTTCTGAAGAGCAGTATTACTGTCGGACTGCTGTGGAATAACAGGCCAGGGAGAGTAACAGAAGGATCTATACTATCCAGAGCCTGCCCTCTACTTGGTTAAGTATTAAGCCTGAAGTGAGTTTTGTCACTTCAGGTTTAATTTAATATCTGTACTTATTTCAGCTTGCTTAGAGTTGAGCATGTGACGTACATACATGCATGTAGACCATAGTTGTACCACATGATTCTTTACAGAGACTGAGATATGGCTGCTCCGAGTGACAGTGGAGCAACCTGCTGCTGCCATGACAGGAAATCAGCTTATGCTGTGTCGATCTGGTCAGATGCTTCCTGAGCACACAAGGAAATATCCAGAGGAGCAACAGCTGAGCCCAGTAGAGAAAATGTACCTAGGTTGTATAAAGCAGTCCCAATAGTAACAGCACGCTAAGGATGGGGACACCACTGGCACTGCTGGCATCCATGACACCCGTGCTCCCCTTTAGGAGCAAGACACAGACTATGAGGCAGGTTACTTGCAGGCTGGTCCATCACTGACGGGATTGTCGTTGGCGGCCATCTTGCCCTTGATGGGTGTAATTCGTTGCTGCTTCGTGACAGGTACATTAATAAGATTGGTTCTCCTATGCCAGCTACCAATATAGGTGGTTCCTCATGACAGTTATTGCCTTGCACCAATTCTCTGAAAATTTGTAAGGTGTTCTTATTTCCATTTGTTGTAGCAAGGCATCCTTGTCCATAGGAAGTAAAGATGGGCTAAGCCATGCTTCTTAAAGGGAACCTAAACTAAGAAGGATATGGGTTTTTTTTTCTCCTTTTAAAATACCAGTTGCCCGACTCTCCTGCTGATCCTGTGTCTCTAATACTTTCAGCTACAGCCCCTCAACAAGCATGCAAATCAGGTGATCTGACTGAAAGGGGAACTGAAGAGAGAGGTATATAGAGGCTGTCATGTTTATTTCCTTTTAGACAATACCAGTTGCCTGGCAGCCCTGCTGATCCTCTGCCTCTAATACTATTAGCCATAGCCCCTGAACAAGCATGAAGCAGATCAGGTGTTTCAGTGGTTCAGACTTATAAGTCTGATCTGACAAGACTAGCTGCATGCTTGTTTCTGGTTTTAATCAGATACTACTGCAGAGAAATAGACCAGCAGGGCTGCCAGGCAACTGGTATTGATTAAAAGGAAACAAACATGACAGCCTCCATATACCTCTCTCTTCAGTTCCCCTTGAAGTCAGACTGGATTAGCAGTTTTGTGATTCAGCCACTACTGCAGCCAAAGAGATCAGCAGGACTGCCAGGCAACTGGTATTGGATAAAAGGAAACATCCATATCCCTCTCAGTGTAGGTTCCCTTTAATGGTGGAATGCAGTTTCTCTTTCACTGAATGTAGGGCTGCATAGTTATGAACTCTAACTCTAATAACGGTAAAAGTGGACCCAAATTAAAAATACAAGATTTCAGAAATAAAATCTATTTTCTAAATTATAATGATAAATAGCAGCCTTTTTTCAGCTGCATGATGACAAATATAAAATATTTTACGTTTTTTGGAGGAACCCCTCCCTTCCTTTCAAATTGCCGGGACAAAATCCTGCAAACTGGAGGAGTAGATGGTGTCTGGCAATGGAGGAATTGCTAATGGCTGCCCCCAGTATAACCCTAGTTATGAAAAGAGAAGGGTGAAAAGCATGCACTGAAATGATCACAGGTTTAAAGGAGTGTTTATTTATCTTTGTATGTGTTAGAGTGGTACAACTAAATATTTTGAATTAAAAAAAAATGTTTGGTTTGGGTCCGTTTTAAGAGCTCTGCCTCTGACACAGGAGACTTGGGGTTGAATCTCAGCTCTTTCTGTTCAGTAAGCCAGCATCTTTTCAGTAAGGAGGTGACCTTGGGCAAGACTCCCTAACACTGCTACTGCCTACTGAGCCTACTGCCTACTGAGCGCTCCCAAGTGGCTGCACCTCTGGCACTTCAAGTCCGCCAGAAAGCTGTTCTAATCTCATCCACAAGACATTGGATATCTATATATCTATCTATCTATCTATCTATCTATCTATCTATCTATCTATCTATCTATCTATCTATCTATATATATCCTAGAAATGGCTAGTGTGATGTCTACTGTACAGTGTATGAGTAGTTTACGTTTACCATCTCTCGTTCAGACAGATAAGGAATTTAATAAATAGATATCTTTTTTTTCCTGGAATATTTTTGTCTAAGCCTTCCATGTCAACCGATCCACCTTACAAGTAATTATCAAGTGTCAGAAACCTATTTCAGATTGGCTGTTAGTTAAAGATAAAGCATACGTCTATATCATTGTGAACATATTGCAAATGTTGGCAGCTGTCGTAAATATATCCACAGCCATATGCTGGTCTTGTATTATGGGGTTTACCTCACAAATTGTGTTTTGATATAGAATAAATAGAATGACAGACTTCATTTTGTACTGTAAGCCTGAGTATATATGTTCAGAGTTATTTTAAACATCACTTGCATGTCAACAAGAATTACTTGTTTTTTTAAATTGTTAATAAATTGCCAGTTGAACTAATCAACTAATTAGAGGTGGAGGTGAGTGTGCTAAGAGGAACATGGCAATTTCCATTCCTGTCGCTCCCTTTTAAAGGTAACCAGGATGAGTGATATGGAGGCTGCCATATTTATTTCCATTTAAAACAACACAAGTTGCCTGGTTGTCTTGCTGATTCTGTCTCTCTAAAGCCCCATCTACACGATACGATTCTTTGTGCGATTCGATTACGGTTCTATTTACGATCTGGTTAAATCTGACATGTCCGATCGGGATTCGGTTTGCCATTGTTTTGCAAATCAAATTGAATCGAATCCCAATCGAACATGTTGCATTTAATTGGATCGTAAATAGAATCGTAATCGAATCGCACAAAGAATCGTATCGTGTAGATTGGGCTTAATACTTTTAGCCATCAACCCTGAACAAGCATGCAGATCAGTTGCTCTGACTCAAGACTGACTGGATTAGCTGCATGCTTGTTTCAGGGTTTTGACTCAGACACTACTGATGCCAAAAGACCAACAGGACTGCCAGGAAACTTGTATGGTTTAAAAGGAAATAAATATGGTTGCCTCCATATCTCCACCTCGAGTTCACTTTAAAACATTCAGGGCCATATACTATTCACTTTTTTTTCCTAAGTATTCTCCTCCTGTGATATTTTCACACTTAATCAATAAAATGCCTTCTAAGCCACCAGCAAGCAAGAAAATACTCAGCATAATTTTGATAGTACTTTTTTTAACCTCCTTTTTAGTACTTTTTCGATTGCAAAGTGCTAAAAAGTTATTTTAAACAGAAGTTGAAATGTTATCTCCTTTGGAGAAAATTTATGAGAAAAAGTGAATTGAATAAGGGCCTAAATTATAGCAATCATTTCCACGATCTTACAATGTGGGCACAGGCACGCGATTATGAGAACGAAGTTTGGTGATGCGCAGCAGTATCGGCAGTCATGGTGGATCGGATCTTTAAGATCCCCGGCACCTCCTACGGAAAGTGCCGCAATAGTTTGAAAACTTGTTTGCGCCTGCCATGGGCCATCGCATGTACCCGCTGGCAGGAAGATGGATCAGGGGATGTCATCGGGTGAGTATTCAGCTTAACTCAGGTCAAATATGATGATTGGGAAGTGTCACTCCACCTCTGCATGCTTGCTGCATACCACAGCACAGGATGTTAACAATATGTCTGCTTCCATGAAAGTAGGAAGTAGTAAAAGTGCATTTTTATTTTAGGATTTGTATCCGCTGTAACAAAGAAAGGTTATTATGCTGTTGCGTATCTTTTAGAGCAGAGAGGAAGTTTTGAGTTCAGGACCACTTTAAGGGAATTGGCATAGTAGCCTCCATCTATTTCTCTTTGTTCATTTTTTCTTTAATAAAAGCAGAAACATCTCAGCTGACTAGTTTGAAAAGATTAGTGAATAAACATTTTGTGTACTTCTTTTTGTATGTATTGTCATGCATGAGAAGACTGACTTGTGATTATGTGTATCGCTGTGCTGCGCCTGAGATTGTTCTCAGTATTACAGTGCAGTCTCTGCTATGAATGGTGGATAAATTAGCTGCCTTTTATCTAATCCTGTTTCGCTCCCCTTCTGACCTTTCCCTGTTTTCTTTCCTGTTGAATGGGGGTGGTGTAGCCTCATTCCTTCCTGTAAACCTCAGCTGACAGCCCTGAATACAGATTCCCTGTTCATTAACTGCCATCTTCTCTCTCTCCTCACAGCTCAGTGTGAAACCCCAGAGCAAACATGACAGACTCAAAGTATTTTACCACCACCAAGAAAGGTGAGACTTGGGACTGCGGGAAAGCTGTGCGTAATATCTGTGTATTGTTAGGAATTACTGCAAACGCTGTGTATATTTCACATCTGTAGGTGAGATCTTTGAGCTAAAAGCAGAACTGAACAGCGACAAGAAGGAGAAGAAGAAGGAGGCTGTTAAGAAAGTAATTGCTTCTATGACTGTTGGCAAGGATGTCAGGTGAATATAGAGTTTCACTGTGGAGTTATTCTGCAGGGTGCTGTGTAATTGAAGAAGGATAATGATGCCTGTGTTCTGCATGGTTTCATTCAGCAAAGAGAAAAAAACATTCCACTCCAGCTGATTAGTGTAAAATGGGAGAGGTTTATCAGCATGAAAAGTTGACTTGGCTTTTACCAACATCCGGCTGTCAATTTTTATGTACACAGTATTGACTGAACCAGTGCTAAATCAGGCATTTTGGAAAACAAGTCCTATACCAGTTTCATGGTTTTCTTCAGTTGACAGTCATAATTATTGACACCAATTTTTGTATAAAGTTATATAGATATGCCTAATGGGACAACTGTAGCGAGAGTGATATGAAGGCTGCCACGTTTTTCTTTTAAAGGAACACTATCAATGCCCAAGTGTTCTAAAATGACAATGTACAAATAATGTCTAAGTAGTTGCATAAACATTTTCCTACTTTTCGTGTTAAATATCAGAGGCAAAAGCTTTAATTCATTGTGTGTAGATTTTAGCTACATTTGGAATGTCTCATTTGCATAGGTGAATCTCTGCAATCTGACATGCTAAGAACAGAGTAATACTGAAGCAGTTATATGAAATTGTTCTGGTATCAGGTTTCACACACAATTACAAATGTTTATGTTGCACATAAGATACATTCCCTCTGCTCTCTGTGGTAGAAAGATCTGCCTGTCTCTGACTGAGCTCTCTGCACACCAGGATAACTTAACACTGCACTGTGAGGGAATTCCCCTCCCCCCTCCCCTCATTGATCAATCGGGTGTCAGATTGCAGCAAACTGCCCACCAGTACCTAGCAGCACTTCCCAAACATCTCCTATCTCAATTAAAATTTTTTTTTAATCAATAGTATTCCTTTAAACAATACCAGTTGCCTGGCAGACCTGCTGATCTATTTGGTTGCAGTAGTATCTGAATAACACCAGAAATAAGTATGGGGCTAATATTGTCAGATCTGACAATGTCAGAATCACCTGATCTGCTGCATGCTTGTTCAGGGTCTATGGTTAATTATTAGAATTATTATTATTCGATGAAGAGGTTCATCAGCAGAGACTAGCGACTGGTATTGTTTAAAAGAAAACTATGGCAGCCTCCATATCCCTTTAGTTACAGTTGTCCTTTTTAATAAAACACTGCAAGATGATTTGGGAACCATCATATGGGTTGAGAATCTGCTGATACTGAGTGTAATCCATGCGTCCCTCAACTTTGACAAGATTTCCAGTGCCTGCACTGGCCACACAGCCCCACAGCATGAGGGAACCACCACCATATTTCACTGTAGGCAGCAGGTGTTTTTCTTGGAATGCTGTGTTGTTTTTCCTCCATGCATAACGCCCCTTGTTATGCTCAAATAACTCAATTTTAGTTTCATCAGTCCACAGCACCTTATTCCAAAATGTTCTTTAGCATAACTTAAGTGGCTCTGTTTGTGCTGTGGGCGGAGAAAAGGCTTCCTCTGCATCACTCTCGCATACAGCATCTCCTTGTGTAAAGTGCACTGAATTGTTGAACGATGCACAGTGACTCCATCTGCAGCAAGATGATGTTGTAGGTCAGTGGGTTGACTCTGACTGTTCTCACCATTTGTTGCTTCTGTCTATCCGAGATTTTTCTTGGCTTGCCACTTCGAGCCTGAACTTGAACTGAACCTGTGGTCTTCCATTTCCTCAATATGTTCCTAACTGTGGAAACAGACAGCTGAAATTTGAGACAGCTTTCTGTATCCTTCCCCTAAACCATGATTGTGAACAATCTTTGTCTTTAGGTCATTCATTTGAGAGTTGTTTTGAGACCCCCATGTTGCTACTCTTCAGAAAAAAATAAAGAGGGAAACTTATAATTGACCCCCTCAAATACTCTTTATCACAAATAGATTCACCTGTGTATGTATGTCAGTGGTCACTGAGCTTACCAAGCCAATTTGAGTTCCAGTAATTAGTTCTAAAGGTTTTAGCATCAATAAAATGACACCTGCCTCAATTTAATTTAAACAATTATTGTGCACTTTCTGTAAATCCAATAAACTTCATTTCACTTCTCAAATATCACTGTGTATCTCCTATATGATATATTTAACTTGAGATTTTTTTATGGTAACAACCAACGATTTATACAGGAAAATCAAGACAATTAACAAGGTTGTCCAAACGTTCGCATCCCACTGTATATAGTTATCATTTTAACCCATATGCCTACTGTTGTAAAGCCCCTTACAGTTTATTCTGTTTTGTGCAGTGCCTTGTTCCCTGATGTTGTGAACTGCATGCAGACAGATAATTTGGAGCTGAAAAAGCTGGTTTATTTGTACCTGATGAACTATGCTAAAAGCCAGCCTGATATGGCCATCATGGCTGTAAACACATTTGTTAAGGTAAGTCGGGAGATTGATGTTGGAGCGCTAGCTTAAACCAGTATAGGAATACATAATACATTCCTTTATGGATATACTGTATGACATAACAATCTGTTTTTTTTGCAGGAAAAGCTGGAAAACGTAATGGGCTTGTGTATAAAGAAAGGGGCCATCTGGTCACAAGAATCTGGTCAAAAGGGGCTGTCATATTGTGTCGACAGTCATTAGTAGGGATGGTCATTGAGATGCAAATTAGTTTGCTTGAAAATGAACCAATCAAATCCTGCCTTTGCTACACTGGATTAATCCAGTTGCTGCATAAATTTACATTCACAAACTTTCAGAATTCGGCACCAACTTGGAATGTATTTGCATCTGAATGACCATCCCTAATCAATGCCTACACAGATATGTTTAAAGGGAACCTAAACTGAGAAGGATATGGATTTTTCCTTTCAAAATAATACCAGTTGCCTGACTCACCTGCAGATCCTGTGTTCCTAATACTTTTAGCCACAGCCCCTCAAAAAGCATGCAGATCAGGTACTCTGACTGGATTAGCTGCATGCTTCTTTCAGGTGTGTGATTCTGCCACTACTGCAGCCAAATAGATCAGCAGGACTGCCAAGCAACTGGTATTGTTTAAGAGTAAACATCCATATCCCTCTCAGTTAAGGTTCCCTTTAAAAGGAAATCCTTGGCTCCATTAAGATGAATCAAGCGTTACATTGAAAATGGCAAATAGAACTTTCACAGAGAAAAGGGGTGGGATATCCATTGACTTTGACTAAGGGCATGCATCACCAGTTTTTAAAGTATCATTAGTATATTCAGCACATGACTCCTAACCACCCCCATATGTTAACAAGTATCATACCACATCTTTGTTGCAGTACTATATATAATTTGTTGTTGTAATAAAAAATGCAGATAAGCATTTAATTGAACACCTTCCTTCCGACTTAGTATGCAAGTCTTTAAAAATCTGTGCATAAACTGAAGTTTTTTTTTAGGGAAAAAAATTCATTCCTAACTCACTCCACAATTGTTATAAGATTAAAGCAGAAGGCTCCTGGGTAAGTTTAACCCTCCTGCGCCACCTGCTCATGTGTGCTAATTACTTGGATGAAAACCTAATCGGAATTCATCCGTTGCTCATCCCTGATTGGAAGTAATGCTAACTCCAGTAAGATGCAGTGAAGCAGGCATCTAATAGATGCCAGTGTTCATTGACACGGGAACTTAGATGAATAGATGGGAACTGCGTTCCCATTCGTTCATCTCCCCGCTAACGGGTGGTGACGGGAGTGAGCAGCGTCTGCCTGCAGCTGAAGACGTCTATTCACGGCTCTGGTACTTCAAGTGAAGTTTTCCCAGGCCTTGATTATACTGCACCTGGTGCAGTAAGTAGTTAATGTGCCTGATTTGACATTTCTGGGTATTTCTAGCATCTTGTTTTGTCCTCTTTATTTTTTGCTATCAGATATTTTTATTGAAAGTGAAGATAAACCGTACATACTGGTTGAAGCTTCACTACAGTCATAACAGTGGGGTACTTGTACTTTTTTATATGAGTAAATCATGTCTGTTGATGTTAGGCATACACAGTTCTTTGACTATAAACTTTTTTTTTTGGTGTTGCCTAGGACTGTGAAGATCCCAACCCTTTAATCCGTGCATTAGCTGTGCGTACAATGGGCTGTATACGTGTGGACAAAATAACAGAGTATCTGTGTGAACCACTTCGTAAGTGTCTGAAAGACGAGGACCCATATGTGCGCAAGACAGCAGCAGTATGTGTAGCCAAGCTGCATGATATTAATGCTCAGTTAGTGGAAGACCAGGGCTTCCTGGACACTCTAAAAGATCTCATATCGGATTCCAATCCCATGGTGAGTGCTCTTTGTATATAACGTAACTGATCTAAAAATATGTGAGTATGTGCATAGTGCTTACTGTGCCCTTCTGATTCTAGGTTGTGGCTAATGCAGTTGCTGCACTCTCAGAGATTGCAGAGTCTCACCCAAGTAGTAACTTATTGGACTTGAATCCTCAGTCAATTAACAAGCTGCTAACTGCGCTAAATGAATGCACTGAATGGGGTCAGATCTTCATCTTGGACTGCTTGGCAAACTATGTCCCCAAAGATGATCGTGAAGCTCAGAGGTAAAGCATAAGAATGTATATACAGGTAGTCCCCCACTTATCAACAACCTGAAAATGTGAAATATGACTTTGTGGGAACAAGTGGAAAAAAATGTTCAAAAGGACCTTATAGTTCTTGCAAAAATTAACTTTAAAAAATTCAAAGAATTTTTTTAAACCAGTAAAATGACACTTTTCTGCAGTACACAGAGGGGAAAACCGTTGGCAAACAGAGGAGGACTCTGAAGGCGCAGGGGGCATAGAGGAGGTATTGGGGACAGAGGTGGCACAGTGTTTCGACTTATGGGCATATCCAGGTTAAGAACGAACCTACAGTCCTGATCTTGTTCTTTACCTGGGGTCTACCTGTCCTTAAATAAAATAATTATTTTTTTTCCTCTTGCTTTTGCAGACCAGCATATTTGCAGTACTGTTGCCAAGGAAACTAGAAACTTACATCTGTGTCCCGTCTCCTCTGTAGATAATGTTGATGGGGAGCACATGATTGTAAATGAAATGCCTATGTAGTTACATCATTGCAGCTGGTCATTTGCTTTTGTGTTTGGCTGAGTTGGATAAACAGGAACAGAAGTACAATATATCCCAAATGGGGTTTGACTGTTTGAGACTTTGTGACAGCATGAAAAGCATAGTCCTTTCACACAAATGCTACTCGCATCTCTAAAATCAAGGTTTTGTAATATGGTAGTTTTGATTTACCAGTACTTAAAACAGTGCTTTCATTAGTTCTGTTTCAGTGTTCTATATTGCAGCCCAAAGAAAACATAAGAATAGATCCAGAATAAGGCATAGTGAGTGGGGAGATATAAGTGTAATGATGCACTTCACACTCTGTTCTCCCACTCCAGACATATTCATCTGTAAAGTTCGAGTCCCATCAGGCTCACATTCCGCTGTATGCCCCCTGAATCCAGCCAGCTGTTTAAATCACCACAGGCTGCTAAGTGGTCAGAGAACAAGCATGTTGCCACATAAGCTTCACATATAAAGGTTTTGTGGAGGGAGTATGGTAGTAAATGTTGCTTGACCTTGAGATTTTTTATATAGACCGTTGTCATTTTCTTGTGTTTTTTTTGTTTTTGTTTTTTTTCACTAAGACTCAAACATGGTATTTTTTAATTTTTATTTTTGTATCCAAAAACATTGTTTCGCCCAAGTGGTCACTTGAATACTTCGTTTAAAGAGGAGCTGTTAGGTATAGGGTCTCAGAGAAAATAAACACATATATCAGTAGCTAAATATTGGCTGTACTTACATTACATATGCATTTCACTGTCCACGTTTGTACTTCACAGAATTTTTATATAGTATTTGCAGAGAATGATGCTCCTGACAGCTCATGGCAAGTTCCATGTTTGTCTGTCTCCTATGAAGCCAATTGTGTCATCATGTCCTCCCTGCTTCCTGATGATTCGACTCACAAAAAAAGGTCCTAATGGACAACACTACTGTGCAGTGAATATTAATTACCCATGTGGCTAGGAACAATAGCGGACTCCTGCTGTGTACTCTGCCTGGAGATTTATCAGTGCTGTCAGCTGGGCTGCATTACAAGCTGCTGTAACTTGATCCTGTAACTTCTCACTAGCAGCCGAGGGGAGGGCCCCAGAATGCTTTGCAGTATGGTATGCGGCCTCTCTGCCCCTTAAGAGCTTGGGTCTAACAGCTTTGCTGATAAGCACACATCAAAAGTAAGAGAGATTTTTAACTTCAGTATTGCCTTTTTGGCTTCCTTCTAAACTGTTTAACACAGGAGAATAGAGGTTTAAATTAGCTTTTGCAGCCTGACAGTTACTCTTTAAGGAAATGTTCTTATTGTAACAGCACACAGAGAGACAGTGCAGGATGTACACGTCAGGGTATCCACTGACTTCTCATGTGTGGTATTAGAACTCTCTTCTTCAGCAGTGTTATGTTAATTAAAGTGTGTTGGCAATGCTAGACAGGTGAAAGGAAGTAAAGGTACCTCTTCAGAAGAGAATTAGGTGTAGGTAATCAAATGAAATAAAGACAGAGCAATGTTTCTGTGACTCCCTCATGCAGAAGCTCTGGAAATGTTAGTTTGGGACAGCTTGCATAACACAAGGGGTTAGACAGCAGTTTTTGATCAATAATTTCAGGATCTAATGAAAACAGTCATTGAGGCTTTTAAACTTTAGTCTGGCCACAGCTTACTGCTTTGCTGACACTGACTTTGCACTGTAAATCTGAAATTATTAAAAGTCATTCTCCTATCCTCTTCTTCCAGTGTTTGTGAACGTGTCACACCACGTCTTTCTCACGCAAACTCCGCTGTGGTGTTATCTGCGGTGAAGGTGTTGATGAAACTGATGGAAATGCTGTCCAAAGACTTAGACTACTATGGAACTTTACTGAAGAAACTGGCCCCTCCTTTAGTCACTCTGCTCTCCGCTGAGCCTGAACTGCAGTATGTGGCCTTACGCAACATTAACCTAATTGTGCAGAAACGGTGAGATCTGTCTTCATTGGCTGACATGATTACGAGTGTTCTTTGTTTTCTTTTGAAGTCCCTGGAGTCTGATGCTTATTCTCTGTTTCCTACAGACCAGAGATCCTAAAACATGAAATGAAAGTATTCTTTGTAAAATATAATGACCCAATCTATGTTAAACTGGAAAAGCTTGATATCATGATTAGACTAGCATCACCTGCAAACATTGCACAGGTTAGTAAAACTTATGCATGAAAAACTTTGTATTGCTCATAGCTTAGAACCAGGGGTGTCATACTCAATCACATAAGGGGCCAAAATCTAAGACACAGTCTTAAGGTGGCCACACACCATACAGTTTTTTAAATATCTGTGCAATGTAAGAATTGCAATCAATTTTTATAACCTATTGGTCATATTTTTGAAATGTTTCAGTGTACTGGGCCCTTACATTACAATTCAGCGCTGCGTAATATGTTGGTGCTTTATAAATACAATAAATAATAATACCACACACATATGTTCACTTTTTCCCCAATTAAGATAAAAATGATTGGAAACTCTGAGAAAATCGCTAGGGTGTGTATATTAATAAATTGACACACCATTCAATCTTTAGAAAAAATGTAAAAAAAAAAAACTTCCATCATTGCGGATCGATAAAAATTGGAAAAAACAGAAAATCGGAGTTTTAAGTCGAATTGGAAGAAAAAGCTTTCGATATTTATTTTATTTTTTTTTTTGGGGGGGGGGGGATCCAATCATATTTATCAAATTGCTGTAAAATCGGATCATTTTATTGTATTGTGTGTGTGTGGCCACCTTAACCCTCCTGGCGGCCTATTAAAAACCGCCAGGGGGCAGCGCAGCCGGTTTTTTTTATTTATTTATTTTTTTTAAATCATGTAGCGAGCCTACGGCTCGCTACATGATAGCCGCTGCTCAGCGGCATCCCCCCAGCCCCGCCGATCGCCTCCGGCGATAGGCGATCAGGAAATCCCGTTCAAAGAACGGGATTTCCTGGAGGGCTTCCCCCGTCGCCATGGCGACGGGGCAGGATGACGTCATGGACGTCGTGACGTCTAAGGGAGTCCCGATCCACCCCTTGCCGCTGCCTGGCGCTGATAGGCCAGGCAGCGCAGGGGTCTAGGGGGGGGGGCTGTCTTGCGACGCGGATAGCGGCGATCGAGCGCAGGGCGTCGGCGATCGAAGTGCTGACGCAGCTAGCAAAGTGCTAGCTGCGTTCAGCAAAAAAAAATAATATTCAAATCGGCCCAGCAGGGCCTGAGAAAACCTCCTGTGCGGCTTACCCCGAACTACGTTCGGGGGTACCGCCAGGAAGGTTAAAGAAAGACTCCGGCCAAGAAGTGAACTTCATCCCAATCAGTAGCTGATACCCCCATTTACATGAGAAATCTATTCCTTTTCACAAACAGACCATCAGGGGGTGCTGTATGACTGATATTGTGGTGAAGCGCCCCCCCCCCCCCCACACACACACACACACACACACACACACACACAAGAAACTCTGAGGACCGTGGTACTCCTGGCAGTTTCCTGTCTGTGAACCTTGTTGCATTGTGGGAAATAGCTGTTTACAGCTGTTTCCAACTGCCAAAAAAGCATGCAGCAGCTACATCACCTGCTAAAAGTAACAATGTCACCAAGTAATAAATGTCAGAATGTAAATCAGGGATTTAAAAGATTTTACAATGGGCAAACACTGACTAAATCATTTATACATAATTATTGTAAAAATGAAGCACTTTTTTTATTACATTATTTTCACTGGAGTTCCTCTTTAAGTCACGGGCCAAATTGTTTGTTAAGATTGAACATTTTTCAAACAGACTCAAACTAAGTGTGTGTGTGTGTGGGGGGGAGGGGACTGGCTCCTCCCCTTCTGCAGAGTAGCGCAGTGGAGAAGTTTGATATTTACCTGCTCCAGTGCTGCTTCAGGTATCCTTTGACCTAACTGACAGCTGCAAGCTCAATGCTGCATATCTCTGGCTGCTGAGGCATGTCACGTGGCCGGCAGAAGGGGGTATGGAAGCAGAGCAGAGAGCATGCTGCTGCCAGGAAGAACAGAAAAGCCCTAATGCTTTGGTGGAGCCAGTAAATGTGTACACTGCTCTGCTGTACTAATCTGCTATGTGGGGAAAAGGTTTTGGGCGGCAGGGAGGTGTGTGTGTGTGTGTGTGTGTGTGTGTGTGTGTGTGTGTGTGTGTGTGTGTGTGTGTGTGTGTGTGTGTGTGTGTGTGTGTGTGCGCGCGCGCGCCAAGATCTTGATTTCAACCAGAAACACTGTCACCAGCGTGTTGTCCTTTTACTGCTTACAATGCACATTTGAAGTTCTCGAGGGCCACATAAAATGGCAAGGAGGGCTGCATTCGACTCCCGCGGGCCTTGAGTTTGACACCTATGGCTTACAGAACACACATAATCTGTATTTCTCTGTTAAATAATATTCCATTTTATACCACTTAGGTTCTGGCGGAACTGAAGGAATATGCTACTGAGGTAGATGTGGACTTTGTGAGAAAAGCTGTGAGAGCAATAGGGCGTTGTGCCATTAAAGTAGAGGTAATAAAACTGTACTTTTAAATACACACATTTTTCATCCATTGACATTATGGATACAGGAAAGTTTGCTTTTGTGTAATCTTGTTTTGTTCTCTGATACCCTCTAGCAATCAGCAGAGCGATGTGTTAGCACCTTACTAGATCTCATCCAGACCAAAGTGAATTATGTGGTCCAAGAAGCTATCGTGGTGATAAAGGACATTTTTAGGAAGTATCCCAACAAGTAAGTGAATCACTGCCTTCAATTCACTAATATTACTAAGCAGTACAGCAATAAATCAGCAAAATTTGTTGGTTAGAAACTAATGATTGTCCCCTCAACATAGAATACGGCAGGGCTAGGTGATGACATTACACTGAATGTATATCATATTCATTCAGGGAACTCTTACGAGGAAACAATTCTCTTCTTCCAAAAACCAATCTTTGCTTCTGTGCTTGCTCACCCTCATCAACTGCAGTTAGTGATCAAAAGACAGTCGGAAAAGTTGTGCAGCATGTAACTAATACGTTTTTTTGAGCAAAGTCAAAGCAGTCTAATCCTTTCAGTTAAGGTGCCCATATATCACTCGACTTGGTGGCCAATTGACCATCTGATTCAATAATTATCAAATTGGATGAAAATCGGTGCTGCCAAGAGCACGCCCGATTGATCATCCAACCAGTTTTGGTCATGTCTTGATCGAACATGCTGGAAAATCTCGGGCCAACATGCCTCGATCGGGTGCATGGTGGGAACTGTGTGTGATGATCGCAAACGCATTGGAAACCTCCAGACGATTCCCGCAAGATTTCATGCTGAAAACAATCAAGAATTAGCTTGTTGGGGGGGCGTGGCCGGCCATGGAGCTGTGAAGAAGCACGGATCTCCAGCTCTCTCCCACCCGTGGTAAATTCGCCGGTATCCTGCTCTCCAAGCTCGCACAGCCGCCCTCGGTCTGGTCCCAGAGGCTGAGGAGATCGCAGCGGTGTGCAGGGATGGCCTCACGGAGTTCCCAGAAGGCAGCAAGCCCAGCCGAGAGACTCGCGCGGTTCGCCCGCGCGGCAGGCCAAGATGGCGCCGACGCGCATACAGCCCACCAACACACAGCCAGGGAGAGGGAAGAAGTGCCTCCCAGTTCGCGCACACCGGAGCACAAACAAGCGGCGGACCCTGCCGGTAAGACCCAGCCTGTATCCCCCTCCATGCCCAAAACAAACAAAGGGAAAAACAATCTGCAAGGGAGAGAGGACGCACAGGGGGCGGGCAGGGCTGAAGACACACAGGCCTCCACCTCTTCTCCTCGTGCAGGCACTCACCCGCAGCACAAGTCACCCAGAAGCTCCCCCAGTAGCCACACAACATCCCAGTCTGCACAAGCATCCTCACCCAGGCAGGGAAAAGACCTGGGGGAACAGACACTTGCTATGGGTGAAGAAGCAAGGGATGACATAATGGAGGAAGAATTTCAGGCTGCAGAGGAGCCATCTAGAGCAGAAATTATGGAGGCTATAAAGCTTCTGCACACATCCTTAACTTCCAGACTAGATTCCATTCAGTCTGACCTCTCCTTTGTCAAGCACGACCTCTCTAAAGTTAAAGATCGCACTAAAGAGATTGAGCGCAGAGTCAGTGACTTGGAGGACACTGTCGCTCCTATGCAACAAAATCTACAAAGGGTAACTGGAACTTCTTCAGCCCACTCTGTCAAGCTTGACGACCTGGAGAACAGGGCACGTAGATGTAACCTCAGGCTAGTGGGGGTCCCAGAAAAAGCAGAAGGCATCCAACCAGAAATTTTCTTTGAGAACTGGTTTAAAGAGGCTCTACCAGAGTTAACTGTCTCGCACGCTTATGCAATAGAGAGAGCGCACAGAGTGCCTGGGGGCCCTCCAAAACCGGGAGCACCCCCTAGACCGATTGTAATGAAATTCCTAAATTTCAGGGATAAAGTTGCTATCCTGAGAGAAGTCAGAAACAAACCAGAACTCTTTATTGAAGGGGTGAAAGTTGCTGTTTATCAAGATTTCTCGTTAGAAATACAAAAGAAGAGAGCCACTTTTTTCCACGTGAAAAAGAGGCTACGTGATAACCAGCTGCAATATAATATGCTGTATCCTGCAAAGCTGAAAATCATGAAAGGGAGTAAGGCCCACTTCTTCCTCACAGCAGCAGAAGTCTCTCAATGGCTCGACGAACAAGGCCTTCCAGAGTGACAAAAGGAACCTATTTCTGTGCAGCACGCAATTCTTTCCGTAACTATGGAACTAACTATACCTTCCATTTAAGTCCTAAGTTCATACAGCCTTTATCCTGATATGCCGTGACTTGCCTAGGCAGTGAGAGGAGAGGTTGCTAGTTTAATATGCTGTTAATTTTTTTGCAGTTCCTCTCCAGTTCATTATGTTCTTTAATTCTATAACATATGCTGCCTTCTATATATATATATGCATTTTCCTGTGTCATAGTGCTAAACGTGGTATATTTGTCAGTCCTAATGCTCTTTTACATACGCAATATGGACCCAATTGGTCCCACATTGTCTATTTCTGTATACCATAATTTAGCTACCCCGCGTTTAATATCCTTACAAAACTTCAACTGGGACTATCACTTGATTGACAGTTATATCTGCCTGTATACCTAACCTTATAGGGGCATGGGTGTGCGAGCGTAGGCTTTAAAAGTAATCTGCTTAACACGGGTGGGGAGGGCTGGCCACTTTAATCACCCAAGTTAAGTAAGTTCGGGGAATGAAGCTTCCTGGAGTTACAATCAGGGAGTGGGGCGGGTTAGGGGTTCGGGGGTTCTGCAGATTAGTTGGGGATCAGGGAAAGGGGGCCCTACAACCCGGGTATTTAGCCACAGATCTACTAAATAGCAATCTAATAGTCCAGTCCTATACCATGTTATTTGATCATGGCTAATTTACGCATAGTGTCTTGGAACGTCAGAGGTCTGAACAATGCTATCAAGCGTAGATTGGTGTTTGACTATTTAAAAAAACTCTCTCCACACATAATTTGTCTGCAAGAGACACACCTAACTGGAGGTAAAGTACTTTCACTAAAAAAACCATGGATAGCTAGTTATCACGTCGCCCACTTTTCCTCCTTCTCAAGGGGCACAGCAATATTAATCAGTAAAAGCTTCCCAGGCACAGTATCTAGTGTCCAGGTTGATGCGGCGGGGAGATTCACAATAATTACAGTAGCCATAGAAGGAAAACTACTCACGTTGGTATCTCTCTACGTCCCCCCTCCCTTCTCCGTCTCAGTCCTTGATGCCTTGACCAGTAAAATCCGAGATAGGTTTGACAGCCCTATTTTGATAGCCGGGGATTTTAATGCGGTCATAGACCCACAAAAAGACAAATTATCCAAAAGCCTGCGGGCCTTTCCCGCGTTGAAGGAGTGGATGTCAAGACTAGATTTAACAGACATATGGAGATGGCGCTTTCCTGACAAAGCAGATTTTTCATGCTACTCTGATCAATTTAAGTCAATGTCTCGGATTGACATGTGCTTGGGCACTGGGGACTTGCTGACACTGGTAGAGGAGATAAAATATCTTTCTCATGGTATATCGGACCACTCGCCAATGGTATGTGACCTCAAATTCCTTAATGAGATGCAATCAAATCATTGGCGAATGGGGCCATGGTGGCTGGAGGACCAGACAATCCTCACTCCATGTAAAGAGTCTATGGAACTCTTCTGGTCTGAAAACACAGGATCGGCCGACTTTAACATATGCTGGGATACGAGTAAGGCGGTATTGAGGGGGACTTTCAGAGCATCTATGTCTATAATCAGACAAAATGCTCAAGCTTCATTGGAGTTTCATGAGAGTAAATTAAATGAAGCAAAATCTCAACTCATCGTTGCTCCTGGGCCTGATACATATGAAACCTGGGCTATGGCAAGAAGAACCTATGAGTTGGAAGTGGTGAGACGGGCAAAACGCAGGGAAATAATCTCCAAACAGCAATCATTCGAATTCGGTAATAAATGCAGCAAAATTTTAGCATATATGCTGAGAACGAATGAAACTCTGAATGCTATCCCGCGTATACTCTCAATGACAGGTACATTCTGCACTACCTCGGCAGATATAGCCAAAGAATTTTTCGAATTCTACTCAGATCTGTATGCTAGCAAAACTGGTGAGTGCTCGAAATCCATAGCCCTGTTTTTAAACAAAATAGACCTACCTACCCTTGATGAGCATGCCAGGTTGGAACTGGACTCGCCCATTTCAGAAGCTGAAATTTCCATGGCCATAGAATCCTTCAAAAAAGGCAAAACACCAGGTCTGGATGGAATCCCATCGGAATGGTATCTAAAAAGTAGAGCAATATCTATCCCCAATCTAGCTAAAATGTTTGCCCACTCATTGGAAACAGGTACACTACCTGACTCATTATATGAGGCTCTGATTATTTTACTTCCTAAACCCAACAAAAATCTCGATCTATGTGAATCATACAGACCTATCTCGTTAATAAACACAGACGCAAAAATATTAGCAAAAGTCCTGGCCAATCGACTTAATCAACATATCACCAAGTTAATACACGAAGACCAAACGGGCTTCATCCCCGGTAGGTCCACTAAATCTAATATTAGGCGCCTATTTTCTAATATACAATTCCCCCATAGTAACAAAGGGTCCAGAGTTATACTGTCGTTAGACACGCACAAAGCTTTCGACTCTGTGGAGTGGCCATACATGAGGGCAGTTATGGGTAAATTGGGTTTTGGGGAGACGTTTAGGAGGTGGTTTGACATTCTATATGCTCATCCCCGGGCCAGACTGAGAGTTAATTCATATATATCTAAACCATTTACGATACACAGGGGCACTAGACAGGGGTGCCCCCTGTCCCCTTTGCTGTTCGCCATGGCAATGGAACCCCTAGCAGAGTACATAAGAGCCTCCCAAACGATTAGAGGTCTTCGGGTGCAGAAAATTGAGGAACGCATCTCACTGTATGCGGACGATGTACTCCTATATTTAGCGGACCCAGGCCCGTCGCTGGTAGAGGTATTCAAAATTTACGACTCTTTTCAATCGGTTTCCGGGTTGAGGGTGAACTGGACTAAATCCGTCCTTTTCCCTCTGGACCCGGGGGCCGAGAGGGTAATAGACTCTTCCTCTCAATTGATGGTTGCAGACTCCTTTAAATACTTAGGCATAAATATATCCAGAAGGATAGAGGACTATGTCCAATCCAATCTTGCGCCTTTAATTGGGTCCCTGGGGGATAAATTCAAGACCTGGGGCAAGTTGCCACTTAACCTGGTGGGCAAAGCCACAATAATAAAAATGGTCTGTGCTCCCAAACTCCTATATATTCTCCAGGCCTCTCCTACATATATTCCTAAACACCTCTTTGTAAAAATAGACTCAATGGTCACGGGTTTTCTCTGGGGTGGCTCCAATCCTCGCCTGGCATTATCCACGTTGCGTCTCCCGACTACATGTGGTGGCTTGGCGCTCCCCAACTTCCGCCTGTACTATTTTGCTGCACAACTAACTTATATACAAAAATGGCTGAGCGCGGACAGATCAGACGCCTCCATGAATCTAGAAGCAGATATCGCCACATCATATGAAGCTCTAACCAACATAATATTTAGAGGCGTAGTCCCTAATAAACAGGGCTCCTCACTATTAACTGCATCGTTAAAAAATTACAAGGCAATTTCCAAAATGTTTCCTTCTCTAGAGGGCACCATTTCCCCTAGTACTCCACTGTGGGCAAATCCCCATCTAACAGAACTATACAAGATGGAGGACTCCCAATTCTGGGTTAAATTAGGGATTAAATATGTCAATCATATCTTCGTAAATGGAGAATTCAAAACATTCAATAGATTCAGATCCGAGTTTGGCCTCCCAAAGCGCTCCCTGTTCCGCTACTTCCAACTCAGAGATGCCATCAGATCCCAGATGGGAACGTCGGGGGTCCGCATTGAGCCCTCCGAGCTAGAGATATTGATTCTGAATAAAGATACTTCCAAACAAATCTCTAGGTTCTATTTAGCCCTATCGTGTAAGATGGGCTCTCAGAGATTTGAGACCACTAAGGCCAGATGGCAATCAGAAATGTGCGAACTCACCCCAGCAGACTGGGCAGATGTAGAAACCTCCTTCATGACCAGTGTTATCAGCGCTAACGATAAGCTAATTCAAATCAAGTGGCTACACCAAATTTATTATACCCCCCTCAAACTTTCTAAAATGGGCCGGGGTACCGGCTCGGAGTGCTACAAGTGCGGATGCCCTGATGCAGGATTCATCCATTGTGTTTGGGAGTGTGGGCCGGTCCAGAGGTTTTGGTATCAAATAACCCTTTTACTAACTCAAATCCTACAAAAACCTGTGGATCTCTCATTTAAGGCCTCAATGTTGGGAATTGTTGACAATGTCACTTGTGGTAAGCATAAGCAACTATTTATCAAACTGGCATTATTCTATGCCAGAAAGTGCCTCCTTCTTAAGTGGAAATCCAGGGTTCCCCCTTCGGTAAGCGACTACAAATCTGTAATCAATCAGAGTCTCCCTCTGTACTGCCTCACATATCAGACTAGGGGACACCCCACTAAGTTTGATAAAGTATGGGGCTGTTGGGTGGAAAACAGCAACTCTGTCATTCCCAATCTGGATATCTCTCTTAGTGTTGAGGATCTACACATGTAATCTGATTGACACGGTAACTCATATGGTATATGCTGTACATGATCAATATGACTAATGTAATATTTCTTCTTTTTTTTTTTTATTTTTTTTTATTTTTTTTTTTTTTTTTTTTTTTTTTTTTTGGACTATATGATATGATTGCTATAATGGACACTGGACTGATTTATGCCCAAAGGGGCAGGGCCTTCCTGGGTGGGGTTCTCTGGGGTGATGGGGTGGGGGGTGGAGGTTCATAGGGTTTGTTATTGTACACAACTTGTGAAAATTTCAATAAAAATTCTCTGTTAAAAAAAAAAAAAAAGAATTAGCTTGTTGTTTATGGCGGTACATAGATCTCTCTCCAATCACATTTAGATATGTACCTTGGTTGGGATTACCACTCTTAGCTGTGGTTTTCCGCCCCGACCCTAGCTCGGGATTACTGCCAAGGAGGTTAAAGTGGTCTGAATGTCAGCATTTCTACTTTGCTCTAAACGATTCCTAACAGCTTGAAAGCTACTATAGCAGAATTTTTGTTTTAGCAGAACATCGCTGAAATGGTTAAACAAAGCACTTTGTCCTGCTATTCAGCTTCAAATCCACATCCAAACTGGAGATAACAGTATCTTTGTTTGCATTCCAATGTTGATACATGTGTGTAAACACAGTGTAACCACAGTGTAAGAAGTGAAAAGGAGCTCTCTGTAAAGCTATCTGTGCTTCAAGCACACACACCCCGCTCAGAACAGCTAATTAGAAGATGTTAATATATAATAAAAAACAGTTTGAATAAAATGCAATGGCAGGTTTCAGGGCAAGATAAACTACACTTTGGAAACTTGTAGTTTGTAAACAGACAATATTACTCATGCACAAAAGCAAATATGATAACTTTATGAGTAATAAAAAGTAGGAAAACACATTTGTATTGAATGTTATGTCGGAGTTTCAGACCACTTTAAGGGGCCAGAGACTGCTGGTACGCAAGGGGTTAAAAAAATAAATTAACCTCCCCTTAATCAAAGTTCATAAATGGTGTGTGTGTGTGTGTGTGTGGAGGGGGGGGGGGGGGGAAGGGGGTGGGGAGAGAGAGCATTTACTTACCTATGAGGGGATGCTTCCCATGTGAGCTTAACATCTGAAAGGAACTGGAAATGTTTATGTACATATATTTTTGCACTGATTATTTTTGATGTATAGGAAAAATAATGAACGTGATGACATTTTTTCTTTTTCAGATATGAGAGTGTCATCTCCACACTGTGTGAGAATCTGGACTCGCTGGATGAGCCTGAAGCCAGAGCTGCCATGATATGGATTGTGGGGGAGTATGCTGAACGCATTGATAATGCTGATGAGCTGCTGGAAAGCTTCTTAGAGGGATTCCATGACGAGAGCACACAAGTGAGTCACCTTTTTTCCATACTGCTGTGTATTGTCAACTGTAAACTAAAGAAACAATAGTCAATATGTTGAACAAAGTGAGGATTTACATCAGAAAGAGATACCACCTATTATTATTATTATTACTAATTATTATGACCATTCACCCGCACAGTAACGTAGTTTTGGAAGCATGTCAGATTGAGGACTTCCGGTGCACTGCACTATGGATTATTTGAATTTACCCATAGACTTTCATTAGACTAGCGTTAAGCTGCCGCAATGTCACAGTGTGAAAGGGCCCTCAGGCAAACCATCATTCCAAACTATTTCCTAATCTGTAATTGATTGGACAGCAGTGCAAAATCAACATGCATGTGTGTCTGATGGCCCTTTTGTGCATTCTTTTTTTTTTTTTTTTTCCCCCATGCTGGGAATACACAATGTCACTTCAAATCGACGGGAATGGGGTGATTATGTCCGATCTTTTTCTGATCAAGAAAAGGATCGATTTTTTTTTTTAAAGTTATCATCAGAAATTTGATCCCTTTATTGATCAGGAGCAGTTTGGATACACGGTACAACTTCCTGTCCAATCACCCGTCGATCGGACGGGAAATTGCATTGTGTGTTCTCGGCATTACTTCTTTCATATTGATCTGTCATTTGCACACACACACACCATATGCTCAAACAGAAAATTTACCGCCACATCTCTCCATCAGTCCTTTCCAATCTGTCGGCAGAACAATTCACTTCCAGTCAATGAACAAACCTATCATTTTGATCAAATTGTTCATTGATCGGAAATTAATGTTGGTTTTTTGTAGAAGACCTTAAAGGCATCATCAGGGAAAAATGAATAAAAGAAGTGCTACTTACCGGGGCTTCCACCAGCCCCAAGCTCCCAGCATGTCCCTCGCTGCAGCTCTCCCCGCAGCCGTTCGCCACGGCTCGCTCCCGGTCCCCGGTGATGACGGAGGTCTGCCTGTACTGCGCCTGCGTGAGTGGCGCTGTCAATCACCGCCACGTGGGCCGGAGCAGACTGCGCAGGTGCAGTAGTTCTGCGCCTGTGCAGTCCGCTCCGGCCCACGTGGTGGTGATCGACAGCGCCGCTCGCGCAGGTGCATTACAGGCCGACCATCGCCGGGGACTGGGAGCGAGCTGCGGCGAATGGCTGCGGGGAGAGCTGCGGCGAGGGACATGCTGGGAGGTTGGGGCTGGAGGAAGCCCCCGGTAAGTAGCACTTATTTTATTCATTTTTCCCTGATGACTCCTTAAAGGTGCGTACACACGCGCTACTGCCACCAACGACGGGTCCGTCAGACTTTCCCGCTGGGCAGACGTTCAGCCGACAGTAGCACGTGTACACGCGCTGTCTGCAGACTAATAAGCCTTATCAGTCTGCAGACAGCGCGTACACACGTGCTACTGTTGGCTGAATGTCCGAGGGTCTGACGCACCTGTCATTGGCGGCGGTATGGCGTGTGTGAGGCATGGGAAAGTGTCTGATCAACAGGTGGGATCACAGCAGTTGATGAATGTGCTCAGACTGCTGGCAAAGAGGAGGCATGTGTAACTACTAGGTTGGCAGATTTAAGTATAGAAGTTAGACACCCAGGCCCACATGCAATTAACTTTTTCACCTGAGTTTTCTCCTTGGAGATAATTTTTCAACTTCTTTTTAAAATAACGTTTTAGCACTTTGTAATTGAAAAAGTCGATGAAAAAGTAATAACAATATTATTTTGAATATTTTCTTGCTTGCTGGTGGTTTAAAAAGCATTTTATTACTAAGGTGAGAAAACTCAGGAGAAAAAGTGAGTGCATATGGTCTTCAGAGAGGTGATACTGGAACAGAAAGGAAAAGCATTTGTCACATCCAATACACCATGGTGCTCTTTGTACATTTATAGAGGAATATTATTTGTTTTACCTTTTCTTTCTGGGATCCTCAATGTATTGATTTTTTATTTCTCTAGGTCCAGTTGCAACTTTTAACTGCCATAGTGAAGCTGTTCTTAAAGAAACCAACAGAGACACAGGAGTTGGTGCAGCAAGTACTTAGTCTGGCAACTCAGGTGAGTAACTTCTTATTCAGAATCAAGCTGTAGCTTTTAATTGAGACCAAGCAGGGAGCTACACGTAGACTTATTAATAATGCACCATGTATGTTATACACTAAAGACCCGTTCACACTGGAGGTGGACCAATGTATTCTACATTGCTCATTACCACCTCCTAATTACTATTTAGCAGTTGTTAACAGTAATGTGGTGCAGTACTGGGCACACACGTGCATTTAGTCATACTGGAAGGGGTCATACATCACTACATATTGGATGGGGGCACCACACAGTTACCAGCACTAGGAAGGTAAATATGCTGAGCAAAGTGCATGGCTTGGCTCTGGCTCTGTATGTGAACATAAGTGGGCTTTATCTATTAGTGGCATTGAATAGATGAAATTTAGAGGTGATCATTAACCACCTTATAGGGGAACTTCAGCCTAAACAAACATACTGTCATTAAGTTATATTAGTTATGTTAATTAGAATAGATAGGTAATCTCTTACCCACCCTGTTTTAAAAGAACAGGCAAATGTTTGTGATTCATGGGGGCTGCCATCTTTGTCATGGGGGCAGCCATCTTTTTGGTTGAAAGGAGGTGACAGGGAGACACAGTTCCAACTGTCCTGTGTCCTGATCACCCTTCCCAGCTGCATGCGCTAGGCTTCAAATGTCAAATTCAAAATGTAAAAAAAAAAAATTGCACCAAAACAGCAGAACGAGAACAGTTAAAAAAACACCAGGTCTTTTCAGTGCTGCTGAGTCAATTTTTAGTCTGGAGGTTCACTTTAAGTAATACACAATTTGTATCTCCTGTGTCAGGATTCTGATAACCCAGACTTGAGAGATCGTGGTTACATCTACTGGCGACTCTTGTCAACTGATCCAGTTGCTGCCAAAGAGGTAGTCCTGGCAGAAAAGCCTTTGATCTCAGAGGAAACTGACCTAATTGAACCCACATTACTGGAGGAACTCATCTGTTACATTGGCACACTAGCTTCAGTCTATCATAAGCCTCCAAGTGCTTTTGTGGAAGGTAGCCGTGGAGTTGTACCCAAGAGACTGCCACCACGGACAGGCTCGTAAGTAATTGCTACTAAGTAGGTGATAAAATGAGGTGTAGTGTATGTGTTCGTTCTAGGCTGTGATGTCATGTGGTACATTTGGGAGACATATTAGTTTTTTTACAAAAACAGGTGTGGGTATAAGCAAGGTGTGTCTGTGAAAGAAGTGCTATGTGGTGCATGAGGAGCATGTCACATTGAGAGGGGTAATACCACACATGCACAGTAGTCTGCAACCCAGCTGGATCGTGAAGCTTACAATGGCACAGCAAAGGGTGCTGGATGTACTCTGAGGGAGCTATTGGACACCATGGGGCTGAAGGGAGCCCCAGGTAAGTATGAATCTTTTTGATGCTCTTCATCTCAGATTTAATTTAAGTCTCACACACAAGGCATGTCGCCTGGCAGGGATCAGAACTCGATCTCTCGGGCAACCTTGCAGGGCTGAGACTGATCAGACCGATTGGTTGCCGTGACTTAAAGTGCCCATACACTTATAGATTGCCAACAGAGTGGCAAACAGATCAATCCCCATTTGAATCTGATCAGAGAATGATCAAATTCTCCTAAATACTGCACACAAATTTTCATTAGCTTTCACCATCAAATCTATTGAAAATATTATCGAACTGCAGCATTGCGCGGTTTCATATTTGATATTGTGCAACGTTACGGGCCATTGATCTGCTGCCACTCCCCTGTTGCATCCGATCGACCAAAATTTTCCATTTAATCAACTTTACGATTGATGTGGCTTGATTTGTCAGATTCAATTTGAGTGATCAAATCTGCAGGGGGAAGATCGATGCATGTATGTTTACTTTTGTTGACTTACACCAAGGTGATGTCATGCACCTGAAATGGCTTTTGGCACTCCATTAAAAAAAATTTCCTAATAAAGGAAGAGAAATAGACGCCAGACTTTATTTTCCAGTACATGCATTATGGTAGAATCTGTGTGTCTACATGAGAAGGTGGGACTTCTGGTCACAGGAAGTAGGTAGTTTACAGTTATAAGACTTTCATTTGGTATTGGGAAGGTAGAGGCAGGAGCGGTATTAAGCATGTAAGAATAGGTGCACAGCTGTGGTAAGAACTGCAAAGTGGGTGAAAAATTTAATGCCAGAGAGTACTACGCATTTGAGATGTCCAATGATTCTGTTTTGTGTTTTATCTGGGCTTTAAAGATAATATGTATTGTTAAAATCACACAAAAGTAAACATACCAGTGTGTTAGGGGACATCTCCTATTACCCTCTGTCACAATTTCGCCGCTCCCCGCCGCATTAAAAGTAGTCAAAAACAGTTTTAAAAAGTTTGTTTGTAAACAAACAAAATGGCCACCAAAACAGGAAGTAGGTTGATGTACAGTATGTCCACATATAGAAAATACATCCATACACAAGCAGGCTGTATACAGCATTCCTTTTCAATCTCAAGAGATCATTTGTGTGTTTCTTTCCCCCTGCAGCTCACTGAAGTTACAAGCTGATTGTTTGTTTACTTTTGCAGACAGCTCTGCCTGGTTGTCTGTAATTCTGCAGTATGTGACTCATCAGTATGTGAACAGAGGATTTATCCAGCTTGTAAAAGATAAGAGAGCAGAGAAAAGCTGGCTAATGTAAATAACACACACACACAGGGGAGTGTGCATAGAGGGGGCATGCATAGCAGATCACACTAAAGAGTTGGCAGCCTTCCAGACACAGGACGACAAGTCCGACAGGGGAAAGATAAGCTGATTTATTACAGAGATGGTGATAGTATAAAGTGCTGCAGTAAGCCAGAGCACATTATAATAGGTTTAGGAACCTGTAGGATGGTAGAAAACACAATGACATTTTTGTTACAGAGTCCCTTTAAGAAAAGAGCTAGAAGTGAAAGATATCATGATATTAGGGACTTGGAAATGGCATGTGGCACATTCTGCTAATGTTTTCTTTGTCACAGCAGTGAGAGCGCCGAGAGTCCAGAGGCAGTACCTACTGGACCACCCCAGGTTGATACACATCCTGCAGTCATTCCTTCTCAAGGAGATCTTCTTGGCGATCTTCTCAACCTAGATTTAGCTCCACCTACCAGTGGACCTCCCTTGACTACAAGTTCTGTACCTCTGGGTGGTGTGGACCTCCTAAGTGGAGGACTAGACAGCCTGGTATGTAACGGTTTCTTCCTTATTTAATGTGTGTGTATATAGGAGCTTATGCTTTCAGTGCCTTGTACGGTCTTGTTGAGGCAGTAATATGTGATAATACATCAATCTTCCATAGCGTATTTGTGCTGATCCCTTACTTCATCTTTTTTTTTTTCTTTGTCAATGTTCCTATGCTGCTCCTGCCTGCTGTTCTCTGCGGCTATTGTGTGTGTATCCCTGCCTCTTTCTGGTTGCCTGTGCTCTGCCTCCTTTCCCATCTGCTTCAACTCCAAAGATTGTGGAAGACACAGAAGGGGTATGCTAGGGAGTACTCACTGTTTTACCTTGTATAACCCAGAGAGCAAGCTCAGAAGTCCCATCACATCCATCATCCACTGAAAACATTCACAACCTGCCATCACATTGTAGGAACTATATAGGGCATTTCTGTTTCCTATGTTCTGAATGTTATGGTCCATTCTTGCTTGAAGTGATCCTCTCTCTTTTTATCTCTACAGCTGGGAGGCGACACTGGCCCAAATCTTACAGTAAGTGCTGAGCTGCAGTACCGTTTTCCATATGTGTTAGTAATAGTTGCCACCTGTTGTCCATATGGTGTCATTCTAGTGCTGAAGCATTCGGCTTCACTCACAGCAATATGACCTAGTTAATATACTGCTTTGCATAGGAACATTTTTTTTTCTTTTACAGCTTTATCGCTGTACAACATGTTTGCTTTCTATCACCTACATTTTCTAATATGCAGAGTACATTTACTTGTGTCTCATCACCCACCATTCATCGATTTCCTTTAGTTCCAAATTATTACTCAGAAATGTGTCCTTGCTTGGCTTCTGCTTTGCACTGTAATCTCTGTCAGCCGTTCCAATGAATTCACATCACTATCCATCCCACAAACTGCCTTTCATCATTTTCATTTCAGAATGCTAGTCTCTGGCATGGAGTCATCACAGTTCAGCCAGTTTGCTGCAGGGATACTGGCAATGTTTTGTTTTGGTCTTTCTCTTCTTTTCTCTCTTTGACCCACCATAATTAAAGAAGAACTTTACTGAAAATAATGTAATTAATAAAATTGCATATTTTTTACAATAGTAAATTTATTTAGTCAGTATTTGCCCTTTGTGAAAACATTGTGACGGTGACCTCTTTAGTGCTGTCAGGTCCAGCTTGGCAGAATGTTTGTGTACTTAGTGGTTCGAAAACAGAAGAAAAAAATCCTGGTGTCTCGGAATGCTCTAGGAGGAGAGTTCTGTATAACTATAGAGCCTAGGTTGTGCCATCACTGGGAGGGCTGGCTTACATTCCAATATACAGCAATATATACAGTATCTATAGGAAGTGTCTCTAAAGCTTAAACCAGAATAGTTGACATAAAAGTGGGTATCCTAAAGAACTTGCTACATTCCACTATATGTCACTATGGTTCATCTGTAACAGTTGTCCCAAAAGCACTCCTTCATGCCTCAAACACTAACCTGTACTTCTCTCACTTCTATGCCGTATAATAATAATACCCTCAAGGCTGGGAGCTTACTTGTCAGCTTTCAAATACTTTTCCTGCACAGGAAAATGCATTTAAATTGAAAAACAATGTAAAAAACTGCACCACTGTGTACATTTTCTCTATGAATTACATTAGCTTCTGTAAAAAAAAATGCGTGCATTTTCCTTCCTGGTGTGCAGAAAACTCATGCAGAAAATCAATAGACAAGTGTACTACAAGTCTTAATGATACAGTTATCTATTTGCTCTCAAAAATGCATCAAAAACTACACAGGACCCCTGCCTAGGATTTCTGGATACAGAGATCTGACCACTGACACCTAGATCTACGATAGCACTCTAATGTAAACTGAAGTTATAAACCATAATAATATAGTTTCTTTTATACCTATAGAAACTAAACGCTAGACAGGGGGTGAGCACTTCTGCTAGTCAAGGAGCAGCTTCCAGCATCACAGTCATAGATTGCCAATACCCCACCTACTGTCATCAGAAGTTTCACATCCCATGTCCTATCTCCTGTAGGTGGACAGAATCGAGTCAGTAGTAAACACAAGAAAAAGTAGTTCCCTAAAGACCGCACCACTCAATCCAATAATGAGCAATAATCAATCTTTATTCAGTACACAAAGTAGATAAAAACACTAAAAACAATAGATAATGGGGCACATAATGGTAATAATAACACAAAATGATTCATATATAACCACAATGCCTGTGAAGTAACTCCTCAACTATATATATATATATATATATATATATATATATATATATATATATATATATATATATATATATATATATATATATATATATGTATAAAACACCAATCAAATCATCGGTTAGAGGACACAGTTAATACATCCCCCTAACGAGTCATCAGCCTGAAATGTGCAAAGAAGAGCAAATAAAGTGCATGGTGCAAGAAAGAGGATGACAGATACTATCAGCCATCCATGAGGAAAAAGTGTGACCAGCGTGCGAGCAAGGGAACAACAATACCTAAATAGTGCTGTGCAAAAAGATGGAGGATGAGGCTGAAGCTTACCAGAGATCAAGTAGACAGGCAAGGGAACGGGGTACCCCAAGAACGCCGTCGCGATTCGCTGCCTCCAATGCGCAGCTTCGACTGGAATCGAGTCAGGTCTCTTCAGTGCCTGCCCAGCGCCGTGCAGCGCCTAATTAGGGCACCGCCATAGACTGGAATGTTGAATACGGCTATAGCAGCACGGGGAATTTCTGCAAAATCACTTTAATTTGGGTGCCAGCAATAGCTAGACCCTAAATTAATTAGTAACTGGACATCCTAGGCAGTTGATCTTGCTTAGTTTTTAGATGCACTATGAGGGTGGAAACAGAGAACACCCAGTCAGCTTGAAATGCTCCCACTTTATTCATGCAGGTGTGAAGGGAGCTGTAGAGATCCCTCTGTCCGCTGAAGACGAGCCTCCCTGCTAACTTATAGTTTTGTCATGAGGCATGGCTTCAGAATTACTGGGAGGAGTAGTGTGACCAGTTTTCTGAAACCTTTAACTAACCTAACCCTACATTAACTGAAATCCCATTTAAAACCTTCTCTAACTTTGAATCTACTCCCTGAATCAACTTTGGTCCCAGAATGTATTATATATAAGTGAACTGAGAATTTTTTTTTTTAAATGAACCTCCCCATAAGGTGGGTTTGTAATGGTGTGCCGTTGGAGTGAGTGACATTACTTACCTATGGGGGTAGCTGCTCCTGTGTCCACTGATCTGTATGGGAGCCATCATCTTCGCCACGGAGAGTAAGCCTTTTCCCAGTGTAGGTGAGTGTGCACACCTGCCGCAATACATGCCAGGTGATGTATCCTGTGGATGCAAGTATAGAGATGTACTTGCATCCACAGACTTCATCTCCCAGCATGCATTGCGGGAGTGAGGACACATTTACGCCGACAAAATGAAAATGCTCCACTGTGCACTCTCTCTGCCACAGGAACAGCCACACCGTAGGTAAGTAATGCCGCTCTCCCCCAGTCCCAATCAGCACGATGCAAACCACCCTAATGGGGAGGTTCATAAAAAAAAAAAAAAACCTTGAATGAACAGGTGCTCTGTTCACTTTGAGTGACAGCGCCGGGGTCTCTGTGCTAAAACGAGCAATTCCAAGATCAGCTGACTCTCAATCTTTTAGTTACATCAATTGAAAAGTGTGTTTGTCAGAATTCCAATTTTTATTTGTTGTCTTTTATCCAGCTTCCTACAGGATTCATGGCTCCTCCTCCGGTGGCTCCAGCCTCCCTTGGTGCACCCCTTTCCGGAGGACTTAGTGACCTCTTTGATCTGGGCCCTGGAACAGGAGCAAGTATGGGATCTTACGCGGCTCCAAAATCAGTGAGTTCCTTCTGCCATGAACCTAGCCTAGAACTGTACATTTTTATTTAGGCTGAAAAATGGTTACAATATATCAATGACTAAGCAATGAACGTTTATCCAGAAATGGTGTTGATGCATTTTTTACACTCTCAGATGTGGCTGCATGCCATGAAAGGAAAAGGCTTGGAAATCAGTGGCACATTTGTCCGAAGAACAGGTGCTGTGTTTATGGATCTCGTGTTCACTAACCGCGCTCTCCAGGTCATGACTGATTTTGCTATACAGTTTAATCGTAACAGGTACAAACTTACACCATTTAGGGCCTCATAGAGTTTATTATTTAGCACCATTCTTTCTTTATATCTTTCATGAGTAAAGATCATCTGAAACTTTAAACAATTTCTGGATCCCCGGGGTCTGTGAATTAGGTGCTGAATGAGAAATTTGCAAGGAGCTAATCAAATTCAGGAGCTGTCAATCATTTAACTGGAAGCTGAGTAATCAAACTGCTGATTAATAATTGTCAGCTTCCGATTCTGATAAGCTCTTGCAAAGGTTTGGTTGAGGCCTGCAGATTCTTGTCCCCGTGAAACCAGGATTTGCGTATTAGTCAAGTATTGGTGTCTGTGTTCATGACATGTTTCTATTCCTCATTCATAGCTTTGGGCTGGCCCCTGCTGCTCCACTTCAGATTCTTACACCTCTGGCCCCCAACCAGTCTACTGAGGTATCACTGCCATTAAATACAGTCGGATCTGTCATGAAGATGGATCCCCTCAATAACCTGCAGGTAAATTGCCTCAGTGTTTGTGGACGTTGTGAGCATACTGAACTGCCATGCACAACTATAGCAACGCGTGCACCACCCAGGTAATGCGCACTGGGCTGATAGGGTGATGTACTCTGCTCTGTGTGCGGCCTTTACACAGCTATTTTACCACTGTTTTATGCATCAGTCCCATTGATATACATAAATCCATACATGATTAGCCACACACATTTTTTTTTTTCCCCTCATAGGTGGCGGTGAAGAACAACATTGATGTGTTTTACTTCAGTGTGATGTATCCTTTACACATCCTCTTTGTGGAAGATGGAAAGATGGGTGAGTGAACTACTGAGGACCTGCTCTACTGCTTACCTGTCTCTGTTAGTCATATGATACAGAAGTCATTTACTGAAGGAGATGAAGGGTGATTGCTGCAGACATCCCATTGACTAAGGGCCCATTTCCACTAGCCGTTGGATGCAAATGCATTCATCACATCCAGCCGCGGGTACTTCTGGTCACCATCTGGATGCCGCTTTATGCGGTTTCCCATTAGTGGTATTTGGGAATCATCTGTGTGCTGCAGAAATCTGCAGAATGCTATCCATAATTTCCCCCACGTCGCACGCACCACATTGCATAGGTAAATTTGCGTCAATGGAAACTACTCAATTGACTTGTATTGGTTTCAGTTTGCTTGCGATGCGATTATCGCATCGCAACACGGCCAGTGAAAAACAGGCCCTGAATGTGTCAGCCCTTCAGTAAAGTGTCACCTATATATGCTATGAAATGCATTTGTTGTAAAGTTTACAAGTGTTCTTTTAAAATCAAATACCACTTTTTCCGAGAAACATTTTACCCCATTTCATCTCTCATAAAATATAAAGACCTCTCTCTGCATTTAATAGCACGCTTTTGCAAAATGTTTCTAAAAACTTACTGTGATCACTTGATCTATCGAAACTCAGTAGACAAAGCCATCTGGTCATTCCTTTTAGTTATTCATAGAGCGAGAGTCTCCTCTTGTGGGGCAGATTTGTCCAATTACACATACAGGAAGTGAGGTATTTGAGTCCACTGTAAGCAGCAGTATACTGTTGTCATGGCTGTTGGAAAATTAAATTTGAACTTTTGGTAAATTGGAGATCTTACCTGGCTACAAATTGAATTGGAAGGGGAGTATGTTAAGACATTACATTAGATTACAAAATGACTTTTTGCTGTAATATGCTATATTTTTTTTACTAGATTGGTGTTATCAGCATTTTCTCTCCATTTTCATTCTTTCAGAGAGGCAGATGTTTTTGGCCACATGGCAAGACATCCCAAATGAGAATGAGGCGCAGTTCCAGATTAGAGAGTGCCCTCCAAGTGCTGGTAAGTTATCAGTAACTACATAATTTACTGAGAACTGGTTAAAAATGAATGTAGAAAAAGTGTCACTTCAGTAACTCAGTGATAGTTATTACCTATGCTGTATTATTTTAAAGGGAACCAGAGATGAACGTTTCACACAAAATAAACATATCAGTCGATATCTTGTAAAGAATAAATGCTCTACCTGATAATTTCTCCGCTCTGGTTTGCCTTTTTTAGTGTTTTTTATCCATTATTGCTCCAGGAAAAATCAAATATGGCCGCCGGCTCATATCCCTTCTGCTTCCGGGTTATGAGTTGTTCTGGATGTGCTGGCTAGGCTATATGAGACTATGCTGCTATCTAGGCTATATGAAAATGGCTGCTGCAGCCTTTCATCTGTGTGCCTTCATTTTGGTATGATGTACAGCTGCCTATAGGAATGAAACTGCAGTCATCATCAGTATCTATGCAGAGTGCACACAGAGCACACAGATCATATTGCATATTGCTCTGAAAACTTGTCTGTTTCAGAGCTTCTCTCTCAGCAGGAGCAGCCCCTCCCATGTCATCACAGCTCTCAGTATGCAAAGCAGGAAATCTGAGCCAGGAGGTGGCAGGCTTGGGCTTGAAAAGACTCCACAGAAGAGTGACTCAGCTATAGTGATTCCAGGTCAAACCTAGACTGAGCCAGTCGGGGATTCTTATCACAGCTGCTAATAGACTAATTAAGCAGATAAGAATTAAACTAAAAGCAGGGTAGGTGTTTACTGTCATGTTCCCACTGATAAATGTAATAAAATACATGAGGGTGCTTCGTCTCTGGTTCTCTTTAAAGCCAATCTTTATCCACGAATCTAAAAAATACTGTCTAATAAATTAGTAGTAATCAGTGGACTCAATTGTTCATTTTTTGTGTGTGTAAAATGATGATTTTGCAGCTAAAAAACCAAAGGTAGCAGTCAGGCCTGAGAGTCAATTTCAGACTCTAGATGGACCTACTTCTACTTGGACTTTATTATCCTGCTGATGAGACTGCAAGAGGGCTGGCACATGCTCAATCTCTCTGTGAAGACTGCAACCTATAACACAGCCATTCTCTGGTGCTGGAAGTGGCCAGTGTCTGGGCTTTCACATTAGATTCCTTATTGATGCCATCTAGTCAAGGAATTTGACTAGATCTAGTTAAGCAAAACAAGATTTTTAACACAGCCCTATGGAAATGCATGTGTCTGGAGCAGGGTCATTAAAAGGAACTTAAAGTGAGATGAATTTTAAGGCTGACATATTTTAAAACAACCATTTTTCTGGTTGGTAAGCAGATCATTTTGGTTTTATTATTATGTCAGTCACACCCCTGGACCATGCAGCTAGCTGAATCAGAACATCAGATGTACATACTTATTCTTCAGAAGGAGTTAAGGTGGTCATACACTATTGGATGTGCCACCAGATCGACCAACAGATAGATCCCTCTCTGATCTAGACTGATCAAAGAGGGATCTAATTTTTCCCATACACTGCGCACAAATTTGAATCTATTTCAGCATGAAATCGATCCAAAACCTGTGGAGCAGCCACTTGCCTCGCTCTCCGTGGCCTCCCCCCATTCGGGCTCCCCCCGCCAGCAGCAATATATTACCTGTCCATCCAGTGCGAGTCCCTGGGATACGTGCAGTCTCGCTTCTTCCCCTCTTCTCTTCCTGTCTAGTCATGTGACTAGTGTAAACTCAAAAAGTAGAGGGCGCGCTACTGTTTGAACTTCGACTGGTCACAGGATGCAACAGGAACGAGAAAAAGGCCAGCCGGAAGAAGCGAGACTGCACGTATCCCGGGGACTCACTCCAGACAGGTGATATATTATTGTTGCCGCTATGCATTGGTCATCGCCGGATCGAATGCCACTAGCGATGCGCTCCCCATCCGCCAGCGATTGAGCCAAATTTTCCGTTGGGACCGATTGACTGAATCAAACGATCTCTGATGGCAACCGGTCAATCAGTCAGCATTTGTATTAACTATTTCACAGCAGATTCAATCACAGTGATCGAATCTGCTGTATATTGGCGGGAATTCGACCTAGTGTATGGGTACCTTAAGAGGCAGAGGATCAACACAACAGCCAGGCAAGTGTTTCTTATTAAAGGGGCATTGTGGCAAAGAAACATCAGATTCTGATAACCATGCTAACATGTAATAGTAAAAACCTCAGTCTTTCAACAGAATTTTCTCTTAAAAAGCCTCTTAGAGATGCTAATTTACAACATGCGACAGCTCCTGTCACTTCAGAAAAGCTGCTTGCTGATGAGTTTACTCTTCACATTCACTTCACATTCTGTCATGCAGCAGCCGGCTAGACTGCATTCTGGACATAGGGCTCTGAAAAGTGTGCTGCCCTGTGTAGTTGCTATAGAAGCCACGACAAGCAGCATGTAAGTAATCCAACAGTTTAAATTAGGAACCCACCAGCATCTTTACCAATAGGCTAAGTCTTCCACGTTGTTAGGAGAGAGAATAATATGTGATGAAATGGTTGCAAGAGAATACGTTTCTCTGCTCTCCTAACAAGGCAAAGATACGTTACACTGAGTAAAGTTCCTCTTCTTGTCACTTCAGGGTTCCTGTAATCCCACTTTTCAGTTAGATGTTATTAGTTTGTATAGTGATTGTTCACTGTAATGTGTTTCCACAGATGCAGTTAGTAACAAACTGCAGGCCAGCAATATCTTCACAGTGGCTCGGCGTACAATGGAAGGCCAGGACATGCTGTATCAGTCCATGAAGCTCACAAATGGTATATGGTTGCTGGCAGAGCTGAGGATGCAGCCTGGAAGCCCCAGCTGTGCTGTAAGTCACTGTTGTCTTCTAGTGAATTATATGTATTATGAACTACCATGTTTGTTTAAAAGTGTATTCGGTCAGTATGTACTTGGCTAAATGTCTGCTTTACACATATCTATGGTAAATGAGAGCGCAGCCGCTGGTGGTGGAAAAGGGGTGACACCCTTTTTCTACCACCGGGCGGCGCTGCACCACTGACACCAACACCTGGGTTATGATCACATGACCCTATCATGTGATCGGAACTCCGAAGAGGATGTCTGCATTGCAGTGCCTGTGGAGGAGAGGAGATGACATCTAGCTGCCCGTAACAGATAAATATGAAAGCTCTCTGCATACACTGCCAGGTAGGGGAAGGTACACTTCCCCCAGCAGCAAATACCCTGTAAGTTTTATCCTTTACAGTTTTAAGGTAGGAGCAGACAAGCTATGCTGCTGCACCGTTGTATGGTTTGATTGGAGATTATGAGCCAGCATTCATCTGATGGTGTCTTGGGACTCAATCAATAAATAATGCTGTCATTGTGACAACAAGATGATTACATTACCCCTGATGCTGTCTGTGCATAGCACACACAATTATATGTTACTTGCTAAATTAAAGCTATTGCTGACAATGGATTTTTTTAATGGTCCTGTATTCTAGTCTTTTCACAAAATGTGTTCTGAATACGTGTAAAAGTGAGTCTAGATTTTATTTAGTGAGAACACAAATTGAAGACATACAGCAGCATTTATTTGCCGGCATAAGCATTAAGTGCTGACTATGGACTTGTATTCACTAGAAAACTGCTGTGTAAGCACAGCTCTGCAGTATCGGAATAAAATCCTTTCTTCCTTTGTCCTCGCTTTCTTTATACCAATGTTCTTAAAGTGACACTGAAGTAAGAAAAAAAAAAAACAACTTATAATGTAATGATTTATATGTCTAGTACTGATAATTAATGGAACATTAGTAGCAAAAAAAAATAGTTAACCACTTGAGGACCGTAGTGTTAAACCCCCCCTACTGACCAGGCTCTTTGCTGGTGCACTGGGCTGTGCAGGCTTTTCAGCCTCCTGCACAGCCCAGCTATGGAGCCCAGCGATCGGACTCCCCTCCTTTTTTTTTTTTTTTTTTTTGTCCCTTAGGGGACATGTCTCCAGAGGTGCCCGATCGCTGTGGCCGCTGTGTTGTTTTTTTTTCTCAGCCTGTATAAGCTTTTTATCTCTCCCTCCCTCCTCTCTCCCCTTCTCTCCTCCCATCCGTGCAGAGACTTGAACAGGACAGCGATCCGTCCTCTTCCGCCTCTCATAGGCATCAGCTTATGAGAGGACGACGATCCCCGGCCAATTAGAGGCCGGGGATCGCCGATCTCGTACAGCGATACCAGACACCGCAGCGCTGTACTGATGTAAACAAAGGGGATTTCTTTCCCCTTTTGTTTACAAACAGCCTGCTAGACGCGATCATGGAACTCCGCTCCGGGAACGGGCAGGGAACTATCGCGCATGCACGCGACCATTCCCTAGGAAACTGCAGCCCCAGGACTTGACGCCAATTGGCAATAGGCGGTCCTGAGGCTGCCACCGCGGCCACGCCCATTGGCGTGACGCGGTCGTTGGGTAGTTAATCTATAGATGTATATCTTTTACTTTATAACATTGCATAATTCTGTCATATTTGCAATTACAAGCCACACTGTGTATTTGAAACGGTAAAACAAGCAGATCTAATGACCCTTTCAACTCCCCTGCAGTAAAATAATCTATATCTGTCTCTGACTGTTTCTTTGATGTATAAGTGCTCCAGAAAACAGTGACCCAAGTTGGGTCGGAGATCTTAGAGAGACTCTTTTGCTTAGAACAAGTGAAGTTTCTCAGTATACTAGACCAGAGGCACCCCAGTCATATCACCCAATGTATCTGGATGTAAGCTTCACAGAAGACACCGCTGCTGTAGCTGGACAAATCCTTAGCCCACATGCAAGTAGTATGCCAAAGCACTGGTAATCCAAGGATCAACATCAAGTGAAGTTTCTGAACTCTTCCTATACTGGAAACAATATTAGACTTATACCCGTGCTACTGATGTTGTATTTCTTAGCTGTGCTACACATACAATTCATTATCTCATAATCTCATAAGTTTATTTTCACTTCAGATTCCCTTTAACCTCCCTGGCGGTAAGACCGTGCTGAGCTCGGGCTAAGCCACCGTGGAGGATTGCTCAGGCCCTGGTGGGCCGATTTGCACCATTTTTTTTTTGTTGGTGCTAGCTGCGTGCATAACTCGCTCGCCGCCGATTCGCCGCTACCCGCTGCGTTAGAGGGCCTCCCCCAGACCCCGTGCGCAGCCTGGCCAATCAGTGCCAGGCAGCGCTGAGGGGTGGATCGGGACTCCCTCTGACATCGTCCCGATTGTCGCCATGGCGACGGGGAAGCCAAACAGGAAATCCCGTTCTGAAGGGATTTCCTGTTTGCTCTGATCGCCGTAGGCGATCGGAAGGGATGGGGGATGCCGCTGCACAGGGGCTATCATGTAGCTAGCGCTAGGCTAGCTACATGATTTAAAAAAAAAAAAATTAAAGTGCTGCGCTGCCCCCTGGCGGTTTTAATAGACCTCCAGGGAGGTTAATAGCTAGTTACTTGTACGTTACCATCTAATAGTTATCCAATTAGTGGCAGATCTCTGCTCCACAAGGACTCAAACCTTTCCTATTATTATTAAAGCAGTTATCTGTTTCATAAGAAGACAGCAGATGACACTTGGGTGTAAGGTTAACGTCTAAGGTAGCTTAAAGTGACTTGAACACCTTAACTATAAAATATTTAAAATGCATCTCCCCCTAAGGGATTTTTGTAAATTATACTTTGGGGGGCAGCATTAAATTAACTTACCTGGGGGGTTGCTTCATAGCCCCAATCTCCATGAAGACATGCATGTTTCAACTTTCACTGCTGCACAGCTGCAGTTCAAAGTAGGGAGTTTCACAGCGGTCAGGCTCACTACATCCCCCTGCATGCGTCAGTGGCTGGGAACTCCACATCTCCTGGCATATACCAGTGGCAGGATACGCACTGGACTAACAGCCACTTTGAACTGTGGCCATTCGGCAGTGACAACTGCAAGATGGACCCCTTCATGGTTATGGTCGGTACGGAGCAACCCCTGTAGGTAAAATAATTTAACTTACAGGAAAACCTATAAAGCCCTGTTTCCTCACTCCGCTTGTGTAAAGCCCTGCTTCCTCACTCCGCTTGTGTTAAGCCCTGTTTCCTCATTCCCCTCGTGTAAAGCCCTGCTTCCTCACACTCTCTACGTGTAAAGCCCTGCTTCCTCACACTCTCTCTACGTGTAAAGCCCTGCTTCCTCACTCCCCTCGTGTAAAGCCCTGCTTCCTCACTCCCCTCGTGTAAAGCCTTGCTTCCTCACTCCCCTCGTGTAAAAGCCTGCTTCCTCACTCCCCTCGTGTAAAGCCCTGCTTCCTCACTCCCCTCGTGTAAAGGCCTGCATCCTCACTCCCCTCGTGTAAAGGCCTGCTTCCTCACTCCCCTCGTGTAAAGGCCTGCTTCCTCACTCTCCTCGTGTAAAGCCCTGCTTCCTCACTCCCCTCGTGTAAAAGCCTGCTTCCTCACTCCCCTCGTGTAAAGCCCTGCTTCCTCACTCCCCACTCGTGTAAAGGCCTGCTTCCTCACTCCCCTCGTGTAAAGCCCTGCTTCCTCACTCCCCTCGTGTAAAGCCCTGCTTCCTCACTTCCCTTGTATAAAGCCTTGCTTCCTCACTCACCACGTGTAAAGCCCTGCTTCCTCTCTCTACGTGTAAAGCCCTGCTTCCTCACTCTCTACGTGTAAAGCCCTGCTTCCTCTCTACGTGTAAAGCCCTGCTTCCTCACTCCCCTTGTGTAAAGCCCTGCTTCCTCACTCCCCTTGTGTAAAGCCCTGCTTCCTCACTCCCCTCGTGTAAAGCCCTGCTTCCTCACTCCCCTCGTGTAAAGCCCTGCTTCCTCACTCCCCTCGTGTAAAGCCCTGCTTCCTCACTCCCCTCGTGTAAAGCCCTGCTTCCTCACTCTCTGGGCTTGATTCACAAAGCCGTGATAACTATTATCATGGTCACGCTAGCGTTTTGCACGTGCTATAAAGCGCATAACAGTTTTTGCGCGCAATCACAATTTTTCACTCACAATCGCAAATTTTTTGCATGAAAATTCCCAATTGCACGCAAAAAACTTTATGCACGTTATAGCGTGCGCAAAACGCTAGTGCGACCGTGATATGAGTTATCACAGCTTTGTGAATCAAGCCCTCTATGTGTAAAGGTCTGCTTCCTCACTCCCCTCATGTAAAACCCTTCTTCCTCATTCTCTACAGTACGTGTAAAGCCCTGCTTCCTCACACTCTCTACGTGTAAAGCCCTGCTTCCTCACACTCTCTACGTGTAAAGCCCTGCTTCCTCACACTCTCTACGTGTAAAGCCCTGCTTCCTCACACTCTCTACGTGTAAAGCCCTGCTTCCTCACACTCTCTACGTGTAAAGCCCTGCTTCCTCACACTCTCTACGTGTAAAGCCCTGCTTCCTCACACTCTCTACGTGTAAAGCCCTGCTTCCTCACACTCTCTACGTGTAAAGCCCTGCTTCCTCACACTCTCTACGTGTAAAGCCCTGCTTCCTCACACTCTCTACGTGTAAAGCCCTGCTTCCTCACACTCTCTACGTGTAAAGTGCTGCTTCCTCACACTCTCTACGTGTAAAGCCCTGCTTCCTCACACTCTCTACGTGTAAAGCCCTGCTTCCTCACACTCTCTACGTGTAAAGCCCTGCTTCCTCACACTCTCTACGTGTAAAGCCCTGCTTCCTCACACTCTCTACGTGTAAAGCCCTGCTTCCTCACACTCTCTACGTGTAAAGCCCTGCTTCCTCACACTCTCTACGTGTAAAGCCCTGCTTCCTCACACTCTCTACGTGTAAAGCCCTGCTTCCTCACACTCTCTACGTGTAAAGCCCTGCTTCCTCACACTCTCTACGTGTAAAGCCCTGCTTCCTCACACTCTCTACGTGTAAAGCCCTGCTTCCTCACACTCTCTACGTGTAAAGCCCTGCTTCCTCACACTCTCTACGTGTAAAGCCCTGCTTCCTCACACTCTCTACGTGTAAAGCCCTGCTTCCTCACACTCTCTACGTGTAAAGCCCTGCTTCCTCACACTCTCTACGTGTAAAGCCCTGCTTCCTCACTTTCTATACGTGTAAAGCCCTGCTTCCTCACACTCTCTACGTGTAAAGCCCTGCTTCCTCACACTCTCTACGTGTAAAGCCCTGCTTCCTCACACTCTCTACGTGTAAAGCCCTGCTTCCTCACACTCTCTACGTGTAAAGCCCTGCTTCCTCACTTTCTATACGTGTAAAGCCCTGCTTCCTCACACTCTATACGTGTAAAGCCCTGCTTCCTCTCTACGTGTAAAGCCCTGTTTCCTCACTCTACGTGCAAAGCCCTGCTTCCTCACTCTCTACGTTTAAAGCCCTGCTTCCTCACTCACCACGTGTAAAGCCCTGCTTCCTCACTCACCACGTGTAAAGCCCTGCTTCCTCACTCACCACGTGTAAAGCCCTGCTTCCTCACTCCCCTTGTGTAAAGGCCTGCTTCCTTACTCCCCTCGTGTAAAGCCCTGCTTCCTCACTCTCTGTGTGTAAAGCCTTGCTTCCTCACTCTCTGCGTGTAAAGCCCTGCTTCCTCACTCCCCTCGTGTAAAGCCCTGCTTCCTCACTCCCCTCGTGTAAAGCCTTGCTTTCTCTCTCTCTCTCTCTCCCCCTCCCTCTCTCTCTCTCTCTCTCTCTCTCTCTCCCCCTCTCTCTCTCTCTCTCTCTCTCTCTCTCCCCCTCCCTCCCGTGCAGTAGAGGTCACACCCCATGCCTGTAGAAACGTCTATGCATTGTGTTTTGCACGGTGTACACCGAACGGTAACCTCATTATTGGCAGGGCCTAGTATGCTTGTGTTAATATTTATTGTTATTGGGATTTTTTTTTTAATATCTATATAATGTAATTTATCTTCTATGTATAACTCAAAACATATTTTTTTTCTAATTTTGTTTTTTATATATTTTTTTTCTTTCACTTTAGTTAACTCTTTACCATAAATTGAAGTCTCTGGTCTCAACAGGCTTTATGTGTTCCATACTGAATTCCTCTAATTACAATGATGATCTCAAGTAAACATCACGCTTCATTTGCAAAATTTACATTGCTGTGCTCTGCAGCAATGTTTTCATTTATCAGCACTGCAAACATATTGGCAGAGTGGAGTTTCTGCCATTTATTATTTACTGACTGACCTAAAGTAGCCAGAGATGGGGGAGGGGTGAAGCGTGTTAGCAACCACGGGGTGACAATGTGAAGGTATTTTGAGGTCACCACTCTAGAGGGAGGAGCTCTTGCTGTTAATCTTCATCAGCCTGCAGTGTAGACTGTTAAAGGGAACCTGAAGAGAGATGTATATGGAGGATGCTATATTTCCTTTTAACCCTCCTGGCGGTCTATTAAAAACCGCCAGAGTGCAGCGCAGCAGTTTTATTTGAAAGGGGTTTGTTTGTTTTTTTAAAATCATGTAGCGAGCCCGCACTATGATAGCCGCTGTGCAGCGGCATCCCCCCACCCGCTTCGATCGCCTCCGGCAATGTGCGATCAGGAAATCCCTTTCAAAGAACGGGATTTCCTGGAGGGCTTCCCCCGTCGTCATGACGTCATTGGGAGTCCCGATCCACCCCTCAGCGCTGCCTGGCACTAATTGGCCAGGCAGCGCACGGGGTCTGGGGGGGTGGGGGGGGCGGCGTGGCGGCGATCGGAGTGCACACGCAGCTAGCAAAGTGCTAGCTGCGTGTTGCCAAAAAAAAAATTTATGCAAATCGGCCCAGTAGGTCCTGGAAAAATCCTACTGCGGCGGCTTACCCTGAACTACGGGGTTACCGCCAGGAAGGTTAAAGAATACCAGTTGCTTGGCTTCCCTGCTGATCATGCTGGCATCAGTAGTGTCTGAATCACACACCTGAAACAAGCACGCACCTAATCTTTTCAGATTTTTGTCCAAATCCTCTGATTTGCATCCTTGTTCAGAATCTGTGGCTAAAAGTATTAGAGGCTGAGGATCAGCAAGATAGCCAGGCAGCTGGTATTGTTTAAAATAAAATGTCAGCCTACATATCCCTCACAAAAGGGAACACATTGAGAGCCCCGGTAGTGTATTATTGTTAAGTGAATTGATAGGTAAATATATGAAAAACTCACTAATGTGAGTTTCCTCCAAAAGCAACCACTGTAAGTGCAGGTGGAGAGATTATCCTGTCCCCACTCAGGCTAAAAGGTCGCTCTCCGTAGAAAAGGAAATGGGGAAAGAAACACCCATCCACCAGGGTAGATATTTCATTGTTTGGTATATACGGAGGCGCCAATAAAGAATAAAATATGATAAAATCCACTTTAAAATGGGGGTTATTTTTTGGACACAACTTGTCTTATCATAAGGATAACAATGTTTATTTCTTACTCCAATACAATCTGCAACGCGTTTTGCTGGTCGATCGCTTCCTCAGGCAAAGTACAAGAAAGGAGCAACTGGATGTGTGCCAGGACATGTAATAGCGCCTCTGTCACAGAAGAGCTATTAGATGTCCTGGCCTGCATCCAGTTGCTCCTTTCTTATACTTTGCCTGAGGAAGCGATCGACCAGCAAAACGCGTTGCAGATTGTATTGGAGTAAGAAATAAACATTGTTATCTTTATGATAAGACAAGTTGTGTAATTTGTGGTGAGGTAAGTCCACCAATATCCCCCAATTTTAAGCTAATTTTTATCATATTTTAGTCTTCATTGGCGCCTCTGTATATACCCTTCATATCCCTCTCTTCAGGTTCCCTTTAAGGTATACACCTGACACTTGTGGCAGTCAGCAGAAGAAGCTGAACAATATCAGTGCTGTCAGGTAAAATTAGTAGATGTTGTTGCTTGAAATGTTGCATAGCAGTTGTTAAGTGTCTCCTGTCATCCTTATAGCAACCTTAGCTGCAAGGTCTGTAAAGGTTGCTATTTTATCAGTTAGGGTGCCCATACATCACTCAATTTTGCAGGCCGAGAATTGTTTGCACAACATGGCCACCCCATCAATCTTTCAATCAATATCCAGCCGAAATCCGTCAAAAGGATCGATTGAAAACCTCGGTCACAAGAGCTCGATCAGTTACACAGCGGTAATGGCGTTCAACGACCAATGGACCGCTGACTAGTGTCCCCTACCATGTGTAAATGTCTTGCCCCCTCCCCCCCTTGCCCATGTGCATTGTCACTACAGTCGTGGCCTCCTCCAGTGTTGGCGTTACTGCACACTCATCTACCCCGTGACACCCATGCATGTAGCAACACTACTACATGCGGCAGTGTCACGTGGTACAGGTTTTAGGTGACGCCAGACACCGAAGGAGGCCAGGGTTTGCGCCGTATGACAGGTAAACCTTCAACGCTGCAATAGGGGGAGGAGAGGGACACATATACACTTGGGAGCAGAGGCAAGATGATTTCTATAGATTTCTATAAATCTGTGTGGGCAGGCAATAGATCCTCTCTGATCAGAAAGGGATGTATCTAATGGTCGATTTGGTTGCACATCACGTGATGTATGCCCAACTTAAAGGCGTAGAATTAGTATTTTTGTCCTGTATAAACTGGCCCCCATTTCTTGGACATCTTTAGTCCTGTGTGTAATTATTGATATAACCACAGCAGTGTGTATAGTAGTAATAGTGGTGTGCTAGTTTTCAGAGACCTGTAAATCACCCGTTCTTTTCTGTGTGCAGCTGTCTCTGAAGTGCCGGGCAACTGAGGTAGCAGCGCTCATCTTCCAAGCCTTTGAAGCCATCCTGAAGAACTGACCTGTGTAAGTTTCTCCATGGCAGCTTTGTGACCATCGACGCCCCTCCTGCATGGAGACTGGCCATATGAGGAGGACTGATGCCGTGTGCGCATGTGTCTACTTTTCTAATCTGGATTGATATGGACCAAATAATGGAAAGTGTTGATTTTATGCTCTTACTCCCAAACTTTCTTTCATTTTAAACCCTTTGCTCACACATGAACAGCACAGGGATTAAATGGTTTCCTACTCTCATGAGTATATTGCTGGATCTCACTCCTTTTTATGGTGGATACTGTATTATCTCTGTAAGAGGTAGGTTCTGCTGGATCCCGCTAAATTAAAAAGTAAAAACTTGGATTATGGGTAAATGTATATAATAAAAATCTTTCATATGTGTGACTCTTGCACTTGATTTCTGCCATATTGGTAAACCTTATTAACCTTGTGTTATCGCTGTACTCCTTTTAGTTCAGTGATCTGCAAACTTGACTCTCCAGCTGTTAAGGAACTACAAGTCCCACAATTCATTTTCCTTTATGAATCATGACTGTTGCTGTCAGACTCCTGCCATGCATTGTGGGACTTGCTTAACAGCTAGAGAGCCAAGTTTGCAGATCACTGTTTTAGTTACCGTAATATGAACCTACTTACAGGGGGTGCTGCCATGTTACTCTGTCTGCTGCAAATAGAGAGTGGATATTCAGGCCTCTTATCCACGGGGGATGAAGGTGGTGAATTCAATGCCTGTTAGCTTCTCCCCTGCTGCGGGGGAAGGGGGGGGGGGGTTGGCAGGCAACCCACCTATGGAGTTATATCTTGATGCAGTGGTTGCTGTGCTCAGATGTGACATGAGCCGCATGATTTTTTCTGCCACCAGATAACTGCACCACATGGCAAATGGCGACACATACTCTATGGTGTTACCAAGCACTGCCATTTGGCTGCATGTAATTGCAGCTGAATGGGTCTTGTGGCCTACATGCAGGAGGCTATCTTGCCCGACTAGCGCACAGTTCAGCCTTCTGTGGAAAAGAAGCCTAAAACTGAATGGTATTTCACACCAGTACTTATCAGAAGCTAATTAAAGAAGGAAGGTGCCTAGCATCTAGCACGGTCTCTCAAGGATCCATGATTGCATTTTCACCATTAATAATTCAACTTTTTATAGTTCTTACAGAGCTTTCTTCCCGTACATGTTTTTACAAAACTAAAAGACGTCCTATGTATCTGCACCAGAAAAAAACAATATGCCAGCAAATAGTCATTTACATCTATTAAAGCCCCTTAATGCTAAAAAGTAAGCAAAAGTACCAGTAATGGATCAGTAAATTAAAGTGAATATTGTAAAAAATAATTGGAAGCAATTAAAAATACATATCAAAAAGTATGAGTACAACACATTTTTTTGAAGGTTACTGCCTATATCAACACCTACATAAACTATAAAACTCGCCATATCTATAAAGAAAAGTTTGGGTGGTTCTTTACATTTCTATGAGCATCCATGACTGGGTAGATGCAAGTAATTATGCAGTAATAGATTCTAATGAGATTACAAAGTGCTGCATCATCACCATATGTCCGAAACCATATATAAGAGCTGGTGCACACTAAGAGCTTTTCTGAGCGTTTTTAAAAATGCTAGCACTTAGAAAAAGCGCTTGGCTAATGTATGTGAATGAGATGGATCAGACCAAAGCAATGTACGTTTTTCCCAAACGCAAACACGGGTCCTGCAGCATTTTGCTGATTTCTGAGGCGAATCTGCCTCAATGATAAGTATAGGAAAGTTGAAAAGCACTAGAGCGGAGCGATTTTCCAAGCGTTTTTGTTACAGAAGCTGTTCAGTTACAGCTCTACTGTAACAAAATATAAAAAAAAGCTCCAAAAAAATCGCTAGGCAAGCTTAGAAAATCACTCTGCACATGCCTAGAATTGCCTTAAAAAATCACCTCAAAAAGCGTTGAACGTTTGCTTTCACGCTGGCACTTTTTTGGTGTGCACTGGCCATAAATCAGTGTTATGCCTTAATGAATATACAAATCTAGCTCACTCTGGTGTGTAGTGGATCAGTGCATACTTGTGCCATTAAAATCAATTTCCTTAGTTTAAAAAAATAATTTGAGATATATATGAATTTTACGATTCATATTAAAATGTATCTTTCCAGTTCAGTTTACATCCTGCTGTGCATGCCTCAAAGGGCCTGTAAGCTGAATTGTGTTTTCACCCAATCGTTATTTCAAATAAATAATTCTATTTTTTTAAGGTAAGTGGTAGCTCGCTCCCAAATACAATACCATATACAGGTATGACCGTAAATTATTATATTTCTGGAAATAACGGTTGAAAGTCTAAGGCTGTATTCACGCTGTGAGTTTGCATAACGCACATGTTATAACGTAAACAGAGAAACCGAGAGCCCAATATAGTGTAGTATGTATTGGATCAAGGGGGGATTATGATTAGTAAGTATTATACTCACAAACATGGGTTACCGCTCAGGTAACCACTGTATAGGCAGGTGGGGAGATTAGACCTGTCCCCACTCAGGATTAAGATGTCGCTCTCTGAAGAAGGAAAAGAGCGTTTATCACCCTTCCACCGAGGGTGGAAATCTTGACTAATAGATGTACAGAGGCGCCAACAGGATAAAAGATACTAAAATTTTAAAACATTCGGGTGGCGGCCACTCAAAAATGGACTTGATGCTGTTACTTGAGAAACAGACAATTTATTCACATACTCCACGAACAGTATCGCAACGCGTTTCACGGGCACAATCCCGCTTCATCAGGCATTCAACAAAGGGAGTATTACACAAATACAGGTCCAATACACGCATGGCACCTCTGCAAATAAAAAGTCAAAATAACCATCCACATGTCATACTTACCTCTTGTGTAGTCTACTTCTCAATCTCTCCTCTCCTGCGTCCCATTTGTCCACTGTGATCAATTGAATGGAAGTGAAGCCGGCACCATCAGATATGTATTTGCTCTTTTAATCGGATAAAAACATGCAGACAGCAGATATGCGACGTTTCGAGGACACAACCTCTTTTTCAAGCTGAGCTGTGCATGACAAAACATAAGTGACCAAACAATCCTATATATACACAACACGGACATATGGCAGCCTATCAGCATTAAGCTACATCATTAACCAATGAAATCAGGTCCTACCTAGTGGACCTGATAGAAAACCACAAGGCTGCCTCTCTGATAGGATCTTTTGAAGTGGAGACATCCCACCCTCTCATCCACGTCAGTCCCAGGTGGGGGCAAACGGCTACTCATTGCTGGGCAGAATCATGCGGACATCCGTCTCCAGCCGGCCACACCCATCGGCGGACCTGAGAGGGGACACTCCGCACTACGTAGGGGAGAGGGCGGCAACCAGCCGTCCACTCCCCTTCTGCCCAGCAACGCGTGACGTATGCGGAAGGAAATCCGCCTATACGCCACGCAGATGTAAATAGAGAGCCTAAGTGCCCGCCCCCACCCGGGAAAGAAAGCGTGTGTCTGTTGCCAAGCAACACATGCAGTGTGTCATATGAACACAATGCTATGTCTCTAAATGCTGCTAATAGTCGTTCCTAGATGGCAGCAGCCAATTAGATGTTAGTATATGAAACTATACAGGGGAGGAGCGGAGACAGAGGAACAAGGGGACGGGTAAGGGAGATAGGGGTTGGGGGGTACGGGGGGGGGGGGGGGGGAGGGGAAGGGGAGGAGGAGGGAGTAAGAAAGGTCATAGGGGTTGGGGAATTGAAGGGGAGGCAGCTACTTGGGGACCCACTGGAAAAAAGGAACAATATTAGGTAAATCAAAAGAACAGACAAAAAACATATCTCAGTGAGGCTGCACAACATGGAGCGACGAGTAATCAAACAAACGGCGTAAGATCAAGCTCTCTATTTAGGCCTCTCGGCTCCATGGTGTCCAGTCTCTTAATCCAGTGGGCCTCCCTCCACAGCAGCCTCCTCTCCCTGTCCCCACCCCTTCTTAAGGGGCGCACCTGCTCTATAATTTGAAACCTGAGTTGGCTAACATGGTGATTAGCTGCCACAAAGTGATATGGGACAGCCTGGTCTACTAATTTCTCCCTGATAGCATGTTTATGTGAGGATAATCTTTTTTTAAATTTCTGTGTGGTCTGTCCCACATATAACAGCCCACATGGGCATTTTAAAGCATATACTACGTAGGCTGTATCACATGTGTAGTGGCCATAGATTCTGAATTTTTTTCCAGTGTGTGGATGACTGATGTATTCACCCTTAGTCACAGAGGCACAGTGTACACAGTTGAGGCATGGAAAAGTGCCCTTATGTTTAGTATCTACTATACCCATGTCACTGCCACCCATATCTGCATGTACCAACCGGTCTCTCAGACATAGCATTGTGTTCATATGACACACTGCATGTGTTGCTTGGCAACAGACACACGCTTTCTTTCCCGGGTGGGGGCGGGCACTTAGGCTCTCTATTTACATCTGCGTGGCGTATAGGCGGATTTCCTTCCGCATACGTCACGCGTTGCTGGGCAGAAGGGGAGTGGACGGCTGGTTGCCGCCCTCTCCCCTACGTAGTGCGGAGTGTCCCCTCTCAGGTCCGCCGATGGGTGTGGCCGGCTGGAGACGGATGTCCGCATGATTCTGCCCAGCAATGAGTAGCCGTTTGCCCCCACCTGGGACTGACGTGGATGAGAGGGTGGGATGTCTCCACTTCAAAAGATCCTATCAGAGAGGCAGCCTTGTGGTTTTCTATCAGGTCCACTAGGTAGGACCTGATTTCATTGGTTAATGATGTAGCTTAATGCTGATAGGCTGCCATATGTCCGTGTTGTGTATATATAGGATTGTTTGGTCACTTATGTTTTGTCATGCACAGCTCAGCTTGAAAAAGAGGTTGTGTCCTCGAAACTTCGCATATCTGCTGTCTGCATGTTTTTATCCGATTAAAAGAGCAAATACATATCTGATGGTGCCGGCTTCGCTTCCATTCAGCTGTAAAGATTCTGGAGTGTTGCCAGAATAGCCGAGGCACATCGCTGTTTGAACTGAGGGGAGTGCTCCACTACGCTTTCTACAAGTCCACTGTGATCAATGGAATACTCTGTCCTCCCATTTACAAAAATGGCAATTACCCCATAACAGCTTCCTGGTCAGCATGTGTAACCCACTTGAGCCATAGGGAAACCTGGACATTACCTTGCACATTCAGTTGTAACTGACAGCTGCTGATATATAACTGACAGCAACTGGCATATTTCAGTTCTGACAAAATATTGTCAGAACTGGAAGGGATCATTGTCAGAAGAAAATGGTGAGCCTCTGAGAGGAACTGACTGTGAGGTTAGTATGTAATATTCATTTGCACCTACGTCATGTGTTTATATTAAATAATTTCACTCGCTTCAGGTTCCCTTTAATTCAAGGCCTGCATGCAGCGAGTTAGAATAACACAATCCATAAGGGCTCTTTCACACCAGAGCCCTTTTTCGGCGTTTTAACGCAAAGTCTATACTTTGCGTTAACAAAGGTAAACGGAAAGTCCATAGACTTTCATTTTACCTTACACACCTGACGCTGCGTTTCGATGCGTTGCGATGCGATACGACTAATCCCGGCGCATTTTATCGTCTGGAATCGGCGTTTCCCCTTCGAGTTAATTAACTACTACCGCCGCTACTCAGCGTCGCACCGCAGACTCCCGACGACACGCCGCAACTCGTTCAGGAGCCGTTCTCCTGCACGCTTTTAACGTGTAACCTAACAACATAGGAATGTGAACAGCCCCATAGAATTGTATGGACACTGAGGTGACAGCTGATGCAGTGTGAATGCACCCTAAGTAGTGTTCTCTTTACTTACTCTACTTACAGTGGCTTGCAAAAGTATTCGGACCCCTTGAATTTTTCCACATTTTGTCACATTACTGCCTCAAACTTGAATCAATTTTATTGGAATTCCACATGAAAGACCAACACAAAGTGGTGTACACATGGGAAGTGGAACGAAAATCATACATCATTCCAAACATTTTTTACAAATCAATAACTGCAAAGTGGTGTGTGCATAATTATTCAGCCCCCTTTGGTCTGAGTGCAGTCAGTTGCCCATAGACATTGTCTGATGAGTGCTAATGACTAGAGTGCACCTGTGTGTAATCTAATGTCAGTACAAATACAGCTGCTCTGTGACGGCCTCACAGGTTGTCTAAGAGAATATTGGGAGCAACAACACCATGAAGTCCAAAGAACATACCAGACAGGTCAGGGATAAAGTTATAAAGAAATTTAAAGCAGGCTTAGGCTACAAAAAGATTGCCAAAGCCTTGAACATCGGAGCACTTTTCAAGCGATAATTCAGAAATGGAAGGAGTATGGCACAACTGTAAACCTACCAAGACAAGGCTGTCCACCTAAACTCACAGGCCGAACAAGGAGAGCGCTGATCAGAAATGCAGTCAAGATGCCCATGGTGACTCTGGACAAGCTGCAGAGATCTACAGCTCAGGTGGGGGGAATGTGTCCGTAGGACAACTATTCAAGTTGGCCTTTATGGAAGAGTGGCAAGAAGAAAGCCATTGCTAACAGAAGAGCATAAGAAGGACTTCTTTTGCAGTTGCCACAAGCCATGTGGGGGACACAGCAAACGTAGAAAAAGATGCTCTGGTCAGATGAGACCAAAATGGAACTTTTTGGCCAAAATGCAAAACGCTATGTGTGGCAGCAAACTAACACTGCACATCACTCTAAACACACCATCTACACTGTCAAATATGGTGGCAGCAGCATCATGCTCTGGGGGTGCTTCTTTTCAGCAGGGACAGGGAAGCTGGTCAGAGTTGATAGTAAGATGTATGTAGCCAAATACAGGGCAATCTTGGAAGAAAACCTCTTGTAGTCTGCAAAAGACTTGAGACTGGGGTGGAGATTCACCTTCCAGCAGGACAACGACCCTAAACATAAAGCCAGGGCAACAATGGAATGGTTTAAAACAAAACATATCCATGTGTTAGAATGGCCCAGTCAAAGTCCAGATCTAAATCCAATCGAGAATCTGTGGCAAGATCTGAAAATTGCTGTTCACAAATGCTGTCCATCTAATCTGACTGAGCTGGAGCTGTTTTGCAAAGAAGAAAGGGCAAGGATTTCAGTCTCTAGATGTGCAAAGCTGGTAGAGACATACCCTAAAAGACTGGCAGCTGTAATTGCAGCAAAATGTGGTTCTACAAAGTATTGACTCAGGGGGCTGAATAATTATGCACACCCCACTGTGCAGTTCTTTATTTGTAAAAAAAAAATAAAAAAAAAAATGTTTGGAATCCTGTATGATTTTCGTTCCACTTCTCACATGTACACCACTTTGTATTGGTCTTTCACGTGGAATTCCAATAAAATTGATTCATGTTTGTGGCAGACAAAATGTGGAAAATTTCAAGGGGGCTGAATACTTTTGCAAACCACTGTATACTAGAGGTGTAAGTCAGGGTTGGTTCTCCTTTAATATCTATTTTGAACTCTCAGGTCCAGAATGATGCTTCTTGAAAAATGGTCACCATTCAGTTCTGCGCATTCAGCAGTCTAAATGTCTATACAGTATGTGCTTAACACAGAGCTGAACATATTCCTGTTTATGGGAGATGTTGGATAAATTGTACATGGGGGAGTGCTCTTCATTGGATTGGTCTCAGTTTTACATATTACACATCTCCGACCTCCTGAAATACGCCTCTGGTTTATTCCCTCTCCTGCCTATACAGGAACAGTCACCACACACAGACATGCTTTTTATACAGGCTTTTATAGCTGCAAAATAATTGATCAGGTACGGTATGTTAATTTAAACATTGGTTAATTTATTTTAGACTCTAACATTCTTGATTTTTCCAGTTGAGTATTCTTCATTTGATTGCAGTAATCTAAAAATCGCAGCAGTGAAACATTAGCCTTAGAGACAGAGGCTCAACAGGACAGCCAGAGAATCTGTATTGTTTAAAAGGAGTAAATATGTCAGTCTCCATATTCCTGTCAGTTTAGGTGTGCTTTAAGGGTTACTTATTTACCCAACAGTATGTCCTCCGCTTTAGGTCAGGGACCCACTTGGAGCTCTTTTGCAACACACACACAAAAGAAGAAAATGCGACACCAGTGGATATCGCTTCCAAAATGCTGCAAGCAGTGACTTGTGATTGTGGGATCACCCCGATCCCACAATCACAAGTCACTGCTTGCAGCATTTTGGAGCAATTGCATTAGTGGCTGCAGTAGCCAATTGGCTATCACTCCAGGAATCGCAATTAAATTTTGGTACTTTCATGATTTGTCAAATTGCAGGCACTTCGCCTGTAGTGGGTGCCATGCCTTTTGGTACTTGCTATCCCACTGACGGAAGCAGGGATCGCCTCTGACTGAGATTGTGGTCACATATGGCTGCTGGCAGTAGTTGGGAGCTATGTATAACTTCTGACATCTTGGAGGCCAATCATAACTGCTGGCTGATATTGGAAAAAAAATCAATACTGTTTGTCTGTTGCAGATATTGGGGACCACCCAATACTGCTAGCAGATATTGGGAGCAAACTATGAGTTCTGAAAAACATCTGTGACTATATGACTGTTGGCAGATATTAGGAGCCACCTATGAGTTCTGGATATTTGGAGCCAATGATGACAGCTGGCAGATATTGGGGGGCAGTTATGACTGCTGATTGATATTGGGGCCCAGCTATGGCTGTCTGTAAATATTGGGAGCCATCAATGACTGCTAACAGACGCTAAGAGGCCACTTGTGACTGCTGGCCAATGTGGCTATAATCCTGTACACTGATATAGACTACCAGATTATATTGTCACACACCTGGCAATTGCTCCTGCGTGGTTTCCTCTGTGAGATTCATGAGAACACAGCCTTCTCAGCGCCACATCCCCAAACTTGTCCAAAGACTAAAGCCTGGTACACACTTCCAGTTATTATTGGCCAATAAATTACCAACTCCATATAGTATGAAGGTTCACCTACACAATTACTCACAGTATTCAATATCTGTTGACCCTCATACTACATGGAGGTGGTAAAATTGGTCAGTGATTGGCCAATCATTATTGAAAGTGTGTACCAGGCTAAAGAGGGAGACTGGGCTGGGGAGGTTATATTCTTGAGAGATGCTGCTTAGCAAAGAGTAAGGCACATGGGAGCGAGGGCTGGATTAGTGTAAGCCTATTAGTAGTGTTAGAGTTCAAATTCGGCATATTAAATTCAGAACACCAGAATACTGCCGGACACCACACTTCAGCACCATTTCAGTACCAAACAACCGTTTTGTGGTCCTATCTGGGTTGAGGAGTGCAGAGTCGACCACTGTTATGCAGCCGGGGAAATGTATCGGGAAAGGAACATTACAGAGAGGTATCTGTTTTCTGATTTCCATAGCTATGCTTGTGATCGTCTGGCTTCAGTGTGGTCTGAGATGCACACCTCAGGCATGGAGCGTGTAAATTCAGTACATCTTACCAGCATGCACTTACTGACTCATGATTTACAAAAAAATAATTGGAATTGGCTTTTCCTTGTTTACATTGTGAAACACAAAGGGGACCACAAGGAGTCCCTGAGGCTACGGAGCGCTGGGTGAAACTGGAGAGATCTCAATTGGGCCAGGTGACAATTTTTAAAAGTGCTGAGTAGATCAAGTTAGCATTGTAAAAGAGGAACTTTACTGAAAATAATGAATGTAACAAATAAAATTGCTTTTTTTTTTTTTTTTTTTTTTTACAATACGTTATAAACCACTTGAAGACCACGGTGTTAACCACTTGAGGACCTAGGGCTTTCTACCCCTTAAGGACCGGCCACTTTTTTTCCATTCAGACCACTGCAGCTTTCACGGTTTATTGCTCGCTCATACAACCTACCACCTAAATGAATTTTGGCTCCTTTTCTTGTCACTAATACAGCTTTCTTTTGGTGCTATTTGATTGCTCCTGCGATTTTTACTTTTTATTATATTCATCAAAAAAGACATGAATTTTGGCAAAAAAATGATTTTTTTAACTTTCTGTGCTGACATTTTTCAAATAAAGTAAAATTTCTGTATACATGCAGCGCGAAAAATGTGGACAAACATGTTTTTGATAAAAAAAACCCCATTCAGTGTATATTTATTGGTTTGGGTAAAAGTTATAGCGTTTACAAACTATGGTGCAAAAAGTGAATTTTCCCATTTTCAAGCATCTCTGACTTTTCTGACCCCCTGTCATGTTTCATGAGGGGCTAGAATTCCAGGATAGTATAAATACCCCCCAAATGACCCCATTTTGGAAAGAAGACATCCCAAAGTATTCACTGAGAGGCATAGTGAGTTCATAGAAGATATTATTTTTTGTCACAAGTAAGCGGAAAATGACACTTTGTGAGAAAAAAAAAAAAAAAAAAAAGTTTCCATTTCTTCTAACTTGCGACAAAAAAAAATGAAATCTGCCACGGACTCACCATGCCCCTCTCTGAATACCTTGAAGGGTCTACTTTCCAAAATGGGATCATTTGTGGGGTGTGTTTACTGTCCTGACATTTTGGGGGGTGCTAAATTGTAAGCACCCCTGTAAAGCCTAAAGGTGCTCATTGGACTTTGGACCCCTTAGCGCAGTTAGGCTGCAAAAAAGTGCCACACATGTGGTATTGCCATACTCAGGAGAAGTAGTATAATGTGTTTTGGGGTGTATTTTTACACATACCCATGCTGGGTGGGAGAAATATCTCTGTAAATGACAATTTGTTAATTTTTTTTACACACAATTGTCCATTTACAGAGATATTTCTCCCACTCAGCATGGGTATGTGTAAAAATACACCACAAAACACATTATACTACTTCTCCTGAGTACGGCGATACCACATGTGTGGCACTTTTTTGCACCCTAACTGCGCTAAAGGGCCCAAAGTCCAATGAGTACCTTTAAGATTTCACAGGTCATTTTGAGAAATTTCGTTTCAAGACTACTCCTCACGGTTTAGGGCCCCTAAAATGCCAGGGCAGTATAGGAACCCCACAAATGACCCCATTTTAGAAAGAAGACACCCCAAGGTATTCCGTTAGTAGTATGGCGAGTTCATAGAAGATTTTATTTTTTGTCACAAGTTAGCGGAAAATGACACTTTGTGAAAAAACACAATTAAAATCAATTTCCGCTAACTTTTGACAAAAAATAAAAACTTCTATGAACTCACCATACTCCTAACGGAATACCTTGGGGTGTCTTCTTTCTAAAATGGGGTCATTTGTGGGGTTCCTATACTGCCCTGGCATTTTAGGGGCCCTAAACCGTGAGGAGTAGTCTTGAAACGAAATTTCTCAAAATGACCTGTGAAATCCTAAAGGTACTCATTGGACTTTGGGCCCTTTAGCGCAGTTAGGGTGCAAAAAAGTGCCACACATGTGGTATCGCCATACTCGGGAGAAGCAGTACAATGTGTTTTGAGGTGTATTTTTACACATACCCATGCTGGGTGGGAGAAATACCTCTGTAAATGGACAATTGTGTGTAAAAAAATCAAAAGATTGTCATTTACAGAGGTATTTCTCCCACCCAGCATGGGTATGTGTAAAAATACACCTCAAAACACATTGTACTACTTCTCCCGAGTACGGCGATACCACATGTGTGGCACTTTTTTGCACCCTAACTGCACTAAGGGGCATAAAGTCCAATGAGTACCTTTAGGATTTCACAGGTCATTTTTGTTTCAAGACTACTCCTCACGGTTTAGGGCCCCTAAAATGCCAGGGCAGTATAGGAACCCCACTAATGACCCCATTTTAGAAAGAAGACACCCCAAGGTATTCCGTTAGGAGTATGGTGAGTTCATAGAAGTTTTTATTTTTTTGTCACAAGTTAGCGGAAATTGATTTTAATAGTTTTTTTTCACAAAGTGTCATTTTCCGCTAACTTGTGACAAAAAATAAAATCTTCTATGAACTCACCATACTCCGTACGGAATACCTTTGGGTGTCTTCTTTCTAGAATGGGGTCATTTGTGGGGTTCCTATACTGCCCTGGCATTTTAGGGGCCCTAAACCGTGAGGAGTAGTCTTGAAACCAAATGTCGCAAAATGACCTGTGAAATCCTAAAGGTACTCATTGGACTTTGGGCCCCTTAGCGTACTTAGGGTGTAAAAAAGTGCCACACATGTGGTACCGCTGTACTCAGGAGAAGTAGTATAATGCGTTTTGGGGTGTATTTTTACACATACCCATGCTAAGTGGGAGAAATATCTCTGTAAATGACAATTGTTTGATTTTTTTACACACAATTGTCCATTTACATAGAAATTTCTCCCACCCAGCATGGGTATGTGTAAAAATACACCCCAAAACACATTATACTACTTTTCCTGAGTACGGCGGTACCACATGTGTGACACTTTTTTGCAGCCTAGGTGCGCTAAGGGGCCCAACGTCCTATTCACAGGTCATTTTGAAGCATTTGTTTTCTAGACTACTCCTCGCGGTTTAGGGCCCCTAAAATGCCAGGGCAGTATAGGAACCCCACAAGTGACCCCATTTTAGAAAGAAGACACCCCAAGGTATTCCGTTAGGTGTATGGCAAGTTCATAGAAGATTTTATTTTTTGTCACAAGTTAGTGAAAAATGACACTTTGTGAAAAAAAACCAATAAAAATTATTTTCCGCTAACTTTTGACAAAAAATAAAATCTTCTATGAACTCGTCATACACCTAACATAATACCTTGGGGTGTCTTTTTTTTCTAAAATGGGGTCACTTGTGGGGTTCCTATACCGCCCTGGCATTTTACAGGCCCAAAACCGTGAGTAGTCTGGAAACCAAATGTCTCAAAATGACTGTTCAGGGGTATAAGCATCTGCAAATTTTGATGACAGGTGGTCTATGAGGGGGTGAATTTTGTGGAACCGGTCATAAGCAGGGTGGCCTTTTAGATGACAGGTTGTATTGGGCCTGATCTGATGGATAGGAGTGCTAGGGGGGTGACAGGAGGTGATTGATGGGTGTCTCAGGGGGTGGTTAGAGGGGAAAATAGATGCAATCAATGCACTGGGGAGGTGATCGGAAGGGGGTCTGAGGGTTTGGCCGAGTGATCAGGAGCCCACACGGGGCAAATTGGGGCCTGATCTGATGGGTAGGTGTGCTAGGGGGTGACAGGAGGTGATTGATGGGTGTCTCAAGGTGTGATTAGAGGGGAGAATAGATGCAAGCAATGCACTGGCGAGGTGATCAGGGCTGGGGTCTGAGGGCATTCTGAGGGTGTGGGCGGGTGATTGAGTGCCCTAGGGGCAGATAGGGGTCTAATCTGATAGGTAGCAGTGACAGGGGGTGATTGATGGGTAATTAGTGGGTGTTTAGGGTAGAGAATAGATGGAAACACTGCGCTTGGGTGGTGATCTGTTGTCGGATCTGCGGGCGATCTATTGGTGTGGGTGGGTGATCAGTTTGCCCACAAGGGGCAGGTTAGGGGCTGATTGATGGGTGTCAGTGACAGCGGGTGATTGATGGGTGTCAGTGACAGGGGGTGATTGATTGGTGATTGATAGGTGATTGACAGGTAATCAGTGGGTTATTACAGGGGAGAACAGATGTAAATATTGCACTGGCGAATTGATAAGGGGGGGTCTGAGGGCAATCTGAGATTGTAGGCGGGCGATTGGGTGCCCGCAAGGGGCAGATTAGGGTCTGATCTGATGGGTAACAGTGACAGGTGGTGATAGGGGGTGATTGATGGGTGATTGATGGGTAATTAGTGGGTGTTTAGAGGAGAGAATAGATGGAAACACTGCGCTTGGGTGGTGATCTGATGTCGGATCTGCGGGCGATCTATTGGTGTGGGTGGGTGATCAGTTTGCCCGCAAGGGGCAGGTTAGGGGCTGATTGTTGGGTGGCAGTGACAGGGGGTGATTGATGGGTGATAGGTGATTGGCAGGTGATTGACAGGTGATCAGTGGGTTATTACAGGGAAGGACAGATGTAATTAATGCACTGGCGAATTGATAAGGGGGGGGGGGGGTCAGAGGGCAATCTGAGCGTGTGGGCGGGTGATTGGGTGCCCGCAAGGGGCAGATTAGGGTCTGATCTGATAGGTAAAAGTGACAGGTGGTGATAGGGGGTGATTGATGGGTGATTGATGGGTAATTAGTGGGTGTTTAGAGAAGATAACAGATGTAAACGATACATTTGGGAGGTAATCTGACGGCGGGTTTGCGGGCGATCTAATGGTGTGGGTGGGTGATCAGATTGCCCGCAAGGGGCAGGTTAGGGGCTGATTGATGGGTGGCAGTGACAGGGGGTGATTGATGGGTGATAGGTGATTGGCAGGTGATTGACAGGTGATCAGTGGGTTATTACAGGGAAGAACAGATGTAATTAATGCACTGGCGAATTGATAAGGGGGGGTCTGAGGGCAATCTGAGCGTGTAGGCAGGTGATTGGGTGCCCGCAAGGGGCAGATTAGGGTCTGATCTGATAGGTAACAGTGACAGGTGGTGATAGGGGGTGATTGATGGGTGATTGATGGGTAATTAGTGGGTGTTTAGAGGAGAGAATAGATGTAAACAATGGATTTGGGAGGTGATCTGATGTCGGATCTGTGGGCGATCTATTGGTGTGGGGGGGTGATCAGATTGCCCGCAAGGGGCAGGTTAGGGGCTGATTGATGGGTGGCAGTGACAGGGGGTGATTGACGGGTGATTGACGGGTGATTGACAGGTGATTGACAGGTGATTGACAGGTGATCAGGGGGATAGATGCATACAGTAAACAGGGGGGGGGGTGGTCTGGGGGGGGGGGTGATCAGGAGGGGGCAGGGAGCAGGGGGGGGGATAAAAAAAAAATAGCGTTGACAGATAGTGACAGGGAGTGATTGATGGGTGATTAGGGGGGTGATTGGGTGCAAACAGGGGTCTGGGGGGTGGGCAGGGGGGGGGTCTGATGGGTGCTGTGGGCGATCTGGGGCAGGGGAGGGAGAAATCAGTGTGCTTGGGTGCAGACTAGGGTGGCTGCAGCCTGCCCTGGTGGTCCCTCGGACACTGGGACCACCAGGGCAGGAGGCAGCCTGTATAATACACTTTGTAAACATTACAAAGTGTATTATACACTTTGTATGCGGCGATCGCGGGGTTAACATCCCGCCGGCGCTTCCGTATAGCCGGCGGGATGTTGCGGCGAGCGAGCGGTGACAGGCGCCGGCGGAGGATCGCGTCACGGATGACGCGATCGCTCCGCCCATGCCCTTAAATGGACCGCCGCCTCTGTGGGTGAGGCCGTCCTGCAGGGCTCCACTTCCCCGCCGCCCCTGTGTAGTGGGCGGTCGGGAAGTGGTTAATCCCCCCTAGTGACCGGGCCTTTTTTGGATAATTGGGCCACTGCAGCTTTAAGGTCTCACTGCAGGGCCGCACAACACACAAGTGATTTCCTCCCCTTTTCTCCCCACCAACAGAGCTCTCTGTTAGTGGGGTCTGATTGCTCCCCAGATGTTTGTTTTTATAAATATTTATTACATTATTTTTTTAAATAAATTTAAAGGGGCACTACAGCGAAAAACTAAAATTTTAAATATGTGCAAACATATACAAATAAGAAGTACATTTTTTTTCAGAGTAAAATGAGCCATAAATTACTTTTCTCCTTTGTTGCTGTCACTTACAGTAGGTAGTAGAAATCTGACAGAAGTGACAGGTTTTGGACTAGTCCATCTCTTTATGGGGATTCTCAGGGATATATTTATTTTCAAAAGCATTTAGTGAATGGCAGTTGCTCTGTCCAATCGCCCAAAAAACTGTGTAGGGAGCAGGGAAGCTATCCAGCATCATTGTTCAAATCCTTTTAAGGGAATATCTTTATCAATAATAAAAGCCTTGCTGAGAATCCCCTATGAAGAGTTGGACTAGTCCAAAACCTGTCACTTCTGTCACATTTCTACTATCTACTGTAAATGACAGCATTATAGGAGAAAAGTAATTTATGGCTCATTTTATTTTGGAAAAAATGTACTTCTTATTTGTATATGTTTGCACATATTTTAAATTGTACAGTGTCACTGTAGTGCCCCTTTAACTATTTTTTTTAATTTATTTTATATCCCTCTGTCCCTCCCCCCCCCACCAGCCAGTCGGCGCGGACGGCTGTCATAGGCTTCAGCGGATCACTTTTGTGGGGTTTTTTTCAGTCAGTGTTTGCCTAATGTAAAATCGTTTATTAAATTGTATTTATTCTTTTCCAGGTCAAAGAGTTCACTTCCTGACTTGCGTCAGGGAGTGAAAACACAAGTCGCTTTAGAAAAGCGATTTACAAAAAATCGCAACGTGCAGATAAGTGCCGGGCGGTGCAAAAAATAATTGCACACAAAATCACAAAGCGCTAGTGTCAGCGATTGCGCTGAACAAGGCCTTAGAGTCTAATTTTCCACCAGAGAAAGTTAGGGGACCAGTACCAGGCATAAAGTGAATTAGCAAATAATTCCATGGGGCTCTTGATTGGAGTGAGTATTTGAATCAGATACTCTACCAAACCCTCAATAGGCACATTAACCCATAGGCTGTACACAAGAAGAAATTGGCAGCTCTTCCAGACTGAGGCTGTACCCGAATTAGCTACCTGCAAATATGTGCAGAGCTCCAAAATATGTACAAAATTACACAACTTGCATTCAAAACAGGTACAGGAAAGGAGGGTGTTAGCTTCAGTATAAATATGTGCACAAATTATTCCCCACTAGACTTCCCCATAGCGACGACGCGACCTCACGGGGAACACCTACTGCTAGTCTAACAACAAAAACATAATTTTTTCTTAGTGCTGCTAATCATAAATGGTATACACATTTCTTCAAACAGACATCAAACAAGTGACAGCACTCTAGGCATCATGTTATGCTATTAGCTCGAGTACTCGAGTAACACGAGTGGTGCTACAGTAACGTTTACCAAGGCTTGTGGTGCTCTTGTACCGCGGATCGTACTAATGGTGTAACTCAGGGTACATTGCTGGCAGTAGTAATGGTCGTATAGCCGTACACTGAGCACAGCAATATTACCGCTGCATCCTGCATCAACCCCAATGTGTCCAAGAGAATATCCTTCAGTGTCCGAATGGATTATGTATTCAGTCAGTGGCTTGAGTGCGAGCGTAGTTGTTTTTTAATAGAAAATTAATCATTGCAGCTTCCATATTCCTCTCATTTCAAGATCTATTTAAAGAGTAACTTTAATCCAGGATTGAGTTTCATCCCAATCAGTAGCCAGTATCCCCTTTCCCACAAGAAATCGTTACCTCTTCTAAAACAAATCAGTAGTTCATAAATGATGTTTATGTGGCTGATATTGAGGTGAAACCCCTCCCACAATGTATTGTCATTACCATGGCCATGACAGTTTCCTGTCTCTGAACCTCATTGCATTGTGGGAGCCAATTGCCAAGCAATATATGAAAACATTTTAGCTTATCACATTGTTAGTGGGTGTGTTTATGGATAATGGCAGTTGGTGCCGTTTGTTTTTATCACTTCTGTCAGAAGTAAAGATGATGATCTGCAGGCTTTCGGTTGCTCAAACTATATGAATGAATTACATTGCACGTTTCAATCAATTTTTTTACTTTTCACTTTGAAATCTCTTGATTTTTCCCTACTACTATCTTTCCAAAAAGTCCCTCTTTAATTTACATAAATGTGTATGATGATGTGAAGTGGATAGGCAGATTTTCCATTAAAACATTGTGTCTATAAATCTTAAAACTGATCATGCATCCTACACTATTCAATCTCCTGAATCCATCAGAATTTTCCACCGCTACCAATCAACCTATATTGAAAAACTGGAAAATCAAATATTTTTATTGTGTGGTGTGTGGCCACCTTTAGACTAATGTCCGAACCCACCAAATTTAACGCTGGCTACGCTGAAAACCCTACAATCCTATTTCTGTGAATAGAGATACTTTAAAGAGAATCTGTATTGTTAAAATCGCACAAAAGTAAACATACCAGTGCGTTAGGGGACATCTCCTATGACCCTCTGACACAATTTCGCCGCTCCCCGCCGCATTAAAAGTGGTTAAAAACCGTTTTAAAAAGTTTGTTTATAAACAAACAAAATGGCCACCAAAACAGGAAGTAGGTTGATGTACAGTATGTCCACACATAGAAAATACATTCATACACAAGCAGGCTGTATACACCCTTTCTTTTGAATCTCAAGAGATCATTGTGTGTTTCTTTCCCCCTGCATCTCTCATGCACTGAAGTTTCAGGCTGCTCTTTTCTTCCTGCAAACAGCTTTGCCCTTGTCTGTAATTCCTCAGTATGTGAAAGCCCAGCCAGCTCAGTGAACGATTTATCCAGCTTGTAAAAGATAAGAGAGAAGAGAGAAGCTGCCCTAATCTAAATAGTACACAGGCAGTGTGCATAGAGGGGCCTGGAAGGGGGAGTTCATAGCAGAACCACAACACTGAAGAACTTGGCAGCCTTCCAGACACAGGCCGACAAGTCTGACAGGGGAAAGATACATTGATTTATTACAGAGACTGTGATAGCAGAAAGTGCTGCAGTAAGCCAGAACACATTAGAATAGCTTTTGGAACTTGTAGGATGATAAAAAACAGGATGCAATTTTTGTTACGGAGTCTCTTTAAAGAGTAACTGTCAGGCTAAAAAAGCTAATTTAAACCTCTATTCTCCTGTGTTAAACAGTTTAGAAGGAAGCCAAAAAGGCAATACTGAAGTTAAAAATCTCTCTTACTTTGTTGTTGGATTAATAGCAAGCCTCTTTATTCCCAAGCTCCTAAGGAGGCTGCAGGTCTTCAGGTCGCATGATACTGCAAAGAATTCTGGGGCTGCTTCTTCTCCCTGGTCCTCCCCTTCATTTGACTACCCCGCCCTAAGGCTGTTTTCACAGGGACTCATGTTACAGCAGCCTGTATCTTGCAGCCAAGCTCACAGCTCTGAAAAATCAAGTGCTGTTCACAGAGCACATGTTCCTTTAGAGTATACTGCACCAGTCCAGTATTGTTCCTAGCCACATAGCTAATTAATATTCACTGCACTTCTGTGTTGTCTGGATCATGAACCATTTAGGATCTTTGATCTGGATCTTTTTTGTGAGTGGAACCATCAGGAAGCAGGGTGAGGGAGGATATTACATCACAATTGGCTTCATACAAGACAGAAACATGGAACCTGCCATGAGCTGTCAGGAGCATCAATCTCTGCAAATACAATATGAAAATTCTGTGAAATCAAAACGTGGACAGTGAAATGCATATGCAATGTAAGTACAGCCAATATTTAGTTATTTATATATGTGTTTTTTTTCTCTGAGACCCTATACCTAACAGCTCCTCTTTTAAAAAAGCCACTGGAGAGTTCTAATTATCAGATTGAAGAACAATCATATTTATTGCTGTGACACATTTCTAATGAGCGGTGAAGGATTTGCAAAAGTAGAGCTAGAAACTACCAATCAGTTCAGTTGGGTGCCCCAAAAGGTAGGGTGTGGCTAATAGAATTTAATGGTTGTAGCCGATCACAGATGATTGGCTACCACTGTTAGTTATTTGAGCGCCTGATTTTAGGTTAGTGTTAGGCACTTGGGTGGTGGTAGGGTTAAGGTTAGGTAACAGGTTGGGAGCGGTTAAGGAACCTTCAGAGGGGTTAGGGTTGGGTATTAGTTGGGGGTTTAGGCATTTTAGACACTTACTGGGGAGGTTAGGGTGAGGCATTCGTTTGGGGGGTAGGCACTTGGAGCGGAGGGATATGGTTAGAATAGGTGCTGGGTAGAGCATAGTAAAATATTGGTAATTTAAATTGTCGATGTTTTACTATTAGAGGTACCACCACAATACGCACTCTAGAAACTGTGCAGGAACAGGAAATGATATAAGGCACATCTTTGATTAAACGTATTTGTATTATTCATGCACCGGGACAACAGGGAGGGAGAATTATGAAGCAGTAAAACCACCATGTAAAACACATCTTAGTGCAGCCTGATTTACAAGATGATTGCATACAGGGATTTAAAAAATCCTCCATATAAAGTTATGTTACTCCATGCCTTGTACTGATGAAGGAAAAAACAGCTCTCTACAAGTTGGACTAAACAAAACAAAGGTTGTATATATGTAATAAACCAAAATACAAAATAATACAGACAATGGTATACACCAGTGTACAAAATACAGAGTTGGTACAACATACTGAATGGGCACAAAGTACAGAATTGGTAATAACAGTGACATAATTAATATAAATAAATGTATAATGAAAACCAAAACACAAAAGGGTGAGAGAGCCCTGCCCTTTGCGAGCAGAGGCGCTGCCAGCATACAAGTGAGGCAAGCCCCCGCTTTGGTAATAAGTAGTAAACTAGGGAGGGAAAAAAAGGGGAAGAGGACCACGATCCTAATATTCATTGATTTGCTAGTAGTTTAAACCTGACCCACACTCTTGTAAATTCAACAAACCAATCCGTGACAAGGGTCATGCAAAAATAGAAAAAAGGCATTTATTGTACATTGGCAAGCCCCCGCTTTGGGCCTCACTATGGCGGGGGGCCTCGCTCTGCTGCTGGTGGCCGCCGACCTGCTCTGTGTGGGCTTCAGGAGGTCTCCAGTGAAACTTATGCAACCTCGCTCCTGTGCTGACTCCTCTCGCCGCGCTCTCCTCCTGTCACTGGGCCGCTCACTCTCTCCTCCTGTCGCCGCTGCAGGCGTCCAGTATCCATGGTTACCCAGCAGCACCTCTAATGCCGCCGGAAGTAACCATGGCATAGGATGCGGTGAGATGGCGACAGGAGTAGAGTGCAGTCACTTTGCCTGGGATGGGCACCACCTCTATCTGGCTACTATATGCAGCACCTATAGCTCCTTACCTATACTGAGGGCCCCACCTGTACCTGACTACCCATATGCAGCACCTATAGCTCACTACCTATACTGAGGGCCCCACCTGTACCTGGCTACCTATATGCAGCACCTATAGCACACTACCTATACTGAGGGCCCCACCTGTACCTGGCTACTTATACTGCAGCACCTATAGCTCACTACCTATACTGAGGGCCCCACCTGTACCTGGCTACCTATATGCAGCACCTATAGCTCACTACCTATACTGAGGGCCCCACCTGTACCTGGCTACCTATACTGCAGCACCTATAGCTCATTACATATACTGAGGGCCCCACCCGTACCTAGCTACCTATATGCAGCACCTATAGCACACTACCTATACTGAGAGCCCCACCTGTACCTGGCTACCTATACTGAGGGCCCCACCTGTACCTGGCTACCTATATGCAGCACCTATAGCACACTACCTATACTGAGGGCCCCACCTGTACCTGGCTACCTATATGCAGCACCTATAGCACACTACCTATACTGAGGGCCCCACCTGTACCTGGCTACCTATATGCAGCACCTATAGCACACTACCTATACTGAGGGCCCCACCTGTACCTGGCTACCTATACTGCAGCACCTATAGCTCACTACCTATACTGAGGGCCCCACCTGTACCTGGCTACCTATATGCAGCACCTATAGCTCACTACCTATACTGAGGGCCCCACCTGTACCTGGCTACCTATACTGCAGCACCTATAGCTCATTACATATACTGAGGGCCCCACTTGTACCTGGCTACCTATATGCAGCACCTATAGCACACTACCTATACTGAGGGCCCCACCTGTACCTGGCTACCTATACTGAGGGCCCCACCTGTACCTGGCTACCTATATGCAGCACCTATAGCATACTACCTATACTGAGGGCCCCACCTGTACCTGGCTACCTATACTGCAGCACCTATAGCTCGCTACCTATACTGAGGGCTCCACCTGTACCTGGCTACCTATATGCAGCACCTATAGCACACTACCTATACTGAGGGCCCCACCTGTACCTGACTACCTATACTGCAGCACCTATAGCTCACTACCTATACTGAGGGCCCCACCTGTACCTGGCTACCCATATGCAGCACCTATAGCTCACTACCTATACTGAGGGTCCCACCTGTACCTGGCTACCTATATGCAGCACCTATAGCTCACTACCTGTACTGAGGGCCCCACCTGTACCTGGCTACCTATATGCAGCACCTATAGCTCATTACATATACTGAGGGCCCCACCTGTACCTGGCTACCTATATGCAGCACCTATAGCACACTACCTATACTGAGGGCCCCACCTGTACCTGGCTACTTATACTGAGGGCCCCACCTGTACCTGGCTACCCATATGCAGCACCTATAGCTCACTACATGTACTGCGGGCCCCACCTGTACCTGGCTACCTATATGCAGCACCTATAGCTCACTACCTGTACTGAGGGTCCCACCTGTACCTGGCTACCTATATGCAGCACCTATAGCTCATTACATATACTGAGGGCCCCACCTGTACCTGGCTACCTATATGCAGCACCTATAGCTCACTACATGTACTGAGGGCCCCACCTGTACCTGGCTACCTATATGCAGCACCTACCTTGCCAAGTACCCATTACATCTTAATCCATCTCTAGGCCTGGGGTCCATTAGAGCAGAGGTCCCCAACCTGGGGGCCGCGGCCCCCTGGGGGTCCGTTGGCAGATTTCTGGGGGGCCGCGGCGGATCTGGCCTTTCTCCCTCTCCCCCCAGCGGCCGCCGTTCCTGATACCTTATGAGCGGCGGCCGCTTTCTTCCTTATATTCCCCATGGCCCCTCTCGCATCTCGTATTACAGCAGCGCTTGCTGTGCGACTGCTGTAAGGAGGGAAGGAGGCGGGGCAGCGTTCCCATGGTAACGGCGATCGCCGCTACAGGAAGCCGCTGCCCTATTTCCTACCCTTCCTACAGCAGCCGCGCGGGAAGCGCTGCTGTAATACGAGGTGCTGCAAGAGGAGAGGAGCTATGGGGAACATAAGGAAGCGACTGCCCGCTCGTAAGGTAACAGGAGCGGCGGCCGCGCGGGGGGAAGAGAGGAGAGGCTACACTGGGCTAACTGTACTGGCGACACTGGGGCAGCGATACTGGGCTAACTATGCTTGCTATTCTGGGCTAACTATACTTGCTATTCTGGGCTAACTATACCTGCTATACTGGGCTAACTATACCTGCTATACTGGGCTAACTATACCTGCTATACTGGGCTAACTATACCTGCTATACTGGGCTAACTATACCTGCTATACTGGGCTAACTATACTTGCTATTCTGGGCTAACTATACTTGCTATACTGGGCTAACTATACTTGCTATTCTGGGCTAACTATACTTGCTATACTGGGCTAACTACTGGCTATACTGGGGTAACTACTGGCTATACTGGGCTAACTATACTTGCTATACTAGGCTAACTGTACTTGCTATACTGTGGTAACTGTACTTGCTATACTGGGGTAGCTATACGTGCTATACTAGGCTAACTGTACTTGCTATACTGGGGTAACTACTGGCTCTACTGGGGTAGCTATACTTGCTATACTAGGCTAACTGTACTTGCTATACTGGGGTAACTACTGGCTATACTGGGGTAACTGTACTTGCTATACTAGGCTAACTGTACTTGGTTTAGTGTGGTAACTGTACTTGCTATACTGGGATAACTGTACTTGCTATACTGTGGTAACTGTACTTGCTATACTAGGCTAACTGTACGTGCTATACTAGGCTAACTGTACTTGCTATACTGTGGTAACTGTACTTGCTATACTGGGGTAACTATACTGGCTATACTGTGGTAACTGTACTTGCTATACTGGGGTAACTGTACTTGCTATACTGTGGTAACTGGACTTGCTATACTGTGGAAACTGTACTTGCTATACTGTAGAATCTGGGAAAAAAGGGGGGGGCTGCTGCCGCCGACACTAGCCACGCCCACTCAAACCCCCCCCCCCCCCGGGGGGGCCCGGGGAAAATTTTGGTCGGGATAGTGGGCCCCGGGCTCAAAAAGGTTGGGGACCCCTGCATTAGAGCACTTTCAGCAGCATTTTGGAATCACCAGCGAACCCATTTGTCTACTCCCCAGTCTCTCAACCTCACTACCCTCTAGAGCTTGTAACCTTGCAAGGGCAGGGACCTCCCCCTTGTGTTTTCTGTTTCTGTGCAATTTATCAAATGAACATTATCAGTATTGGTGATGTTATTCAAACTACACATCAGTTTTCTGTATCGGAACTTGTGTCGCTGGTTGTCCTGATAGTACAGTATGTTGATTGAACTGTTCATGTACCTATGCTCCACATTGTATGATTTGCACTTTGTACATCACTTTGTAATATGTTGGCGCTCTATAAATAAATCATAATTTAGACGTTTTGGGACATTACATATCTGAACTTCCTGGGTGTTTTATGAAATGATAGATAGCTGCATTAAATTACAAAATAACTTGTGTATCAGTATCACTGATATATGTGGTTGCAGTTAAGAGTTGCTGCTTTATAAAGTTCACTTCAAATTGGTGGCAAAATGTGTTTGCAGATCAAGATGGAATTTAATAGACAGCAAGTTAAAAATTAGTAAAAACTTGAAGCAAGTAGCCAATGGCCATGCCACTGGTAATGAATGAACAGTATGGTTACTGAAGAACATAACGTAAAGTATGGTAGAAGGTCTGCTCAGACAATGCAAGTGCTATAAATAAAGGTGGCCGTGTGGTTTCCCACCATTAGATGGGGAGCTCTGTAGAATAGTAATGAGCTGGGTCTATCTATAGGAAGTGTTGATAAGATGCCGCAGTTTGGACGGGGAGGAGGGGCTGGGGGGTATTTGCACTGTGCATTCCCCTGAACCCCGCTGCGCTCAGCACCATGGAAGGAGGGGGAGGCAGAGCGGTGCAGTGCAGGATGCTGGCTGAATGCGCGGACGCTGTCCATGGTGCTAAAGGTGATCACTGCGTGTAGCCCCTGGCCAGCCCGCTCGCTGCAAGACACACGGGGTAAGAGACTGATCACAATACAGATCTGTATGACAAAGCTCCATCCACAGCAAGGCTAGTCTGCTTCATCCAGCGCTTGGCAAGGCTTCATACTTGCATGCGATTTAGTACCACTGACTCCACTGCTTGCACCATACTTCTTCACCAGCGCAGCGATGACCTTGAATGATGACATCTGATCATCAATGCTGATTTATTATATCGAGCTCCCCAAATCACAACATTTCTACACTACTAGTTGCTGCTGGTAGCCTTTCCAAAGCGTACCATCAGATCAATACACTATGTATTATACATAGGTGCATTATCTTTCTGTACGAAGATTGCTTATTCTGCATTCAGTAGGAAGATAGTCTATTCCACAGATGTACATTACCGATCTATAGGAAGACAGTATATTCCACATAGGTACATTACCTTTCTATTGGAAGACAGTATATTCCACAGGTGCCTTTCTATAGGAAGACAGTATATTCCAGGGGTACATTATCTTTCTATAGGAAGACAGTATATTCCAGGGGTACATTATCTTTCTATAGGAAGACAGTATATTCCAGGGGTACATTATCTTTCTATAGGAAGACAGTCTATTCCACAGAGGTACATTATCTTTCTATAGGAATATATTACAGGTAGGTGCATTACCTTTCTATGTAGGACTATTCCACTCTACTTAACAAAGACAATTGCTTATGAAGCCATTGCAATGCAGGTATCTGCAAGGTTGCATTGTATTGATAAACATCATTGTGGCCAGTGGGGTGTGAGATTACTCTGATGACCTGACCTGGAGGGGGATGTGACATTAGATCTGTGACATTAGATGGCATGGCACACATTCTTCACCTGCCATGCTGACCTCTGTGTCATACATCGCTCTGTCATCTCCGCCTACTACCATTAATCACATTTCTCTCTGCTCTACAGATGTGGCTACGGTCCATGCGGCTGAGCTAATAGCAGCTGATGGCTGGAGCGGACGCATGGTGCAGATGGGCATGTAAGATCAGGTGTTAGGTGAAGTGCAGATGTGTTTGTATGAAGATGGTGCCGACTGTGCAGGTGGCAGTGCTGGGGGCACCTGGGGTCGGCAAAACCTCTATTATCCGACAGTTTGTAGCTCAAGAGTTCCAGGAGGAATACACTCCAACCGAGAGCCGACAGCTGCACCGAGCCTCTGCAGTGCTGAGCGAGAGGATGTACGAGCTGCTCATCCTGGACCTCCCCAACCTGCCCAGATACCCTGGATCCGGGGGACAGGTGAGGCGCACCACTTCTTATTATTGCTAAAAGGTCTGCTGGTCCAGATATAAACATAACACTGAAGATCACCACAGTGTAACTGGTGTCCACACTGGAGACAATACATAGAAACGTCGTCAATACCAAAGTCCCATTCACATTCCTATCACAGAAAACATGTTCCTTCTGTTGCATAAATCGTCTCCTATGTCTATGAAGTGTAATAGTAACTGTGTATAGTAGGGTCAATTATTGTTTACTCATCCACGTGCAATTGATACAGTGGAGAACTGATTGGAATTGATAAGAGCAGCAGGCATATACACTTAAACCACAGTTCTTTGTACAGTAAAACCAATCAATGCCTTTTTTCCTGATTAATTTCCAGCAGTTCAAAATTGAATTTGCGTAAAAGCCATTGGGAAACAATAAATGGACAATGCAGTTAGATAGCTATAACAGTCTAGAACAGTGTTTCTCATCATTATTATAGCATGTACCTACACTAGCCATGTACTTACTGCTGGGGTAATATCATCTCAAGTATCCCTTGATATAGATAGATTAGATAGATAGATAGATAGATAGATAGATAGATAGATATTTGTTTGCAGATACAGTGCATCCCCAGTCTCTTCCAGCAGTTACAATGTATCCTTAGTGTCTGTCAGCAGTTACAGTGCATCCCCAGTCACTTCAGTTAGCTACAGTTCATCCCCAGTCTCTTCCAGCAGTTACAGTGTATCCCCAGTTCTGTCAGCAGTTAGTACAGTTCATCCCTAGTGATGGCTCGAACCTCCAATTTTAGGTTCGCGAACCTCGAACGTGAACTTCCGCAAAAGTTCGGGTTCGCGCGAACCATAGGAACCGCAATAGACTTCAATGGGCAGGCGAACTTTCAAAACTTCAAACATTAATTCTGCCCAGAAAAGTGATGGAACAGATGTTTTAAGGGGTCTAACAGCTGGAGGGGGGCATGGCGGAGTGGGATTCACGCCAAAATCCCAGGGAAAAATCTGGATTTGATGCACAGCCGCGTTTTAAGGGCAGAAATCACATTGCAATGCTAAATTGGAGGCATAAAGTGCTTTAAAACATCTTGCATGTGTATACAGCAATCGGGTAGTGTAATTAGTGTACTGCTTCACACTGACAGACCAAACTCACTGTGTAACCCACCGCACACAGCTGTTTGTGTAGTGATGGCCGTGCTGGACTGGTGCACACCATGGCCAGAGTGCAGGCGATGGCGGTTTTCAAGCCCATATGGTCGCCGGGCTGAGGTAGCTCAATGACAGAACAACAGTGACTGTCCAGCTGATCGAATTTGGTCTGTCCACAATGAAGCAATGACCTTATTATCTTGGGTCAGGTGTGCCCCCCAACACTCTCATATAGCCAGTGGTCATTGCTTCATTGTGATACGCAAGCCCCTTCACTGCGGCAAGGTAACAATCACGAAGGGGAATTGACACACGTACATGCCTTTTGTTTTGTTGTTGCAGCCGCAGTGCAGCCAGAAAAATTAGGCAGCCATGTACACGCACCAGAAAAATTTGCCATCATGTTTGTTAGTGGCTGTTGCTAGCAGTGGCCTTAAACATTCAGGAATCCACCTGAAGTTGGTGGTGGCGGAGAAGGCAGTCAAGCGGCCTGCAGGCAGGGATGCTGTGTGGGGCCTGGGGACGACCTAGTCTTGGGGCAGGCAGTCACACGGCGTGCAGGCAGAGATGCTGTGTGTGGGGACTGACTTAGTCTTCGGGCAGGCCTGACCGTGCATTGCAGACCACGTGGTCAGATGGACCCTTGACCCAATGCTGTGTGCCAAAGATGACACCACTTGCCTTTCAACATCACGGTACAATTTGGGTATCGCCTTTTTTGAGAAATAATTGCGGCCTGGTATCTTCCACTGCAGTTTGTGGCTTTGCTTTTGTGTGCTGCTTTTCCTCAGGTGGTCATCCCATTGCAGTTTGTGCTTTGTCATCATGTGCCTTCGTAAGGAAGTTGTCCCTACGCGGGTCTTGGTCTTTCCATGGCTCAACTTTCGGTGGCAGAGAGTACAGATGGCATTGCTCTCATCTGAGGCAGACACACACAAAAAATGTCCACACCGCTGAGCCCTGGGATGATGGAACTGTGGTGGTGGCGGACGACTAAGTGTTAAGTGGGGTGCCAGAATCAGAGCAGGTGGAGGAAGATATGTCACGGTTCCGTGTGGAAGCTGAGGAAGATGAGGTGTTCTGTGTTAAAGGACCACTATCGCAAAAAAAAGTAGGCATTTAAAATCTGACAGAACCGACAGGTTTTGGGACAATCTATCTCCTCATAGGGTATTTCAAGGGTTTGCTTTGTTTTCAACAGCATTTCCTGAACAGCAGTTTAACTGCCAAAATAGCAAGATACCAGCTGGCCTCCCTAATCACTTGCACACTATTATGTCAGTTAGATTTTGCAACTGTTGTTCAGGAAATGCTGTTGAAAACTAAGAAAGCCCTGAGAATCCCCCTTAAAAAGATGGACTGGCCCAAAACCTGTCATCTGTCACATTTTAACTGCCTACTTTTTTCGCGATAGTGGTCCTTTAAATAGTCAACTACGTCCTGACAATCTTGGGGGTTGATGGCATGTGCCTTCTTCTGAGCACTGTACTTTGGTCCGGGGCCGCACAAAATCACGACAGCACGACCTCGAAAAGACCTGCCGGGTGGCCTGCCTCTGGCTCTGCCTCTGCCTGTTTTGTCCATATTGGGGGGGATGAAGTGAAAGGTATGCACTGACTTGACTAATACAATGTGCAGTCACACAGGTATCGTGAACAGGTATGCAGTGACTGGTATATAAAACTGTGTGCTGTCACACAGGTGCAGTGAACAGGTATGCACGGACTGGTATCAATACAATGTGCAGCTGTCACACACACACAGGTACCATGAACAGGTATGCAGTGACTGGTATATAAAGCTGCGTGCTGTCACGCAGGTGCAGTGAACAGGTATGCACAGACTGGTATTACAAATGTGCAGCAGTCACACAGGTCAGGTGCAGTGAACAGGTAGGCACTGAATGTGCTGGACCTAACACAGTATAGCAATTAGCAAGGGCTAGCTGCGACAGACAGGGCTGTATATGCAAGTGTCAGTGGGCCACACAAAAAAAAAAAAACAAAAGACACATCACAAGAACATTAGCTCTCAAAAGAGCTGTTTTGGGGTGCTTTTTAGCAACAAATATCAGCAAGGAGCAAGCTAATAGACCTTCTAACTATCACTTTCCCTATCTCTCCAATGTCTTTCCCTTCTGTCACTAATAATGCAGCACACACAGGGGGCTCCAGGAGGGAGTGCAGCCTGATTGGCTGCCATGTGTCTGCTGGCTGTGATGTAGAGGGTCAAAGTTTAGCCCGATTATGTAGTATCGGGGGCGAGTCGAACTCGCATAAAGTTTGTGTTCAATCGCGAACGCGAACCACCGATGTTTGCGCAAATAAGTTTGCATGCGAACTGTTCTGGCCATCTCTATTCATCCCTAGTCTCTGTTGGCAGTTAAAGTGCATCCCCAGTCACTGTGAGCAGTTACAGTGCATCTCCAGTGTCTGTCAGCAGTTACAATGCATCCCCAGTCTCTGCTAGCAGTTACAGTGCACCCCCAGTCTCTGTTGGCAGTTACAGTGTTTCCCTAGTCTTTTTCAACAATTACAGTCCTAGTACATCCTCAGTCTTTAGCAGCAGCTATAGTTAGGGCCACCATCATAGAGTTACAAGTTGTACACCTGTACCCGGATTAGAGAGAATGAATGCTTTTTCTGGCTTAGGCAAACATGGCCAGTGGCGGAGCCACACTGGGGCTTACCCAGGCTTCAGCCCCAGCTGGCGACTCATTAGCCCCCCTTAAAGCCCCCCCCCCCCCGCCGCGGCCGAGAGAACTTCCGACCCGACCTACACAAAAGGAGCTGAGCCTGGGTGAGAGGAGGGCTTGGGCTGGCGCTGACCGGACAGTCACCACCCACCAGGGTACTACGTTGTGTGCTAGCGGGCGCGACGCGTGTAAGTGTCAACACTTGACAACGTCTGGCGTCACGTCTCCCTGCTCGCCCGCGCAGCAGCTAGTTGCCGCCGCCAGGAATGACCCGGACAGCGCACACCGCACAGGACTGAAGGCTGTAGCCGAGTCAGCCAGCCAGCCAGCCCCCAGAGCTCAGTAGCGCACAACAGCCGGACTTGGAACTCTGACGTGGTCGTGGGTGTCCTGTCCCGGCTGTCCGTCCTCCTGTCCACTTCAGCCAGCCCAATTTTTTTTTTTGCAGCTGAGCCATGCACCAGGTCAGCACAGCACCACTACCAACTAGGCCTGACTGTGAGAGGGAAGGGGGGGGGGGGGGTGCAGCCTTCCCACCCACCACCAGCCGAGGCCTCCCCACCACCGGGCAGGCCTGAGCTGTGCTGCGGCCCCCAGCCCACCACCACCAGCCTGGCCTTAGCTGCCCTGGGGGGCCCCCAGCCTACCACCACCAGCCAGGCCTGAGCCCTTCCACCCAGCCCACCACCACCAGCCAGGCCTGAGGTGCCCTGGGGCCCCCAGCCCACCACCACCAGCCAGGCCTTAGCTGCCCTGGGGCCCCCAGCCCACCACCACCACCAGCCTTCCCACCCACCACCAGCCCTGAGGCCTCCCCACCACCAGCCAGGCCTGAGCTGCCCTGGGGCCCTCAGCCCACCACCACCAGCCAGGCCTGAGCTGCCCTGGGGCCCCCAGCCCACCACCACCAGCCAGGCCTGAGCTGCCCTGGGCCCCCAGCCCACCACCACCAGCCAGGCCTGAGCTGCCCTGGGGACCCCAGCCCACCAGCCACACAGGCATGAGGCCTCCAGCCCACCACCAGACAGGCTTGAGGTGCCCTGGGGCCCCCAGTCCACCACCACCAGCCTGACTACATATACTGGGGACAGCTATACGCCTGGCTACATATACTGGGGACATCTATACACCTGGCTACCTATGCTGGGGACACTGGCTGTCTGTCATTATGTGCATTTACTGGTGAAAAGTTGTCTCTTATGTGCATTTACTGGGGAAATGCTGTCTGTCATTATGTGCATGAACTGGTGAAAAGTTGTCCCTTATGTGCATTTACTGCAGAAACGCAGTCTGTCATTATGTGAATTAACTGGTGAAAAGCTGTCTCTTATGTGCATTTACTGGGGAAACTGTCTGTCATTACATGCATTAACTGGTGAAAAGCAGGCTCTTATGTGCATTTACTGGGGAAATGCTGTCTGTCATTATGTGCATGAACTGGTGAAAAGTTGTCTCTTATGTGCATTTACTGCGGAAACGCAGTCTGTCATTATGTGCATTAACTGCTGAAAAGCTGATTCTTATGTGCATTTACTGGTGAAAGGCTACCTGTCATTATGTGCGTTTACTTCATTTTTTTTCATGTAACTACGTTAGCTGGTACAACTACATTACAGTTAGCCCCACCCACATGACATCATGACCACGCCCAATGCTTCGCGCGCCGCAAATCCCCTCCCCCCCCCAAGCCCGGCCTGCCAGCCCTCGTGCCCCCTTTGAGCCCCCCCAAAAATCTGAAGCTGGAGCCGCCACTGAACATGGCTGATTGAATACTGATTCTTACCCCTACAGCAAATATTACATTGTCCTGTAACATGGGACATGCAGCTAACCTGTTTGTATATTTTAGGGAATAACACCACTGCAGTTGTCTACCAGTATCTTGTCTCAATACCAAGAGACATGAAGAGTGGTAGAGAGTAGTGCCACCCATGTCACATGATCCATTGCCAAGAGCTATCAGTTACTTATACATAAACATGAGATTTTAGTCTGAAATAATTACTCATTATTGCTTTTGGTAAAAGTGTAATGTCTGTATAAGCACTACTTTACCTTTGCTGCTCCTTTTTCAGCAACCAGTTGCAACTAGATTAATAAAACCAAATACTGGTGTATTTGCACAAAAGGAAGCTTTTTCCTTCCTTTTCCCCTCTGCATAGGACAGGTGATGCTGTGCAGCAAAGAGGCTATGTACTGTATCTATGTTCAGCAAAGATGCAAGTATGTTTGTTAGCACACTGTCACCACAAGCGATTACAAACAGGGGCGTAGCAACAGGGGGTGCAGAGGTTGTGACCGCATCAAGGCCCTTGGGCCAGAGGGGTCCTCCCTCAACTGCAGTATTAGCTCTCTATTGGTCCTCTGCTTATAATAATCACTTCTATAGATGCTTTAAATGATAATTATTAACAAGCTGCTCCCCATCTCCTTTTTGCACCTCTGACACCGTGGATGTCCTTGGCAGGTTTTGGTGCACCGCATCAATTTTTATATAGAGTATAGAGTACTTGGGGGCCCACAGCTCCTTAGCTACGCCACTGATTACAAAATGTTGTGTTTGGTGACTTCAACCCTTTATATTTGCAGAAGGTAATAGTGTTAGGGTAGGGTAAACAGGAAGCTACTTAATTGGGAGTCAGGCTAGTTTTATCAGAACCCAAGTCAGTGAATGACATGGATACCTCAGTTTCATGAATCAGTCTGTTGACAGCCACATTGTTGCTGAGCTTTATTCTAATGTTCTCCAATTAGGTTCCCCTGTCACAGTCACCATCCTAGAAGAAAAAACAGCCACTCAGTAGTGTGTTCTGCCTACCTGAGCCCACTGGAAAATGTATCTACTGTAGTTGGCCAGTGGCCCAGGGAAGGAGCAGCACAGAATTAGCCACACTCATGTAGAGAGTAACAGCCCTGTAACTAGGAAGATGACACCAGTACAGACCAATGCAGTGACCACCTGGTATGTCTACTGACTCACTGTTACAGTGCAGTCTCAGTCTTAGTGGTGTCGTCACATTCACAGTCTCTGTCAGCGGTCAGCACACTCGCAAGTTGTAGAGAACCAGTAAGGGCTCCCATATACAACATTTATTCCAGGAGATTCAAGATTCCAGTATTTCATAGCTGTAGAGGTCCCCTGCCTTTATCAAGAAATCAGTATTAATTTACAATATCAAGTTATAGGTTATTCAGTCAGTGTTTGCCCATTGTAATATCTTTCCTCTCACTGATTTATATTCTGAAATTTATCACTGGTGGTGACATCTTTAGTTCTGCCAGGTGATCTGTATGGAATGTTCGTTACTGAGAGTTATATGCACAGAGGGAGATATTGCTTGCTTGGCATTTGGAAAAAGCCATTATATCCCACAATGCAACAAGGTTCAAAGACAGCAAACTGTCAGGACCTTGGTCTTGACATCACACTATGGAAGGGGTTTAACAATATCAGCTATACAGACCCCCCTGATGATCTATTTGAGTAAACATAAAGATTTCTCGTGGTAAAGGTGGTAGAAACTACTGATTGGAATGCATTTCAATCCTTGGTTAAAGTTCCTCTTTTGGAAACACTGTGTCAAATCTGACATAATTTCACTTTTAATAAATAATTCCCTTGAGGTTTATGGAGGTTCTAACTCTTCTCCACTTTACTGCTGTCTGGATCCCTGTTGATGAAATGTACCCACTTTCTGTCTTGTGAGGAAGGATATGATAGAGGCACTAACACCAGTGAGATATCAAGAGAAGTTTTAACTTGTTTATCTGCTTTATATCTGTAATAACTTTATAACTGGATTTGGGCTTGACCCTTACCTCCACCTGTGTAATCCCTACAGACCAAGAATGGACCCGTCATTTACATTTTTCAGGATATTCTATCATTTGCTGCAGTCATTTTTGGAATAAATATGATGCATTGACTTCATTCAATCCTCTCTGTCTTTTCTCTTCCCTCAGGAATGGCTGGATCCACGCTTTCGAGGTCTTCGTAACAGCAGAGTCTTCATTCTGGTGTTTGATATCTGCAACCCTGAGAGCTTCCATCATGTGAAGCACCTAAGGCAGCAAATCTTGGACAGGTCAGTATCTTAGTAACAGGCATCATCATTCCCTTATGAACCATGCTAGTTGCCTCTCAGTCATGTTGGCTTTTGGCTTTGTTTGCTTGCAGCCAGTGGAGTCAGAGCAGAGCCAAAACATCTGATTTGCATGCTCATTCTGAGAAAGTATTAGAGACAGAGTATCATCACAGAAGTCAGGCAACTGGCATTGTTTATTAGAGAACGAAGATGGCAGGCTCTGTATTTTTCTCACTTTAAAAGTTACAGCCTCTCTTGTATAATAAGTATATTACATAAAGTCATAGACAAGCTTAAAGAATAAAAATGCAAGTTTTGGTGCCATTGAATTCATTTTAGGGGTAGAGTTTCTCTTCTCACCCTAGAGGAGAAGGGGATGGCTGCACAGTAGTCTTCTTCTGTCATTGCTACAGTGCCGATTTGGAGAATTAACAGAAAATAAACAAATGATGTTTGGGTGCTGTTAGCATCAAGCACAAATACTGTCCACATGAGCCCCTGGGTACAGTTTTATCTTGTTCTAGAAGTGTAGAAAGCCTCATACACACGCTCAGCAGCGGTCTTTTATTTTGTTGTGACACAATTTGAAACGACTAAAAAAGTATTTTGCTATTGCTCAAACAACTGATAAGACTGATAAGATGTCTATCCAACTGTTGGATTGACTTCTTATCAGTCTTATTAGCTGTTTGAACGATAACAGAATCCTTTTTTAGTTGTTTCAACTTGTTTCTCAATAAAAGGGAAAAAAGGGACACCGAGAGCCCAATATAGTGTAGTAAGTTGAGAGGTGGATGAATGAAAAGTATATATAATGGATATACTCACAAGTCAGGGTCACCGTACAGACAGCCACTGTGTAGGCAGGTGAGATTAGTCCTGTCCTCACACAGGATTAAGATGTCGCTCTCTGTAGATAGGAGAAGAAGGGGATTCGACCCCTCCACCAGGGGTGGACAACGATATTGTAGAGAGAACAGAGGTGCCAAAAGAATAAAAGCATATATCTAAAAGTTATAAAATTCTTAGGGAGGCGGTGGTGGACGCACCTCCCCAAAGTAGACAGGATACTGTAGATTTAGATACAAGAAAATTTATTTATATACTTGGAGTATATAAATAAATTTGTTGGAGTATATAAATACATTTTCTTGTATTTAAATCTACAGTATCCTGTCTACTTTGGGGAGGTACGTCCACCACCGCCTCCCTAAGAATTTTATAACTTTTAGATATATGCTTTTTTTCTTTTGGCGCCTCTGTTCTCTCTACGATGTTTCTCAACAAAAGTTGTTTGACAATTATGCTGCATAAAAGACCGCTGTTGAGCGTGTGTATGGAGCTTAAGGCTAGGTTACTTGAAGACTGGTGCCAAACAACCTGTCATCAATGTCAAATTTCTAGAGACAGGGACAGCTGGCCAATAAGAGCTGCTTAGTGTGACAAAAAGGGAGGCTATTATGTATGACTCAGGCCTGCTTTCTGTTATAATAGTGCCCTATGTTAATGTCCCATTATAATAGTATTCTTCATTAATGACCTCTTGTATAGTATTGTCTTGGTCACCCTTGCCTGCTGTTTATACAATGTTCTTTGTTACCCTGTTACAATAGCTCCCTCCATTGCCCCATGGTATAGTAGTGCCTTTATGGCCTCCTAGCCAGCCAAGAATACGAGCGGAGGTGCTCTCTGGAATTTTTACATATCTGACCCATCCTACATCATATAATTATGTCAAAGTCATTGAGAACAGTAACTAAGCAACAGGGAACCATGAGAAGGTCAAGGCACCTAACTGGACAAAACAGAAGGCATTTTCATGATAGATAACTAAAAATGACTGCATATTCCAAGCCCCAATAGCATTGTTGTCTTTTACTAAATTTACATAGTTACATAATTTTTTTTCTGGACATCAAGGGCAGGCCATTAAAAGGGTCCACTTTCTGTAAAATTGTGGCCATTGGCAGCCATGGTTACATACAGAACAGCAGATTTTACAATAGTTCCATGCATCCCCACTTTTTTTGTTATGTGGATATATCTCTCAGTGACAGCCTAGGATGTTTACATCATTTTTTTAGCCAAGTAAGTTTGCACTTCCAAGGAATTTGTCTTGGCAGTTGCTTAACAAACGCAAAAACACAAACAAACAAAAAATACAAGGACAGACAGTATGTATATTACAAGTCAAGGACAGTATGTGAGTATAGTGGCAGTAAGCAATGTGAGAATTGTTCATTTTCAGTTCTGTGCTGATTACTTTCAAGTCCTAGCAGCTCTAGCATGGTTCAGCATTAAGTATGGCTACCGCTTGAGGAAAAAAGCAGTTCCTGTGTCTAGAGGTTTTGGTAGCGATTGACCGGAATCTTACTCCTGAAGGCAAGAGCTGGAAGATGGAGTGAGCTAGGTGAGAGGGGTCAGTGGCAATTTTGGTTGCTCTCTTTCTGCACCTGCTAGCGTAAAGATCCTGCAGGGAAGGTAAGCTACAGCCAATTATCCTTTCCGATGTACGGATGATGCGCTGAAGCCTCCCCTTTTCTAATGCTGAGCAGGAGCCGAACTATACAGTCATAGATGATGTTATGGTGGATTCGATGATTGCAGTGTAGAACTGCACCATTAGATTTTTTGGTAAGCCAAATATGATGCATGTTACCCTGTACTGAATTTCTGGTGAGTCTGTCAGAGTGGGTGTGCCACTACTTACGTATTAGGTGCTTGTCATTCTCTGCAGCACAAGCAAGCCCCCAGTCATTGTTGTGGTTGGAAATAAGAGAGACCAGCAGAAGCTTCGCTTTGCTCCCCGGCAGGTTCTGTCTGAGCTGGTGAAGAAGAATTGGAAATGTGGCTACCTAGAGTGCTCAGCTCGCAATAATTGGCACATACTCTTACTTTTCAAGGAACTGCTCATCAGTGCCACTACACGAAGCCGGAGCAAAACTCCCAGCATCTGTCTGCAGGGAGCACTGCACAGAGAGCGCTGCAGTGTCATGTGAGCAGGCTGCTTCAGAAGTGGGATTGCCTCAGAGACACAAATACAATAAGGCCTTTAGCCCTGTTACAACTGCAGTCTGTCTTCTATATCATTAAGGGTTCCTCTTGGCCCTGTTCTGGAGTGAGGAAGCCGCAGTCTGTCTTAACACGACAAGGGCTTCACAGCCAAACCACAAACAGACCTCTTAACACACATAGAAGGAAAAGGTCTCCTTCTGCTGTCATGTTACATAAAAAAGGGCTCTTCCATTCATTTTATGTAAACCACTGCCATTTAATACTAGTGAATGCTCACTATATACCAGAAACCTATGGTATTTTTTGTCGATCTACGTATGTAATGTTAATCTAGGCACACATGTCTTCCTGGGACTTATCATTGGCGAATCAGGTAATCTGGGCACCGGAAGCGCTTTGGTAAAATGGGCACTGCATAGACTGCAATGTTAATTAGGCTATAGCGGTGCCTAGAGGGTAATTTGGGTGCAAGCGGCTCTCGATAAATATATTGGTAGTAGACAGTGAAATTAGCAGAGGGAAGGCAGCGATGAAAACGTCGGAGATTACTGCAGTTGGTGTAGATTAGTGTTAGGCATCTGTAGAGAGTGGGTTAGTTTTAGTGATATATATTGTGTAACGATCGGTGTAACACAGAGAGGATCTGATTACCGGTGATCTGCAGTATCACCGAAAATGCAGATATATACCCGATTATTGATGATCTGCAGTATCACCGATAATCAGATATATCTCTAACCTCTGGACACCTGAGTAATGAGAGTGTTTAATGCAACAGTAATACTTTGAGGACTGCACCTGGAGCAGGTACAGAAGCAGTAAAGAGTACTGCACAAATACAAGTTCCTTCCGTTGGCCTGGACTCTCCCTAGGGAGGAGTCAGGCTAAGAGTAGGAAGGACAGAACGTGAGTGACACCAATGAGGGAGTGTCACTGACAGATCTGTGAACTATCTCTTAACAGGGGAGATAGTTCTCGAGGTCGGGCAGGCCAGGTCGTTAACATACAGACAGATAAGGTACAGAGACAGGAGGCAGATGCGGAGTCTAAGGCAAGCAGAGTTTGGCAACAGAGTATCAGAATGACAAAGGTACAAAATCAGAGATCAGAAGAATGGTCAAGGAAGCAGGAGGTCATAACAAATAATCCACAATGCCTAAGCTAAGGTGTGAGTTCCTTGGTCGTCAACACCTAGGAAACTGATCTAGAATATAATACAGATAATAACAGATTTCCTAGACTAAGGTGTGAGATCCTTGGCCATCAACACCTTGGAAACTGGTCTAATAAACACAGATACTGACAAGGTCTGAGTGCTACCACGTAGTGATAGCAACGCCAGACACCAGAGGAATGACCAGCACCCAGTATATATACCAAAGCGCTTCCCAGCGCCTCCCCTAAGTGCTGGACCAATGAGAACTGATGGTTTTGTCAGCTGACCGGCTTGGTCAGCTGACTCTCTTCTGAGTGCCATATAAGCTCTGCCTCTCAGTGCGCGCGCGCATCCTTCTGAACCTGTGTGGACTATCAGTCCCAGCCACACCAGACATGTTTTGCAATGTATCAGCCTGTTCGAGCGCGGGGCCAGCCGCACCACCATCCGAGCATGCGGCGGTTTTCCCTGCACTCAGCCACTGTGTCAGTAGTAGGCTCATGCGTACCGACTGCCGCGTCGGACGCGGATTCCGCCGCTTTGTCCACTGGGCATGCGGCGGTTTCTCCGCGTTCCGCCCCGCTAGTGGACGCGTGCCTAAACACGCCCGATGCCATGTTAGACGCGGAATCAGCCGCCTCACTCTGAGTACCTGCGGTGGCTCTTCCGCGTTTTCTCACATATTGGCAGATAGGGGGTCAGGCATCGGTAGAGGGAGGGTTAGTGCGAGTAAAGGGTTAGGTTTAGTGATATACATTGGCAGATAGGGGATCAGGCATCAGTAGAGGGTGAGTTAGTTTTAGTGATATACAGTATATTGGCAGATGGTCAGTCAGGCATCGGTAGAGGGAGGGTTAATGCGAATAAAGGGTTAGGTTTAGTGATATATATTGGCAGATGGTCGGTCAGGCATTGGTAGAGGGAGGGTTAGTGCAAGTAAAGGGTTAGGTTTAGTGATATATATTGGCAGATGGTCGGTCAGGCATTGGTAGAGGGAGGGTTAGTGTGAGTAAAGGGTTAGGTTTAGTGATATATATTGGCAGATGGTCGTTCAATATTTTACTAGCATCTATCTTCAGTGCCCAAATTACCACAGCACCTTTATTACATGTACACGTCAATGAAACAAAAATATATGCATTGAAAATTTATGGTATGCATTATTTGATATGTGAACTATTACTTGTAAGCAATATTTGATGAAATAAAAAAGGACATAACCACATACATTTTCTGTTCATTGCTATGTTAACGTACTGACTATAGGAGCATAACCAATGTCCACCAGCCCGCCCCCCACCCCAAGACACACTACACATTATGTCAGTACACATCCTCTTCCATAGGCAAAGAACAATACGCTGGTGAAGTCACCTGCTGGGTGTATGTAAATTCTATAGAACTAATGTACTATGGAGAGGCAGTGTGAACCTTACCTCTCTTGAAGAAATATTGGAAAAAGGCATTTATTTGTTTAAGCACTTTAAAAAGACAATGCGTTTTGTGGGTGCTGGCCGGCTTCTTCGGGTCAGTACAGTGCCTTAGTAAAGAACTGTGTTACCATGAGTGCCTCCTTTGTCTTCCATAGGCAGACTTCCATGTGCATCCTGTGTAGCAACATCCCCTCCCTGGTGCATTAGGCTGGTTTCACAGTGGGACGTTTCAGGCGCACGTTAGAGCAGCCTGTAACGCACCCCACCGCACAGCAATGAAAAATCAATGGGCTGTTCACAGTGCCCACGTTGCGTTACACAGTAACGCTGCGCCATTACACAACGTACTGCATGCAGTACTTTGTAAGCGGCAGAGCCGCGTTAGACTGCTTGCACATGCGCAGTAATGTTGGGGAGGAGCGGAGAGCGGCCAAGCACATGGCTAATTAATATTCACTGCACAGTGTGACGTGCAGTGTTTACTTCCTGGAGCGGCCGCTCTGTGCGGCGATTGGCCGGGCGGGACCACGTGATGCCGCATGCGTCCAAGGGTACGCATCACGGCATCACGGACGCCAGAGTGAGCTGCACAACGCGGCTCACTCGGACATCCACCTTAGAGAGCACCAGGCGTTGCGTTAGGGGCACGTTATGCGACCATAACGTCCCCTAAAACGCAACGTCCTGGTGTGAAACCAGCCTTAAAGGAAAACTGACCTGAGAGACATGTGGAGGCTGCCATATTTATTTTGTTTTAAACAATGCAGAGTGTCTGGCTGTCCCACTGATCCTCTACTCCTAATACTTTTAGTCATAGACTGAACCAGCATGCAGATCAGATGTTTATTAATAATAATAATCCAAACATTTGTATTGCGCTTTTCTCCTGTCGGACTCAAAGCACTCAAGAGCTGCAGCCACTGGGACACGCTCAAGAGGACACCCTGCAGTGTTCGGGAGTCTTGCCTTGAACTCCTTACTGAATAGGGATTGACCCTAGCCAGGATTCGAACCCTTGTCTCCCATGTCAAAGGCAGTGCCCTTAACCAGTACACTATTGACTTAAGCTTGCTGCATGCCTTGTTTCAGGTGTGATTCATACACTACTGATGCATGAAGGATCAGCAGAACTGCCAAGCTACTGGTATTGTTTTAAAAAAAATATATAGGGTAGTCCCCATTTCCCTCTCAGGTCAGTTGTCCTTTTAAACCATGCTCTATATGCTTAGCAGAACCACAGCAAGGGACCTGATAAACTGCAAGGGTCTGGAAAAAGCCCCAGGTAAGTAAAACTGAACTTCCTTCCCTCGCCTCAAAATTTTTTTAAGCATGTTTGAAGTTTTCAAGGCTCAGAGCTTTACAGATGATATGTAGAAGAGAGTTTAAAAAGAGGAAACCCATGAAAAGTCCTAATTGCAATACATAAATAATCTCTGAAAATGACAAGTGGACAATCAAGCAGAGATTTTTGCAGTATGCTGAAACCTTTTGTGTGAGGCAGTGCCCTACTATCCGCCCTCACACCACCCCATTTTTTACAAGCAATGCTTTAATCACTTGCATTAATTAGGCCACTTAGGATACTCAAGTTTACCTTAAAGGACCGCTGTCGTGAAAAAATGTAAAATGTTAAATACATGTAATAACATACAAATAAGAAGTGCATTTCTTTCAGAGTAAAATGAGCCATAAATGACATTTCTCCTATGTTGTTGTCACTTACAGTTAGGGTTGCCGCGGTATAACGGCATGATTGTTGATATTGCGGTTTGATTGTGCATGGTAATCATACCATGCACAATCTCTTTTATCGGTTTTCAGGGTCGGAGCTACCGGGGGCAGAGCGACGTAGCGGCGGGGATGCGACAGTAGCGGTGGGCGAACGAACAGCGGCAAGGATAAACAAATACTCACTTGCCGGCAGACGGGTCGTCCTGCACGCTGTACTAGCTTCATTCTACTTGCTGTTCTTGTCCTATTTCCCTGAAACAGCACCCCCCGGGCGCTATTACAAGGAGATGATGCAAGAACAGGAAGTAGAATGAAGCTAGTACAGCGTGCAGGACGACCCGGCTGCCGGCAAGTGAGTATTTGTAATGTACCCCCTGCTGCTGCATTCCCCCCTGGCTCTATCTACTGCGGGCACCAATCCTGGCTACACCTATCCCTTGCTTTCTCTACTGCGGGCACCAATCCTAGCTACACCTATCCCTGGCTTGCTATGCTGCAGGCACCTATCCTGGCTACACCTATCCGTAGCTCTCTATACTGCAGGCACCAATCCTGGCTACACCTATCCCTGGCTACCTATGCTGCAGGCACCTATCCTGGCTACACCTATCCCTGGCTCTCTATACTGCGGGCACCAATCCTGGCTACACCTATCACTGGCTACCTATGCTGCAGGCACCAATCCTGGCTACACCTATCCCTGGCTACCTATGCTGCAGGCACCAATCCTGGCTACACCTATCCCTGGCTCTCTCTACTGTGGGCACCAATCCTGGCTACACCTATCACTGGCTCTCTATTCTGCAGGCACCATTCCTGGCTACACCTATCCCTAGCTACCTATGCTGCGGCCACCTAATTCTGGCTACACCTATCCCTGGCTACCTATGCTGCGGCCACCTACTACTGGCTACACCTATCCCTGGCTATAAATGCTGCAGGCCCCTATCCTGGCTACACCTATCCCTGGCTCTCTATACTGCGGGCACCAATCCTGGCTACACCTATCACTGGCTACCTATGCTGCAGGCACCAATCCTGGCTACACCTATCCCTGGCTACCTATGCTGCAGGCACCAATCCAGGCTACACCTATCCCTGGCTCTCTCTACTGTGGGCACCAATCCTGGCTACACCTATCACTGGCTCTCTATTCTGCAGGCACCATTCCTGGCTACACCTATCCCTGGCTACCTATGCTGCGGCCACCTAATTCTGGCTACACCTATCCCTGGCTACCTATGCTGCGGCCACCTACTACTGGGTTGGGGAGCACATTATTTAATGTAAGGGGGGGCCCCCGGGTCCAAATAATAGTTTAATACCATAATACCGTGGTATTTTTTTTGACGGTTATCATACCGTGGAATTTCATACCGTTGCAACCCTACTTACAGTAGGTAGTAAAAATGTGACAGAAGTGACAGGTTTTGTGCAAGTCCATCTCTTCATGGGGGATTCTCAGCATGGCCTTTATTCTTTATAAAGACTATCTGAAAATGTATTTATACAAAGATGCTGGCCAGCCTTCCTGCTCACTTCACACTTTTTTTAGCAGTTGGACGGAGCAACTGCCATTCGCCAAGTGCTTTAGAAAATAAAGAAATTCCTGAGAATTCCCCATAAGGAGATAGGCTGCTCCAAAATCTGTCGGTTCTGTCAAATTTCTACTTCCTACTGTAAGTGACAGCAACATAGGAGAAATGTCATTTATGGCTCATTTTACTCTGGAAGAAATGTACTTTTCCGAATATGTTTACATGCATTTTAAATTGTATAATTTTCACGATAGTGGTCCTTTAAACATCTGTTTGCTTTGAACAGCACATCTTGCCAAGCAGATTAATCCCATCTGATGTTTGTTCTGATTTCCACTCAAAATAGATACTTTATCTTGATCACGTATCCATTTGGTATTTTTTGCTTGCAGGGTTCATGAACTGGAGATAATGTTGTTTATAAGTAGACTCAGCTTTCCAATGAGGTCCTTGGATCAACTGATTTCGGCACGCCGCTCTGAGAGCCAAGCGCCGAAACTGGGCACCCCATAGCAGCAGCTGCCAGACCCCAAATTACATCTCCCTCCTAGTTGCGACAACTCGGAGGGGGAATAGTATTTAACGCCACCTCGGAGTTTAGCGGCAGCGGTGAGAGCCGTCATTCGGCTCTTACCATGCCGAACTGAGCGGCGCCGAACTAATATGCACTCCTTGATGTGGATTAATAGTGGATTCCTTAAGGTATCCATACATCAAGCAACTTGGTGGACGATCGACCAACAGATCTCTCTCTGATCGAATCTGATCAGAGAGAGAGATCTGTGTGCTGCCCATACACTACAGACCAATTCCCGATCGATTTCACAATGAAATCGTTCAGGGCCCCATTATGCCCCCTCCCTGTCCCTGTCCACATCCCCTCAAATGTTATATGTGCCACCCAGTGCCTGTTCATTAAAATACTTTACCTGTCTGCTGTACTTCCACATTGGCTCGCCATGGCCTTATAGCACGTGGGGTGCATGTGTGATGTCACATGCTATTTGCCCGTAGTCACGTGGGACCCCAATGTGGAAGTACAGGGGATACACTAGTGAACACCAGCGGGCGGCGTGGCAGATAAAGTATTTTAATGCACAGCATAAGGACACACATATAAATTTGGGACACTTTTAGGGACAAGGGATTCTATCGTGTTTATCATTCGTGATATCGTACGCCATTACCGCTGAGCACCTGATCGGCCATGCTGGCCTTAGATTTCACAGTATGTCCGATTGACACATTCAACCAATTTTGGCCTGAAATGGTCAAATCGCCATCAGGCATGCTTGTTGTGCCAATAATTTTCATCCAATTCGATAATAATCATCAAATCGGGTGGTTGACCACCAAAGATGCTAGATGTATAGCTACCTTAAGGTAGAAGTATGAGGCCCAAATTCATAGGAGTGCAAGCGTCAGCCACAGATGCCATTGCTATAATGGGCAGAGGCAGTAGGTATGTGAAGGATTCATATACTATAGACTTGTGCTTCAACTGTTAAAGTAAAAATGACAACACTGGTATTTACTAAAAGGTTTATTCAGCAGCAATAGATCAGACATTACAGTATACAAGGGGTCCCACACATCTCTTGTGACTGCAGGTGTCTACAGCCATCCTTTAGGTCACATACGTATGCACATGCAATTTGAGGTTTCAGCGCATCCACACATACTTCCTAGATCATTTAGAATAGCAAAAAACTGTAGGCAGGTAACAGTGCCCAATAACTGAATAGTCTGTTCAGCATGAGGCAGGATTTAGTTTATGGTTTTTCCCTTACAGGGTTCTTTTAAAGTTTTCTCCTGTTTGATTTGTATTGCATAGCATAGCTGGCTCCCTTCACCTCCCACTAGTGTAGATATATCAGAATTAAAGTGTAAAAAATGTCTAAATACCTCAATTTTAGTGTCACCAGTGATGGTCACAACACCACTGCTGTGAGTTCTTGTACTAAATAGGCTGGCAGTCTCCTCCTTGCAAAGTCGGAAGCCTGTCATCCAAAAACCACCCCAATGCCTGTGTTATCCCCCTGAGAGGAAACTGAGTGGCAGTGAGAAGGCAGTGATGTAGCTTCTGTGGTGTCTGAATCACACGCCTGAAACAGGTATGTGGCTAATCCAGTCAGACTTCATTCAGAATCATCTGGTCTGCACGCTTGATCAGGGTCTATAGCGCAGGCCCTATTTACACTGAATGCATTGTGCTAAGTTGTGCCTCATTTGGCAAATGGGATGCAACGTGACGCAACTCAACGCAACACAATAAGTACAACGGGGCTTAAAAGTAGAGGCAGAGGATCAGCAATGCTGCCATGCAACTGGTATTGTGTAAAAGAAAATAAATATGGCAGCCTCCATATCCCACTCACTTCCAATGTGCTTTAACACTTTAATTGCGATATACCTACACTAGTGGTTGGGGGCAAGGAGGGGCATGCATAATAGTCTTAGGTATTACGATAGACTTCATAATGAAGATTTTGCGGTCTTTATCTTATTCGAAGACCAGTCCCTAAAGTGGGCATTTACCAGTTTTACTCAGAACGGGACTATTGTAAATGATCTTTTTAACATTTCAGTAACATAATTTATGTTTCCTGCATCACCATTCACTCACATCTCACAACTGACCTCTTCCAAACATAAATAAAGTGACATTAGATCCCAAACCAAAATACAGTTACAGCAGAAGAGAATGAGGGAGGGGCCAAGGCAGTCTGATAACCAATTGGTGTTCTTCCCCTGCATAGATTATTTTGCTAATTACAGCATCTGAGGCTATAGCACAAGTTATGTCCTGCTTGTCCAAAGCTGATTCAGGGCTCATTCACATAGACAATTGGCAGTGGTGGGTCCAACTACTATTCTCATGGAACCGCTGGGCATTTGCAGGGTGGTGTGATGTGCATGTACACCTGAGCTGGCAGCAGCCACCTGTTAGACATGCAGCACTTCTCCTTTGCGCCGCACCCGCTAACACACTTGTGGTTATAAATGCAACTATTCGCTTGCATCACAGAGTAAATGAATCTGGAGATTGGTTCCCAGCGCTAAACCACATAATTGAGTTGTCTGTATGTGTGAGCCTTCAGTGGCTGGCTAATTCTACAGTAAAGTTGGACTTCAGTCAAAACTATACGATTGGGAAAGATTGAGACCACATGTCAGGTTTTTACTGCTCTCTGTGTCCCAGTATGGGGAGCTTTTCCTCTACTTCCTGTTCTCAATGACTTGAAGTGAGGGCGAAATCTTCTCAGCTGGTTGCAAGTCATTAATGAAAACCTGGCAGAGGTTCTAATTATCCCACATTTAAAACGAAGAAGTTCCTTTGTTGAGTGGAACTCCACTTTATAAATATAACAAAATAAAAATCAGCACCAGAACGGAGTTGCTGTATATAACTAACAGCTGAACCATATCACTAATTACTCCTCTGAACTGTTACAGCCTCAGCCAGTTGCTGAACACAAGAGTTAACCTGAATGAGCATTTCCTGGTCGCGGTGACAAAACATGTCCCCGTGTTCAGTGGAAGAGCAAATATACTGCCAGTAAGAAACACAGAACAATGGCCTGTCTGACAGATCTCTGCAAGCTGCCCATAGCAGCATATTTTCTATCTGCAATGAGTGTAAAGAATGGAGAATGTGACTGGTATTATATGTAGACTATACAAATAGTTCTTTCTCTATGACAGATAAGCCTCACCTGGACCATACAAGAATACAAAAAGGCTTGCTGACAGCTTATTGCCAGTTGTATGACTGTAGTCATGTGGCGGGAGAACTTTGTTTTAATAAATCTAGTCTATCCTTTATTTGCTAAGTGTGTTATTTGGATGTACTGTATTCATGTAACTGCAATAGCTCAAACTCATACTCACGCGACAATATTCTGCATATGATCCAGATGAAACTTCTACCATCTCATTTAAAAACTCCACTTCATGTTTGCTGTATATCGTGCTCTCCAATGTTCTCCAAGATATAGAGACCATGTGCACATGGAATGCAAATGTAAGCAACAGTCTATTCTTTTTGCTGATGCTCATAAATAAAATTAGGTTTTTTTTACTTAAAGATTGGTCTACTATATAGTATATAGCAGATCACCCTAAAGTATGAAAGTGATGGATCACCTGATGTTTCTATGTCTTAGCTACAGGCCGCTCCAGACCCCCACGCATGAATAAACTTGCAACACGTACCTCATCCCTGCCAGTACTGTACACTTTCCTGCAGAGAACATCCTGGTACTCTTCAGATGACAACTCATACATATCAGGAAGCTGTGCTCCTATGACGCCCAAACCACTTTCCAATCCAATGTAAGAGCACTAGCCCATATGTCTGTGGGAAACACATGTATTGACATTACTGCCATAAAAACAGTTCATATGTCCCCTGGGTTATGGCCAGAAACTCATCTTATCATCATCTCCCACATTATTAGATGAAGAAACTCATCTTACGATCATCAGAAATCTCCCACCATTATTAGATGAAGAAACTCATCTTACAATCATCAGAAATCTCCCACCATTATTAGATGAAGAAACTCATCTTACCGTCATCAGAAATCTCCCACCATTATTAGATGAAGAAACTTATCTTACGATCATCAGAAATCTCCCACCATTATTAGATGAAGAAACTTATCTTACAATCATCAGAAATCTCCCACCATTATTAGATGAAGAAACTCATCTTACCGTCATCAGAAATCTCCCACCATTATTAGATGAAGAAACTATCTTACGATCATCAGAAATCTCCCACCATTATTAGATGAAGAAACTTATCTTACGATCATCAGAAATCTCCCACCATTATTAGATGAAGAAACTCATCTTACGATCATTAGAAATCTCCCACCATTTTTAGATGAAGAAACTCATCTTACGGTCATCAGAAATCTCCCACCATTATTAGATGAAGAAACTCATCTTACGATCATCAGAAATCTCCCACCATTATTAGATGAAGAAACTCAGCTTACGATCATCAGAAATCTCCCACCATTTTTAGATGAAGAAACTCATCTTACGGTCATCAGAAATCTCCCACCATTATTAGATGAAGAAACTCATCTTACGATCATCAGAAATCTCCCACCATTATTAGATGAAGAAACTCATCTTACGGTCATCAGAAATCTCCCACCATTATTAGATGAAGAAACTCATCTTACGATCATCAGAAATCTCCCACCATTATTAGATGAAGAAACTCATCTTACGATCATCAGAAATCTCCCACCATTATTAGATAAAGAAACTCATCTTATGGTCATCAGAAATCTCCCACCATTATTAGATGAAGAAACTCATGTTACGATCATCAGAAATCTCCCACCATTATTAGATAAAGAAACTCATCTTACGGTCATCAGAAATCTCCCACCATTATTAGATGAAGAAACTCATCTTACGATAAACATTCTACACTGTCCCATGTATTGAAAACTTCCCGTTCCCTCTCTATCATTCTCATTCTTACCCCAGAACTATTTTATTGCTTTTCATATATTCCCTGAATCTTTTGTTCTGCTTAAAGTATCCCATACATACACTGACTGTCCCATTATCCTCTCTAGCCTCAAACTTTCTAACTTACAAATTAACCATCATAGCCTTAGACATTGGTATACGCAGGAAAATATCATGTTAAATGAAGCCTTTTATTGGTCAGCTGAGTAGTTCACAAATGCAAGCTCTGAGATGGCTTGGATGCCTTTGTCAGGCATGGTTTAATCATCAAGCAATTTAACTGTACTATACCTGATAAAGATATAATCCTAACATTTCTATAGTGCTTTTTTTCCTGTTGGACTCAAAGCTCTCAAGAGCTGCAGCCACTAAGGGCACGCTTAAAGGGCCACCCCGGCAGTGTTAAGAATTCTTGCCCAAGGACTTCTTATTGAATAGGTACTGACCTTAGCCAGGATTCAAACCATGGTCTCCCATGCCAAAGGCAGAGCCCTTAACCTGTACACTATACAGCCTCTTGAGCTGTCTTGAAAGCTTGCTACGCTCATCTACTCAGCTAGCCAAAAAAGCTATCATTTAAATGTGCATTTTCCTAAAATTAACTATCCCCAATTGAATTTTCTCTTTGTCACCTTAGCTATGTTCCTCAAAGATGGAGCCAATCTTAAAATGCTTATTCATTTCCAGTAGGTAACCATTACCTGTACATGTTCCAGAAACATAATGCTAAGAAATATCAGACAGACAGCTTTTAAATGGCTTAGGGAGAAAAATCTTGAATTCATTTTCAATACCTTCTTTGATAGTTATACATAGTCCAAGACATAATTTATCTAAGATGCATCCTTACTCTGATGCCATTTTTTCTACAACCAGATCCTTCTATCACATTCCATCCCTCCTACCATGTAGGCTTTATAACAGAGTACAGTTTTTCTAACAGACATAGAATCTAACAGTGTCAGTTTAATTCGCAGCAGTCACTAAGGCCTATTTCTGGATTCTATCCCTGCTTGGAATGTTTTGAGGGTCTGTTTGCAGACCCTTATCTCTCACTGTTGCTCAGTAGTTTACCTTTGTTACACCAGCTGCAGTGTCTGCAAAACACCTGAGCTATTGGTGATACACTGTCCATTATAAAGTCAGCATATTGTCTTTATCAAACTCTCCAGCAGAGCCAACAGAGGTCTCATCACCTTACTTACTAGTACCTACCACTACAAGTGACTTTACAGTGAACAGATTCTCCCACAATGCAATTCTGCAGGGAACTAACCCTGCAGCTTGCCACATCTCCACTGTTTGAGAAACACTGTTGAAGGTTGTTGGCTCTTCATAGAATGGATTCACCTCTGAACCCCATTGTCTGCGTCCTGAAGGTAGTATCAGGAGGATGTTAAGTTGTTTTCCTGACTGATTGTGCACATGGGCCTTATGTATGTGCAAGCTACACAGTAACAAATAGGCTTCTAATGATAAAAGCTTTACAATAACCTGTTTTCGCTGTTCCACTGAGAAATTAACAAACTTCAGTGTCTAATTATTACTTGTAATAATAGCAGTAAACAGAACCAGGCAGTATACCGCTCAGAACAACACAGCTGGAATTTATTATTTCCTCCTTGGCCACACTATCAGCATTAGCGATAGTTTCATCACAAGAAATCTGACTTGATAAATAATTATGCTGCTAATATTGGCAACTTCATTAGCAAACATATGAGCAAATAATCATTGTCTAAAGGTTGGACGTTCTTAACACTCTGATTGGCCCGAGTCACATAGGTGTGACAGTATGGTTTCCATAGCATTTATTTGTTTATATACCCTTGCCCTGCTCAGTAAATGCACAATACTGCTATTTAATAGCAGTCATTTGGAAATGCACATGCTGCAAACTTTTTTAATGACAAAGTATGGGTGTGTAATCCTGCTTGCACAGCTGGGCATTCATGTGCACATTGTATTGCTTACTTGATGTGGTTAATATCATGCTTATTCCTAGGATAAGCCCCATCCAATCTTCTTTATGACTAAAGCTGATGTTGCATATGAGCCACTGGAAAACTGCATGTATGAAAATGAAGTGGAGATATGTATACTAAAGAACCTGTTCAGCCACCGGGGTGATCTGCTTGTACTCCTGAATCACTAAACAAGACAGACTGAAGGGCTCTCCACGAGCGCCGGGCAGGTGTGGGTTTAGGTGGAGAGTTTGCAGTTCTATAATTAAGTGGTGTAGGGATGCGGGATGGAGACTTATCTGGCTGGGTGTCTATCCGTGGCTTAATCTTTGGACGCAGCTTGAGTTTATACATAGAAGGTACCCTGTCAGGACGTTTCAGGTTTTTTTTTGGTCTTAGGACTACTCCACTAGTACTTGCCTCTGCTTCAACTTCCTCAGATGGCTCTTCCTGATCCACCTCCTCCTGAAGGTCTTCAGAAGCAGGTGGGCAGGAACTATCATCAGAAGAGCTTGACAAAGCTGGAAGCCTTCTCCAAGTAGAGCCAGAAAGTGCTACATTGTTCCCTTCAAAACTATGCTCTCTTCCTCCTCCAGTAATATAAAAATTAAGTGAGGAAGAAGATGAGCTAGAAGAACAGTATGCAGAATCTGTAGCAGCTGGCTCACAAGAGGGTGGACTAAGCAGGATGGCAGCTCCCTGGGCTCCTTCGGTGTGTTCTGTTGCTCCAAGAAGACGTGCATTTTCCAGGAATTCCTTCTCCAGGCTTCGATACATTTGTTGCTCCTGATTAGCATTCAGAGGCTCAGATTTATATCCTAGTTGTCTTCTTGCATTAGTTTTAGGAGGCTCGGTCTGAGCAGAAGATTTAGGGGGCTTAGAAGCATTAGGCGTTATCCAAGAATGTTGTCCATCTTTATCCCGTTTGATCAATAAAACTGCCTTCTTATTGGTTGGTGGCCCTTGACTTCTGGCACGCCTTGATTGAGATCCAATATTTGATGATCCTTGGGTTCTGCCTCGAACAGCTACTGCAGGCTGGGATACCTGTGATTTTCGAGGAACAGGGCCACGGTCCTGGGACTGACTACGAGCTACCGAAGTACGAAATCCTGGTCTTAACACCTCGGACGATTTTCTGCCAGCAGGGGCACTCTGGACAGAGGAGGCAGAAGAATCACTGTCACCAGAATAGCGTCGGGAACGAGGAGGCCTGAGACAGAGGGAATGAGTGAGATGTGGAAAAGACAGAAAGTAAATTAAGTGGAAAACACAATCTCAGAAAGGAGCAAGAAAAGCAAAACTACAAAGTAAGAAAGAAAAGTAAATATTAAAAAGAAAAGCTTGCACTACTGAAGGTAACCCAGTCTTGCAATTTCAGTTTGAGCTAAATATCTAATACAAAAAACACAAAACAAACAGTGTAAGGATAAAATTGTAACGAGTTTAAATGACTGTAAAACATCATAAATAAATAAGAAACATTTCTGAAATCGGTTTTAAAAAATCAAATCTTAAGGTGCCCTTTTACAGTACAATTTGTAGTACATTTTGTTTTTTCAATCCCATTGTTAAAATCATATTGTAGAAACACTGGTGGGCCCAATCAGTCTTAAAGAGAACCAGAGATGAAGCAACCTCATGTATTTTACCTTATAAATCAGTGGGAACATGACAGTAAACACCTAATCTGCTCTTTGTTACATTGTTCTCTGTTTAATTTGCCTGTTATCACCTCTAAGATAAGAATCCCGACTAAGCAGTCGGTCTGGCTTTGCTACAGAATAATTATAGCTGAGACTGTGTTCTTTGCTGTCTTCAAGTCCAAGCCTGCCCCCTGCTGGCTTTGCTCAGGAATCATTATAGCTGAGTCATTATAGCAAAGCCAGAATCAATGCTCAGTCCGGGATTCTTATCTCAGCTAGATAACAGACACTTTTAGCAGTGAGGATGGAACAGAGAGCATGGTAAATGTTTTCTCTAATGTTCCCACTGATTTCTATGGTAAAATACACAAGGGTGCTTCGTCTCTGGTTCACTTTAAACAACATTACCAACCGTTTCTGTAAAGAGATTATACAGTCCCGCCCCCTTGTAGACCGCGGTGCTTCTGTGGCACTGTATCTCCGATACAGAGAGTGCCATGGCATAAGAGGGCGGGGCAAAGTGCCGGAAGTTGGCACACACATGGTCTTGGAGGGGACCAGGGAAGGCATTATAACTTGAAGAGAACAAGATACAAGGTATGTTGAATTTAGAACATAGTCTCTTTAAAGAACTGGTTGATCGGCTTGATGAATTTGATTAAATGCAATTATCCCAAAATACAGTCCAGGTTTAGAGGATCCCTTATGTTCTCCAAAGATCTCCATGGCTGGGGAATTTTAGTAAAGCACTCCCATAATACAGACAATGACTACTGATAGAATCACCATAACAGAGAACACTAAACATCAAGATAATCTGTAACCAATTCCAATCTGCAAAATGCATGTGTCAAGAAAAAAATGATTTGGATTAGCTATTAATAATGACCTTCAAACATGATTCTGTAAAGATGCTAAACCCTTCCTTTAAAACCAAACTGAAGTCAGCATAAACAAGCCAAAGTAAAAAGAGTGTACGCAGTGGGGTCAGGGAGGGCATCCAACTCTCTTCTGATGAATGTTTTATTACTGGCAGGCGCTCTGATCAGCTGACTTACCATAAGGATTGCATTATCTAATAGAATCTGGTATATAGCCTGCATTTCCTCGTGATTATATCTTTTTTATGTGAATGCCTTCTGACTTGGATGCTTTTCTTAACACACGCCTATAGCAAAACTTACATAGAAGGCCTTTCACAAGCATTCAGAGCCTTCTGCAAATCTCTCACATTACTGAATAAACAACAGTTCTGTCATATCGAGGAATTCGACAAATCCCTAAATTTTTCTAATCAGAACTAGAGCGATTTCAAAGCCCAACTTTACATACAAATGTAAATATGACATATGATAGCTTAATAAGCATTGTGTCAAAAGAGTTTCCTCCAGAGACAATAGAATTGTTGGGTTCTTCTGCTGCACAGAAATTGTATATCATTACAGCTGCATTGTAATGCCTTCCTTTCATATAAACTCATGCAGTAATGTAAAGCATGTTTTAGGGATCTTTCCAAACACATTACATGCAAAGCAAAACATATTTTACTTTTACTGCAATGCATATTCAGTGGATCACAGAGATTCCTTTAAAGTAGCACAAACCTCTTCATACCTGGATTCACCTGCTTACTAAGGCTGGGTTCACACATAAATCTGTATAGTTATGTTCCAGTCCTGTCCTGTCCACTTTTTATGTGTGAACCTAGCCATAGAAAACGAATACAAAACTAACAGGACAAAACAGGACAGGACTGGAATAAAATTGTGTACACCTTCTATGTGTTCTATCTTCCACACACCATACAATAAAATGATCCATTTTTATGGCAATTCAATAAAAAACAATCGGTTGTCCCAAAAAATCGAAATCTTTTTTTACATTTGCTCAAGAAATCCGATCGAATTTCCTGTTTTTATTCGATAAAAAAATCAGGAGTGCTGGATTTTTCTGAATCAATTTTTATGAAAACTGAATGGTGTGTGATAGATTGATCATTTCTTGATGTACAGACCTAAGCAATTTTTTCCTGAGTTTTCAATCATTTTTTTCATAATTGGGGAAAAACTGAACATGTGTGTGGTACATTGGTCAGATTTTTGAAATGTTACAATCAGTCAGAAAAACATATTGCAATTCTTGAACTGAAAAGATATTTAAAATATTGTATGTTGCGTGGCCACCTTAGGACTGTGTACATGGAGTATTAATTTGACTTGTCTAGAATGAACTGACTCCTTAAAGAAAACCTGAACTGAAACTTAAAAGTCAAAATAAGCATACACAAGTCATACTTACCTCCTGTGTAGTCTACTCCTCAATCTCTTTTTCCTCTCCTGCGTCCTGTTTGTCGACTGTGATCAATGGAATTCTCCGTCCTCCATTTTGAAAATGGCCATTACACCATAACCGCTTTCTGGTCAGCACTCAGTTAAACTGTAACCGCCTACTTGACCCATAGGGAAACATGGACACATCAGTTCTCCTCTCAGCTGTAACTGACAGCAACATATATATACCCGACAGCAACTGATATATTTCAGTTCTGACAAAATGTTGTCAGAACTGGAAGGGATCACTGTCAGAAGAAAATGGTGAGTTTCTGAGAGGAACTGATGGCAAGGTAACTATGTAATGTTCATTTGAATTTACCTCATGTGTTTATTTTAAATAATTTTACTCAGTACAGGTTCTCTTTAACTTTTAACCTGAGAATGTGTCAGTTATTTTAATGATTCACTGGTGAAGGTCATTGTTAAGGTAACTGTGTCCTTGTTAGGCACTTTTTGATCTGAGTAAATCTACAGCTTCTCCAGTACAAATATTAAAGCCTAATGGCCCGTACTCACGGGCTGCAAAAATCGCCTGTCGCCAGCACACGTGAGCGTGTGGGCGACAGGCCGGCAACAGCTTCTCTCCAGGTCCCTCCGCGTACTCACGCGGAAGAGGGACCAGCGGCGAGACGGAAGCTGTCGCCGACGTTCCTCCTCCCCCCGCCGGAAGCTCCATAAACCTCAATGGAGGTTGCTGTCGCTAGTCGACAGTTGCGGCGGGGGGGCAGCGGCTACTGTCGCCATGCGATTGAAAGTTTCAATCGCCTGGCGACATGAGCGACGGGCGACAGTTCAGGGTGCGCGCGCGTGCGGCGGCCCATACTCACGGGCGACCTGTCGCCGCAACACGCGCGCGCCGCGTGTTGCGGCGACAAATGTCACTCGTGAGTATGGGCCATAAGTCTACTCAAGTAAGAAAACAAATCACCCTGTGCCTTCACTGCTCCCCACATCCTTGTAGTGACTGATAATTGAGTTGGTCACATGATCACAGCCCTCTGGTTGATAATTCTAGTGATGCCAGCCATCTAAGAGGATATCAGAATAATGAGGAGTCTGGCACAAGAATACAACAGTGATCACTGCAATGTAGTACTATAGAAGGGGATTCTCAGTAGTGTATTAAATGTATGGCATTGATTGGTGAAAATATCATAACACATCAGCCACATACATTACAGTAATTGTTTTTAGTTCACACTCACAGCAATGATACCATGATATTCTGTGTCACCAATAAATGGCACTAAGTTAATATTGAGAATTTCTTCCCATAAAGCCATCTAGAAGGATAAAATGAGTGTGCAGCCACCAGGAAGGCCCATGTGCTTCAGAATGGGAATGCGTCTGAGGTTTTTCAGGCTGCCACATACTGGGCTGTATTCACAAAGCATCACCGCATTCGGTAATGCTGAAAACAGCTGATTTTACAGATCACCTTCCCAAATTACAGTTCACTAAACCTATCAGCGCACAGAAAATCAGAGCTCCCGACTAGTGAGGTAAATTACCGACTTGTGCGGCAATTACCTCAGGAAATGTAAGTTCACAAAGATTTCTGCATTTCAACTACCGGGCAAATGTGTTCGGTATTTTTCTCCAGCTCACAGCAGCCGATAACTGTCTCTCCCCATGCTGTCTCTGTGCGGTAACTTGACAGACAGCCATTGGGGAGAGCCAGGCAGCCAATAGGGAGAGCCACACAGCCTGCCTCTCACTATGATTCGATGTGATGGGGTATTGGGTGGGTCTTATTTATTTATTGTATTTATAAAGCGCCAACATATTACGCAGTGTAATGAAGCAGAGGAAGCTGACAATTCTGAGGGCTTTCTGGCATCCCTTTAGATGTGTAGATCTGTATTCTAGCATACAGAAAAGCTCCCTCTGGTGGCTTCAGCACATATAAAGGGATGACAGGCTGCATTGGACAGAAAACCGCAGAGTCACACGCAGAGCTCCCTGCCTGCTCGATGACCTTCTCAACGCTGGTAAGTGACACTTACCGAGCAGGGCAAATTTGGACAGAGGCGCCAGGCAGGTTAAAATGATCTAAAAACAACTAAAAAGGAGAGAGGCGCATTGCCATTATTGGACCTTTTTGAGCTTGCACTCCTTGCCTGATGAAGCGGGTTATATCTGCGAAACACGTTGCGGAGTGCCAAAATAAATTGTTATTTGCGATTTGAACAATCTTGATTGTCCATCATTTCAGGAGGTAAGTCCACCTGTACTCCTCCTTTTTAGTTGTTTTTAGATCATTTTAACCTGCCTGGTGCCTCTGTCCAAATTTGCACAGTATATAGTCCACCTTGGGTGGAGGGGACTGTCCCCTTCTTTCTATCTACAGAGAGCGACTTCTTAAACCTGAGTGGGGTCAGGTTCTAATGCTCCCCACCTGCATTTCAAGTGGTTGCCTATGTGGTAACCCGTGTTTGTGAGTATATCCACATCTGTTAATTATTTCGCCAACAATTGTTAGACTTACTGCACTATATTGGGCTCTCGGTTTTTCTTTTTGTTTCAAGTGCATCACTTACCGAGCAGGGCTTAGTGAATTGAGGCATGTTTGTTCGGTAAATTACCAAACTTCTGCCTCATGCGGGAAAATGTTAGCGAATTTGGAAAAAAAACTGTAAAATACCAAATGAGGTATTTTACTGACCAAAATTATTTTACCGAACTGCCCATTGTGAATAGAGCCCACTGTCAATAATAAAACTGGTCTCTAGGTGGAGCTGCTCTCCAGATGCCCAGCTGATATCATGGTTTGCCTTGTATTAACAGTAAATCTACCAGCACTATAGTAAATTCAGCAGCCACTATATACAGGCGTCAGAAGCCTAGAGCTTTGGATCAGGTAACAGTTGAGGTATAGGGGAAGCCTTGACTTCATCTGTTTCTTCCTCCCTCCCTACTTTTTTGCAAGAGTTTTTTCTGTATCATGAAACAGTATATTGCTGTAAAATAATCAATTACTGCAATTACTGTGTGTTTCTAGTGAACAAAAAACAATCAGTATTGGGGTTTGTTATTTGCATTGAATGTGGCCTTTACAGGAGCAATACACCATACCTAAAGGAGTTAATGGCGTGTATCCCTGGACGATCCTTCTGGGCTGCCGGAGTTCTGGCGGTGCTGCTCAGTGAAGGAGTGGGAGCCGGGATGGATCGCCGTGGAGTGCTTGGCTCGGAGTTCTGAGTGCTCCTGGGCAGGCTTTCAGAGTAGCGTCCCCGGGAGGGGCTGGAGGAGGTCTGGGGAGGAGCAATATTGGACACTCGCTGGGGGGAAAATGTTGCAGGACGTGATGTCTGTACACGATGGGCTATGAAGGAAATGACAACGAATGAAGATATATGGATGGTGAAAAATGTAATCTACTCCCAGTCTGTCAGCACTTTGCTTTGGCTATCATGCTAATGGAATAGCAAGCAATGAAATCAAGCTTTCTCACATATTAGTCTAGAGATAGATGTGTGCTGCTTAGCTGTCCTCATCACATCTAAAGCAAGTAGTATTTTGGATAAAAACCAGCAAAAAATAAGGTATCGTATGCTGCTTTACAGTATGCCACCCCCCCTTGTGGTGTACCGATTTTGCCCTCACAGTACGCCCTGTTGATTTGGTAGTCCCCCATCCCTCTCACAGTATTGCCTGGTGGTCTAGTGGTCCCCCCGCCCCTTACAGTATGCCCTGATGGTCTAGTCAGTGTTCCCCATCTCCATATAGCTTTCCCTGGTGGTCTAATGGTCCCATCATCCCCCTCACAGTATGCCCTGGTGGACTAGTAGTCCCTCCATCCAGCTTTCCCTGGTGGTCTAGTGGTCCTCCCGCCCCTTACAGTATTCCCTAAAGGTCTAGTCAGTGTTCCTCATCTCCATGCAGCTTTCCCTGGTGGTTTAATGGTCCCCCATCCCCCTCACAGTATTCCCTGGTGGTCCAGCGGTCCCTCCATGATGCAGCTTTCCCTGGTGGTCTAGTGGTGCCCCCACCAATTACAGATTCCCTAAAGGTCTAGTGTTCCCCATCCCAATAAAGATTTGCCTGGTGGTCTAATGGTACCCCCATCCCCCTCACATATTCCCTGGTGGTCTAGTGTTCCTTTCATCCAGCTCTCCCTGATGGTCTAGTGGTGCCCCCCATCCAGCTTTCCATGGTGGTCTAGTGGTGCCCCCATCAAGCTTTCCCTGCTGGTCTAGTGGTCCCTGCTATCCAGCTTTCCCTAGTTTTCTAATGCCCCCCGCCAAGCTTTTCCTGGAGTCCAGTGGTCTCCCCATGCAGCTTTCCCTGGTGGTCTAGTGTTCCTCCCTCATCTAGCTTTCTCTAGTTGTTTGGGTGTTCCCCTATGGAACTTTCCCTGGTGGTCTAGTAGTCTTCCCCATCCAGCTTTCCCTGGTGGTCTTGTGCCCCGCCCCCCATCCAGACTTTCCTGGTGGTCTATTGGTTAATCCCCCATCCAGCTATCTCTGGTGGTCTAGTGGCTCCCTTGCCTTCCTGATGCCCCCCCCCCCCCCTCACGCAGATCTAGATGCAGTGGTGGGGTTTAAGATAGAGACTCACCTCCTCCTGCCACAAGATGTACCATCTGTCCTCTGCAGCAGCCATACTCTCTCTGCTTCTATGATTTACTGCACATCGAGTCATGACATGCAGGAGAATCAGGAAGTAGAGAGCCTTTGGCTGATGCAGACATCTAGCGGCTGGAGGAGGTGGAGCTCTATTTTAAACCCCACTGCTGTGCTTAGCTCTGCATACTTGGGGAGCACAGGAAGGGGTCCAAAGGAGAAGGAGGGAGGAGTTTGGGCCCCCTACCCACCTCTCTTGTGTTGCCAGTCTGGATGCGCCCCATACTGTCCCTGTGCTCCATAAGGCAGCACTAGTCATACTGCCCTGATGGGGGCCCTGACTTGTACAGGCAGCGAGGATGAATATCCTTATTGAAAACACAGACAGCAATAATGACAGAGCTGTATTCATGTCATACACTATCCAATACTGAAAAGAAAAGGTTTTAGGTTGAGTTCTAAACTAAAGAAAAAATATTTTTTAGCCTGTTATATAAAGTAAACCTGCTAATAATGAGCTAGGGAGGCTGCCATCTTGACTTCCTTTAAACAAATGTTAGTTTTCTGGCACATTGCAGTCAGTCAGTGCCCTAGAACAAGTGTGTAGAAAAATCAGAGGATACATTGCTCCAGGCTTAAGCCTCCTGCACATGCTGGAGGGTCAGGGCCACCTCTGCCGGAAGTCCAGTATGTATGAGGAATCGTTTGTGATAGATGTAGAGTGCCACATCATTTCTGGTGAGCGCAGGCCAAGCCCATTGCTCTCCTACTCACCTGACCCACTCTGTCGTTGGCTGCACCATTGTCCCTCCTCAACCCTCCACAGCAACAGAAATCCTTACTAGCAGAACTCACCCATCACCTACCTTTAGACACTTGTTCCAAGTGAGAGCTTTAGAAACTATTGCAGTCACAAAATTAGCATTTGAAACAGCATATTTCAAGAGGTCAGGAAGGCAGCTTTCAAAGCTCTCCAATGACACATGGACGCTATATATATTATTGAAAGTGCTAAACTTAAATACTGTTATATTGATTGTAATTTAGAAGTATGTGTTGATATTGTAGGAAATGGGGTGAAACACAATGACCTATGCTGTGCATTAAACATTGTTATACTATTACTCGTGTCACCAATTGGATACTCACAGCCAAAATGACACCTGCAGGGGTCATGCTTGTCCAGATAATGCTCCAGCGTGTCCCATCCTCCACCAACACGCACCATTACATGGTTCCGTAGAACCTACAAACAACAGGGTATCAGAAAATTTAGTGGGCAGTCCATGTTATACACCAAACATATACAGTATCCACATAACAAGCATGAACTTATTAAAAGCTAGGCATAGAGATGTTGATAACAGAATGATTCGGAAAGCAGGCCAGTCCTTCATCTGCACTACACACTCAATCTTCATTACATTTCAAGAGAAACCTGCAGAGCATCAGTCTAACTGCTAGCTTTGCTCTGCTTCATACAGTGCAACATTATGCGGCCATTGTTCCCCCACTGCTCCAGCTCACAGTTATTTCCCAACATGTAGCATCACACTTTCAATGGATAAACTGTCCAAAATCAATATTAAGTTGATTGAACAGATATGTTGGAAGCAATAGGTATCCAGCTGATTTGATCAAAGTGATCAAGTCAGCTGGACAACATGATACATGTATGCTTAGTTGTATATGGTATATTTTTAAAGAGACTCTGTAACAACATTTGGCCTTATTTCTTCTAACCTATAAGTTCCTATACCTGTTCTAATGTGGTCTGTCTTACAGCAGCCTTTTCTAGTTTCACAGTGGCTGTATTATCTCTGTTATATAATCTAATCTTCTTTCCTTTGTCAGCTTTGTCAGCTCAGGCAGGAATGTGCTGCTCTGCTGTGATAGGGAGAAGTTATACACACCCTCTCCATGCCCCCTCCAGGCTCTGTATGAGTCACAGACTGAGCTTCTCTCAGCCTATCACATGCTGGTTAGCAGCCATGTTTTTTGTTTGTAAACACTGCCTAAAACTGGCAATTACAAGCCAGGATTGCAGCAGGGAGTGGCAGAAACAGCAAAGAGGGGCCCAGGAGAACATAATGAATAGAATGGTATGCTTTTTATTGTAAGAATTAGTACAGACTACTCTTTAAGTAGCCAATGTGTATGGTTAATGTAGCTCTGATACCAAAGTTTGTATGTATTTTATCATGATTGCTTCTCCAGATTACTGTTACTATACATACAGGTATTAATACTGGCTGTTGGACATTCCAAATCCCTTCTCAGTAGCTGCTGAGACATGACTGTGTGACCATATAGCCAGTATGTATTTGGTCAAGTTTAGCAAACTGACATGCTTATGCTTTGAAATAATAATAATAATTATGATTATTATTTTTGATTTATAAAGTGCCAACATATTCCGTGGCATTGTACAGAGTAAGAAACATAGGGTAATAATACAGACAACGGTATATTCAGATGTTGGTATACAATATGGAATTGGTAGACATAGTAATTAGTTACTAATGAAACATGATGAACAAAAAGTATAACAAATTGCAAGACACAAAAGGATTACAGTGCCCTGCCCTTGCCCACTTACAATCTAAAACAATGATAAAACACAAAAGTCATACTGTACTACTGAGGGCAGAGCATTGCATGGATTGTAGTGCAGCAGACACTGAATATATTACACATGCATGAACTCAGGCAGTGGAGAGGCGTCTACCGCATGATGGAATCCCATCTGAGTGTGGCTGCACTAAAACACGACACAATGCTGTTTCTTGGTGCTGACATACATAGTGCTATAAACGCAGTCATTGGGATGCAGTAAATTGCAGCACTCGGTAGCCGGACATTGGGAGACTGAGCTGCCTGAAAAGCATTCTGTGTGAAAAAAAGCCTAATTGTCTACAGTGAAAAAACAACATATTACTATAATACTATATAACTATACATGAGCTGCTTATCAATAGTCAGTACCATGTCATTTATCTGTCATGTAATTCCTAGTAATGACTAACCAGTCAGTTTCTGCATTCTAATGTACTCAGAGCTACAGCAATCTGCACAGTTTCCTCACAGGCTTGTTTTAAAAGCGATAGTAGTAACTTAAAAGTTTATGGACAGTTTAGAAAAAGTTTGCACATCCGTGCTTACCTCAAGCACGCACGCACACACACACACACGCGAGCGATGTGCAGCAGTTTTTACATAGAAACTGCAGAAGTTGAAGCCCAATTCCAGGACATTTCTTAATGTATACACTTCCAATTTTGGTTGGTCAATGATACTTGTTCTGAATAGTGGGGCAAGGACTACAACTATGTACACACTTGCAATTACTGTAAGGGAACGGAAAACAACCCCCTGGGTGATAAATGAGGGGCCAATGCTGTACAGACCTATCTTTAGTCTTCAGGCTAGCAATGCATTCTGTTGCTATTGAGGCGAGGGCAGAGCGATGACAACTGGCACATAACGGAGCAGCTTCCAGCAGTGCAGGGGGGGCAGGCCAATGGTTGTCACCAGCCATTTCAGACTTTTATCTAATGTTTGTACACACTTTCAGAACCTATTTGGGATTTTTATTGCAGTTCTGTGCCCCTCCATAACTTTGTGCCCATGAAGTTGGACAAATCTCTCATAGCTTAAAAAAAGACTGCAACAATAAAGATTTTGGTTTTTTTTTTAAATAAAACAATGACACATAATGATACATAGATATTGGATTTCAGCCTGCCTGCAGTAGAGATCATAACGTTCCATTTCTGTAAATGGAGTTACATTGATTTAATAATGTGACTCATTACTTACGTAGATTTCAATACACTGCTGTGAAGTGAGTCATATGAAACCAGACTGTATGCTATTGTTCCCTGCACCATATACAAAGGGTGGCTGGATTGTGTAATGGTTAAGGGCTCTGCCTCTGACACAGGAGACCAGGGTTTGAATCTTGGCTCTGCCTGTTCAGTGAGCCAGCGCCTATTCAGTAGGAGACCTTGGGCCAGTCTCCCTAACACTGCTACTGCCTATAGAGCGCGTCCTAGTGGCTGCAGCTCTGGCGCTTTGAGTCCGCCAGGAGAAAAGCACGTTATAAGTGTTCTGTGTTTTGTTTATTTCAAAAAGCTCATATTCTGAAATATATGAGACAGACTTGTAAGCCATGATTAGTCCTCCTTATCTCATCAGTATAGTCCTCTCATTGCCTCTCAGTCAGCTCTAGCCAGCTACATGAGGAGGCAATGTGCATTAGTAAAATAATGTTGTGTAGGTATGTAGAACACAGCAGAAGGAACCGAGCATCATTTTTGACTCCCAGGGCTGCTCAATAGCAAATTAAAAATACATGCTAAAAATGTGGTTTATTATTTAAAAAACGTTCATTTTACCCCCCTTTTTTCATTTAAAGGGAACCTAAACTGAGAAGGTTATGGATTTTTCCTTTTAAAATAATACCAGTTGCCTGACTCTCCTGCTGATCTTGTCTCTCTAATACTTTTAGCCAAAGCCCCTCAACAAGCATGCAGATCAGATGCTCTGACTGAAGTCAGACTGGATTAGCTGCATGCTTGTTTCAGGTGTGTGATTCAGCCACTACTGCATCCAAAGAGATCAGTAGGACAGCCAGGCAACTGGTATTGTTTAAAAGGAAACATCCACATCCCTCTCAGTTTAGGTTCCCTTTAAGGGTTAACCACTTGAGGACCACAGTGGTAAACCCCCCTAAAGACCGGGCCAATTTTAACTAAAATGGCCACTGCATCTTTAAGGCCAAGCTACAGGGCCGCACAACACAGCACACGACGGATCCCCCCCTCCCTTTTCCCCCCACCAACAGAGCTCTCTGTTGGTGGGGTCTGATCGCCCCCCAGGTGTTGTTTATTTTTATTTTATTTTTTTTATAAATATTTATTTGTGCCTTTTTTAAACAAAATGTACACTTTTTTTTTCTTATTCCCCTCCCTCCCTGCAGCCAGCCAATCATGCGATCGGCTGTTATAGACTTCAGCCTATGAGAGCCGATCGCTCTCTTGTCCCCCAGGGGGACAGCTGTGTCACACGGCCGTCCCCAGTACAGCGCTGCTGCTGCTGCTGCTGATGTGAAGACGGCGTCTAACAGTCTCCCGAGCGGCGAGCCCTGAGCAGGAGATGCGCGCGCAATCTCCAGCAAAACAGAGCCCCAAGACTTGACGGCAATTGGCCACGTCCATTGGCGTTAGCCGGTCGGCAGGTAGTTAATTACAGGTAGAAACCTTCTACTTCCCGTACTTCCTCTGTCCGTCCACTGGTCGCAAGCAACAGAAGATGGAAGGCAGATAAGAACTCACCTATCCACAAGCTTAGATCAAACAAACCCATTAACCCACCTGGCGGTCTAATGAATTCCGCCAGGAGGCAGCGCAGCAGTTTTTTTTTTTAAAATCATGTAGCGAGCCCAGGGCTCGCTACATGATAGCCGCTGCTCAGCGGCATCCCCCCGCCCGCCTTCGGCGATCTCCGATCAGGAAATCCCGTTCAAAGTACGGGATTTCCTGGAGGGCTTCCCCGTCGCCATGGCAGCGACGTCGTGACGTCATTGGGAGTCCCGATCCACCCCTCAGCGCTGCCTGGCACTGATTGGCCAGGCAGCACACGGGGTCTGGGGGGGCGCGCGGCGGATAGCGGCGATCGAGCGCGGGGCGGCGGCGATCGGTGTGCTGACGCCGCTAGAAAAGTGCTAGCTGCGTGCAGCAAAAAAAAAAAATTAAGCAAATCGGCCCAGCAGGGCCTGAGAAAACCTCCTGCGCGGCTTTACCGCCAGGAAGGTTAAGAATTAGCTGGGAGGATTAGTCTTCCCTACTATGCTTCAAACAGATAACATTAGTCACATCTTATGAATTTCATACCTAGGCCCATATGCAATTATGTTTTTCACCTGAGTTATCTCCTAGGAGATAATTTCTATCTCCTCTGTAAACTAAATTTTCAGCAATTTACAATTGAAAAAGTACCCAAAAGTTGGTGAAAAAGTACTATCAAATTTATTTTTTGTATTTTCTTGCTTGCTGGTGACCTAAAAGGCATTTTAAGACAAGTTGTAAAAATATCACCCAGGAGAAAACTCAGGAGAAAAAGTGAATTGCATATGGGCCCTAGTCTGGATAATAGAGTGAAAAGGGAGCAGGAAGGTTAACTTCTCAAATATGGCAGCCGTTTCAGGTATTTGAAACTAGTAGCAGCTAAGATACCTTTAAGTGAACACCAGTGTACACACACCAGATCATCCAGAACAATTGTGGATACTTATTTCAGATGACAGTAATCAAAGCTGCACATGTTGAGACACTGAAGCGAAAAAAAATATGATATAATGATTTGTATGTGTAGTACAGCTAAGAAATAAAACATTAGGAGCAGAGACATAAGTCTAATATTGTTTCCAGTACTGGAAGAGTTAAGAAACACCAGTTGATATATGCAAAAGAGCCATTGAGCTCCAAGACTTTCAAAGTAGCAGAGAGCCCTGTCTTCTGAAGCTTATTCCATCTGATTACTGCATTTCAAATTGTATGTGCTGTTGTATCTGTCTATGCCATGTGTACCACAAATAATTCCGATTATGGCTCTTGCTGTACTTGGCGAAATAAAACTGATTCTGAATTTCTGAATTTCTGAATTATTATCTCAAGTGCCAGTCACTTTATTTTCTTTTTCTCTCCAGAAGACAGGTCAATAGTTCACAGGTCTGCTCTGTAAAGTTATTTAGAATGCTGAGTAGTGTGCACACTGCAAATATTAGAGATTGATGCAATATTATAAAAAAAACACTGTATAACTGAAAATAAAAATATGAAAATATTTTTTTTGCTACTAATGTTCTAGTATTTATCCGTACTACACAACCAATTCATTATATCATTTTTTTTTTGCTTCAGTGTCTCTTTAAAAGTAATCTAGACTATGTAAAATATGTTACTTACAAGAGGCAGAGGCCTTCATACTTGTCTATAGGGCAGAATCTTAATGATTATTACAAAATACTGGCACTCCAAAGGTGCTCATACATTTACAGATGGCTACTCGATGTGGCAGAAAGTTAGCTCCCTCTCTGATCTGAATATGATCAGAAAATATTCTATTCCTTCCACACACTATCCAAAGATGTTTAATAAATCCAGTAATAGATCTACTGAAACTCTATCGAACCACAGCATTGCACTGGGCTGTCAATCTACTGCCACTTCTGCCCCACCCCCATTTTATCAAGATCATCTGTCCAGTCAGATAGAGTTCAATAAATTTTCAGTGAAAATCCATCAATATTACAATTGATTTGACATGTTGGGGCATCAATTTCTGGTCAAATCAGAATGACTGAAACTGCCGGAAATTGACAGGGAAAATCCTGTATGGTCCCTTCAGACAGGACAAAGCTAGTAAGTAAAATAAGAAGGCACTTTGCTTCTATTGCATAGGTCAGCTTAACAGTGCACCAATCATCTATGCAGCATTTTGTAAAAGAAAGCAATGCTCATACTATCTATATATTAAGTATCAGTGACATTAGTGCTGTATAAGCAATTTAGCAGTTCATTTCGGAGACCTGCTACTAGTCACTTGCAATACTCTGTCTAGTCTTTGAAATACCAGCTCAAATCTCACATCAGCCCCTTTGCAAAGGGGCACTACAGATCAACACAATGATGTACCCCAGCAAAACAGCAAAATAGGTGAAAAGAAGACAATCTCTTTTGTAGCTAGGCATCAACACTATCAGGCCTGGCCTATCTCCACAATGGAGATTGAAAACACATAAGACTAATGAGTGCAATATGAGAGGAGAGACAGAGTAAAAAGAACGAGGCAACATAACCTCAGCTTTAAATAATTCAAGTTACAGCTCATGTTCCACATTTACTCACTCAGCAGTCCCACTGTCACACTTCAATGGAGAGGAACAGTTTATTAACCTTTTCCCTGCAGGTATCTGGTAATCTTTCACCGTTCAGCACACAGCACACACTCTAGTTCCTTTACAAACAATACGCTGTTTCCACTTTACGTACAACAATATCGGGTAAACATTGAACTTTCCTAAAACCATCAACATCTTAATTGTGAATGCCTGATAACGTTCATAAGTCAGTTCAGGGTGAGATTCCACTGTCCAGCCAAACGGACCCACTTGTTGACCAAGAAAGATTTTGAGGGCAACTAGATGCCTTTGATATAAATAAAAAGAACATATACAGTACAATATAATAATGTATTTCCCATGCGCAGTGGTCAGCCAAGGAAAAATACCATGCTAACTTCTCTTCACTTATGGAAGATGTACAGTGACACCAACAGTTCAGGCCTGGCAGAAATCACTCAAGTACATCCATCAACATCTGGTCAGAAGTGGTCTTCATGGACAACTTGGAGCTAAAAAGCCTAACTACCTCCTGTGTGTGCTAATCAGATAGGGGGAGGAGTTTGGACATCTCACAGTCACCATTGCAAACACAATTAGCCAGTGATTAAAAAGTTAGCAATCCAAAACTTTGTGCATTGAAAATTATGATATTTCTCCTGTATTTGTGTAAATAACAGGAGCCTAAACTAAGGCTTTGATTTAATATTTGACATTAAGATCTCCATCCTAAAAAAGCGAACTTGACTACATAAAGTGCGTTCACCCATAGCAATTAAGAGAACATAAATTGACTTTATCAGAATGAGGAAACAGATTAATCTGGCTAATCGTCATTTGATATCAAATTATGCACATAGTCGCTGCACCTTGACCTACCTTATTAAATAGGTCTGTTAATCATAGATGTAGTGTGCTATGCAATGCCAAGACCTTATGAGAATAAGTCACCAAGTAAATAATGCTTGTATATGAAGGAGCTCAAACTGGTTATCCACTAGTAAGTTCTTAGAAACAGCAAAGTACAAAGATATAATGAGTTCTAGGATTTCTCGTTCTGCAGGTTAATTCCATTATTTTGCCTTTATTTATGTTGTCAGTAATTCAGGAATACATTTTGGGCCTGCAACTATCTATGAATTCTTCATTGCATCTCCCTGGGCAAAAAGATTATATATTTTTAACTAAGGGCTTTGTTCATAGTATGACACTGATACACAAAACTTATGAATGAAATCTTTCATGAATCATTTCTCCATGGCCCTTATTTCAAGTGGTATAAAACCCAGCATTTCTTCTTTTCTCTAAAAGATTACTTACAACATTAAACCTACTTTCAGAAAAAAATAGGTAGCAGAACCTCATTCAAACAATGAGGGCCTATTTCCACTGCTGCAGAATCTGCAGTGCTTCCCTGCAAGTGATTCGAGTGGGGAAACGTAGCCTATTCCACCAATAGCCTTGCCATCTGAATTGTATGCTGGCGCAATTTGGACGGCATGCTGCATTTACCGCAGCACACATCTCAATCTCTATAGCTGTGCATGGCACGGCTATAGGATTCCGATGCATCACTGCAAGTGCCGACATGCATCCTGTAAGACACAAGCTGTGCTGTGTTTAAAGGACAGGTCCAAGGGTAAAAGAAAAAACAAGATCTACTACCATCGGTCTTCCTCCAGCCCCTGGCAGCCTAGCTGTCCCTTGCCGCAGCTCCCCTCCCAGCTGGTGTCCTGGGGTCTTCTCCGCTGCAGACGTCTTCTGCAACTGCTCGTGGTCATGCTCCCGTAGAAGGGAGCGCTCTGCACAGGTGCAGTACTTCGGTGTCTGCACAGAATGCTCCAGGCTACGTGAGCCCGATCACGATTGGATCCGCAAGGCGCAGAAAAGGCGACTTGGAGAGGTCGGCATCTGCAACGGAGGGAACCCCGGGACAACAGCTGGGAGCGGAGCTACAGCAAGGGACAGATAGGCTGCCAGGGGATGGAGGAAGACCCAGGTAAGTAGATCTTGTTTGTTTTTTTTAAACCTTGGACCTGTCCTTTAAACACAGCACTTTCTTCTTCTTTTTTCTTCAGTGGGAAGCTTATAGCTGAAGCTGAGGAGGTGAATACATTATCTTGTTTATGTTTCCTTATCAGCCACAATTATTAAGCATTCCTGGCAGTGCGTCAGCTTGCACTGTTACCAGAAGGTAAACCAGGAGACAAGTCTCACTAGATACAGTGCATAATAGTAAATACATACAGCAGCTATGCAATTGCAGCTTTCAGAGCAGATAGACTGTACTTTGGGAACTTACTATTCTAGCATTTAACTATTTTCTTGCTTACTGGTGGTTTAAAAGGTATTTAATGATAAAGTGCAAACCTATGATTTATCTCTCCTCATGCTAGGTACACACAATGCGTTTTTTCGGTCGATTTTCCGTTCAATCGATTTTCAATTTGTTTTTCCACTCGATTTCCCACTTGATTCTTTTATATTTTTTTATCAATTTCCATTCACTTCTATGAGAAATTGAGCAGTAAAACGTTTGAAAGTAATATTGGAAAATATCTATTGAATGCAAAAACGTTTCATGTATACCTAGCATCAGGGCTGATTCAGCAATCTTATCTCATGAATGAGATTATATCACTTTACTGATTTTTCACCTCTGCTATACGTTAACGTAAACTGTAAAGGAAAGATCGGAAACAGATAAAGGCCTTTATTTAATTCACTCTTTCTTTTAAGTTTTCTCCTAGGAGATATATTTTCATCTTTTGTTTAAAATAATTTTTTAGCACTCTGCAATCGAAAAAGTGCCACAAAGTAAATGGAAAAAGTACTAAGAAAATTACTATAATTAAAGAGACACTGAAGCAGAAAAAAATTATAATATAATAAATTGGTTGTGTAGTACAGCTAAGAAATAAAACATTAGGAGCAGACATAAGTCTAATATTGTTTCCAGTACAGGAAGAGTGAAGAAACTCCAGTTGTTATCTATGCAAAAGAGCCATTGAGCTCCACCACTTTCAAAGTCACAGAGAGCTCTGTCTTCTGAAGCTTATCTCAAGTGTCTCTAACTATATTGTTGTTTTTTTTCCTGCAGAGGACAGTTCAAAAGTTCACTAGCCTGCTCTGTAAAATCATTTAGAATGCTGAGTAGTGTGTAAACTGCAAATATTAGAGAATAATGCAATGTTCTAAAAGAAAAGAAAAAAAAACTATATAACTGAAAATAAAATATGAGAATATTTTCTTTGCTACTAATGTTCTAGTAATTATCCGTACTACACAACCAATTCATTATATCATATTTTTGTTTTATTCGCTTCAGTGTCTCTTTAACCTCCCTGGCGGTCTATTAAAACCGCCAGGGGGCAGCGCAGCACTTAAATTTTTTTTTTTTAAATCATGTAGCTAGCCTAGCGCTAGCTACATGATAGCCACTGTGCCACTGTGCAGCGGCATCCCCCCACCCCCTCCAATCGCCTCCGGCGCAAACAGGAAATCCCGTTCAGAACGGGATTTCCTGTGTGGCTTCCCCCATCGCCACGGCGACGATCGTGATGACGTCATAGACATCATGACGTCATCAGGAGTCCCGATCCACCCCTCAGCGCTGCCTGGCGCTGATAGGCCATGCTGCACAAGTGGTCTGCAAAAAGCTAGCTGCGTGTACAAAAAAAAAAAATATGCAAATCGGCCAAGCAGGGCCTGAGAAATCTTCCTACGCGGCATTGCCCGAACTGAGTCCGGGCTTACCGCCAGGGAGGTTAAAAGAAGTATTGTCAAAATTATTTCAAAGACAGTATTTTCTTGCTTGCTGGTGGCTTAAAAGGCATTTTATTAAAAAGGTATTAAAATATTGCCTAGGAGAAAATGTCTGAGAAAAAGTGAATTGAATAAGGGCCAAGGGGCTGATGCACAAAATCGCGTTAATACTATATTACCCAAATTTCCAGCAGCAAGTACCGCAAGTTAAGCAATTAGCATGACCGTTGTTATGGTAACAAACAATTCTAATGGTAACGCTTGTTAATAACGCGTGTTAATGTAGCAACGGTCACGCTACTCAAGTATGGCAGGTAATAGCTAATAGTGTAAGGATAATATTGCTGTGTGCAGTCTGTGCATGAATTATACCACTTTGGGAATTATTCACAAATTGTATAAATTATCTGTCAATGGTGCCCTATTCAATGACCTTCTCCTGAGTTTTCTCACAAGATATACTCACACCTAAACAAATAAACAGCGTAAGGGAGCTCTGAGCTGTTAACATTGCACTTTCAATAAATGTGATAAAAGTTGAAGGTGAACTAGGCCTATAACAGTCTGGCAACATATTTTATGGGGCTGTCATATGTCCCACAGAGCCATAAAGTATAACTTCTTAAAGGGAACCTTAACTGTAAAAAAAAACAAAAAAAAAACTTACCTGGGCCATCCACCAGCCCCCTGCAGCCATCCTGTGCCCTCGCAGTCACTCATGGCTCCTCTGGTCCTCCGCTGCCAGCTAGTTTCGTTTTTGCCAACTGGGAGTCGTCCGGCCGCCATGCGTACGTTTTTACGTATTCCTGCTGGTACAGGAAGCTATTGCAGACATCAACAAGTACATTTTTACACATTACACCCGTAACGTGTAAAAACTCCCAGTCGGCAAAAACGAAACTAGCTGGCAGCGGGGGACCAGAGGAGCCATGAGTGACTGCGAGGGCACAGGATGGCTGCAGGGGGCTGGTAGATGCCCCAGGTAAGTAAAATTCATTTTTTTTACAGTTAAGGTTCCCTTTAAGGTGGTCATACACTTATAGATTTGCAGCAGATTCGACGATCAGATAGATTTCTGTCAGATGCCTGTTAAGTTGAATCTGACAGGAATCTATCTGATGTGTACCACACACTAGGAACAGATTTCCAAGATTTCAGAATGAAATCTATTGGAAATCGATCTAAATGCATTATTGCACCATTCGCTCCAAGGCAACTCTACAGGCCATTGCTGGCAGCAGAGCGACCTAGATTTTCTATCCTGTCAGATAGATCAAAACTAGATTTGCTGATATAGAATCTATCTATAGAATCGATGGCTGAAATCGACAAGTGTATGGGCCCCTTTAGATCTGGCAGTATGATCAGTTACAGTATAAAGGGAAACACTGTACTCCACCTATAGTGATGAGGTTTCCTGCATTCTGTTCTGCTATTACAGCTAATTTTAGGGACTGATGTGACTGAGCAAAAATTTCCACTATTAAAAATGCTACATCAATATTCTTGTCTAGACGAACAAAATGTTGGATCAGCTTCACAACTCTTTCCAACAAACACAGAATATTCTGTTTCCAGTCCTGTATGTGAAATAAGGCTTCAGTTACAAGGACTGAATTCATTTACTAATGTAAAAATAGCCTTCCCATCAATTCATTAAGTGGGCATGGGTAACTGCAGCAATACATTAAGCAAATGTAAGAGCATCACGTATGGTCTGCTAGTTCCATCCTCTAATGGAATGGATGCTGCTGTGATAAGTATGACCTATAGCATCCTAGTGAGAAGACCTGTCAGCTTGTTGGTGCAGCTCAGCTCTCTCACCACAGCTATTAGCAAATTGTTTGCCTTTGGGGTGAGAACACAGTGGACACAGACGCTTAGCACCATGCTCTGAATGAAGCAGAATACTATGGTAATAGTCAATGCAGGGCTTTCTGATTGATGTATTGTATGACTCTTAAAGGAGACCCATACTGAGTGAAATAAGGTGACTGTCAATGCCGACTTCTTTTTCGACTTCTTCTTCAAAATGCTGGTTTCCGGGTTGCATATTCTTCATATTTAAAGGGACCTGAAGCGAGAAGTATATGGAGGCCACCATATTTATTCCCTTATAAGCAATACCAGTTGCCTGGCAGCCCAGCTGATCCATTTGGCTGCAGTAGTATCTGAATAAGACCAGTAACAAGCATTCAGTTAATCTTGTCAGATCTGACAATAATGTCAGAAACACCTGACCTGCTACTTGCTTGTTTAGGGGCTATGGCTAAAAGTATTAGAGGCAGACGATCAGCAGGGCAGCCAGGCAACTGGTATTGCTTAAAAGGAAGTAAACATGGCAGCCTGCCTATACCTCTTGCTTCATGCTCCTTTTAAAGGGTGTAGAAAATAATTATTACCACCCTTATTTCCATTTGAAAATGTCAGTTGATGGGCTGTCAAAGAGTTATATTGACTGCGGCAGAGTCTTACACTTAGTGCAAGCATACAGCAAGCAGAGTCAAAATCTGCATGCTCATTCTGGGTCAGGGACACATGGGGTGTCAGAGGCAAATAAACAATACCAAGCAGAGCCATAAAATGAGGCTTTGTTACAATAAAGCCAGGAATAGAGTCCACTATATTTCTCTAACTTCCGTTTTTCTTCATTATTTTCTGTGTCACAACCCCAGAATGACTAAGCAGATAGGGCCATAATGTAATTCAAAGACTTAAAACAGTCACCTTGTTTGAGTAAACTAGCAGCAAGTATTGCACACACTTTATGAACGATTGCTAAGGTGACACTTGTGATGTTCCTGAGATCCTTAATCTCTCACACATAAGTCTTCAAGCTGCCCAAATCACTGTAGTTCCAAGGGGTATTCTCGGTCGTGACTCCACCCCACTACCCCCTTTAATGAGATAATAGCCCTAGCAAAAGCATCTTTAAGCTTGCCACTGGAGCTTGTCCTCTGATTTGATTAATTCAAACCCAAAGGAGAGATTCCCCATGGTCAGATTAGTGGAGCAATGGGGAGCTCTAGTGGCAGAGTCAAAATTTATCTTGCTGGGTCTCTCTACAGTTTAGTATAGAGATGCAGTGCAGATGGTCAACATGGTCAGCAATGGTAGTGTAACGATTGGTGTCAGCAACACAGATTTTTCTGATCATTGGTGATCTGCAGTATCACCAATAATACAGATGCTATACCTGATTATGTGGTGATCTGCAGAATCACCAATAATTAGAGTTGGGCCGAACCTCCGATTTTAGGTTCGCGAACCGGGTTCGCGAACTTTCGCGGAAGGTTCGGTTCGCGTTAAAGTTCGCGAACCGCAATAGACTTCAATGGGGATGCGAACTTTGAAAAAAAAAAAAAATTATGCTGGCCACAAAAGTGATGGAAAAGATGTTTCAAGGGGTCTAACACCTGGAGGGGGGCATGGCGGAGTGGGATACACGCCAAAAGTCACCGGGAAAAATCTGGATTTGACGCAAAGCAGCGTTTTAAGGGCAGAAATCACATTGAATGCTAAATGACAGGCCTAAAGTGCTTTAAAACATCTTGCATGTGTATACATCAATCAGGGAGTGTAATTAAGGTACTGCTTCACACTGACACACCAAACTCCACTGAACAGAACAGGTATGCAGTGGCGGGTTCACTGAACAGAACAGGTATGCAGTGGCGGGTCCACTGAACAGGTATACAGTGGCGGGTCCACTGAACAGAACAGGTATGCAGTGGCGGGTTCACTAAACAGGTATACAGTGGCGGGTCCACTGAACAGAACAGGTATGCAGTGGTGGGTTCACAGAACAGGTATGCAGTGGCAGGATCAATGAACAGGTATGCAGTGGCAGGATCACTGAACAGGTATGCAGTGGCAGGATCAATGAACAGGTATGCAGTGGCAGGATCAATGAACAGGTATGCAGTGGCAGGATCAATGAACAGGTATGCAGTGGCAGGATCAATGAACAGGTATGCAGTGGCAGGATCAATGAACAGGTATGCAGTGGCAGGATCAATGAACAGGTATGCAGCCAGGGACAAGCTAAGGCTAACTAATCTTTCCCTATGAGAGACTGCAGTAGCTCGCCCTACTCTAACTAATGCAGGCACACGAGTGGCCACGGCCGCCGCTGCCTGCCTATATAAGGGGGGGTGGGGCTCCAGGGGCTAGTGTAGCCTAATTGGCTACACTGGGCCTGCTGACTGTGATGTAGAGGGTCAAAGTTGACCCTCAGTGCATTATGGGGCGAACCGCAATGGGGCGAACTTTTCCGCAATAAAGTTCGCGTGTGCGGTACCCGCACGCGAACCACCTAGGTTCGCGCGAACCAGGTTCGCCGGCGAACCGTTCGGCCCAACTCTACCAATAATACAAGTATAGCTAGACACAGGACACCTAATGTGGTATTGTGTTTGGTGCAACAGTAATAAGAGAAGTTATCTCCCGAGGAGCGGGAGACACAGACAATATTGCAGCCAAGGATCCCCTGAAGGGCAGGGGATTCAGACTGTACTGCAGCCAGTGGACACCTCAGGAGCAGGGACCACTGACTGTGCTGCAAGTGAGGTCACAGGTGGAATGAGTGATTAAGACTGTACTACAGCCAAGGATTCCCTGAGTAGCAGGGAACCAGACTGTACTGCAGCCAGTGGACCCCCGAGGAGCAGGGACCCCTGACTGTGCTGCAAGATGATCTCCTGAGGGGAAGGTGATAAACAGACACTATTTGCAGCTAACAGACACCTGAGGAACAAGTGTCACAGATAGTACAGTAAAACTGATCACCTAAGGGTTAGGTGACAGCCCTTAGGATTTTCCTTACTAGTGGTAGACCCACTAGTGGGGATAGAAAGGTCAGACAAGCAAGGTCAGCAACGAACGGACAGATACAGTACAGAGGCGAAAAGACTGATTTGGTATCCAGGTACAGGCAGAGTCGGCAACAGTAGACAGATAGGCAGAAGTACCGAATCAGCAACCAAGAGAGTAGTCAGGAGAGCGAGAGATCATAACAGATAATACAGTAGTAATATAACAATCCTAGTCTAGGTGTGAAGTCCTTGGTTTCAACACCTGGGAACTAGACTAACAGATGTACAATAGCGATATAGCAATAACCTAGCCTAGGTGCGAAGTCCTTGGTTTTAACACCTGGAAACTAGACTAAAGAATGGTACACAAGTCTATCAATATAATAGTACTTAAAGCTATCAACAGAATCTGACTAAGTGTGAATTCCCAGCTCCGGCTGGTTCTAACACACTGTAAGATCTGACTAGGGTCTGAGCGCTCACACGTTAGCATTCGCAACAGCAGACAACTTGCAACTGACAGGCAAGCCCTATATATACCCAAAGCGCTCCACAGCGCCGCCCCAGTCACTCAGCCAATCCGGAGCATAGCTGGAGTCAGCTGATCGGCCTGATCAGCTGACTCCCCTTCTACTTGCATAAAGGTCCTGTCGCCTGGCACGCGCGCGCGCGCATAGCTCTTAATCTGTGTGCACTAGAAGGACCAGGCGAACCAGCAGCATGTAGCTGCGTGGCAGAAGCCGCCGACTGGAACGTGGAGATGGCCGCCTTGCCGCTTGCCCATGCGGTGGCCTCTCCGCTATCCTTTACAGGTAGGCTCCAATTTTCACTTTGCACAAGTATTTGTTTTTTAAACGGCACACAATAAATCTGTCCATAAGGGATAAAGGCAGCTTGCACTGCCTGAACTAAAAAAAATAAAGTACCACTGAGCCTGGTTATGTTCCTCCAGGAGTCATAGAAATGTCCCCTGCCCTAAATGGCCATTCTCCAACCACTAGCTGGGAGTACAGGTAGAAAGAAGACCTGCTGGGACTCAGTGGTGCTTTCTTGCAGAGGAACTTAACAACTTCTTTGCTAGATTTGAAAAAGACAACAATCGGCCTCCAGTCAACTTTGGGCCCACTACAGACTCACAGCCTTTAATCCTTTACATACATGAAGTGCAGCAAGCACTCACAAATATCAACACCAGGAAAGCTGCAGGTCCTGATGCTGTGCAAGGACGTGTGCTCCAGGCCTGTGCTGGTCAACTAGCGAAAGTTTTTACACAAATATTCAACCTCTCTCTGTTCTTGGGTGTAGTCCCATCATGCCTTAAATCTAAAACCATTGTGCCTGTCCCAAAAAATCCTAGGATAACTTGTCTTAATGATTATCAACCAGTTGCTCTAACTCCTGTCATCGCCAAGTGCTTTGAACGACTGGTAGCCACACACATCAAGGCCTCCATCCCAGCAAATCTAGATCAACACCAGTTTGCTTACCGAACATATAGATCGACTGAGGATGCCATCTGTGTACCTCTCCATGCTGCCCTCTCACACCTGGAAAAGCCCAACTCCTATGTTAGGATGCTCTTTGTTGACTACAGCTCAGCATTTAACACCATTGTACCTAGCCAGCTGACCAACAAACTCCATGCACTAGGTCTTGCTCCCTCCATATGTACTTGGTTATTGGACTTCCTTACTAATCGCCCTCAAACTGTCAGACTAGGAAAACAGACATCTTCCACCCTTACCCTGAGCACTGGCGTGCCACAGGGCTGTGTATTAAGCCCTCTCCTCTATGCACTTTTCACCCATGACTGCCAGCCTATCCATACCTCAAACATAATTGTTAAGTTTGCAGATGATACGACTGTCATTGGGCTTATATCAGACAATGAGGAAGCTGCATACAGAGAAGAAGTTAGGAACCTGACTGCATGGTGCAACATCAACAAACTGTTATTAAATACAAAGAAGACCAAAGAAATTATTCTGGACTTTAGGACCACCAAAAAGACCACTCACCTACCGCTAATGATCAATGCAGAGGCTGTGGAGAGAAGATCCAGCTTCAAATTTTTGGGAGTCACCATCGCAGAGAACCTGTCCTGGGCTGACAATGCTTTAGCTCTAACTGGCATTCTAAACTCAGTTTAGGCGTGATAAAATGAAACTCGCGCGAAATCCCGCGCGCAAACGCCTGATGCACGGTGCAGTTTGCGCGATGTGCCCATTAAACCCTTTATCGCGGAACTTTGCACGCGATAAAGAGCACAAAACATGCTAACTCAGTGGTGCAAAGCTTATCACGCCTAAAGTCTTTTAGGCATGATAACTAAGTTATCATCGCTTTGTGAATCAGGCCCAATGACAATAAAGTGAATTGAATTGTTTAAATTATACGGACTAGACTGGTAGATAATACTGTTTATAATGCATCTTTATTATTGATTTACTTTAGCCCTACTAAAAACAAATGTTAAAAAAGACAGCTGGGTTAGTGCCACAAGTTCAGCACTGCCTGGCCTGACTTACCTGTCAGAACAGCTATTTTCCAGTGTAGTGGAATGCAGGCTGCACCCCTCCACATTGCCAGTTAATATTCCAGCAACTACAATTACACTGCTACTGCTAAGACCTGACCAGTTGTAGTTCCCATAGACAAGTGTTAGGAGGTACACAGATGTACACAGGAGGGGTCAGTCTTTATTATTCGCCTTTAGATGGGCTTTAAGGTCCTCACATTAACTATAAGTACATCATCTAATGTATATGTGTTTAGAATATCAGGAAATCATTAGGTAAATGACCTAAACATGCAGAGCGGCATCATTGCAGTGAGCTCCTATACTAGATGTATTCTAGATGAACAGAAGTGCAGCCAAATTCCTGTGTCTGAATTTATACCACTGCATCAGTAAACCTGTAATTACACTTTCACTTGTCATCCTATTTCTGTGTCAGGCTGAAAAGTAACCTGAACAAGCATGGCTTAAAGGGATTTTCTCCTCTAAAGCTGCATACAGCTACCTTCTTCTCTAAAGCTGCATGTATAGCTCTGCTCTTGTCTAATACTACATACACAACCGTGTTCCTCTATAAAGTTGTGCTGCATACTCAACATGCATAGCTCTGGTCTTGTCTAATACTACATACACAACATGTTCCTCTCTAAAAGCTTTGCATACAACTTCGTACACAACTGTGTCCTTGTCTAAAGCTGCATATTCAACTATGTCCTTCTACAAAAGCTGCATACACAACTATGTCCTTCTCTAAAGCTGCATACACAACTGTGTCCTTCTCCAAAGCTGCATACACAATTATGTCCTTCTCTAAAGCTGCGTACACAACCATGTCCTTCTCTAAAGCTGCATACACAACTGCGTTCTTCTCTAAAGCTGCGTACACAACTGTGTCCTTCTCTAAAGCTGTATACACAACTGTGTCCTTCTCTAAATCTGCGTACACAGCTGTGTCCTTCTCTAAAGCTGCATACACCACTATGTCCTTCTCTAAAGCTGCATACAAAACTATGTCCTTCTCTAAAGCTGCAACCACAACTATGTCCTTCTCTAAAGCTGCATACACAGCCATGTCCTTCTCTAAACCTGCATACACAACCGTGTCCTTCTCTAAAGGTGCATACACAACTATGTCCTTCTCTAAAGCTGAATACACAACTATGTCCTTCTCTGAAGCTGCATACACAACTATGCCCTTCTCTAAAGCTGCGTACACAACCATGTTCTTCTCTAAAGATGCATATACAACTGTGTCCTTCTCTAAAGCTGCATACACAACTATGTCCTTCTCTAAAGCTGCGTACACAACTATGTCCTTCTCTAAAACTGCATACACAACTATGTCCTTCTCTAAAGCTGCTGTAATGCTGGGGGGTCATTCTTACTGACCACCCAGCACAACAAGGCTAAGAGCTGGATAATGGAAGAGGCTACACAGGCTGCCCAGAGCAACTGCAGCTCTGGGCTTCTGATAAGACGCAATGGCAGCGCAGTGCGATGTTGCGCTGCTCTTGCGATAGCAAACAGACAGATACAAGACAGACTGGAGTGAGGTAGCCAATAGCAACCGCAGCAATGGCTACCTCGCAAGGACAGGACTAGGAGGACAGACGCTGACAGAATGAATGCTTGCTAATCTAGTCACTGCCTCAGTGACAGCATTCACAAAGACAAGAGTGGGGTAACCAATAGCAACCGCAGCAATGGCTACCCGCATTGGCTACCTCGCAGGGACAGGACTATGCTAGCTAAGCACGGGTGATCACACTAAGCGCAACCTACCGAAACGTGCTAAAAACTGACTAGCTGAACACAGGATATCAACAGTTCGAGTACGTATATATCAGCGGCACTGATATATCACCGTAACACGAATACAAGGAAAATAACAAACACTGACTAGAATATGTATATATTGGCAATGAACCAATATATAACATAAGCAAGGAGACTAGCTAGATCTGGACTGAAACAATACAGCAAACTAACTAGGCAATACAAACAATACAAATTCTCTGCACTAGAAGGAGTACCTATATATGTCCCCGTGGGAAATATATAATCGTAGCTCCACAAGATAACTGAACTAGAAAGTAACAAGGAATATATTCACAGTATCAAAGGACCCAGTAACAGCTTAGACAGAGCTAAAACTATGACGGGCGAGGTCTAAAAGGGGAGGCAGACTTTTATGCTGGCATCAGCCAATGGATGCAAGCATGCAAATCTCCACACAGCTGAATGGTAATCATTCAATCCTGAGCTGGCTTTGTTACCATTTGCTAGCTGAAAAACTATCTGTACCAATGCATGTAGTCCTATGCAACAACATGCATGCAAGAAATCCAGGGTGACAGCATTCTGAGCTGCCCAGACCTGCAGAGCAATTGCAAATGACAATGTGACTCATTGCGAATGCACAACCGAATGCAGGCTGACAAGCCAGAACTGTCCGTTTGCGGCTCCACCGCAATGGACAGAACACACCACAGGAGGAATCTTTACAGCTGCGTACACAACCATGTCCTTCTCTAAAGCTGCATACACAACTATGTCCTTCTCTAAAGCTGCGTACATAACCATGTCCTTCTCTAAAGCTGCATACACAACTATGTCCTTCTCTAAAGCTGCGTACACAACTATGTCCTTCTCTAGCTACGTACACAACTATGTCCTTCACTAAAGCAGCGTACACAACTATGTCCTTCTCTAAAGCTGCATACACAACTATGTCCTTCTCTAAAGCTGCGTACACAACTATGTCCTTCTCTAAAGCTGCATACACAACTATGTCCTTCTCTAAAGCTGCATACACAACTGTGTCCTTCTCTAAATCTGCGTACACAACTATGTCCTTCTCTAAAGCTGCGTACACAACTATGTCCTTCTCTAGCTACGTACACAACTATGTCCTTCTCTAGCTACGCACACAACTATGCCCTTCTCTAAATCTGCGTACACAACTATGTCCTTCTCTAAAGCTGCATACACAACTATGTCCTTCTCTAGCTACGCACACAACTATGTCCTTCTCTAAAGCTGCGTACACAACTATGTCCTTCTCTAAAGCTGCGTACACAACTATGTCCTTCTCTAGCTACGTACACAACAGTGTCCTTCTCTAAATCTGCGTACACAACTATGTCCTTTTCTAAAGCTGCGTACACAACTATGTCCTTCTCTAGCAACGCACACAACTATGTCCTTCTCTAAAGCTGCGTACACAACTATGTCCTTCTCTAAAGCTGCATACACAACTGTGTCCTTCTCTAAATCTGCGTACACAACTATGTCCTTCTCTAAAGCTGCGTACACAACTATGTCCTTCTCTAGCTACGTACACAACTATGTCCTTCTCTAGCTACGCACACAACTATGCCCTTCTCTAAATCTGCGTACACAACTATGTCCTTCTCTAAAGCTGCGTACACAACTATGTCCTTCTCTAGCTACGCACACAACTATGTCCTTCTCTAAAGCTGCGTACACAACTATGTCCTTCTCTAAAGCTGTGTACACAACTATGTCCTTCTCTAGCTACGTACACAACTATGTCCTTCTCTAAATCTGCGTACACAACTATGTCCTTCTCTAAAGCTGCGTACACAACTATGTCCTTCTCTAAAGCTGCATACACAACTATGTCCTTCTCTAAAGCTGCATACACAACTGTGTCCTTCTCTAAATCTGCGTACACAACTATGTCCTTCTCTAAAGCTGCGTACACAACTATGTCCTTCTCTAGCTACGTACACAACTATGTCCTTCTCTAGCTACGCACACAACTATGCCCTTCTCTAAATCTGCGTACACAACTATGTCCTTCTCTAAAGCTGCATACACAACTATGTCCTTCTCTAGCTACGCACACAACTATGTCCTTCTCTAAAGCTGCGTACACAACTATGTCCTTCTCTAAAGCTGCGTACACAACTATGTCCTTCTCTAGCTACGTACACAACTATGTCCTTCTCTAAATCTGCGTACACAACTATGTCCTTTTCTAAAGCTGCGTACACAACTATGTCCTTCTCTAGCAACGCACACAACTATGTCCTTCTCTAAAGCTGCGTACACAACTATGTCCTTCTCTAAAGCTGCGTACACAACTATGTCCTTCTCTAAAGCTGCGTACACAACTATGTCCTTCTCTAGCTACGTACACAACTATGTCCTTCTCTAGCTACGCACACAACTATGCCCTTCTCTAAATCTGCGTACACAACTATGTCCTTCTCTAAAGCTGCGTACACAACTATGTCCTTCTCTAGCTACGCACACAACTATGTCCTTCTCTAAAGCTGCGTACACAACTATGTCCTTCTCTAAAGCTGTGTACACAACTATGTCCTTCTCTAGCTACGTACACAACTATGTCCTTCTCTAAATCTGCGTACACAACTATGTCCTTTTCTAAAGCTGCGTACACAACTATGTCCTTCTCTAGCAACGCACACAACTATGTCCTTCTCTAAAGCTGCGTACACAACTATGTCCTTCTCTAAAGCTGCGTACACAACTATGTCCTTCTCTAAAGCTGCGTACACAACTATGCCCTTCTCTAAATCTGCGTACACAACTATGTCCTTCTCTAAAACTGGGTGCACAGCTTGGTCCTTTTTAGTGCTACACACCAAGTAAACTTATTTTCTAATGCTGGGAATATACAGTTCGTTTCTGCCGCAGATAGATGGCTCGATAGATAATTTCCGACATGTACGATCTCTCATTCGATCATTTCACCGCTCAATTTCTGATAGAAGTAAATGGTAAAAGATAATAAAAACGAGCGGAAGATAAGATAATCGACTGCAGAATCGAGTGGCAAAAACAATCGAGTGGAGAATCGAGCGGCAGAAACGAACTGTGTATTCCCAGCATAAAGCAACGTACACATCAATCTTTTCTCTAAAGCTACATACACAGCTAGAGATATGTACACCACTAGATTCTCCTCTAAAGCTGTGTACATAGCTAAAAAATTTTATAAAGCCATATACACACATTTTTTTTTTTGCCATGGCGACTTTATCTGTCAGTGCATTTCATGGACAAATGTAGTATATCAGCATGTTACTATTGGAAGTAATATAAAGTAATACTGAAGTTTGATGCTGTAAATTCAATACCTTTCCATTTTCATTCAGCTAGGATTTCCACCTCAGTTATTCTTTTTTATTATTGTTTTAGCATCTGCCATAGTTTTTGCTTTGCTTACACTGGACCTATTAAGTAATGTACAATCCAAACTGTTACCAAATATGCATAGATAAAGAAGCTTTATGCCATCCTAATGTATAATATTAAAAAACTCACCTTGTTCAGATCTATAAATGACATTATTTCAATGTTCTTACTTTGGGATTATGTACAGAGACAATACCAGCTATCTCAAAAGCTTCTTAACAGCAGCACATACATGTCCTAGAATGCTTAATCCAGATGTGTAGGTAGAGGTGCAGTGCTTTCTGCTTCGTACCGCTATTTACTTATGCAGTAAGGGAGGAGCTACAGGGGTATAACTGGGAAGTTTGTCATTTAGAGAGCACACCAAAGGAATACTGATTCCATGACTGAAGAATATTATTTGAGTTTTTGGATAGTTTTAGAGATCTATCTGTGGCTCCAAGCTGAGAGAATTTTTTTTTTAAATATTAAATTTGTATTTATTTAGCAAGTATTTGTGTAGCACTGACATCTTTTGCAGTACTTTACAGGGTATATAGTCTTGTCACTGACTGTCCCTCAGGGGGACCACAATCTAATCCCCACCTCAGTCATATATCCAGACATAAGCTAAAGAAGAATAACCCCCCAAGGGATACCTACCTCAGGAAGGGGACGCCTCTGGATCCTAATGAGGCTTCCCCAGTCCTCCTCTGCCAATCAGTTCCAGCACTGACTCCCCTGAAACCACAGCCTACAAGGATGAAGGCTCCCTGCAATATTTACCTTTCCAGGCTCCAGCGCAGGCCCAGTAGCGGCTTCCTGATCAGGCTCAGGCAGAAATAGCCGAGTCCTATCAGATCCGCTCTACTGCACCTGCTCTTGTGCAAGTAGAATGGACCTGATCGGGCTTGGCTATTTCTGCCTGAGCCTGATTGGGAAGCTGCTGTTGCGCCGGTGCTGGAGCACAGTAGGTAAATATTTACCTCGCTTGGGTTCGGGTGCCAGCGCTGGAACCGAGAGACAGAGGAGGACAGGGAACGCCTCATTAGGATCCCCCTCCCGAGGTAAGTACTCCCCAGGGGATATTTTTATTTTTACAGATCCTCTTCAGGCTAATTGGGTGGAAAACCAATTAGCTTATTTATATTTTTTTTTATTGTTTGTACTTTACTAAATTACCTTTGTAGCACCAATATTCTGTATGTCATAGATGGCTTTAATGAAGCTGAAATTTTATTTTAAAGCCAAACTTCACTTACCACATGCATTTCACTGGCTTTTCCATATCTGTCCAATGGCAGGTTCTCTTTGTAATGTGTTTATGCTCAATCCCTCCCATAATAAAGATGTTTATTCTATATTACAGATGATCTGGCTTTCCACTGGTTCAGTAATACCTGCAGCATTTCCTTTCCAGAGAGTTATACAGAAATTACCACCGAATTACACAAGTGATGCTGGAATATTACTTTGGAGCAAAGCTGGTCACCGGACGCACACTTACCCGTACAAAGATGAGCGTATTGCTGTCTCCAACTTGATACTTTCCCTCTGACACCTTAATCATTGGAAACTGAGATGGACATCGGCAGCAACCTAATATCTCGCGAACCTAGGGGGAGAAAAGAGCACTATTAGGAGACAGCAATTTCATTATATGCATAGATAATAGGAGGTATACAGATATAGAAGAATGTATTACAGAAAAGCTGCCACCACTTTATTACTGCAAATCATTTTATAATATCACACAGGACTGGATAACGTAGGGAGACAAAAAGCACTCATCCTCTATTAGTGTCACATACTATGAATCTTACACTACCTGGATAAAAATTAACACTCTCTCTGATTATTGGGTGCAGCGATTTCAGCCACACCCATTAATTTTAGGTACATAAAATAAAGCACTCAGTCATTCACTAACATTAGACAAACCTCAGTACTAAAATAAGTCACAATGACAGTGGAACTACCATTTTCCATGAAAAAATAAATAAAAAGAGCCTGAAATGGTTAAAAGATGTAGTTTCAGCTTCTCCTGCAGCTTTATGAGCCTCTGAGCTGTGCAGTTCTGAGCCCTAGCTGTCAACTGTTCTTTTATCTCTGAGTGTAGGAGATAAAGCTTGACAGGGCTTCTGTGCGCAAACTGCAAAAGTCTGAAAAACAGGAAACAGAAGTCTTTGCAGAATGTAAAGTCGTTTCAGTTTATTTAGAGAGAGTCTAAAGCCCCCAAAAAAACCCTCTTTTTACTGGCCAGTCCTCTTCAGTAATAAGATCATAGCTGATACGCTGCATTCCCGCGGCAGAACAAGGTATTCATACCTCCAAAATACCAGGGCAAAATTCCACAACTTTTCAGGTTGTGGATTTTGCTGACCGGGGAGGCAGAGCTTTGCGCTGTAGTTCTGCCTCCAGTGCAGTCAATCTGTGCCGATCGCCACCTCTCTCCGCCCCTCTCAGCGAAAGAAGACTGAGAGGGGCGGAGAGAGGCGGAGATTGACTGGAGCAAAGGCAGAGCTCTGCCTCCTCCAGGAAGCAAACAGCTAATTTTGCCCTGGGGATTTCAGGGGTATAAATACATTGTTCTGCCGCGGGAATGTGGGGTATTAGCTATGATTTTATTGCTGAGGAGGACTGGTCAGTAAAAAGAGGTACTTTTGTTTGTCTTTAGACTCTCTTTAAGAAACAACTTATTTCATTATATCAGATCCAATTTTCTAGCTTTCCCGCTCAATAAAATTATTACATTTGTTTAAAAGCTACAGCATTTAATTAAGTGCTCTGAAGTTAATAGATACATTTTGCATAGATGCAATTGTGTATTTCAAGGGTCAGACAGGTTTGTATGGATTTCAGAAGTCAATAGCCAACTGTATGGAGAACAATTATTAAAAGTTAGGAGCCAGAAGTAATTTTTTATGGAGACTGTGACTTGCCCAGCCCCCGGTGTTATTGACTGATAGTTTTTGCCATACAATCACAATCCTATGTGTGTGGTGCACAGAATACTGACAATAGACTTTGGGAAAGTAGAAACGCATTCCCTTCAGTGATGAGTCACCCTTCATCATCTGGCAGTCTGAGCAACTTATCTAAAAATATGTCACTTCTGTTTTGTTAAAAATAAAGCATGTCACGTATAAACAAGACACAGACTTTGTAAACAGTGATGATGGTGAATTACAGAGTACACCTCCTGATGAATGGATGTGGTTTCATTCTACATTTTGGTATATGAGATCTTGACATGTTCTAATGAATTGGAAAAGAACAAGCGCACATTTTCCTCCACGATCCATGGACCCTGTTCATTTACATTTTTTGCCCAAATTTGCTCCTAGGTGATATTTTCCCACCTTGTCAAAACACTTATCCCAAGCCTCCTAGGCCTAACCCTAATAGAAATCCATTCCTTGCTGGTCACACTCCTGATAAACCAAACCTTAACACCCTTCACTTCCTGTTGCCTAAATCTCATCCGTCATCTGTGCCTAACCCAAACCCCAAACCTTTAAAGTCCATCTCCATTAATGGAACTAAATATACTAGGAAAACCATCAAAAATTGGGTGGCCAACGTTTTAAAAGTAGCACCACTCTTTAATTAAAGAGGAGAGATGTTGATACCATAGACAACTATAGACAACATACAGAAACCTCCATCTCTTCATGTGCTTGTACAAAAAACTTTATTAGTGGCATGCAAAAATAGCCAGCAGTAGAACAATATTTACCCTCCCTTAAAACCAATTAAAAACACTGGTCATACATCAAGAGCATTACATATGTTATTCCCACTGTCACCGCGATGGTAATAACCAGTCCGATCGCCCAGCACAAGCTTATGCCAATCATACCAATCCACCAATCGCACACACTAACAATTATGTGGGCCCGCCACCGGCGCACACCGCGAGGCCTCCACTCACACACAGTTCAATGTATGGCCATACGTCACAGCGCTGTATTGCTGCTTCTTTACTATGCCATCCCTGGATCAGTAGTGATGTAACTAAATGTCCCAGTATCAGCTTATTGGGTGTATTTAGGTGTATCAGGCAACTCACTGAATGTGATTCAATTCCATGCAGAGCAGAAATGGTACTTCCAATTCAGGACAAATGTACCACAGTAATCTTCCAGAACTTCAATAGCACTATTCACACAAAGCTCAGCAGCTGCTGTATGTCACCATCCATGCTGCGGTGAGTAGGACCACCATCTCCGGCAATCGGAACGGCAATCGTCTGCTTCCAGCAAGGGAACTCCGCTCAGGGCTGCGTAATCTCTGCCTCAGCCCGACGCACACTGCATCACCTCGCCTCCTATCCGCTGCTGTCTTCCTCCAGGAGATTCCACGCGCGCCACTCGGCGTTCCGGAACTGTGAGCGCTCACATGTGTAGACCAGGCCCTCCCGCTGATGCGTTTCGCCCCGCCCATGGGCCTTTCTCAAATATAAAACAATAGCAGTCTCTGCGCAAAGAATCATAAAAGTTCCATGAGCTGCCCAGAAGTAAAAGTCCTCAGAAATGACTTCATAAAATCATGTAACCAGAAAAACTTCAGCGCTGCATAGTCTCTTATATTAACACTCCATCACCAACACCCTTCAAAGTGCAGGCTTAGTAGCTTCAATAAAGACCCAAATTATAAGGTCTAAGCATATACTCAATATCCACAACGATCAGCTGCTCTCCTCGTCCTCAAACTCCAGATATCTCTGATGTCATTCCTTTAGATGGTACTCTCAGCATATGAGGATATAATACCAAAAAAGAACAAAAAACTAAGTGCTCTCTGCGTTTTCTTAAAAACAAGCACTTTTATTCGTGCATAAAAAGAGAGAACTGTAACAATACTCACATAAGGGCCCTTGTTACAGGGACCCTCAGTAGAAATCGCGTATAGAAATATATATATATTTATATATATCAGCAGGGTGCCACTCTCCCATCCGTTCCGCCCGACCTAGGTTTCGCTAGTGCGTCGTCAGGGGCTTTCTCAAATATACTACCTAAAAACTTAGCCATCAGAGTACTTTTATAACGGGACAAGTAGGGCTGTGGAGTCAGGAGTCGATGGGTGTCGGAGCAATATTTCGATACCTGGAGTCAGAGTCAGTGGTTTCATAAACTGAGAAGTCAGATAAGGATGATTATTGTACCCACTCCTTTGCCCTGCAAGGGCTGTGGAGTTGGGGTCGAGGAGTCAGAGCAATTTCGGGTATCTGTAATGGGACTCGGTGGTTTCATAAACTGATAAGTCGGATGATTTTTGTACCGACTCCACAGCCCTGGGGGAAGGAGGCACCCAGTAGTGATAAAATATATTAAAAACCATAAACGTTTTGAGAAAAAAGGGGTGGTATACCTCGATAGTCACACGTGTAAGCAGGAAATTTTATTTTCACTAAGGCAATGCATTCGTGAGTACTTACAACTGACTGTCTCTGACTGCCTCTAGGTAATTATATGCAACCTTTTTTGCGTGAAATTAGACTTTTCTGCAGCTAAAAAGTGTGTCTTGAAAATTTGATCACATGACCATAAAAAGGGAATTTGAAGGAGTTACTAGAAGACACTGTGGGTGAGGCTGCACTTGCTGTTTGGACTGCATTATCCTGTTGTTTTAACTACAAGGCTGCAGACACAGAGTTAGTGAGAAGACTAAAGCCTACAAAAAGCCATGCCTGGGATCCTGACCTGGTAAAGGTAATACACCATATTTTTGCACTATAATACACACCTGAACATAAGACTCACCTAGGTTTAAAGGTGGAAAACAATAAAATATTCTCCCTCCCCCACATACTGCAGCTGCAGTGGTGGCCTAGTAGTCTCCCCTCCCAATATAGCTTCCCTGGTGGACCTGTGCCCCCATAAGACATACTGAAATTTCTCCCCACTTTGGGAGGGGGTTGAGAGCATCTTATGGAGTGGCTCTCAGCCAAGTGTAGGTCCAGTGCATTATTCTCCTATTCAATTCGCCCACTCCATTGTGTACTGCTCTGTCTGCCCTCCTTCCCCCTCCACAGCAAGAGTGTGAAGGCCTGAAGGCCAGTAATGCATCTCTACAAGACTTTGCCCTGAACTGTTGCCCAATAATGGATCAAGCCTCACAGTCCTCGGTACGTGTACAGGGCTTTAGTGGCAGCTACATAAGAAAAAAGTAATTTATAGTGCTTATACTCTTTTTTCTTATTTTTATTTGCGATAGTGGTCCTTAATTTTTAATGTGGATTTAAAACTAATATTTTGCAATGTGAGAAATAAAGTCAACCTGCAAAACACAAGTTGCCAGGTCCCCCTCAGTGACAGACCTGCTTTTCTGAACGTGCTAGGGCTCTCAATTTGTCTTTAAACCTATCCACACCAGATACTATCTCTAACCATTAAGCCAACACTACAAAGACCCTTTGACACATTAAGGCCCAGGACCAGTGCTTCCATAGGGTCAAGCTGGGCCAGGGCCCCAAGCTTCTTAAGGGGCCCACAAGTAGGCGTCACAAGTTTACTGTTAGTACAGTAAGAAAATGTAAGAGGCTGCACATGCATTTTTGCCTAGGCTCCAGGCAAAAATCCACTCCTGTTATGCTAGGTACACACCATACAATTTTCTGTTAGATTTTCTCTTAGATTTACCTGCCAGCTTTTTTCCATGTTGTAGGTAAATCTAACAGAAGAATCTAACAGAAAATTGTATGGTGTGTACCTAGCATTAAAGCCCAATAGCCCAAACCTCCCCTAGACCTTCCTGTCTAACAGAATTTGTATACATACTTATAAGCAAAGAACCAGCTGATACATTTTCTTCTCAGCACCAGTGCACCATTTTGTGGAACATATTACCTTAACCTAACTTTATAACAAGCTATGGAAGCTGAGCAGAAACAGTGCTAAAGTAAGGTTACTACCCCCCTCCCTCCCCCCCAATATATTATACGCAGCCAGCATTTAAGTCAGCTTGCTGACAACTATCCAGGACTGTAGGTTGTGTTGATCTTTATCTTTATACGGACACAAGACACTTCTCTGTTCTGTTAAAACGATACTGCGCTGTAATTTCTGTACAGGAGATGTTTTTTTTTTCAGAGAATTAGAACAGTGGAATTCATTAAATTTTCCACAGGAAGTCTCTGTCTCTGCATCACCTTGGTGACACACAAACAAGTAGGGAACTCTGCAGACTGCTTCACATGCGAGAATGACAGACAGGAAAAACACGTCATGACATCACTTCCTTTAAGGAGGCAGAAATGAGTCTTTGTGCAGAACACTGTGACAATGACCTGATTTATGTAGTTCCATAGTAATTGCAACAAGGCTAAAGCTATATGATTGAAAGATGAGGGGGAAAAAAATATAGCGTGTGCATTTCATTATATTCTTCTGTGTTTTCTGCATCCTTTGCTCACTGGTAATTCTATAATCCATGGAATACGTAATTCAGTTGGAATCAGCAGAGCTCAGTAAAGGATTACTGCACTTACATTATTATTATTCGGAAACCGTTCAAAATGGTCTCCTGTCAGTAAGACTGGTATCAGAGTTTCACTATGAGCAGAGACAAAAGGAAAATATATATCAATCGAGAAATGGGAAAGCAGCATCTGCATTCCTGCAGATAAAATGTCTTCATCTGTGTACAATAACCTCCAGCCAACATGTTAGTTATTCTTTCCGGCTAAGGCTATTCTACTGTAACGGTGAAAACCCTTGTAGGGGCGGAATACAGCAACTTCTCTTTGTTCTCTTAGCTTTGCCATAGGATGCAGTGATAACCAGACTCTGCAACAGCCATATTGGCATTGCTCTAGTCTGTTTATGTGGTAAAACTAAATAAGCTGTTAGGTGTTGGGCAGCTGCCAAGTAAATACATTTCTGAAATTGATCTTTTGCAGAGTATCTGTTGCACTGTGAATGCTTTCACTGTAGCGCAGGAGTTGCTGCACTTTACGTTACATATGTAGATGTGTGAAATCATACCTTGGTGCTTTTCCTGTCCTGGTGGAAGACTACTGTGGGAACACCTGGTGAATTGCTCAACCTATTGAGCCCCACCTATGCAAGTTATCAATTTGTTTCAGCAGATTACTATTAGCTTTCCTAGCTTTGCTAAAGGATGCAGCAATGGCCAGATTCTGAAGCAGCCATTTTGGTATAGCTGGTGTTTGATCATATCTTACACCCAGAAGGAAGGGCAGCTTATTCTCAATTTGTATTCACTGCTCTAACAGTCCAATGAGGAAACTTTCACTGAATTCCCCAGTCACATCATGCAGCCGGGACTTCCCATGCCCTGTAACTGGGGCTTTCTCAGATGTATGGCAAGGCACAGCTGACCAGGAAATCTCAGCCAATCACTGGAAAAGCTTTAAAGAGGAACTGTAGTGAAAATAATGTAATTAACAAAGTTGCTTATTTTTTGCAATGTTAATTTATAAATTATTTAGTAAGTGTTTGCCCATTGTAAAATCTTTCCTCGCCCTTATTTACGTTCTGAAATTTATGACAGGTGGTGACAACTTTAGTCTTGTCAGGTGATCTCTGCGTAATATTTGTTTACTGAGAGTTCTAAAGCCAGTACAAAATATACCTAGTCTCTCAGAATGCCCTGTGTGTGTGTGTTATCCTGCATAATCAGACTAGGCTAAACATCACTGGGATGGCAGGGCTACATTCAATATACAGAAATATATAGATATAAGAAATGTATCTGATGCTAAAACCAGAAAAATTACAGTAAAAGTGGGTATCCTGAATCATTTACTGTATTCAGCTATATATATGTAACTGCAGTGTCCCTGCAGAGAGATGCAGCAGCTGAATTAGGAAATCTGCACTGGTCTTGCTTGGGTGGTGTGTGGATCCATATCTTCTAAATCACTGATCCAGAGTAAATATGCAGATTCTGTATCCTGGCACCACTGGCTGCCCAACTGGTATGTGTGTAACACAGCTGAAGCTGAAAAGCTGACATGACAGCCAGGCATTTCTTATGCAGTAATGTAATAAGGATGGCAGTCTCTGCATTCAACTCTAATGCAGGTTTTCTGTACAGTTAACACGGCCTCTGCTATAAAAACACCAACATGTAGGCTGGATGGTTATCATACCTCAAAGCCTGTGTTTGTATTACACACATTAAGGAAGGATTCAGCAAGAAGAATGTGGAAGCTGTTTGATACAGGTTTTCCTATTTGTAGGTCTAATACCAAAACACCATTACTATTCCTACTAAACAATAAAGCAAATATACTGCATTATTCACATTGCACCTGCAGGTAATAAAATGCAGCAAAAGCCCTCCCTTCTGTTTATGAATAATATTTAGTATTTAAACAGCGCCAGAGTGTATATATACAGTACTTGTCACTAAATGTTCCTCAAAGGGGCTCACAATTTAATCCCTACCATAGTTATATGTCCACCGTAGTCTAGGGCAAAATGTTTAGGAGGAAGCCAACTACGGTAACTTATCTGTATGCTTTTGGGGTGTGAGAGGAAAACTGAGAGCCCAGACGAAACACAGGGAGAGCATACAAACTCCATGCAGATAGTGCAATGGCTGGGATTCGAACCGGGGACTCAGCAGTGCAAGGCAAGATTATTTACTATGCCTGTGCTGCCCACAAGTGATTTTTAAAAAGGTATCTGCCCAGAACACTGTCCCCTTCCTCCACCTCCTACACTGGATAAAGGATGACCCCTAATGCCATCCCATCTCCCCAGAACCCTGTCCCCTTCCTCCACCTCCTACACTGGATAAAGGATGACCCCTAATGCCATCCCATCTCCCCAGAACCCTGTCCCCTTCCTCCACCTCCTACACTGGATAAAGGATGACCCCTAATGCCATCCCATCTCCCCAGAACCCTGTCCCCTTCCTCCACCTCCTACACTGGATAAAGGATGACCCCTAATGCCATCCCATCTCCCCAGAACCCTGTCCCCTTCCTCCACCTCCTACACTGGATAAAGGATGACCCCTAATGCCATCCCATCTCCCCAGAACCCTGTCCCCTTCCTCCACCTCCTACACTGGATAAAGGATGACCCCTAATGCCATCCCATCTCCCCAGAACCCTGTCCCCTTCCTCCACCTCCTACACTGGATAAAGGATGACCCCTAATGCCATCCCATCTCCCCAGAACCCTGTCCCCTTCCTCCACCTCCTACACTGGATAAAGGATGACCCCTAATGCCATCCCATCTCCCCAGAACCCTGTCCCCTTCCTCCACCTCCTACACTGGATAAAGGATGACCCCTAATGCCATCCCATCTCCCCAGAACCCTGTCCCCTTCCTCCACCTCCTACACTGGATAAAGGATGACCCCTAATGCCATCCCATCTCCCCAGAACCCTGTCCCCTTCCTCCACCTCCTACACTGGATAAAGGATGACCCCTAATGCCATCCCATCTCCCCAGAACCCTGTCCCCTTCCTCCACCTCCTACACTGGATAAAGGATGACCCCTAATGCCATCCCATCTCCCCAGAACCCTGTCCCCTTCCTCCACCTCCTACACTGGATAAAGGATGACCCCTAATGCCATCCCATCTCCCCAGAACCCTGTCCCCTTCCTCCACCTCCTACACTGGATAAAGGATGACCCCTAATGCCATCCCATCTCCCCAGAACCCTGTCCCCTTCCTCCACCTCCTACACTGGATAAAGGATGACCCCTAATGCCATCCCATCTCCCCAGAACCCTGTCCCCTTCCTCCACCTCCTACACTGGATAAAGGATGACCCCTAATGCCATCCCATCTCCCCAGAACCCTGTCCCCTTCCTCCACCTCCTACACTGGATAAAGGATGACCCCTAATGCCATCCCATCTCCCCAGAACCCTGTCCCCTTCCTCCACCTCCTACACTGGATAAAGGATGACCCCTAATGCCATCCCATCTCCCCAGAACCCTGTCCCCTTCCTCCACCTCCTACACTGGATAAAGGATGACCCCTAATGCCATCCCATCTCCCCAGAACCCTGTCCCCTTCCTCCACCTCCTACACTGGATAAAGGATGACCCCTAATGCCATCCCATCTCCCCAGAACCCTGTCCCCTTCCTCCACCTCCTACACTGGATAAAGGATGACCCCTAATGCCATCCCATCTCCCCAGAACCCTGTCCCCTTCCTCCACCTCCTACACTGGATAAAGGATGACCCCTAATGCCATCCCATCTCCCCAGAACCCTGTCCCCTTCCTCCACCTCCTACACTGGATAAAGGATGACCCCTAATGCCATCCCATCTCCCCAGAACCCTGTCCCCTTCCTCCACCTCCTACACTGGATAAAGGATGACCCCTAATGCCATCCCATCTCCCCAGAACCCTGTCCCCTTCCTCCACCTCCTACACTGGATAAAGGATGACCCCTAATGCCATCCCATCTCCCCAGAACCCTGTCCCCTTCCTCCACCTCCTACACTGGATAAAGGATGACCCCTAATGCCATCCCATCTCCCCAGAACCCTGTCCCCTTCCTCCACCTCCTACACTGGATAAAGGATGACCCCTAATGCCATCCCATCTCCCCAGAACCCTGTCCCCTTCCTCCACCTCCTACACTGGATAAAGGATGACCCCTAATGCCATCCCATCTCCCCAGAACCCTGTCCCCTTCCTCCACCTCCTACACTGGATAAAGGATGACCCCTAATGCCATCCCATCTCCCCAGAACCCTGTCCCCTTCCTCCACCTCCTACACTGGATAAAGGATGACCCCTAATGCCATCCCATCTCCCCAGAACCCTGTCCCCTTCCTCCACCTCCTACACTGGATAAAGGATGACCCCTAATGCCATCCCATCTCCCCAGAACCCTGTCCCCTTCCTCCACCTCCTACACTGGATAAAGGATGACCCCTAATGCCATCCCATCTCCCCAGAACCCTGTCCCCTTCCTCCACCTCCTACACTGGATAAAGGATGACCCCTAATGCCATCCCATCTCCCCAGAACCCTGTCCCCTTCCTCCACCTCCTACACTGGATAAAGGATGACCCCTAATGCCATCCCATCTCCCCAGAACCCTGTCCCCTTCCTCCACCTCCTACACTGGATAAAGGATGACCCCTAATGCCATCCCATCTCCCCAGAACCCTGTCCCCTTCCTCCACCTCCTACACTGGATAAAGGATGACCCCTAATGCCATCCCATCTCCCCAGAACCCTGTCCCCTTCCTCCACCTCCTACACTGGATAAAGGATGACCCCTAATGCCATCCCATCTCCCCAGAACCCTGTCCCCTTCCTCCACCTCCTACACTGGATAAAGGATGACCCCTAATGCCATCCCATCTCCCCAGAACCCTGTCCCCTTCCTCCACCTCCTACACTGGATAAAGGATGACCCCTAATGCCATCCCATCTCCCCAGAACCCTGTCCCCTTCCTCCACCTCCTACACTGGATAAAGGATGACCCCTAATGCCATCCCATCTCCCCAGAACCCTGTCCCCTTCCTCCACCTCCTACACTGGATAAAGGATGACCCCTAATGCCATCCCATCTCCCCAGAACCCTGTCCCCTTCCTCCACCTCCTACACTGGATAAAGGATGACCCCTAATGCCATCCCATCTCCCCAGAACCCTGTCCCCTTCCTCCACCTCCTACACTGGATAAAGGATGACCCCTAATGCCATCCCATCTCCCCAGAACCCTGTCCCCTTCCTCCACCTCCTACACTGGATAAAGGATGACCCCTAATGCCATCCCATCTCCCCAGAACCCTGTCCCCTTCCTCCACCTCCTACACTGGATAAAGGATGACCCCTAATGCCATCCCATCTCCCCAGAACCCTGTCCCCTTCCTCCACCTCCTACACTGGATAAAGGATGACCCCTAATGCCATCCCATCTCCCCAGAACCCTGTCCCCTTCCTCCACCTCCTACACTGGATAAAGGATGACCCCTAATGCCATCCCATCTCCCCAGAACCCTGTCCCCTTCCTCCACCTCCTACACTGGATAAAGGATGACCCCTAATGCCATCCCATCTCCCCAGAACCCTGTCCCCTTCCTCCACCTCCTACACTGGATAAAGGATGACCCCTAATGCCATCCCATCTCCCCAGAACAATGTCCCCTTCCTCCACCTCCTACACTGGATAAAGGATGACCCCTAATGCCATCCCATCTCCCCAGAACACTGTCCCCTTCCTCCACCTCCTACACTGGATAAAGGATGACCCCTAATGCCATCCCATCTCTTCAGAACCCTGTCCCCTTCCTCCACCTCCTACACTGGATAAAGGATGACCCCTAATGCCATCCCATCTCCCCAGAACAATGTCCCCTTCCTCCACCTCCTACACTGGATAAAGGATGACCCCTAATGCCATCCCATCTCCCCAGAACCCTGTCCCGTTCCTCCACCTCCTACACTGCATAAAGGATGAACCCTAATGCCATCCCATCTCCCCAGAACACAATCTACTTCCTCCAGCTTCTTTTCTATTGGAAATAATATATGGGAGTGGGGCCACTAGACACCGATGAACTGTATAGGGGAGGGAGGACGACTAGACACCAGGGAACTGTATAGAGGAAGGAGGAGGCATTAGACACCAGGGAACTGTATAGGGAAGGGAGGAGGGCCACTAGACACCAGGGAACTGTATAGAGCATACATGTCAAACTCTGGCCCGTGGGCCAAATCTGGCCCTCAGAGCCATCAAATTTGGCCCCCTAGTGGTTTCCCCACTTTGCATTATGGTTGGCCCACTCTACACCACCAGAAATTCTATATTGGAGGTGAAGCCCTAGAACACCAGGAAAGCCATATGGGGGAAGTAGGGGAAAAGCACTAAAACACTAGGGAACTCTATAGACAAGGGAGGGTGGTCACTAGACAGTTGGGAACTGTATAGGGGAGGGAAGAGGCATTAAACAACAGGGAATTGTATAGGGAAGAGAGGAGGGACAGTAGACACCAGGGAACTTGGTAGCCACTAGACATTGAGGTTGGCCAGCGACTTGGTCTCAGTGTTTAAATTTGGCCCACTATGTATTTCAGCTTGAAACCCCTGGTATAGAGGAAGGAGGAGGCATTAGACACCAGGAAACCGTATAGGGGAGGGAGGAGGGCCACTAGACACCAGGGAACTGTATAGGAGAGGGATCGGGGCTACTAGACACCATGGAACAGTATAGGGGAGGGAGGTGGCCATTAGACAGAGGTTGCCCCATGACTTGGTCTCAGTGTTCAATTTCAGCCCACTTGCATTTGAGTTTGACACCCCTATTCTACACTGTAATGTATTACTGCTGATCCCATCCTTCCTATCCAGAACCATATTCCCTTCCTCTAGCTTCTACACTATGTGATAAATGAACTTCAGTGACATCCCCTCTGTCCAGGACCCTATCTTTATTTATTATCTGCTCTGTGTAAAGGGTGAACTATAAATGCTATCCCAGGCCCTTCGTTGTGAAGAACGATCCCTTTGTCATCTGACTGGAACCATTTCTCTTTTCTCCACTTTCTACTTTGTGTAAAGAATCATTATGACCACGAAGCGGACTGTCTAAGGAGCACTGGGTGACCGCACCAACTTTCCTCTCCACACCGTCCTCCTGTATGCAGCATTGCATATTCTACCCTCATATCCTTCCACCACCACAGCCTGTACTGAGTTCCTGCAGTGCGAAAGCTTTTACATTTGTCAGATGTAAACACTAGTCTTTAGATTTGACAGTCTGCCCAGTTTTTTTGTTCTTTTTAATTAAATAAAAATGATGCATACCTTAAAGGAGTACATAAAGGTTCACCATGAGCTTGCTGGTTAGTCTGTACCATAGAAATTGAAATACAATATAACATCTCACAAAACCACAGACTTACAGTGCATGTTATTGGTCGCTGAACTCTGTATCACATTGTTTTAGAACGAAGGAACACTGAGGACATCCTGACCCAATACTGTGTCATGTCTACAATGGCTATTTACAGAATAAAGGGGTGTATGCATGAAAGCAGCTAAATACTGAAATGGGAAAAATAACAGTTATGAAACGCGGATGGCCGTGCGTTCAGAACGCAACGCGTGAGAACGCACGCCATCTGCGTTTCTATGCGCTGCCGATCCCGTTCATTGAAGTGAATGGGTCAGCCGCGTGTTTTGTGAAAAAATGCGTGAAGCAAGCGTTCCTGGACCGCACTGCAGTGTGAACATCAGACAGTGCAGTCTATGCACTGTCTAATGTCGTGCGGGTCGGCCTCCTGCACGGGTTCCCGAAATACGGACGGCAATGCGTGCAATGTGAACGGGGCCTGAAAGGAGGACATAGAAAGGAACTGGCATTTATAACAAACAATGGCAATAATTCTGCTGAAAGTAAAGACACAGGAATGAAGAGTCTCAGCACTTCACTCATATTGGGAGGACTACACCCCTCCTCTACAGCTGCTTATTGCCCTGGAGATGAGCCATCTCACTCCAGCTCAGGCTTCACACTGTAGTTTTAGATAGTGAGTGAAAGTGTAAGAACAGCTGTGAAGGTTCCTCTCTCTTCCTGCTCTGGTAAAAACAATCTTCCCAGTGGGCACATGAAGACAGAAATGAGAAGAATATTTGTCCAACACAACAAACAAAGCCTGGACCACAACCATTAATAGAATATTTTAAAGGACACCTGAAGTTAGAGGGATATGGAGGCTGAAATATTTATTACCTTTTAAACACCACCAGTTGCCAGGCATCATTTGATACATTACTAGTGTATGAATTACCCAAGTAAAACCAGAATGTGGCAAATCCAGTCAAACGTCAGACAGACATTTGATGCTGCTGCATGCTTGTTCAGGGTGTATGGCTAAAAGCTTTAGAAGCAGAGGATTAGCATGACAGCCAGGAAATTTGCATGGCTTAAAAGGAAATAAATATATGACTTTTCAGGCCAAGGAGCACTTTCTCAAGTGCACACCAATGTACATGTACCAATAAGAATTGCTTTGTTTCCATACTAGTTCTTTTTGTAGCATGGGGAAGTATTAAAAAAAGGAAAGGAATGGCTGGACTTTCCCTTTAGTCTGAGGGGAAGCCATTGTCTCTTCCCATGGAGCAAGGCTCCATTCTCAGCACAGCTATAGGCTTCCTACACAATGCCTGTGTGAATTTGGCAACATATCACCACCAAGAATGGGTTGAGGAGGGACCTCACAGTGAATGCTGCTGGGAAGATTATGCCTGAGTCAGCCTACATGTTGCATGCTTCACGCTTCGTTCAGAGCAGCAGTATGCAGTGCAAAGCAAATGCTTCACTAGGCAGTTGTAAATACTCAAACATTCTCCCTCTTTCCTTCTTGAAACATGCCCAATGTAACTGGCCTTAAAGTGGGGCTCTGGTCACAGAAATGGGACAGTATTGTTTCGCTAGACTGAAATTCAGTAGCCTAAAATGGTTTTAATTTGCCCCACACAGAAATTAATTGAAAATACAATTGGATGGGCATGTTAGGATCTCCGGCAGATACGAGTGATCAAATCTGCTGGGTAAAATTGACTAGTGTATGGGAACCTTAAATTGAATCAGGTTTAAGTTTTTTTGCCCGATTACCAGGTTCTGCAGCTATCATTAGCCTGTAACTGTAACAATTGTGTCAGGTTTCCACAATAAAACAAGTCTGAGGAATGCCCTCTAGCTTAATTTCTGAGGTTTTAAACCCTCAAGGTGGCTATACACTAATCAGTTTATGGTAGGTCAGGTAAATACTGTCCAGGTATCGATCATTTACCTGTTCTACCACTCTGCAACATTTAGGCACCTTTTACACTTAATGTGTCACCGCGTGGTGCGTTGCATGAAACCACTGCATCCTGTCGCAGGAGCAGCGATAGCCCTATGGGGTGATCACAGTGTGTTGCGGTGTGGCAGGTCCCAGCACGGTAATGCACTATATGGATCATGCTGCGTACTACAGGGTCGGTTCTAGACTCTTTGCCTCATGAAGCAATACATTGTGATAACGCCCTCCGACGTATGTTTAAAAAGCTGGACCAGAGAGGAGAGACACATTAGGCTTTGCATTGTAGGCACTGGCACAATGCTTACCTCCATCTGCTTTCTCCAAGACAGCATCTCCTCCTGCGTATGAGCGGATTCACCCCCGGGAGACTTGGGCGCAGGATACAGCCAGTATGGCTAATCCTGCTGCTGCACAAGTTTCCGGCGACGTTAATTACTATTCCCCCTCTAGGTCGAAGTGGATGGTGGCTATTGCTGGAGGCCGAATTACAGTGTTTTAATTTGTAACTTCAGCTCCGTCTTCTGACGCCGAAGTTACTCCCTGTGCACTGCTATAGCCGTAATTCCTATTATGGTCTATGGTGGCAACGGCTGCGCCCAAGTCTCCTGCGCTGGATTGCCAGCGTTCGTCTCCTCCTTGTTGGCTCGTAGCATCTGATCCCCAGGATGCCGGGTATGTGCTGCACCGGCATCTCATGTGACGCAGCAGCACGTAACAGGTTACATGAGGCACCGCTGTAGACATGGATTAAGGACGCTGGACGGACAGATGGAGATCCCATCGCTGGAACACTGAAAGCAAGTGAGTGAAGCGGCGCCGCGCATCTAGGGAGACGGGGAGTGCAAGGAGGAGACGTTTGGGGAGGGGAGTCGCCTCTTTCCACCTTCTAATTGTTGCCGCCCTAAAGCACGTGATTCACGTTGCTTCCTATTAATATCACAAAGTTACAGTATTAGGAAAACAAAACTTTGTGACTGTACTTTGTTTCTCAAATGCACTTCATTTTCCTTATGCAAAGGAGAGAGATACATCAGTGTGAAGATGTTAGGATCGTATATACACTTCAATAACCCTTCTATAAGGCACCTAATATACACATACATAGACTGACTACCACTAATAATATTTTTTACACTTAAAGGAGTACTGTAGGGGGGTAGGGGGAAAAGAGTTTAACTTACCTGGGGCTTCTATTGGTTCTCCGGTCCCCGCCGCTGGTTCACTTCTGGAATTTCCGACTTTAAAATCTAAAAACCACTGTGCCTGTGCAGCCATGTCCTCGCTCCCGCTGATGTCACGGGCACGGGACATCTGCGGGGGACCAATAGAAGCCCTGGGTAAGTTCAACTTCTTTTTCCCCCTACCCCCTACAGTACTCCTTTAAATAAGCTAATTCTGGACTGTCCATTAGAAGCCAGAGATGTTTGTGGTTGGCAGACCTTGGCATTGGCTAGCTTTTACCCCAAATCATTAATATGGCTTTTAAAACGGCATTTGCAATTAAGTGTGATTGTTATATGCTTAATTATCTGCATGTGGTGCAGAAAATCCTCTATGTGTCCAAATTAAAAAAAAATGGCCTCCTAAAATGAAAGACAAAAAAAGACAGCTGCAGATGAATAATTTATTCACCTGCAGTAGTCATCTCATTACTGACACAGAACCTCGCACATGCATGAAAATCACTTCCAGGCATTTTTCAATACCGTCCGTACTGAGTATTAAGAAGTATTACCGGTAGTTCTTTCATTGTCATATCCATCCTATGCCTTCTCAGCTTTGTCAGAGCACTCAGAACATGATAGCATGTCAGACTTGTGGCTCCAAAAGCTCCAAGCTTATTAAGGTCAGTGACTCACTAAGCAGTAAAAAACACAATAAGCATAGCAGCTAGATCCAGGTAATGAGTGACAAGGGTGTTGATTCACAAATAAAAGTGCATGTGCAACTATCCTCTGCTATTTTTATCATGCAATATTGTGCAAAATGTAATGCCCAGCAATAAAAAGGACATGAAAAAGTCTCTAACTTTTCCGTGATGCGATCGTAAATTGTTGGACAGATGTAGCTGGAGATCCGCCTGTAAGTCAGCCAATGACTGTGTTGCAACATTTCTCTGCATATGATAAATTAATGTAAAACTAAAGGCATTTTGAAAACATTCTAAATATGTGAAAAATGCAATGGAGGCAGTATTGAGCCTACATTCTCAACATGTACATATGATGGATTTGGGGATACTTGAACACATTTTATCATAGAAAGCTTTCAAATACAATGCATATATATATATACAGTGGAGGAAATAATTATTTGACCCCTCACTGATTTTGTAAGTTTGTCCAATGACAAAGAAATGAAAAGTCTCAGAACAGTATCATTTCAATGGTAGGTTTATTTTAACAGTGGCAGATAGCACATCAAAAGGAAAATCGAAAAAATAACCTTAAATAAAAGATAGCAACTGATTTGCATTTCATTGAGTGAAATAAGTTTTTGAACAATAAAAGACTTAATACTTGGTGGAAAAACCCTTGTTTGCAAGCACAGAGGTCAAACGTTTCTTGTAATTGATGACCAAGTTTGCACACATTTTAGGAGGAATGTTGGTCCACGCCTCTTTGCAGATCATCTCTAAATCCTTAAGGTTTCGAGGCTGTCTCTGTGCAACTCTGAGCTTGAGCTCCCTCCATAGGTTTTCTATTGGATTAAGGTCCGGAGACTGACTAGGCCACTCCATGACCTTAATGTGCTTCTTCTTGAGCCACTCCTTTGTTGCCTTTGCTGTATGTTTTGGGTCATTGTCGTGCTGGAACACCCATCCACGACCCATTTTCAGTTTCCTGGCAGAGGGAAGGAGGGTGTCGTTCAGGATTTCACGATACATGGCTCCGTCCATTTTCCCGTTAATGCGATTAAGTTGTCCTGTGCCCTCAGCAGAAAAACACCCCCAAAGCAAAATGTTTCCACCTCGATGCTTGACGGTGGGGACGGTGTTTTGGGGGTCAAAGGCAGCATTTTTCTTCCTCCAAACACAGCGAGTTGAGTTAATGCCAAAGAGCTCTATTTTGGTCTCATCAGACCACAGCACCTTCTCCCAGTCACTCACAGAATCATTCAGGTGTTCATTGGCAAACTTCAGACGGGCCTGCACATGTGCCTTCTTGAGCAGGGGGACCTTGCGAGCCCTGCAGGATTTTAATCCATTGTGGTGTAATGTGTTTCCAATGGTTTTCTTGGTGACTGTGGTCCCTGCTAATTTGAGGTCATTCACTAACTCCTGCCGTGTAGTTCTAGGATGCTTTTTCACCTTTCTCAGAACCATTGACACCCCACAAGGTGAGATCTTGCGTGGAGCCCCAGAGCGAGGTCGATTGATGGTCATTTTGTGCTCCTTCCATTTTTGAACAATCGCACCAACAGTTGTCACCTTCTCTCCCAGCTTCTTGCTAATGGTTTTGTAGCCCATTCCAGCCTTGTGCAGGTCTACAATTTTGTCTCTGACATCCTTGGACAGCTCTTTGGTCTTTCCCATGTTGGAGAGTTTGGAGTCTGCTTGATTGATTGATTCTGTGGACAGGTGTCTTTTATACAGGTGACTAGTTAAGACAGGTGTCCTTAATGAGGGTGACTAATTGAGTAGAAGTGTCTAACCACTCTGTGGGAGCCAGAACTCTTAATGGTTGGTAGGGGTTCAAAAACTTTTTTCACTCAATGAAATGCAAATCAGTTGCTATCTTTTATTTAAGGTTATTTTTTCGATTGTCCTTTTGATGTGCTATCTGCCACTGTTAAAATAAACCTACCATTGAAATGATACTGTTCTGAGACTTTTCATTTCTTTGTCATTGGACAAACTTACAAAATCAGTGAGGGGTCAAATAATTATTTCCTCCACTGTATATATACTTAAACAAGTGTTTTAGTTGATTAAAAGCACAAGGAGGTGTATGGAAAGTATTCATACACAATTTTGGAGTACTCCTAACCAGAGCGGAATTATCCACAAGGCAACCTAGGTAGGACCTTCATAACGGGTACATATAGTATTAATATTGAGAAAAATTGGTAAGCAACTCACCAACTCGTCCAGGTTCTTGAGATCACATAGGGTACGAGGAGGTTGGGTAGGCATGGCTACCCGTGGGTACCTGCGCTGCTCTGAGTTTGGTTTACCCCGACTAATCTCTTCATCAATCTCTTCTTCCATCTGAATGAGAACTGGGGCTGGCATCCCAAAGCGTGCCCCACGCCGGGCTACCTCCAGCAAACACAGCACAAAGCTCTTCTCCCCCCTTCTCAGCACCAGATCATTGGTTTCAAACATCAATACCTCTGGAATGCCAAGCTCCTTGCGGCACCAGCTAATGAAGTTGGATACATTGTCCCTGGCTAGAAATGAACCAGGCATGGCTCCTTTGACCTGAAATGTTACATCCTTTTGGGGCAGCCTCATACCAGCAGCAATTTCTGGATACTGTGTCCTAAAATCTTGTGCCAGATGATTTAAATTGTTAGCATGTTGACACAGTGTATACCCGGTCTCCAGAGAATCCATGAAGGTGCCAGCTTCCATATCCAGGTCATACAGCATATTGAGCCAGTCAGTGAGATCCTCCTTCATGGCTTCCAGGTACTCCTCGCTGGAGCGGAACGGCCGGATGCTCTTCGATGCAGAAGACTGAATTTGGCTTTGGTCTGCCATCTCTTCTCATTACTTTCCTCAGTCCCCTGTACAGTATTTCCAAAAATATATTATTAGTGCATAAGAAGTATTACATGGTATACAATAAAAATACTGCTTGACTATAAGGCAGGCATACACTGACTAACCAAATCATTAAAACTGCCTTCCTAACACTTTGTGGATCCACCATGTTTCACCAAACCAGCTGTGACTCACTGAGGCAAGGACTCAACATGTCCTTTCTCGTATGGACAGTATTAAGTTTTTAAGCACTTTCTGCTACAGTTACTCTTTAGTAGGATCAGACTAAACAGGCTAGGCTTTGCTGTCCACATGCATTACAGAACAGTGGGCACAAATAACCCTGTTGCTGACACCAGTTGTACATCTTTTCTTGGATCATTTTTGATAGGTACTAACCACTGCATTCAACAACACCTCACAAGTCTTGGTGTTCTGAAGATGCTCTGACCTAGTCATTTTGCAAACACAAGTTGGACCTTTTCAAAGCCGCTCAAATCCAAAGGCTTGCCCTCTTTTCCTGCTTTGAACACATTGTCTATAAGAACTGACTGTTTATTTGTGCCCAATGTATCTTATCTTTTGACTGGTGTCATTGTAAGTAGGTATCAATGCTGTTCGTTTCACCTGTCTGTGGTTTTAATACTGTGGTAGATGTATTAGAGAGAGAGACTGCAAATACTTGTGTGTTCCTGGCCAGATTGCATAGACAATGAGTTCAGTAATATGGTATGTAATCTCCTGCAGGTCATGTGTGTACAAGTTATGCTGCTGTAGAATGGTGCACCATCACACTTGTGGCAGCCAAACCTTTCTTTAGGTCCAGCATGCAAGGAGTTATCAGTTAAAAGTTTACTTGCTGTGCAAGCACAACAGAGTTTACAACATGCTGGACTTCTGAATTCATGAACTTTTATACTCAATTAACTAATGGGAATATTTAGGGGATGAGTGACTCTCGCCACAAAGTCCTCCACTATATGGCAATGTCATTTTGTTATAGCCCAATTGATGGGCTGATCACTGCCAACAGATTGTGTATACCATGAGCAGATTGTGTAGGTAAGCTCTCACACTACATGGATGTTTTAAAATGGCCAATCAAAATTGAAGTTGTGTACCAGGCTTCAGAGGAAACCACAGAATACACAGATACTGAACGACAGTTCAAGCTTGGAGTATGAACCAATTTATAAGCTCTACAACTGTCAAGAGATCACAACTCGTAATAGCTATTAAGCCCCTATAAGGTTATTAAGGTCAGGTTCCTTCTTTATCACTGGACTAATGGAAGGGTGTCCATACCTTTACATATGTCACCATTACTGTTTGATTTGCCCCTGTGTCTTCAAGCTGACGAAATTAAGGTAACAGTAACAATATGTTGTTTTTAATACACTGTTTTCTGCAGTAGCCATTTATAATGTTTCACTTACTTAAGTTAAATAAACATAATTTGCCTAGGAGCCCCCAAATATTTGCAAACAATTGTAAATTTCCCCCAACCCAAAATTATAAAAGTGTAACATACACACACAAAAATGTATAGTAAACAGATGAGACTGACAAAATCAGTATCATAGTCTTTTCATACTGATTACAAGCACATAGGAAGTCATTAGGTCTGGCTTATCAAGACAGGGGCAAAGAACACTGGAGCAACTAGTTATACACAGCCTGACTGACTAGATAAATAATCAATACCTATTGATCATAATGTTCATTGCATTAAAAACTGTGCACCTGGCAACAGACTCATCGGCTAATCAACTCAGATTTATTGGCAGTTTCGACTGCAATAGCAAGCCAAACTGTATGATATTCAGATAGAGATCAATAGTTTATCAATCAATAACATAATGTGGAAGATGTTTAATACTAATTGAATATAATGTAACCTACCACGCTTAAAGCTAAGTAGACAATCTGGCATGTGTACATGTATCCTCCAATGCCCTAAAAAAAATGCAGTGCCCGAGCCCATTATTCACCTTCCACTCCTTCCCGGAGAAGCCGATCTACCTTCCATTGCACCATTGTCCTATCTCTCCCCTCCATTGCAACAGGAAGTGTTGCTAGGCTATAGACTACCAATGCCTCTGTACAACACTTGGCTCCAAAGGGTGTACAATTCCATTCCTGTCTTTTCAGTTTCCATCAGAAAATCTTCCCTGTACAATCTTATCACCTTTATGTAGTATAGGGACCGTCAGATTGATAATACTTTGAAAAGATTATTTAGATCAGCTTTCACGCTACATGGAAGTGGTAAGATTGTAAAAGACTGTTCAATAAAGACTGGATAGTGTATGAAAGTTTATAGACAAATCTGTTTAGTTCCACTACCGATGTAGTTGTATGTCCAACAAACACTATGGTTATTGAGGAACTACGCGTGTGAGACCACATATACAAGTATTAGCCACACTTTTCAAACTCTATACTCTAGTTTTTTAACCCCCGCTATCTTTATAAACGAGAGAACATGAATTTTTCTTGGGGAGCTAGGCTGGAAAAGTGGAGAAAATAAGTTCCAGGAATACCCTGAAGAGGGGCAATGAAGCTCCACTGAAAAAAAGTGCTGATCAATTACAGTAAAAGTGGGAAGCAGCAGCTCCTCTTATATACAGTGACAAAAATTGGAGGTAAAAGCAAAAAATGGAGAACATGTGTTTGAGAAAATTTCTCCAGCTCTTTACTTTTTACCACTGTGTTCTCTGCATTTTTAGTAAACAGGTCTGTTTGCCCTGCTATAATTATGAAGATATTCTTAAAATTGGTGAACAATGAATAAAAAATGGAGAACAGAGGTGAAAATGGAGACTTTTACAACCTTTTAGTTCTTTCACAAATAACTTTAAACAAAAAAAACCATACTGATCATCTAAAAGATGGAAAATCACCCGTTCCCAGCTTTATACAAAACCTCTTTTTTATAACTAAGTAAAATAGTTATCAAATGTAGTGGGAAAAAAATCCCTTGACTATTAATAAGAATAGTGCTGGCCTAGGCAACAATCGTCTCCAGAACATGGAGCCCATACTAGTACTGCCCAAACCCTGAGCATTCTTACCTGAATGGCGTCACTTTTCCCTGCAGGGAGTGAGCAGTGCCCTGAGTCAGTGCTGCCACCCACCCTCCTCAGACACTGCAGTCCAGGGAGGGGGGTTCTGTTCCACTAGTGCACACACAAAGTGACGCTCTCATGTTGTCTATCGGAACTCGCTAGTGCCACTTCATCGGCTCGTAGCACGTCATGGTGACAAATCCTTTGCTGTCACTTGTTCTCCTTCCCCCAGTTTCGGTGCTGGTGGGCCAGCCTTGCCTCTTCCTCTGTCACAGCATGTTCCCCGTTTTCCAGTGAGGGAAGCGGAGAGCGCTCTGCCTCTTCCTTGCAGATAGCCTCCAGTTTTCTGCAATCCGGGCAGGGCAGGACAAGCCCAAGGAGGGGCGATGGAGAAGAGACTGCTAGAGACAGAGCCTCGCCCTCTGCACAAGGTTAATCAGGCAGTGTATAATCCTCTGCCAGTGTCTGCCCCGCAGACTGCTGCTATAGTCAGTGCAGTGCACTCCCTGTCAGCTGAGCGCCACACTGCCAAGTCACCAGCCAGCATCCTTGTCACATCGCGTTACTTTCTCTTCCTCTCCTGGACCAAATGATCCAACTCCAGTGTGAGCACGAGAGGAAGCCCCGGATTCTCTGCCCTTCCGATCGCTCTGTCTGTAGTTTGGTTATTAGGAGTTCGGGGAGGGACGGCAGCGCCTAGAAAAGGGAGCGCTTCATTACAACTTCCTGCCAGCCCGGGGTGTCCATTCATTGCTGGGAAAAGGGAGGGGGAACGGGGATCCGCATGGAGCAAGCAGCTCTCATTATACACTTGGGAATGGGGGCTGAACAAGATTTGGGCATAGCTCCCAACTGTCCCTTTTTGGGAGGGACAGTCCCTTTTTGGGAGCCCTGTCCCTCTGTCCCTTTTTCCCTCATTTGTCCCTCTTTCAGGACTTTGTCCCTCCTTCTATATAAATATATATATTTCTATACTAAAAATGTGTTTGATTGACTCTGAACTTTATTCACATCCTTTAAATTGATATATTACTAATTTTAAAATGTCACTATGAAGGAAAATGAACCAGGACAGAAAGGACCAGTGTGGTTTGAATGATAAAACAACATATTTTTCTTATGAGATCTTTATGGTATGCGTAACTAGGGACGTGGTGGGGGCGTGACAAGGGGTGTGGCAGGGGCATGGCTTAAGTGTCCCCTTTTTCTCATCTCAAAAAGTTGGGAGGTATGGATTTGGGGTATCAGCATAGAGAATGTTGAATATGGGACGCTAGAATGCCAGAAGTCCAGTTCCCTCTAGCAAGTGATCGTTATTGTCTATATGCTATAATTAGATCATCATACATCTATTTAGTACCATTGCTAATTATGAGGATATGCATGGATCAGTTCTGTGAATGGAGGGGACTCCATCCAATAACATTGGCATCAGTTCCCTGATACAAATGTCCACCAATGATACCCAGATCACTAGGCTCCTCTAATTGTACACTTGTGAATGGGAGATCCACATGGAAATTAACTGGGAGTACTAAATTACCTAGAATGGCATAATATAATTTCTTTAATGCCCCGCTTTCTCATAGTCCAACATGTTATACCCAAATAACCAGGCAACTCATATTGTACACTTGGCACCCACCCACCTGCCTTTGTAGGCAAAATAAATTACACAGACCTCCTAGATGAAATTACAGAGAACAGAACCCATCATTTTATGCATTATTATGGGCTAGCCAAGAGCTACTGTGCCACAGTGCAGTTTATACACCACTAACAATAACAATACTGTGTGTATGTCATTTTAAAGGAGGCCACACAGTGATTTTTCTTTTTGTTTAAATCTATAAAATCAATCAGTTTGTTGAATAAACAAACACAACAAAAACAATTTGTATATATAGTTATTGGGGCACCATTAACAAAGTCATTTGTCATCTGTTGAATAAAAATCAGAACTTCTTTTGATCTATGAATCTCAATCAATCATGTAGAAATATTCAATAAATGGTAGTGTAAAATGGTATTCTCCTGATCAATAAAAGCTTTGCTAATCCCTCCATTGGTTGCCAATCACCCAAAGGATCCAGCTCAAACTCCTAACACCATCATACAAAGTTCTAGATCCTCAACCTCTCATTCACGCATCCAGGACTTCTCACGAGTATCACCTGTCCATTGAAACTCTCCCCATGGCCTGTCCGTCTTGTTCCAAGCCTGGACATTTTCAAACATACCCTCAACACACCTGTTCAAACAAGCTGATAATTTGCTATAGCTACAAGTTAAAGTGAACTAGAGGTGAAAATAAACTGATGAGATAAACAATTATATGTATCCTCCTACTCCTAAAAATGATTTTTTTAAGTATTATGTTTTTTTTAATCTATTTAAACATTTACAAAGTAGGTTGAATGTTTTAGTGTCTCTAATCAGTGGCCTATTAAGTGTCCCAGACTTAAAATACATGAAGTATTGGTCTTATTATATCTCTCCCCTGAGCTCAGAAGTTGTATTCTGCCAGGAAAAGTTTATGGCTGTAATTTTCTTATCAGTGATGTTTACTATATACCTGACAAGGTACTGACAAGATAGAAGCTGTCACTTCCATGCCTAGAAATGAACTCTTTCAGGCCACAAAAAACATCCAGGAAAACAGGCTGGTTATTAATATGTTTTGTACTGTACATACACATGTTTATCTCATTATGTCACATGTCGCTGCAGGTACACTTTAAAGCTCACTGCTTCATCTATCGACCCCTTCAACTACTCCCCAGCGTCTCCACCGCACTACCCTCTAGATCAGGGGTCCCCAAACGTTTTGGGTCGAGGGCCAGGTCAACATACTTCAGACTGCTGGGGGGCCGGAGTATACATAAAATGATGGAGAAGTCTTTGCGGGCCAGACAGTGAAGCATACCCAGGTGACAACCTGCAGTGGACAGCAGTGTCACCTGATATGGAATTTGATTGGAAACCAGCGAATTACTGCTTTCTGGCTTCTATGTGGATGGATGGTGCCAGCACTGCTATTCTATATGCGGACCACCAAAATTTAAAGATGTAGCTGACCGCATGTATCAGTAATACAATGTGTGTGGAAGGCTGGTAAAAAAGCCTCAGGGGGCCACATTCGGCCCGCGGTCCTTAGTTTGAGGACCACTGCTCTAGATCGTAAGCACTCAACGACAGGACCTTTCCCTTGTGTTTCCTGTTTCTGTGCAACTTATCCAGAAAATGATTAAGATGAAATGGGGCACTAGGTAAGATAGCAGTCTTTGCCCCCCACTGGTCACCTGTTGTTTTTTGTGTGTGTAAGATTTGATGTAAGATAGCATCCACCAGGCCCCTAGACTCTCTCTAGTCTAGGCCCTAGGTAGCTGCCTAGGTTTGCCTTGTAAATTATTAGGCTCTGATTTTATCAAATCAACATCTATCGGTATTGGTAATGTTTTTCAAATTACACATCAATTGTATAGTATAGTATGATGAGCTGCTTATGTGTCTATACATAAAAATAATGATAATAATATTAATAAATAATCTACAGAACAATTAAAAATCAAATAGTGTGCAGCAACATTTCAGTTAAACTACACTGAGAGATAATGGAAGAGGGCGTGCCACATAAGTACACCTCACATTCCTTTCTCTTCTGTGCCAGTAAGATGACAGCTGGATTGTGAGCTGTGATTGGTCCCCATTTAAAAACTGCTGAAAGGTAGAATGATTAATTCTACCTTCATAAGAATCAAGTCCAACAGTTATCCAATGTTTATTTTTAATTAAAGCACATGTTGTAACAGGAAAGTACGGCCCTTTGTAACATGATCTATGCTGTAAACAGGTTAAAAGGTATAGCCCTCAGCTATCACCGCACCCCTGCCTTTTGGAGGACGTCAGCCTGTGGCTTTAAGGATGATCTCACACCATGCAGAGGAGGGTGAGGCTGCCTTGTTTCAGACTCCAGACTGCTTGGCCTCAATCCCAAGTTTAAATATTTGGCCAATGCGGGAAAAAAGGAATAATGGCTGGGCTGTTAACCCCTTGCTATAGTAGCAAAAACTCCCAAATATCTACTTATGTAGCTTGTTTGGCCAACCTTTATGTGCCTGACTTACTAAGGTTCTTCTCAGTTGGAGAACATAAGTAAGACTGCAATATTATTATTTAGTATTTATATAGCGCCGACATCATTCACAGTGATGCACAGAGTATATTATATAAATTCTCATCTATTACGTGGCAAATGTTCTGGGGTGTGTGTAGCAGACCATAGCAGCTGACTTTAAAATGACGGAGAGAAAGCTTTGTAATAAATGAAGGACAGTAAACCATATATGTTAATTGCATGATAACAATTGTGAGAGAAGGATGTCAGCATGGCAAAGGGACCAGTTTGTTAATGAAAACATTCTTCAAAGCACAAATAGCATCAGTTCATTACCTAGAGCAAGCATGGCAACTGCGCCCGTAAAAGCAACAAGAGAAGGCCGCAGTTCAAAGTGGCTGTGCCCAAGATGAAGGCTAAAGTGGAACACAGCCATTAACCACCCTGGCGTTCTATTAAGATCGCCAGGGTGGCTGCGGGAGGGTTTTTTTAAAAAAAAAAAAAACTATTTCTTTCAGTTGGCTGCATGAAAGCCCACTAGAGGGCGCTCCGGAGGCGTTCTTCTGATCGCCTCCGGCGGCCAAAAGTGACACGGAAGGCCGCAATGAGCGGCCTTCCGTGTTTTGTTTACTTCGTCGCCATGGCGACGAGCGGAGTGACGTCATGGACGTCAGCCGACGTCCTGACGTCAGCCGCCTCCGATCCAGCCCTTAGCGCTGGCCGGAACTATTTGTTCCGGCTGCGCAGAGCTCAGGCGGCTGGGGGGACCCTCTTTCGCCGCTGCTCGCGGCGATCAGGCAGCACACGCGGCTGGCAAAGTGCCGGCTGCGTGTGCTTTTTATTTGATGAAAATCGGCCCAGCAGGGCCTGAGCGGCAGCCTCCGGCGGTGATGGACGAGCTGGGCTCGTCCATACCGCCCGGCTGGTTAAGCAGGGGTGTTACAATAGACCCTGCAAGGGATGCAGCCTAAGGGGGGCCCAGAAGCCACAGGGGGCCCCGTGGAGGGGGGGGGGGGGAGTTTCTTTGTCCCGTCCTGGCAAAGACTGACAACTAAGGGCTGGGAGAGAAAAAACTTTCTGCTCTCTGCAGAATTGTTCTAATGACTGCATCTGCTCATCCACTGATGAGTAATCATACAAAGTTTTGCAGACAAAGATTTGTAGACAGTTCCTATTCAGTGTTCAGCAGGGTTTAGCCCCCAACCTCTCTACCCCTCCCCAAGTGTTATGTACTGTAGTGATGCTGGAGAAGTCTGCAGAGCCAGTTCTGCTCAATCAGAGGAGGATAGAGTGAGTGTAATAAGCTGAGGTTGGGAGCACACTCCTCTGTTTTCTGTATGTGTTTTCCGCACATCTTGTGTGTCTGTATGTGTGAAAACATGCACATTTTATCACAGAAGCTAATGTAATTGATAGAGAAAATGTGTGCTGTTTCGCAGGGGGGGGGGCAGTGATTTCTACTTATGCTCCTGCCAGTAAGGAGTAGGTATCAGCTAGGCATGGACATATTAACACGTCAGTATCTATGTCCTCAAAATAATTAGGCAGCTTGTTAACATAAAAACCATTATATGAACGTGGCCGTAGATGAGTGTGTCTATGCTGGGCATGCGCTGCTTTTTTCCTCTTTGCATTAACACCTTTATTCTACTGGGCATACGTGGACCTTGCAAACTCAGTACGGACATGCTTCTCCACAGCTGCACTTGCACTCTGGAGAAACTGAGGGTTCCAGTGCTGGAACAGTGGGGGTTAAGAAGATACAGAAAACCTCTGGACTATCAAGAGGATTTTCACTTCTAAGGTTAGTATCTATGTTTTAGGTAACAGACTGTCCCCCCACAACAGACCCCAAGTAACAGATTTTCTCACCAGAATGTTCCCCAGTAACAGACAGCACCCCATGACAGATTCCCAGTAACAAAAATTCCAGTAATAAACAGTACCCCAAGACAGACACCCATTAGCTGACAACCCCATGACAGATCCCCAGTATCAGAAAGACCACAGTAAAAGTACCCCATGACAGACTCTAGTAACTGCCAGCCCTTGTGACTGATCCCCAGTAACACTGAGGCCCAACAACAGACCCCAGTAACAGATAGCACCCTATGACAGATCCTCAGTAACAGACCATAAGCCCATAACTTTTTCACCTGTGTTTTCTCCTAGGTAATATTTTCACACCTTGGCAATGAAATGCATTTTAAACTACCAACAACCAAGAAAATACTCAAAATTATTTTAATAGTACTGTTTTACAACTTCTTGGTACTTTTTCTATTGCAAAGTGCTGAAAAGTCATTTTAAAGGATAAGCAAGGCTACAAAGGAAATGTAGTTTTACTTACCAGGGACTTCTTCCAGCCCCTAGAAGTCATTTGTGTCCTTCGCCGCAGCTCCAATCTTCTCCGGGGTCCCTCTGGCAGCCTCTAAAGATCGCTGACCCCCGACGAGTCAACGTCTTCTGGCATGTGCGTGGCGTGTGCCCGCCCTGCGCAAGGGAGCATACACTCCCAATGACGTGGACGAGTTTGCGCTCAGGTGCTCGCCTGCGCATGCACACAAGATGCCGACCCATCGGGGGTTGGCAATCCTTAGAGGCCTGCAGTCTTGGAGAAGACCAGAGCAGCGGCAAGGGACACATATGACTTCTAGGGGCTGGAAGAAGCCTCAGGTAAGTAAAACTACATTTCATTTTGTCATCAGCATGAATTTAGCATAATGGTGAGATAAGGAAGCTTGCATAAATGTAAAACCCTTGCCCGGTTGTAGTGCAATAGGGGAAGCAGAGGATGCAACTGCACCTGAGGCAATGAGGCTAAGGTCCCTTTATTAAATTATCATTGCTGCTACAGTCATACCTTCCCCAACCTTTTCATGTAAGAAAGAGGGACACCTTCAAGACACGCCCCCACCAAGATTTATGTGCTAAAGATGTATTTTTATTATTCAAACCACTCTAGTCCTTTCTATTATCACTCCTTTCACTTCTTATTAGCATTTGAAACTAAGCATTGCATACATTTAATGGGAATAATTCAAATCCATTCAAACACATTTTTAGCTGGAAAGTGCAAATATTTATGTAGATGTGTTCTTCACACCTAAAAGTAAGACAAAAAAGAGATTGAGGTATTTGATTTGAAACCAGGGACTCTGAAAACAGGTCAGTTGGAAGCTATGGAGTGGTAATGATCACCTTTATTTCTGCTATGCATACTGTTAACAATCTGGTCCTCTCTCCATGCTTAAAGTAAACCTGAGATTTGATTCTTACCCGGGGGCCGCGGCTTCCTCCAGCGCCATGAGAAGTGATGCGTCCCTTGCCGTCCTCCTGAGTGCCTCCGTTCTCTTGGTATTGGTCCCGGTAACCAGGCTCAATCGTGCCAGTTGGCTCTTCTGTATATGCGTGGCCCCTCCAGGAGAACGGAGGCACTCGGGAGGACAGCGATGGACGCATCGCTGCTTTTAGAGCTGGAGGAAGCCCTGTGTAAGTATAAAATCTTTTTTTAGCCCATCTCAGGTACACTTTAAGGTGTATACACACATTCAATCTTGATAGGCCAAATATCAAGCACATCTACATAATTTGTTAGCATTTAAAACCTATTGGCCCTAATACTAAATGGTAGTGGTAAAATTGGTCAATCAAGATTGGATTTGTGTACCAGGTTTTACATCTGTCTCACACTTTAGGGCTGTGTAAAACTGGATTTTCGCAGAAATACCATATTACCACAACTCGGTAATTTTAGCCCAATCACAGAACTCAAAAGTATTGGAACAATTAGAGAATGCAGAGTCAACTTGGAAGTATTTCACAAATCAGAGAATGAAAAACAATGACCAAAAATAAAACACTCCTCGGAAATAAGAAAACCACAGAATTGGTAATCGACATTTGTGGACATTGGAATTTCTGCAGAACTGGAAGTCGGCCTTTCCTGTCATCCCTTTTGCCCAGTGTACAGTCTGCACTAAGGCTATGTAGCTGCACCACACTGTCAGTGCCTTGTTTGGGAAAAACTTCGGTTAAGATGAACTAGTACTAGGGATGTATTTGGCACTTCCTTCCCACCTAGATAGGAATGCACCTGCACACTTGGGTAAGGTCACGCAATGAGTGCCCTCCAAGTTTCAGCACTAACATCATGTGGGGGCTTTTAGCGGGTATCGCCTTGTGCAGGGCCTCTGCAGTGAGTGACCCATCCTCCCACAGGATCTTTTGGTGAGACAGTAAATTATAGTCAAAAGTCCTGGAATTCCATTTTGAAGATATATCCTTTATTATCATAAACCTATTAAATAAATTAACAGAAATTTTTTTTCTTAAGTTTCTCTTAAAGGGAAGGTTCAGGGACGCTGTGAAAAAAACAAAAATCCAAATCCACTTACCTGGGGCTTCCTCCAGCCCGTGGCAGGCAGGAGGTGCCCTCGTCGCGGCTCCGCAGGCTCCCGGTCTCCTCCGGTGGCGCGCCCGACCTGGCCAGGCCGGCTGCCAGGTCGGGCTCTTCTGCGTTCCAATGTGCGGCTCACTGGTGCGCGCTGACGTCATCGGATGTCCTCCGGGCTGTTCTGCGCAGGCTCAGTAGTTCTGAGCCTGCGCAGTACAGCCCGGAGGACGTCCGATGACGTCTGCGCGCACCAGTCAGCCGCACATTGGAGCGCAGAAGAGCCCGACCTGGCAGCCGGCCTGGCCAGGTCGGGCGCGCCACCGGAGGAGACCGGGAGCCTGCGGAGCCGCGACGAGGGCACCTCCTGCCTGCCACGGGCTGGAGGAAGCCCCAGGTAAGTGGATTTGGATTTTTATTTTTTTCACAGCATCCCTGAACCTTCCCTTTAAGCTAAAAAAAAATTGTAATCTAATTATACTAAAAGTGTTTTTCTATTTCCATTTTCAGACATTTAGTTTCTGAATTCAACTTCATTACAACCGTGCCAGTAACACACACCTCAGTGTACTCTTTGGTATACAGAACGTCTGTAACTCCATCAGTTCATAATCCATCAGGGAGTCAGCTGCACAGAACAGGAAGTCTCTTCTCCCGTCACCTGGCTGATTGTTGTTCCCTGAAATTAAGCTTTAATGCATCTTTGGAGGAAAAATTAATATAAGACCCTGTCTTACTTTCGGGAAACATGGGGGCCATATGCAATTCACTTTTTCTCCTTAGTTTTTTCCTAGGAGATAATTTTGCATCTTCTGTTTAAAATAACGTGTTAGCACTTTGCAATTGAAAAAGTAGGTGAAACAATACTGTAAAAATATTTTGAGTATTTGTTTGCTTGCTGGCAGTTTAACTGCTTTCGGACCGACGCAGTTTAAATCTACGTCGGGCAGGGGGCGCTGCGGTTCTGACTGGACGTAAACTGAACGTCCGATTCACCGCGCGTCCCTGCCCGTTCCTCTGCTCTGTCCCCGCCTCAATGTGCTGCCCTGCCGCCTCTTTCCGCTGCCCTGCCGCCGTTTTCATTGGCTCCTGGCCCTGTCATTCCTGTAAGCTGTTCCCATTGGCTTACATTGAGTGACAGGGTCAGGAGGCAATGAAAGTGGCTCCTGTCCTGACCGGCGCACAGCGCTCTGCCGTCATAGAGATGGCAGAGAGAGCAGCCTGTGGCGGGGACAGAGCAGCGTGACCGGCGGGAGTGATGGATTATTGCGGTAATTCATCGGTATGCGCGTTTTAGCGTACCAGCAGCCTCTGGTCCTTAAGGGGGCAGAGGCTGCTGGTACCGAAGTGGTTAAAAAGCATTTTATTTACAAATCATTAAAAAATATCACCTAGAAGAAAATTCAGTTGAAAAAATGAATTGCATATGGGCCATGGTATGCACACTTACTACAGGACATAAATAACAGACAGATGTCCATCCTATAGGGATGAGCTCCGGATCAAATTCGAATGAAATCCGAATGAGTTTTATTCAGATTTCATCCCCCTAATTAGTGCAGCTGAGCGGGTGTGTGCAGGGGGGTGGGGAGGGGGTTAAATTTACCCAGCAGCCTTCTTTTTTAACCCATCTCACAGCACGACCCACGCTGCGTTCCAAGCCGCGTCACGTGACTACTACGCTATCTCCTTCAACCCGGAAGGAGGAAATGTTTGTAGTCACGTGACATCGGCTTGGAACACAGCATGGAATGCACCGGGGGACGAGTTAAAGAAGAAGGCTAATGGGTAAGTTGACACCCCCCTCCCCCCCTGCACACACCCGCTCAGCTGCACTAATTAGGAGGATGAAATCGAAATGAAGCTCATTTGGATTTCATCTGAATTTGATCCGGAGCTTATCCCTGCCACCCTAACAGACATACAACTGAATTTGAGTTTGCCCTTTGATGCAGAAAGAAACCAATTTCCACATTCCATATTCCTCAGAAGTAGGTAGCCAAACCCTTATTTGAAATACAGTGATCAGTTTAGAAACTTCAAAAACACTACCTAAACAAACTAATGGCTGAGCAAGAAAGAGTAAATGTTAGGTTCTCAGCCAAGGAAGCCAGTCAGAGAATCTAGCATCTGTACAGCGACCCATTGCTTCAGTGAGACATCCGGAGTGCCTGATTGTTTTCCTCCATACCCTTCCAACTTGAAGCTGCTCCATCACAATCAGAACATTTGTATAGTGCTTTTCTCCTGTTGGACTCAAAGCACTCAAGAGCTGCAGCCAATAAGGGCGCACTCAAGAGGCCACCCTGCAGTGTTAGGGAGTCTTGCCTAGGAACTGCTTGCTGAATAGGTACTGACCCTAGCCAGGATTCAAACACTGGTCACCCATGTCAAAGGCAGAGCGCTTAACCAGTACACTATCCAGCCCTGCAATCATGCACTGCTCTATCATCTCTCCTCCCCTCTCCAAAACAGTCTGCAGGTTACTGTCGGTTGAGAACTAGACCTCAAACTGTTGCCCAAGGGTTTGAGTCCTGATTCCTGTGGCAATAGTAACAGTGTGTGTGTATGCCTAATCCAAACCCTTCAAAACTCAGTTCAGCCAACATCACAGAAGGAAATGTTGAACAAAAATGATTGTGCATAGAATATTGCAAAAGAAGGTTTGGCTATCAAGGATAATAAATCAGAAAGCTTGGCCATCCCCGGCTCAACCCCAACCATTCTGTAAACGGCAGGGGATCTGGAACCTGCCCTGCTCTCCAGGCTGTTCAAAAGTTAGGAAGGATTGCAGAAGTTTAATTCACAGCAGCCTGGGATACACTAATTACAAACAGGATTATTGCAGTAGCTGGACTTAGGAACTAGATCAGAGCAAAAATAACTTAATAATTAAAATATACAAAAATAACTCTACAGCAGGGTCTCAGTTATCCGACACTGATGGGGTTCACCTGATGTCGGATAAGTGTGCTTTTTAACTTGAGACTCAATGTTAAAGGGTCCCAGAGCAGCAGCAAAAAAAAAGCAAATCTGGACTCACCTAGGGCTTCCTCCAGCTCCCCCCCTCGTAGCCCGCAAGGTCCCTCGGTGTCCTCTGGGTCTCCTCCATGGTTCCGCTGGGGGCTCTGTAATCCTAGTTACTTCGGCTGAAGTCGAGCATGTGTGGCCCGCCCAGGAACCTTACATATCATTGCGCCCATGGCCGTAAGGGTCTTGCACATGCCAGGTTCAGTCTTTCAGCTGAAGTCACCAGTTTTATGGTTGGCCTTCATCACTTTGAGTATTGCCAGTGTTTTTTTTATTTGCTAGTGTTTTTAAGTTTTTCAATAAACATTGATGCACATACTTGCACATACTTTTTACTTCTCTTAAATTATTTTTGAAATCACTTGTCCTTTCTACCTGCTCTGAAGTATAGTTAAGAAATTTAACTCGGCCTCTGTAACTCATAAAATCTTGTGTGACTGAAACTCTGTGTCACTCTGTCAGAAACACTGCAGTAAGTATCACGGAGCTACGGACGGAAGAAGGAAATCAAGACACCGGGCAAGTATTTAAAGTTTTATGTTAAACATGATCGCTCGGGACCCCCAAAGCACTGCATACTTGCTTTGATAAGCGATTTATGCAGTGCTTATATACTTTGCATTGAGTGCTAATGCACTTTAAATGCTGCATGTCCTGCGATTGCTATTACCCCTAATCACAATCACACTAATGGGTTTCCCCTCACTTTTATTGGCAAAGCATTTTTGGGAGTCGTCGGCGATCCCAAAACCTAGCCTAAAAAGCCCTAGTGTGTTCCAGGCCTAAGAGTTATGTGAAGATTGACACTTAAAGAATGCCTGTCACACACATAATACATATTTAACCACTTGCCGTCGGCAAAGTGGCAGCTGCAGGACCAGCGACGCAGTACTGCGTCGCCAGCTGCAGGCTGATTAATCAGGAAGCAGCCGCTCGCGCGAGCGGCTGCTTCCTGTCAATTCACAGCGGGGGGCTCCGTGAATAGCCTGCGGGCCGCCGATGGCGGCTCGCAGGCTAAATGTAAACACAAGACAAGCGGAAATAATCCGCTTTGTTTACATTGTACGGCGCTGCTGCGCAGCAGCGCCGTAAGGCAGATCGGCGATCCCCGGCCAATCAGCGGCCGGGGATCGCCGCCATGTGACAGGGGACGTCCTGTCACTGGCTGCACAGGACGGATAGCGTCCTGTGCAGCCCCGATCACCGGGGATGAGCAGGTAGGAGAGGGAGGGGGGAATTTCGCCGCGGAGGGGGGCTTTGAGGTGCCCCCCGCAACAAGCCTGCCCACCAGAGCGATCAGACCCCCCTGCACACCATCCCCATAGGGGGGAAAAAAGGGGGGCGATCTGATCGCTGTGCATGAAACCTGATCTGTGCTGGGGGCTGCAGAGCCCACCCAGCACAGATCACAAAAAATAACGCTGGTCCTTAAGGGGGGGTAAAGGGTGGGTCCTCAAGTGGTTAAAGAGACTCTGAAGTCTCAAATAAACACGTTTTTACTTGACTAACTTGATAAGCCCTAATGCCCTACCTAAAACGCTGCATTCCCGCAGCTGAAATCACTATTAAACCCCCCTAAATCCTTGGGGGGAGATTTGCGCAGGGCTTCCTGTAGAGGCAGAGCTTTAGCCAGTAGCTCTGCCTCTACTCCCGTCAATCGGCTCTTATCGCCACCTCCTCCTGCCCCTCTGTCTTCTTTCACTAAGAGGGATGGGGGAGAGGCAGCGATTAGCGCTGATTGACGAGAATGGAGGCAGAGCTGCAGTCCAAAGCTCTGCCTCCCCCAGCAGCAAACTTCATGACCAAGAAAGTCATGGATTTTTGCACTGGGATTTGGGTTTTTTTTTATAGTGATTTTAGCCACGGGGATGCAGCATTTTAGGTAGGGTATTAATGCTTATCAAGTTAGTTAAGTAAAAACGTGTTGTTTTTTTTTGAGACTTCAGAGTCTCTTTAAGATATTGGCAGCTGGATAATGCACTAGTTAAAGACACCGCCTTTGACACAGGAATTGAATTTTGGCTGTGGGGCCAGTTGCCTAATCAGTAAGGAGTCCATGGGCAAAACTTCCTAATGGTACAGAGAGGCCTGCTAAGCACACCCTTAAGACTGAAGCTCTCGATAGCTTCTGACAGTATGAATGTTAACATTGTATTGTTTGCCAACATCTTGCAATATTTACAGTTGACCTGGAGTGATATATTTTTCTTCAACAACAGTGTATTTTCCATCTCTGTTCTGTATATGGGTAGGGCACCACTGCTTTATCTTTTAACCATATTCTCATGTCATTACTGAGCTCCAGAGGAAATTATAGGCTATGGGCTGCCACATCTCCATGTACTGGACCTTAGGAAATGACTCATGAGTTAATGTAGCTATCTGGAGAGGATAGTAACTAGGAGATAATATGCTCTCAAGGCTTTGGAGACAGGAAGTCTCCACTAAATGTCAGTCTCTAGTGGCAGGAAGTACAATGAATTAGTGCTGGATGGAGTGGAATTGAGCTTGTTATTAGAATGCTATTGATTGATTAATACTGTGGATGGAAGGACCATCTCCATAACACAACTTCTGCCAGTGAGGACATTCCAGTTCAGGTCTTTTAGGTGCTGGGAATGGCAGGCGTCTAATAGACACATGTGTCAGTTACTGGCAATCGAGTGAGCAAACGGTAAGTTGAGCGACCAATGTGTCCAGCATACTACATAGGAATTATTGGATGTAGTCTAGCTGGTTTCAGAGGTTTATTTTAGGCACTAAAGGGGTGGGGGTTTAGGATCAAGTGTATGTGTGTGTGTGGGGGGCTCATTTTAGGCTCTTAGTGGGAGATTAGGCAAGGTAAGGGGGGTCCCGTTTAGGTACGAGTGTGGTTAGGATTAGGCATTAGGTGGGGGGTATCTTTTTTGGCACTAGGAAGGGAATATTTAAGTGAGAATGGGTGCTGGGTGGTGCATAGTAAAATATCGGTAATCTAAATTACCAATATGTTTAGTGGCGGTAACCCCCGGTGCCCAACTCATGTGGCGGCCGCACAATACATACTCAGAAATTCAAATATGTGTATCAGGAACACACAACACTGGGAATATACAAAGGTTCTTCTCTTTTCCCAACTGTAAACAAAATCTCCATATCTTCATATAAATATATATCAATAAACACAGGTGAGGTGTTACTGGATTGAGAATTCAAAAGGAATAACATTTGTAAATTATAACATTTATTATTTTTGTTTCTTCAAAAGTAATCAGCAATCTAGTATCCTGTGAACTCCCTCTGTAACCACCTGTCAGACCTATGATACTGAATGAGTCCGAATGATAAGTAGATAAACAGATTGGTTTGTTCACGTCTCTAGAGGCTAAGTTCACAGTGGGAGCTGCATTGCAATCCTTGTAAAAAGAGGAATGCAAGGGGAAAAAGTTGCATCGCACATTATGCCTGCGTTGCAACGCATATAGTGAAGTATGCAGTACTTACAAAGTATGCTTCACTGCCATTGTTAACGGTCATGTTATGTAGTAATGTACTGCATGCATCGAATTATGGCCAACGGATGCATCGCATCACACTGCTAACCCGCTGATTATTACCAAACATAATGCACCACAATGCCCCACTGTGAAGGTTGCCTTAAAGAGGATCTGTATCGATAAAAAATGCCCCTAGGTGGTATTCACCTCCAGATGGGAAAGCCTCTGGATCCTTTCGAGGCTTCCACCGTCCTCCTTCATCCCACAGCCACAGCGATAAAGCTCCCTGAATGGCGGGGATGTAAATATTTACCTTTCTGGCTCCAGCGTAGGTGCAGTAGCGGCTCTCAGCTCAGAAATAGGTGGAAATAGACGATCCTAGTTGGGTCCACTCTACTGCGCAGGTGCACATCTCCTGTAGAGTAGAGCGGACCCGACGACATTGGCTATTTCCGCCTATTTCCGAGCGGAGAGCCACAACAGTGCCCCCGCTGGAACAGGGAAAGGTAAATACTGCTTACAACAAAGAGAAAATGTGTGCATCAACCAAGTAGAACCTGGTAAATCTGGCTTTGCAAATTTGGCCTATTGGTTAATCACGAGACATTGCTCATGCAAATATGCATTTGCTTTCGCATGCCAAAATATGCAGGGTCTAAAACTAATACCACAAAGCAGTTGCCCTGTAGGAATTAGTTCATGCTACATTAGCACTATCCAGGCCGCGGGGGCCCCAAGCCCTCTCACTGCCTGGAACCCACACAGCGGCACCTCGGAGGGGGAGGCTGGGAGGTGCAGGCGACCCCCCCCAGCATGGCCAGCGCCGGGAAGAGCTGCCCACTCCCACCTCCCAAAATAAAAAACAGGCACTTACCTTAACGTTCATTGCGTTCTGCTGCATGTGCATGACCTGGGCGCGACACATAGGAAAGGAGTGAAGCATGAGCCCCCCAAGCTTGTAGGGCTCAGGGGTAACTCTCACGCAACACTCCGAGGGGGGGGGGGGGGAGGACTGGTGCAAACAGCCTGCTCCAGGGCTCTCACCTCCTAAAACCAAGCCCGTCACCACCCGCCTACAAAGGATAGAAATGCAATACTGATTACAACAAAGAGGAAATGTGTGCATCAACCAAGTAGAACCTAATAAGTCTGGTTTTGCAAATTTGGCCTATTGGCTAATCATGAGACATTGCTCATGCAAATATGCATTTATTTCACATGCCAAAATGTGCAGGGTCTAAAACTAATATCGCGAAGCGGTTGTCCTGCGGGAATTAGTTCATGCTACATTAGCACTATCCAGGAGCACCACGGGGAGGCTTCCCAATGCCCCCTGGATAGTGCTAATGTAGCATGAACTAATTCCCGCAAGGCAACTGCTTTGTGGTATTGGTTTTTTGACCCTGCATAATTTGGCATGCGAAAGCAAATGCATATTTGCATGAGCAATGCCTCATGATAAGCCAATTAGGCCAATTTGTAAAGCCAGATTTGTTAGGGTTAAACTTGGTGCTTGATGCACGCATACATTTTCTTGTGGAAAGTATTTTCATAGTTGTATCCTTTGGAGGCAGGTGGTGGATGGCTTGCTCTAGGTCACATGTGTCAAACTCTGGCCCGCAGCGCCAGAAAACTTGGCCCACCTGTGCTTTTTTAATTAACATTGCATTTTGCCCACGGCGCTTTTAAGAGACTCCGTAACAAAATTTTGTGCCTTATTTCTTTTGTCCTATAAGTTCCTATTACTGTTCTAATGTGATCTGTCTTACTGCAGTCTTTCCTACTTGCACTGTCTCTGTAATAAATCTTATCTCCTTTCCTCTGTCATGTCTGTCGGGCTAAGGCTGGAATGTGTGGAATGTGCAGCACTGCTTGGCATTGGCAGAAGCTTTACACACCCCCTCCAAGCTCTGCATGAGTCACACCAGATAGCTGTTCACAGCCTATGATACTCTGGTTAGAAGCCATGTAATTTGTTTGTAAACACTGCCTAAAACTGTTAATTACAAGCCAGGATTGCAGCAGGGAGTGGCAGAAACAGCACAGAGGGGCACAGGAGAAAATAAGGAATAGAATGGTATGCTTTTTTAATGTAATAATATTAGAGTACAGATTCTCTTTAAATTGGCCCACCAGCAGGTTCACTATTGCAAATAAAATCTAGTTCCGCCCCGCCCGGCATCCTTACTCACACTGGTAGCCGGCCCCTATCCTATTGTCACCCTTGCTCCGCCCACCTTCTTCTCGCACAAGTGATAGAGCATGGCTACGCTCTGTCACTCTCTCTTGGTCCGCCTCCCGACGTCTGTCTTTCCACCATGGGCCACACGATGTGGCTCGGTGAAGCTCTGTTAGCAAACTGGTAAGAGCAGCGAGCATATTACAGCAGTGCTGGGCAAATTTAGTCTGTTATTTATAGGGCTGGGCGCCTGTGGTTATATATTTAAAGGTGCTGGGCACCTGTGCTGACATGTTTACAGGTGCTGGGCACCTGGGGCAACATTAGTATTGCTGGGCCACATTTGGAGATGTGCTGGACACCTGGGGCAGCATGGATGCCACTTTAAGAGATGCTGGGACGGCATAGTGAGACTCTGGATGCCATCTTGAGAGGTTCTGGGCAGCATAGTGACAGTATGGACGCCATCTTGAGATGTGCTTGGGCTGCATGGGGAGAGCCTGGAAGCCATCTTGAGAGCCTGGATGCATGTTGAGACATGCTGGGGATGCATGGTGACAGCCTGGGTGCCATGGTGAGAGATGCTGGGGATGCATGGTGACAGCCTGGGTGCCATGGTGAGAGATGCTGGGGCTGCATGGTGAGAACCTGGACGCCATCTTGAGAGAGGCTGGGGGGCCGCATGGTGATAGGGCCTGGGGCTGCATTGTGAGAGCCTGGATGCAATGTTAAAGGAAATGTCAGGCAAATAAACCTACCTATCAGGGGAGTCGCTAGCCCTATTTTGGGGTGGCACGTGCCCCCAATCTGTCCTGGGGTGCCACGGATCTCAGCGGCTCCTTCCAGCCGCCGCATCACTCAGACCTCAGAATCAGGCGACGAGCCGGCGACCAATCGTGCGGGCGCTAGGACCCAGCGCCCGCACTGATATGCGGAAGTGACATCACTTCCGCATATATAGCTGGTGCGTCCGGCGCCCGCTCGTACTACTGGTCGGGTCGCCGCTAATCCTGAGGTCTGACTACACTGCCAGGTGGGGGGGGCCTCCCTGTCACTCACTCACTACCTAAAGGGGCTCCCTGGCACTCACTCACTACCTAAAGGGGCTCCCTGGCACTCACTCACTACCTAAAGGGGCTCCCTGGCACTCACTCACTACCTAAAGGGGCTTCCTGGCACTCACTGCCTAAAGGGGCTCCCTGGCACTCACTCACTGCCTAAAGGGGCTCCCTGTCACTCACTCACTGCCTAAAGGGGCTCCCTGGTACTCACTCACTACCTAAAGGGGCTCCCTGGCACTCGCTCACTGCCTAAAGGGGCTCCCTGGCACTCACTCACTGCCTAAAGGGGCTCCCTGTCACTCACTCACTACCTAAAGGGGCTCCCTGGCACTCACTCACTACCTAAAGGGGCTCCCTGTCACTCACTCACTACCTAAAGGGGCTCCCTGGCACTCACTCACTACCTAAAGGGGCTCCCTGGCACTCACTCACTACCTAAAGGGGCTCCCTGGCACTCACTCACTACCTAAAGGGGCTCCCTGTCACTCACTCACTACCTAAAGGGGCTCCCTGGCACTCACTCACTACCTAAAGGGGCTCCCTGTCACTCACTCACTACCTAAAGGGGCTCCCTGGCACTCACTCACTACCTAAAGGGGCTCCCTGGCACTCACTCACTGCCTAAAGGGGCTCCCTGGCACTCACTCACTACCTAAAGGCGCTCCCTGTCACTCACTCACTGCCTAGAAGGGCTCCCTGGTACTCACTTACTACCGAAAGGGGCTCCCTGGCACTCACTCACTACCTAAAGGGGCTTCCTGGCACTCACTCACTGCCTAAAGAGGCTCCCTGGCACTCACTCACTGCCTAAAGGGCCTCCCTGTCACTCACTTACTGCCTAAAGGGGCTCCCTGTCACTTACTCACTGCCTAAAGGGGCTCCCTGGCACTCACTCACTACCTAATGGGGCTCCCTGTCACTCACGCACTACCTAAAGGGGCTTCCTGGCACTCACTCACTGCCTAAAGGGGCTCCCTGGTACTCACTCACTACCTAAAGGGGCTCCCTGGCACTCACTCACTGCCTAAAGGGGCTCCCTGGCACTCACTCACTGCCTAAAGGGGCTCCCTGGCACTCACTCACTGCCTAAAGGGGCTCCCTGGCACTCACTCACTACCTAAAGGGGCTCCCTGTCACTCACTCACTGCCTAAAGGGACTCCCTGGCACTCACTCACTACCTAAAGGGGCTCCCTGGCACTCACTCACTGCCTAAAGGGCCTCCCTGGCACTCACTCACTGCCTAAAGGGGCTCCCTGGCACTCACTCACTACCTAAAGGGGCTCCCTGGCACTCACCCACTACCTAAAGGGGCTCCCTGGCACTCACTCACTGCCTAAAGGGGCTCCCTGGCACTCACTTACTACCTAAAGGGGCTCCCTGGCACTCACTCACTGCCTAAAGGGGCTCCCTGGCACTCACTCACTACCTAAAGGGGCCCCCTGGCACTCACTCACTACCTAAAGGGGCTCCCTGGCACTCACTCACTGCTTAAAGGGGCTCCCTGGCACTCACTCACTGCTTAAAAGGGCTCCCTGGCACTCACTCACTGCCTGAAGGGGCTCCCTGGCACTCACTCACTGCCTGAAGGGGCTCCCTGGCACTCACTCACTGCCTGAAGGGGCTCCCTGGCACTCACTCACTACCTAAAGGGGCTCCCTGGAACTCACTCACTACCTAAAGGGGCTCCCTGTCACTCACTATCGGGGTCCCTGTCACTCACTACCTAACTGGAGGCGCCTGTCACTCACTAGCTAACCTGGGGGTCCCTGTCACTCACTACCTAACTTGGGGGGCTACCATATTAAGGGGGCATTTTGCCTATTTATGTGAAATGCTGTCTATTTATGTGCCGCATGACTGCTGAATTTGTCTTGTTGGGAGCCTTATGATTTGTTGGGGGCCTCAAGATTGCTGAATTTGTCTTGTTGGGGGCCTCATGATTTGTTGGGGGCCTCATGATTGCTGAATTTGTCTTGTTGGGGGTCACATGATTGCTAACTGCGAGACTATGGGAAAAGCTGAATCCTTATCATATGAGACAATAGCATTAAACTTACTTTTTTTTAGCTTTTTAAAACAGAAAATAAAACTGGAAGGTTCTAAAAAATTGAATACATTTTTCAGGAGTAGGATGGATGAAATTGTTTATCTTCACAGTTTATTTTCAACTTGGATTTTCCATAATGTTCATGTATGAGTTAAAACGTTTGTACAGTATTTAGTTTAAATTGCTGTTGCCACTTTGCGATAGATAAGTGACTTTTGGGTTGCAGTTTGGGCACTCGGCCTCCAAAAGGTTCGCCACCACTGTCATAATCTAATGTCCCACCATTGCTAGGTTCATGTAAATTTGTCTCCACCCGTTACCACACCTATATTCTGGTCCATGGCCCACCCATTTTTCGGTGCGGCGCGATAAGCACGCCGCACAACGTGATCCTCATATTTTTGGCACGCTAGCTGCAGTGTGCTGAATTCTGCTGCCTACAGTATGTACAGTATACGCTGTTCTCTAGTGCCTGCACTGTGTGCTGATTTACCTCCAGTGTGTACAGTGTAAGGTGTTACTCTGTGCCTTTACTGATTGTAAACCAGCTATATTGTATGCTGATCCCTGCTGCTTTCAGTATGTACAGTATTAGCTGTAAAGCCTGGTACACACATACAATTTTGATTAGCCAATTTTAGCTCTGTTTATAAAATTCATTGTCTGTTGGCCCACTTACTGCACGGGGGTGGTAAAATTGGGGGTCAGTGATTGACCAATCAAAATTGTATGTGCGTATACATCTTTGATCTATGCCTATACTGATTGTAAATTATCTAAATAAAGGACAGGGGGCTCCATCCAATATTTCGATGGGCAGGCCCGTTATCTGTAGCTTACACCGCTGCTAAGTTCATGTACATTTGGCCCCACCCATGGCCACGCCCACTCACCTCATGGCCATGCCCATTTTTGCCACCTCCCCGCCTGGTGCCCACAGGTGCCCCCGATCTCCAAGGACCCTAGAAACGCCCCTGCTACCTATGCCTAGCTACCTATACAGGAGCACCTGCTATGCCTGTCTACCTATACTGGGGCACCTACTATGCCTGGCTACCTATATTGGAGCACCTGCTATGCCTGGCTAAATATACTGGGGCACCTGCTATGCCTGGCTACCTATACTGGGGCACCTGCTATGCCTGGATACCTATATTGGGGCACCTGCCAAGCCTGGCTACCTATACTGGGGCACCTGCTATGCCTAGCTATCTATTCTGGGAAACCTATGACTGGCTAACCTATACAGGGAGCAACTATGCCTAGCTATCCATAATGAAGGCGCCTATTCTTGGCTACCTATATTGGGGCAACTATATCTGGCTTCCTATACAGGGGTCATCTATACCTGGGTACCTACCTACAATTATTTTTTTTTTTACACCGCGGCCATAACTTGCAGTGCAAATTGGGGGTGTTGTGCGATCATTTCAAGTGGGGTGACTGTCGGCCCTCGACTTGGTCTAAGTTTTACATTTCGTCCCTCCGTCTATTTGAGTTTGACACCCCTGCTCTAGGTGGTGTGAGCCCTGGAGTGAGCTGTCTGCGCCTGTCCTACCCCCCTCTCTGGAGTGTTGTGTGTAAGCCAGCCCTGAGCTCCAAAGCTTGGGGTGGCCCATGCTTCACTCCTTTCCCATGTGGCGCTCCCAAGTTATGCTCATGTAGCAGAATGTAATGGACGTTAAGGTAAGTGCCTGTTTTTAATATTGGGAGGTGGGTACGGGCGGCCGTCCCCGGCCAAACTTGGGGGGGGGGGGGGGGGGTCGCCTGCGCCCCCCAGCCTCCCCCTCCAGGGTGCAGCTGTGGTTCCCAAGCAGTGAGAGTGCTTGGGGCCCACGGTCCCCAGGTTGTATGGGGGCATTGGGAAGCCTCCCCGTGCAGCTCCTGGATAGTGCTAATGTAGCATGAACTAATTCCTGCAGGGCAACCGCTTTGCGGTATTGTTTTTTTGACCCTGCATAATTTGGCATGCGAAAGCAAATGCATATTTGCATGAGCAATGCCTCATGATAGGCCAATTAGGCAAAATTTGCAAAGCCAGATTTGTTAGGGTTAAACTTGGTGCTTGATGCACGCATACATTTTCTTGTGAAAGGTAAATATTGCACAGCCTGACAAATTGTCGGCTGTGCTTTTGGTAGGCCAGAGCGAGACCGCCGTGGAACGGAGAAGGACGGGGGAAGCCTTGATAGGATCCAGAGGCTTCCCCTCCCGAGGTGAGTACCCCCAGGGGCATTTTTTTTGTACAGAGTCTCTTTAAACGGCAAAGCCCTCTCACAACTTATTGCGTTATGTTGTCACAGTCTTTCTGGTGTAGCACAGTAATGAATGACAGTGCTTTCCTAAAAAATTCATGCAGCAGCGCATCGTGTGCTTCACATAAACAAGTGTGCAAGGACCTATTAAAACACGCAATGTCCATCAATTACCATCTTTAAAGTAATATACCCCACAAAAAGATCTTCAGTTCATAGTTAATTACACAGAAACAAGATATTTGTGCTGTCCAGTAAATTCAGATACTAAAGGTAAAACTTTAGCAACAATCTTATTTATCCTAAAATAACCGCCATATCTATCTCAACAGTGTTTACTCTTTCCACAGTACTAATACTTGTTACAACAATTCCCTAATCCTGTGAGGTGGCATGAGTGAAAAATATATGAGGTCACTTGCTTGGCAGGCAGGTTATATAGCTGGGCGGTCACTGACAGGAAGTGTGCTAAGTGCAGGCGTCTGCTGTGCTATACAGGATCTTTCCCATTCAAGCAGAGTGCTAAGATATGGCTTATCAGCTCTTGGGACAGATGCTAAATGTTTGGATATTAAGTCTCATAAAGATGATAATATAGAGAAACTGGGCGTTTGTTCTTTACCAGTAATGTTTACATGCAGCTATCTATTACAACTGCTGAAAAAGCAGATTCAAAGGCTGCATTATAAGAAGCGTCCTGGCAGATTTGTTGTAATAAAATCCAGTATGTGTTTTCTGGCATCTCATGGATCAGCTCTGTTTATTGAATAATAGTATGAACCTCAGGTGGCAAAAGACTAAACCATACAGAAATCTTATTTCTAACAGAAATAACAGAATTCACTTTATTTGCCAAGTACAACGATTGTCCTACCCAAAATTAGTTGTGGGTCACATGGCAAGAGCAGTGTTAAAAGGATAGACATTGCATTGACAGGACATTACATTGACAAAAACATGGGAGATATAACATCGAGATGGGCATAGACGCCTACATTGGGGAGTAGGGTACGATCATTGAAGCTTTTGGTGGCAGGGGTGTTCATAATGTATAGTAAGTGTTCATAACAGTGGGTTTAATACTAAAAGAAAATAGAGGCAGACAATCAATATAAGTTAAAAGTATATATACGATTTCTTTTTTCGTATAGCTGCAGTTTAGATACGGTCATTTTTGCCACGCACCTAATGCACCAAAATTTTAAAATGAAGTATTGTATGCATTAAAGGGTTTTGCAGAATGAAAAGGAATTCAGACATGGACAAATTTGTTGGTGTCGCCCCACAAAAAAGAAAGAAAGAAAACCCCAGAATTGTCTCTAAGATAATGTGTAACTGATAAATGTAATTAGCAATCATCATACTGTTCCTAACAAAAATCAGACTTTGCTTTATAGTTTTGATTTAACAGTAATATTTCATAACCAAAATGAAAAAGATGATGTAAGAGGCAAAGAAATACTCGTCCGTGAGTTCTGTGCTGTGCCAACAGTGAAGCATTCAGAGACAATCCATGTGTGCGGTTCCTTCTCATCTAAGGGAGGGAACTCACTCACTATTCTGCCCAGTAACTCATCAATAAACTTCATGCAAGAGCTACGTCTACCAACAATCCAGGCCCAGTTTAAAGCTGATCTGTGTATTTTCCAGCATCACAAGGTCAAACTCATAATGAAGTGGCCCAGAGTTCATAACAATGATATTTCATACACCTGGGGCCATATGAAATAACTTTTTCTCCTGAGTTTTCTCCTAGGAGATAATTTTTCATCTTCGATTCATAATAACTTTCTAGCACTTTGCAATAGAAAAAGTACCAAAAAATGCAAGAAAAAGTACTATCAAAATTATTTTAAACATTTGTTTGCTTGCTGGTGGTTTAAAGGGCATTTTATTGACAAGTTTGAAAACTTCACCTAGGTGAACACTCAGGTGAAAAAGTGAATTGCATATGGGCCCTGGCCTGGAAACTCCCCAGATCTCAATCCCACTCAGCATTGTGGGCAGTTCTCAAAAAGATAATGGATGAGCAGAAGAAGCCCACAAACTGTCAAAAAAGAAAAAAGATTGGCCCTACAAAACCGCACCACAAGAGTAATATGAAGTACAAATAAGCCTTTATTGAACCATAAAGTAGTCAAAACCATAAAAACAGGAGCACAATATGGATCAGAATGCCCGCAATGAACAATAAGTCTGTAGGACAATGGGTTTGCCTGTCAACCCATTGTCCTACAGACACGGCACAGGGGTTGGACATTGTCAACCCCCTTTCACACCACCCTTTTTCACCCTGCTTATTTCTTATAGGGTGTCCAGCTGCACTTCATTGTTTCATTCAGCTTTCTCTCCACCTTTCCATCTGCTGGCTACCGGTGTGTCGTTGTTCAGTTGTACATACTCATGTGTTGTATATTGACTTATTGTTCATTGAGGGCATTCTGATCCATATTGTGCTCCTGTTTTTATGGTTTTAACTACTTTATGGTTCAATAAAGGCTTATTTGTACTTCATATTACTCTTGTGGTGTGGTTTTGTAGGGCCAATCTTTTTTCTTTTTTCAGAGCTAACTAATTGGTTATTGGCCTTTCTGCACGCATGTGATAGTCATTGATTTATTTAAGTTGTAAGCCTATTTTCACATATTAATGTATGGTGCTTGTCCATTTCTGTTTGATTGCTTGAAGCCCACAAACTGATCAATTCCATGCACTAAGGCAAGTATGGATCACCAGCAGTGGAGATTTGGCACAGAAACTGATATCCAGCATGTCACAATAAATTGCAGAGGCTATGAAAATGAAGGGAGAACACTGTAGTTATTGAATCGTACACATTTAATGTATTCAGCAATAAAAGCCTTTGAAACTGAAGAATTTTTGTATAATCGTTGCTCAGCTACCATAGAAAGGTAAACAAAAAATAACTAGAAATGCTGATGCAGCAAAGTTTGCAAAACGCAACATTTGTTTCACTGCTAAAACCTTTGGCCAGCAAATAAACTGGTGGTCCTGGTGTTCTAGGCGGCCACCATGACAATTGCAAAAAACTGGAAGAAACCTTCACTTGACTTCAACAAGGTCAAGAATAGAATGAACTCCTTTATGATTAACGATAAGCTAGCTAGCATCCTGAACAATTCTCATACGTTTTTGAAAGTATGGAACCCCTGGATTGGGCTTAAACACTCCTCCCTACCAGAATCCTTCCTGACTAGGCTGTAGCCCCCCCCCCCCTCTTACTTTCTTTGCTCCGTTCAAGTCCAGGAGACCTGCCCACTGCTGGGGGACAGATCCTGATGAGCTTTGTTACCCCCGGCCTCACTTAGGAGGTCCCAGGGATGGTTCACTCTCAATTCATGACTCAGATAGTTGGCATACTCCTCTGGGTCGCAAGTTTAATGTGTCAGTTTTGCGTGTCTATTTAGATGCCCCAAACACGTGTCAGGGACATCCACGTTGATGTGTCAGTTATTATTCTGTTATTATTATTGTATTCATAACATGTTGTTTATGTTGATCAACCTTTTAGTGCCAATAAAAGTCAATCAAAAGCTTTGAAACACAAAACATTTAGACAGCACTGTACAGTGAATGCTTCCATAAGTGGGTCCCTTGCTTTATTTTCATCCTCTTCCTTAGAAGTACATTTGCGTTTAGGTCAAAGCATAAAAACGTTTTTCTCTGGCCCAGAATGACCTAGTGTGACTGGTGTACCAGCCTTTTCCTCTTGGAGACCACAATGCACTTTACCCCAAACTGACAAAACATGTCTAGTACTCTTAAAATTCCTCTGGCAAAAAGAAAGAATGTTTTTGATTTCATTGTTTGACTGAACCTCTGAATCTGGATCATCACCAACAGTAAAGAATCCTTTGAAACCCATCCTCTGCATTATCACGCACAATGGGAACTTAACAGCTGCAGCAGGCTAGCTTTGAAAGGGATTATTACGGCAATATTATGTTTCAGCTCTATGGAAAGACTGAAATGTAGTTTGCATTTTCTGACTCGTGGAATTTAGAAAATCTCTCAACAAAAAAATAGATTTGATGGCTTGGAAATACATGGTTTGCCAATGTTGCAGGATCATTATTAATACAATGATCACATCTTTTTAAATGCGCCTAAAAAGAATGATAGTTCAGAGGGCCTAGAAAGTGCAATATTAAGTAGTGTTAACTAATGATGAACTAGTAATAAACCCCCAACATCCCAAATGTAAAGATCTTCAGAAAAAAACCCTAATACTGGGGACTACAAGGGATGATAACATTATATTTTTGACACGTATAATTTAAAACAAATGTTATAAACTTTATCAATACACAATTAAACCCGCAGACACGGATAGAGGTTGGCATTTATGTACACAGAGCTGACCTCCTATTAATATATAGCAGTCTTTAAACTATCTTTTTTAACACTTCACAACTGAGGGGTTTTACACCTTCAGCATCCGAGCAATTTTCACCTTTCAGCTCTCCTTCCATTCATTTGGCAATAACTTTATCTCTACTTATCACAATGAAATGAACATTATCTTGTTTTTTTCGTCACTGATTAGGCTTTCTTTGTGTGGTTTATTATGACCTGAATTATTTTATTTTAGTTTTTTAATGGGAAAATAAGAAAAAAATTGGGAAAAAAATCCGTATTTTTCAGTTTTCAGCCATTATATTTTTTTAAATAATGCATGCTACCATCATTAACCACTTCAGCCTACAGCTTCGAAAATCTTATGCATCCAACCAATGTTCACCTCCCATTCATTCGCTAATAACTTTATCGCTACTTATCAAAATTAATTGATCTATATCTCGTTTTTTCCGCCACTAATTAGGCTTTCTTTAGGTAGTACATTTTGCTAAGAGCCACTTTACTGTAAATACATTTTAACAGGAAGATTAAGATAGAAATAGAAAAAAAACATTATTTCTCAGTTTTTAGCCATTATAGTTTAAAATTAATACATGCTACAGTAATTAAAACCCATGCATTTTATGTGCCCATTTGTCCCGCTTATTACACCATTTAAATTACGTCCCTATCACAATTTATGGCGCCGATATTTTATTTAGAAATAAAGGTGCATTTTTTCAATTTGCGTCGATCACTATTTACAAGCTTATAATTTTAAAAAATGTAATAAGATACTCTCTTGACATGTATATTTAAAAAGTTCAGACCCTTAGGTAACTATTTATGTAGTTTTTTTTTTTTTATTGTAATTTTTTTTATTATTTTTTTTAATACAAAAATGTATTTGGGTAATTTTAGTTTGGGAGGTAAATAGCCAATTTTAGATGTAAAATAATGTATTTTTTATTCAATACAGGTATGTGGGTGCAGTTTACTATTTGGCCACAAGATGGCCACATTCAAAAAGTTCCTAGATGCGAACGATGTCGCATCTAGGAACTAAAATGAAGAGAAGTTGTTTCCTGGGGGCAGAAATACCACGCTCTCTGATGAGAAAGCGTCGGTATTTCTGCCGGGGACTTGGATCGGTGAATGGGAATTATATTCCCATTCACTGATCGGGGGGGGGCAGCGGGAGGCAGCGGGGGCGTGCGCGGGCGCGCGCCCGATCGCGCGCAACACACGGCTGCAGCACCACTGCCTATCTGGACGGATATATGCGTCCAGATATGGCGAAGTGGTTAAAATCCACGTCATTTATTTGCCCATTTGTACCGGTTATTACACTGTTTAAATTATGTCCCTATCACAATGTCTGGTGTCAATATTGTATTTGAAAATAAAGATGCATTTTTTCAGTTTTGCGTCCATCACTAATAACAAGCCCATCATTTATAAAGTAACGGTAATATACCCTCTTGACATACATATTAAAAAAGTTCAGTCCCTAAGAAAACTATTTATGTATTTTTTTATTGTATTTTTTTTTTTTCTTTACAAAAAACAAATATTGGTAACTATTGGATAGTGTGGGAGGTAAGGGGTTACTTCAACATGTAAAAATAGGTCTTTGCATTTAAAAAAAATGCTTTTAAATGTAGTTTTACTATTTGGCCACAATTTATTAATGGGTCCTGTAAGCGAAATATGTACGCTTACAGTAAGTGTACTGAGGATGGGAAACTTTTACTTATTAGAATAATGGTGCAGCTTCTCATAGAAGCCGCCGATCATTGCAACGGGGACTTCGATTAATGAATGGGAATTGTTTCCCCATTCATTGATCTCCTGGTGAGCGGACAGCAACATGAACGAGCGCACAAGTGAGCAGGATCGCGGACAACGGTTGTGGCAGTGAGGGTACATATATTTACTCCCCTGGGTGTTTAAATGAAGTCTAAAAGGGAGTAGATATACTGTACAGAAGCTGTGAAGTGTTTAAAACCATGGTACCTTATCTCAAAGGGCTAACCAAAGCATTAATAAACATAGCCAATGATCATAATGTAATGTATGTACGGTACTAATATTTATAATTGAAAAAAAAATTGACAACGCAATCAGTCTAGCTCAACGCATTTCAAGAAACAAGGTTGCCTTTTCCAAGAGAAACTAAGTGGACCAAAGATAGCAAGACTAAAGGCCACCAAACACTATTTAAGAGACACTGTAAAAATATATAGTAGATTGTAATACATTATCCGGGATACTCAATTTTATATTAACCATTTGAGAACTGCAGTGTTAAACCCCCCTAAAGACCAGGCCATTTTTTACAATTCAGACCACTGCAGGTATAACAGTTTATTGCTCGGTCATGCAACTTACCACCCAAACAAATTTTACCTCCTTATCTTCTCACTATTACAGCTTTCTTTTAGTGCTATTTGATTGCTGCTGCGATTTTTAGTTTTTATTATATTCATCAAAAAAGACAGGAATTTTGTCAAAAAAATGATATTTTGAACTTTCTGTGGTATAATTTTTCAAATAAAGTAAAATTTCTATACAAGTTTTTGTCCAAATTTATTGTTCTACATGTCTTTGATTAAAAAAAATCCAATAAGTGTATATTTATTGGTTTGGGTAAAAGTTATAGCATTTACAAACTATGGTACAAAAAAGTGAATTTGCGCAGTTTGAAGCAGCCCTGACTTTTCTGAGCACCTGTCATGTTTCTTGAGGTGCTAGAATGCCAGGATAGTATAACTACCCCCCAAATGACCCTATTTTGGAAAGAAGACACCCCAAGGTATTTGCTGAGGGGCATGGTGAGTTCATTACAGATTAAATTTTTTTCACAAGTTAGCAGAAAATGACGCTTTGTGACACATTTTTTTTTTAAAAGTGTTTCCATTTCTGCTAACTTGTGACAAAAAAAAATAATAAAATCTGCCACTCATCATGCCCCTCAGTGAATACCTTGGGGTGTCTACTTTCCAAAATTGGGTCACTTGTACCACCCTGGCATTTGGGGGGGGGGGGGCTAAATTGTGAGCACCCCTGGAAAGCCTAAAGGTGCTCATTGGACTTTGGGCTCCTTTGCGCGGCTAGGCAGCAAAAAAAGTGTCACACATGTGGTATCACTGTACTCAGGAGAAGTAATATAATGTATTTTATGGTGTCTTTTCACACATACCCATGCTGGGTGAGAGAAATATCTCTGTAAAGGACAACTTTTTCCATTTTTTTACACACAATTGTCCATTTACAGAGATATTTCTCCCACCCAGCATGGGTATGTGTAAAGAGACACCCCAAAACACATTCTACTGGTTCTCCCGAGTACGGCGATACCACACGTGTGGCACTTTTTTGCAGCCTAGCTGTGCAAAGGGGCCCAAAGTCCAATGAGTACCTTTAGAATTTCACAGGTCAATTTTACTCATTTGTTTTCCAGACTACTCCTCACGGTTTAGGGCCCCTAAAATGCCAGGGAAGTATAGGAACCCCACAAGTGACTCCATTTTGGAAAGAAGACACCCCAAGGTATTCCGTGAGGGGTATGGTGAGTTCATATTAGATTTTTTTGTGTGCAAAAAAGGGTCATACGTGTGGTATCGCCGTACTCAGGAGAAGTAGTATAATGTGTTTTGGGGTGTATTTGTACACATACCCATGCTGGGTGGGAGAAATATCTAAATGGACAATTTAGTGTTAAAAATTGAAAAAGTTGTCATTTACAGAGTACAGCGATACCACACGTGTGACCCTTTTTTGCAGCCTAGCTGTGCAAAGGGGCCCAAAGTCCAATGAGTACCTTTAGGCTTTTACAATTTAAGCCCCCCTAACAATGCCAGAAAACAATGCCAACAACGGGCTTCCCCCGTGACGTCATTGGGAGTCAGGCAGCGAACGGGGTCGGGGGAGGGGGGGGGAGGTGCGCACCGCGACGGATAGCGACGATTGGGCGCGGGGCGGCGGCGATCGGTGTGCTGGCGCAGCTAGCAAAAAAAAAATTAAGAGAATCGGCGGAGCAGGGCCTGAGAAAACCTCCTGCGCGGCTTACCCCAAACTATGTTCGGGGTTACCGCCAGGAAGGTTAACTGTTTTTTGTTGTTTTTTTCTACTTACCTTCCGAGGACAAACTTCTCCTTCCCTATGGGGCAGTGTGCAAAGCGCAAATCGCACAGAGATGTGGCAAAGTACACTATGCACTTTGTCCCAAGTGAAAGAAGAGGTTCCTGGCAACCCTGTGTATTTAGGTCTCTCAAAAGCAGATGTCTGGTTTCACACACAGGAGTCGCACAGTAGCGTAGGTATGCACTAGCGTTAAGTCGAACACTTCCGACGTAGTGGGGACCGCAAAGTGGGACTTTCGCTAGGCAATTTGCCGCAACACATCGCTCCAGTGTGAAAGAGCCTTGAGAGACTACTACTGTGTCTCGCGCTCCCTACTCCAATAGTGTACCTGCTCGTGGAACTTTTCGAAACACTCCCCTATGCATAGGGCAGGCTGGTCAGGACAGTAGGGACAATAAAAAGTTGCGTCACGCCTCATTCCAGCCCTCTTACAGACATATTTTCTTGGGATGCGTTGACCTGGGGTACTCGGAAAGACATAAGCATAGTGTATTTCATGTAGCCGGCTAACTACATTAGGGGGTTTGGCTACGACCTCTCCTGGATACAGGAGTTCTGAAACGACCTCTTCCTGAAATTGAAGGAAGGATCCTGTTGCTCTCCCAGCCTTACTGTAGAGAACAAAGCTGTTGTACATTGCAAATTGAATCAAGTAAACAGACACTTCTTATACCAGCGTCTCCTCCTTCAGGAAACTAAATAGGGAGCCAACATTTGGTCGTTGAAGTCCACCCCTCCCATGTTTAAATTGTAGTCGTGGACGCTGAGGGGTTTTTCAACAACCTCAGTTGCTCGTTGAATTTGGACTGTCGAGTCTTCATTACACAAGGCAGCCCACTCCCCCCCTCATGCAAGTCGGGTAGTAGTGAGCCATTGGGGGAAGCCCCGGCGACTAGGCCGCACAGTGCCACAGCAGGGAATTCCGACTATCTTCAAATGCTGATAGAGGGTCACACTTGTGTAGTAGTTGTCAACGTAGAGATGATACCCCTTGTGGAATAAGGGTGACACCATGTCCCACATAATCTTGCCACTGCACCCCAGGTAGTCAGGGCATCCGACTGGCTCCAATTTTGTGTCTTTTCCCTCATAGACTCTAAAACGATATGTATAGCCCTTTCACAGAGCTTATACAGCTTGACCCCATACTGGGCGCGCTTGCTTGGGATGTACTGCTTAATGCCAAGGCGCCTGGCAAAATGTACAAGGGACTCGTCTATGTAGATGTTCTGTTCGGGGGTGTAAGAATCTGCAAATTTCGATGACAGGTGGTCTATGAGAGGCTGAATTTTGTGAAGCCGGTCATAGTCAGGGTGGTCTCTTTTATGACAGGTTGTATTGTTATTGAAGTGCAGGAAGTGCAGGATGTCCTCAAAACATGCCCTGGACATGGCAGCAGAGTACATGGGCATGTGATGTATTGGGGGCGTAGACCAATAGGACCGAAATACATTTTTTTTAGTTAGATCCATGTTGAGGAGAAGGCCCAAAAAGAATTCAAATTCGGAAACTGTGACCTGTTTCCACCGAAAAGGCTGGGCATGTGAGCTGTTCAGATTGGCGGTAATAAATTGTGTGGCATTATGGTTGGTCTCTGCCACGACTAAGTCGTAGAGATCCACGGTGAAGATCAGATGAAAAGCGTCTAGGGCCGATCCTAGATGATCTGTCTCCACCTGGACTCCAGACTGGGCGGTGAAAGGGGGCACTACGGGTGCAGCGGAATCAGGGGACTTCCAATTAAGGTTTGCCAGCACCTCTGGGAGGCTAGGAGTACTACGGTCCCATCTTTCTGGTGGCGGCTGGTTTCAACTTCCATGCTGGTGCTCGCCACTTCACCAGGGTCTATGGCAGTACTGGTTTCAAGTCCAGGATGTGCTGCGCTGCTGGTGCATGCTTCACCATGAAAACCTGTATCAGCGCTAGTACCACTCTGCTGCCCTTGAGGTTGATCCTGCGCCACCTGCGGTCCACTGACATGGGGTCGAGTACGCCTGGCGCTAGCAGGGACCCCAACCTCGTCATCAGAACTATCGGTCAGAGAGCCACTGTCCTCTACAGGTTCAAGTTCTGAGCCGGATGATTCGTCGGATGAGAAGTCCCAATCACTCTCACCTGACTCGGCCAGAATACTGTAGGCCTTTTGCAGGGAATACCCCCTTCTTGCCATTTTGGGCTGCTAAATTTAGGGGGTATTCCTCTGAGACTTCCCAGGAAAAAAATGCACCTGTCTAGCAAATTGGAGTATTTGTGAAGTAAACAGATGCAATCGCTCAGTTTTGATTAAAAAAAATAATAATCTAAACTGATCTTTAGAGAACCGCAGCTACTGTGTTGGGTTTTTGCAGTGATCAGAAAAAAAAACTTCTTTCACTGCGGTGGAGCTGGCTGAACGCAAGTGCGGCCGAACAATCAGGCCTGATCGGGCAAACACTGCGTTTTAAAGGTTCCTACTCTAAGGTGACCCTAACGTACTTCTATAGATCTGACTGCGTTCAGTACTGATCACTTACAGATACTATATAGTACCAATGCTAATTAGCGACAGTGATGATGCTAATCAGCGACTAATAAGTGACTGCGGTGTAGTGGGCTGGGCGCTTACTTATGGTAACTACCTGTAATGATTGGTGTCAGCACACAGAGAGTATCTGATTATTGATGATCTGCAGTATCACCAACAATACAGATGTATACCTGATTATTAGTGATCTGCAGAATCACCAATAATACAAGTATGGCTAACCTCTGGACACCTAATAAAGTGTAAGTGTTTGGGTGCAACCGTAACTTTAATAGTTTGAAGAAACCTCACCAGAGGGGCTGGTGAGGTACTACTAGTACACGAAGCGGCACTAGCGTACAGGCTCCAGCAAGCTGGAGAAACAATACTGAAGAGGCTGAATCTCCCGAGGAGCGGGTGATTCAGAATATACTGCAGGCAAATGAACACCCGAGGGGCGGGTGAGTCAGACTGTACTGCAGCCTACGAGATACAGTAATACTAAAATGACAGATACCTAGTGAGCAGGTAATTAAGGCTGAACTATAGCCTAGCAGAATTGCTTAACCAGCGGAGCTGGCGCAGTAAACACCTCACCAGTGGCGAGGGCCCACTGGTGAGTAGAATGGTCAGGCAGGCAAGGGTCGGTAACAGAGAGGTACGTATCGGTACAGAATTGTGAGACAAGAGATTAAACGGTAATCAGGCAGAGGTTCAGCAACAGGAAGGTACGTATCGGTACAGAATCGTGAGACAAGAGAGTAAACGGTAATCAGGCAGAGGTTCAGCAACAGGTAGGCAGATAGGCGAAAGTACAGGATCAGAAGGCAGGATCAGTCAGAGGTAATAGCTAAGAGTCATACACAGGAGATCAATACAGTAAACAATATCATAGTCTGGGTGTGAACTCCTTGGCATAAACTAAAGAGAACTAGTCTACAATAAACAAATAGCAAGACAGCAATATCCTAGACTAGGTGTGAAATCCTTAGCATCAACACCAGGGAACTAGCCTAAGGTCTGAGCGCTAACACGCAAGTATTCACGACAACAGACAATCCTATAATGAAGCCCGGAGGCTTATGAAGCAGAGGAGACCCCACTGGTACGCCCCTCCGGATCAGCCAATCCTGGGCACCGTGGGACTCCTCTGACATCAGCCGACCGACAGGTCAGCTGACGGGCTTCCTCCCCGCATAAAGGTCCCGTCTGTGCGCGCGCCCGCACGCTACGGCAACCCCCAGCCCGGAAGAACGTTCCGTCCTCGGCGTCCTGGACGCCAAGGGTACGGATGGCCGCATGGGGGCAGCTGCGGCGGCGGTGCTGTTCGCCGCAGCTGCCTCGTTTCTCACACTACCTAATAAAGGGGACTAGCTAAGTCACTGGCCTGTTTTTAGATCACTAGGATAGTGACAGGGGTGGTGATCAGGTACAATAGGAGGCAATCAGATAGCAATCAAACGCAATCAAATGCAATTAGAAACAGGTCAATCAGAGCCAATCACAGGGCAATCAAGAGGTCGGTCAGATGCCAATCGGAGTGAAAACTGCCGATTGGATATCAATCACAGTGCAGCTGTCAGATGCCAAACGATGTAACCAGCAATCAATCACAGGGCAATCAGAGACAACCAAATGCCAATCACAGTGCAAACAGGCGATCAGATGTCAATAAACAGGGCACAGACGATAAGATGTCACTCGGATCTCACTCAGACCTTAATCAGAGCTGGTTACAGGCAACCAGATGTCAATCACAGTGCAGCTGTCAGATGCCAAATAATGTAAACAGCAATTTAACTCACAGGGCAATCAGAGATGATCAAAGTCCAATCACAATGCAAACAGGCGACCAGCTATCAATAAATCAATTAACAGTGCACAGATATTAGATGTCACTCAGACCTCGATCATAGCTGGGGACAGGCGACCAGATGTCAATCAGACCTCAGTCAGATGCCTGCCAGGGCCAGTGAGGGGGGGCAGTGAGGGGTGATTAGCGGCGATCAGGGGGAGCAGGATCAGTGCAGTGTAACTCACTATCAGGGCTGCCGTCCTCTCTGGTGGTCGATCCGGGAGTGCTGTGACCACCAGAAGAGGATGCAGCCAGTATAATACAGGTTGTTTATTAAACAACCTGTATTATACTCATTCTAATGGCCAGATCGTATCCCAACAGCCCGCCGATTCTGCTAATTGGCCGGCGGGCTGATGACGGAGGCCTGCCACAAGGTATGCTGGGTGATGTATGTGCACGCGATCGCCCGTGATCCAGAGCTCCAGGACCTTACGCCGACCGGCGTTAGGCGGTCCTGGGGCTGCCACACCCATCTGCGTGAAGCAGTCGGCTACTGCTTAATTATCCTAGTTTCAACATCAGAAACACTTCCTAAATGTATATAATTGCTGTATATTGGTATGTAGTCCTGTCTTCCGAGTGATAATAAGCCTAGGCTATGATGTCCCAACATTCTACCCCAGAGGACTTCAGGTGTTGGTTCTGTTCACTTAAATGGATAGTTGGTTTCATAAATCAGTGTTTCTCAACATTATTACAGTATGTTTCCCTTTATGTAAGATGGCGTCTATTGTACTTCCTGTTGTGAATAACATTATCTAATATACCCCCTGCAACATACAGTGAGACAAGTAAGTAATTGATCCCTACTAATTTTGCTTGTTTGCACTCTGACCAAGAAATGACCAGTCTATAAGTGTAATGGTAGGTTTATTGTTGGGAGCCCAAAAGCTGTTGTAGGCACTCTCAGAAGAGGACAAGGGTCTGTATGGGCACTTAGAACCCATTGTGCACTGAAATTTGCTGTGCATACCAGTCTGACAACACTCTTGGCTAGTTTTACATTTCTCAACAATCTGAGTGACAGTAGCAGAGCCGGGACATGGTCTTCCAGCACCCAAGGCTGAGACATCAAAGAGCGCCCATCCATCCTTCCCACCTCAGCCGTCACACACTGATTGCTATTAGAGATAGAGGCGCCCCAGGGCCCCCAACACCTTAACCTCCTTGGCGGTACGCAGTTTCTGAAGGCTTCGTCCGCCGGGAGGTTTTTTGCCTAAAATTTTCTTTTTAATGCTTTAGCTAGCATTTCGCTAGCTAAGCGCCAAAGTTGCTCCGGTCCCCCCATGCCCGCCGATCGCCGCCAGCTATACGTACCTCGCCACGATCCTACGAAAAGCGCAGTTTCCCGATCGGCTTCCGGCGTTGCTATGGCGATGATCAAAGATGACGTCATGACGTCATCCACAATCCCGATCGCCGTCATTGCGAAGCCTGGAGCCGATTGGGCAGCTGCACACTGGGGGGTACGTATAACGGAGGCTATTGCGGGCGATCGCGGGGGACCGGAGCAACTTTGTGCATACGCTTAGCTAGCGAACAGCTAGCTAAAGTGTAATGCACTGATTTAAAAAAAAAAAACGTCCTGGGGCCATGTGATCCTCCTCGGCGGCTACCCCGTATCTAGTATGGGGTTACCGCTAAGGAGGTTAATCTCTAGTTATATGGATTGCAGTCACTGACATGTACCCCTTATTCTTATTTCTCTCTGCTTCAAACACAATGGCCTCAATTCACTAAGCTTTATCAAACACTTTATCAAACGTTTGATAATTTACCTCATGGGTAAAATCTAATTTTGAATTCACTAAGGGGTTATACATTTATCAAATGTTTTATCGATAAAACATTCAATAAATCTTTAACACCTTAGTGATTTTAAAATTAGATTTTACCCATGAGGTAAATTATCAAACGCTTGATAAAGTGTTTGATAAAGCTTAGTGAATTGAGGCCAATAGGAGAATGATAGCCGAGTGAGTTGTGCGCCCCCTCCTACACTGCGCCCTGAGGCTGGAGCCTCTCTCGCCTCTGCCTCGGCCTGGCCCTGGACAGTAGCTTGTGGGATCGGACCTCATAGGCTAGGCTTTGTTTCCCATACACATCAATGAACCTTTGGTGTCTAGGACCCCATTTCACTGGTTGTTCTAGTTGTTTCAGATCAATTTTGTGAGTGTTGACACACTTTAGAGCAGGGGTAGGGAATATGGCTCGGGAGCCAGATGTGGCTCTTTTGATGGCTGCATCTGGCTCACAGACAAATCAGTAGGGGTTGATTCACTAAGCTACACTGCTCAAGCAGCGCAGTGTGGCAGCACAAGTAACATTTTCAAAGTAGTGCACTGCTGTAGCATGCATTACTAACTTACTCACGCTACACCAAAACTAACAGCTGCTCCAATTGTCCCACTCTGGACCCTGTCAGGTCCAGTGACTTTGTAGGACGAGTTCCCTGCACTTTGATTGGCCCAATAGGCTGTATGTCACTTGACAGGCAGCCTATTGGGCCAAAGTGTGGGGATCTCGTTCTACGAAGTGAATCAACCCCCAAGTCACCTAGCTAATTGTACAAGCTGTTAGTCGGTATTTCTCCTGTCTGGCTCTCGGGGAAATTGCTGATGTTGCTGAAACGCAAGAGAAGCTGAAGACGTGTTTGACACTTTCACTGCCCAGCGGATCAACTGTATACACATCACCATGGCAACAGGGGCGTGAGCCCTACTATCCCAGTTTGAAACCTAAGGTATGGCTCTCACGGAATTACATTTTAAAATATGTGGCGTTTATGGCTCTCTCAGCCAAAAAGGTTCCTGGCCCTTGCTTTAGAGAGACTTTCTCTGACTTCTATTCTGCTCTTAGTATGTATACAGCAATTAGGAGCATACCGGATAGGGAATGTAGTTATTTCTAAACTACAACTTCAGAATTACAGTGAAAAAGTCCCTTCTTATGACAATAAATTAGCCATATCATAACTTTTAAGAACACACACTTGTTTAAAAAAAAGTGTCTGAAAATGTAAACCGGATTAATTTCTTTTTTTCTCTAATGCTGGGAATACCGTTATGTTTTGTGCGTTCGATTCTGCGTGCGATCTATTAGCCATTCGATTTTCTGCTCGATTCTCTTATTTTCCACTAGTTTTTCTTATCTTTTTTCCATTCACTTCTATGAGAAATCGAGCGGAACATCGGACATGTCGGAATTTTATCATCGAAGGCATCTATCGGAACGATTCTTAGCAAAAACCGTACTGTGTATTCCCAGCATTAAGCCCTATAGCAGTGCTGAAAGAAAGCAGCACTGCTCAAACAAAACTGAGTAAGGAGCCTCAGTGTGACAAAACGTTGACTATCGGTAGCTATGTAATCAGCATTGTCAATTGCGTTTTTTCTCACTGCACTGTTTGATCTGGATTTGACAATTATGCAAGACAGCTGCTCCCACTAAGCGCATTGTGCTTTGAACATAAATGTTACTTTGTGAAGAGTAGATAGAATAACCCTATGGGCAGTAAGGAGTTGGGAGACAGGTTTAACTGTACACTATGTCAGACTACTGTATATCGTCTGCTTTAAAATTATGTTCTTTTAAACCATTTGATATAGGCCCTGCAAAACAGTACTGTCCCATTTCCAAGACTGGGGTTATACCGTAAACAAGAATAGTACTGCAGTTGTGCATGAACAGATTCTTGCTAAATTGCCAGTCTCACCACACTGATAATCTCTCAAGTGAAGGGTTTGTTTGATTGTAATTCCAAGTATAAGCTATGCAGAACTGGAAAAAGCCCTTTGATTGTCATGTATCTTTATTAGAAAGAAATATACAAGCATGTGTAAAAGAGTCCCAGCTATGGAAGAGACAAAATTAGTCTCTTAATTCTTGTATGAACAGAATGAGCATTGTTGCAATCCTCTAGGATTAAAAGGATTACAAGCGTCTCTGGTTAATCACAGGTGGTAAACAGAACAGCAAAGATACCATGTGGACTAAACTTGACAAATTATCTATCAGAGAAATGAAATTAAAATATTATTTGTTTATCTCTAAGGAAGCCAAGTAAATGCTCCTTTAGTAAATACATTGTTCAAATATTAGCAGCTCATATTAACTGCTTCATTTATTGTACAACTAAGTTCACAGTATTTGCCCACGTACCAGAGGAGAGAAATACCCATGCACCCTTAAAAGAATCCAAGCGCATACAGTGGCTTGCAAAAGTATTTGCCCCCCTTGAAGTTTTCCACATTTTGTCACATTACTGCCACAAACATGAATCAATTTTATTGGAATTTCACGTGAAAGACCAATACAAAGTGGTGTACACGTGAGAAGTGGAACGAAAATCATACATGATTTCAAACATTTTTTACAAATAAATAACTGCAAAGTGGGGTGTGCGTAATTATTCGACCCCTTTTGGTGTGAGTGCAGTCAGTTGCCCATAGACATTGCCTGATGAGTGCTAATGACTAAATAGAGTGCACCTGTGTGTAATCTAATGTCAGTACAAATACAGCTGCTCTGTGACGGCCACAAAGGTTGTCTAAGAGAATATTGGGAGCAACAACACCATGAAGTCCAAAGAACACACCAGACAGGTCAGGGATAAAGTTTTTGAGAAATTTAAAGCAGGCTTAGGCTACAAAAAGATTTCCAAAGCCTTGAACATCCCACGGAGCACTGTTAAGCCATCATTCAGAAATGGAAGGGGTATGGCACAACTGTAAACCTACCAAGACAAGGCCGTCCACCTAAATTTATAGGCCGAACAAGGAGAGCGCTGATCAGAAATGCAGTCATGAGGCCCATGGTGACTCAGGACGAGCTACAGAGATCTACAGCTCAGGTGGGGGAATCTGTCCATAGGACAACTATTAGTCGTGCACTGCACAAAGTTGGCCTTTATGGAAGGGTGGCAAGAAAAAAGCCATTGTTAACAGAAAAGCATAAGAAGTCCCGTTTGCAGTTTGCCACAAGCCATGTGGGGGACACAGCAAACTTGTTGAAGAAGGTGCTCCGGTCAGATGAGACCAAAATGGAACATTTTGGCCAAAATGCAAAACGCTATGTGTGACGGAAAATGAACACTGCACATCTCTGAACACACCATCCCCACTGTCAAATATGGTGGTGGCAGCATCATGCTCTGGGGGTGCTTCTCTTCAGCAGGGACAGGGAAGCTGGTCAGAGTTGATAGGAAGCTGGATGGAGCCATATACAGTGCAATCTTGGAAGAAAACCTCTTGGAGTCTGCAAAAGACTTGAGACTGGAGCGGAGGTTCACCTTCCAGCAAGACAACGGCCCTAAACATAAATCCAGGGCAACAATGGAATGGTTTAAAACAAAACATTCATGTGTAAGAATGGCCCAGTCAAAGTCCAGATCTAAATCCAATCGAGAATCTGTGGCAAGATCTGAAAACTGCTGTTCACAAACGCTGTCCATCTAATCTGACTGAGCTGGAGCTGTTTTGCAAAGAAGAAAGGGCAAGGATTTCAGTCTCTAGATGTGCAAAGCTGGTAGAGACATACCCTAAAAGATTGGCAGCGGTAATTGCAGTAAAAGGTGGTTCTACAAAGTATTGACTCAGGGGGCCGAATAATTACGCACACCCCACTTTGCAGCTATTTATTTGTAGAAAATGTTTGGAATCATGTATGATTTTCGTTCCACTTCTCATGTGTACACCACTTTGTATTGGTTTTTCACATGGAATTCCAATAACATTGATTCATGTTTGTGGCAGTAATGTGACAAAATGTGGAAAACTTCAAGGGGGGCCGAATACTTTTGCAAGCCACTGTATCTATGAAAATATATAGAACTAGACCCAAAGCCCATTTAATAAAGGACGTTAGGAAATGTGTCATCCACAGCCATGTGTGCGTACAGCGCCCGTCTTGACCGATGCCCGAAGCTTGTCCACGGCCGCGTGCCACCTGTGTGGCAGGTACCCTTGACACGGATACAGGGAAATTATTATGTAGGATGAACCCAGAAATGGATTAAAGAAAACCTGAACTGAAAATGAAAAGTCAAAATAAGCATACACAAGTCATACTTGCCTCCCGTGTAGTTTACTCCTCAGTGTCTTTCTCCTGTCCCGTGTCCTGTTTGTTCTCTGTGATCAAGGGAATTTTCCGTCCTCCATTTTGAAAATGGCCATTACCCATAACAGCTTTCTGGTCAGCACACAGTTAAACTGTAACATCGCCCACTTGAGCCATAGGGAAACATGGACATTTCCTGGTACATCAGTTTTCCTCTCAGCTATAACTGACAGCAACTGATATTTTACTGACAGCAACTGATATTTTTCAGATCTGACAAAATATTGTCAAAACTGGAAAGGATTATTGTCAGAAGAAAATGGTGAGCTTCTGAGAAAAACTGATGGCAAGGTAACTATGTAATGTTCATTTGAAGTTACCTCGTGTGTTTATTTTAAATATTTTTACTCAGTACAGGTTCTCTTTAAAATGAAATAGGGCCATAGGCAGTTTTTGCTTACTGCTGGTGGGCATCTGGCTTTTTTCTAAGTTAGATTTGGTGAGGGCTAGCATCCACCAGGCCGCTAGACTCTCTCCAGGCCCTAGGCAACTGCATAGAATTGACTTGTGGATGAACCTAACAGTCTGCTGTTGGGAGGGAACATTGGCAACAAAGGTGCCTGTCGCTATTGCCATGTGAATAGCTGCTGCACTCAAGTTTTAAAGGAACTCCGAGAACCTCTTATGGGCATGCCTTTAAGTCAGACGACTTCCAACAAAGTCGTGCTATGACCCCTCTGAAGGAGCTTCCTGCAATGGCCATGCGTGTCACTTCCTCTTCATTCAGTGATGCACTTCTCTAACAGAGAAGAGGGGTGACCCAGAAGTTATAACAGCCAAGATGGCAGCTGAGATTTTTAAATTGAAATCGAACAAAAACTATTTGGTGTAGAAATGCAACAAATGAAAGAGGAGAGCACAAGCTACAGAAAGGTATGCATCTTTAAGTACTTTGCAGTACTTTAAAGGGGAACTGAAGAGAGAGGTATATGGAGGCTGTCATGTTTATTTCCTTTTAGACAATACCAGTTGCCTGGCAGCCCTGCTGATCCTCTGCCTCTAATACTATTAGCCATAGCCCCTGAACAAGCATGCAGCAGATCAGGTGTTTCAGTGGTTCAGACTTATAAGTCTGATCTGACAAGACTAGCTGCATGCTTGTTTCTGGTTTTAATCAGATACTACTGCAGAGAAATAGACCAGCAGGGCCGCCAGGTAACTGGTATTGATTAAAAGGAAATAAACATGACAGCCTCCATATACCTCTCTCTTCAGTTCCCCTTTAAAGAGACTCCGTAACAAAAATTGCATCCTGTTTTTTATCATCCTACAAGTTCCAAAAGCTATTCTAATGTGTTCTGGCTTACTGCAGCACTTTATACTATCACAGTCTCTGTAATAAATCAATGTATCTTTCCCGTCAGACTGTTCTGCTATGAACTCCCCCTTCCAGGCCCCTCTATGCACACTGCCTGTGTATTATTTAGATTAGGGCAGCTTCTCTCTTATCTTTTACAAGTTGGATAAATCATCCTCTGAGCTGGCTGGGCTTTCACATACTGAGGAATTACAGACAAGGGCAAAGCTGTTTGCAGGAAGAAACAAGCAGCCTGAAACTTCAGTGCATGAGAACTGCAGGGGGAAAGAAACACACAAATGATCTCTTGAGATTCAAAAGGAATGCTGTATACAGCCTGCTTGTGTATGGATGTATTTTCTATGTGTGGACATACTGTACATCAACCTACTTCCTGTTTTGGTGGCCATTTTGTTTGTTTACAAACAAACTTTTTAAAACTGTTTTTAACCACTTTTAATGCGGCGGGGAGCGGCGAAATTGTGACAGAGGGGAATAGGAGATGTCCCCTAATGCACTGGTATGTTTACTTTTGTGCGATTTTAACAATACAGATTCTCTTTAAGTCTTTTTAGATATGATGCCACAAGCTTGGCACATCTATCCTTGGCTAGTTTTGCCCATTCTACTTTGCAGCACCTGTCAAGCTCCATCAGGTTGGATGGGAAGCGTTGGTGCACAGCCATTTTAAGATCTTTCCAGAGACGTTCAATCGTATTCAACTCTGTGCTCTGGCTGGTCAGAAGTGAAGAGGCGCTGGTGTGCCACCTCTTAACATCTGTATACTGTCTTACACTCAGGGGGCGACCTGAGCGAGGCTTGGCACTGGCAGTCCAGGGACCCGTTTTCCCTGTGAGGGTTCCAGCACCGTGTTTGTACACTTGTGTGCTCTGGCTGGTCACTCAAGGACATACAAAGAGTTGTACTGAAGCCACTCCTTTGATATCTTGGCTACGTACTAAGGGCCCGTTTTATTTAGCCGCCCGTCTGCACTCTAGGCAGCGCGGCTGAAGGAGGGGAGACCAGCAGAAGCCCCAGACACCGCAAGTGGAAATGGAGGGAGGTAAGTAGCACCTACACCTAACTACACTATACCTGGCTAACTATCCTGAAGGAACCTACACTATACCTGGCTAACTATCCTGAAGGAACCTACACTATACCTGGCTAACTATCCTGAAGGCACCCACACCTAACTACACTATACCTGGCTACCTATACTGAAGGCCCCTACACCTAGCTATCTGTACTGAAGGCACCTATACCTAACTACTCTATACCTGGCTAACTATCCTGAAGGCACCTACACCTAACTACACTATACCTGGCTAACTATCCTGAAGGCACCCACACCGAACTACACTATACCTGCTAACTATACTGAAGGCCCCTACACCTAACTACTCTATACCTGGCTAACTATCCTGAAGGCACCTAACTACACTATACCTGGCTACCTATACAGAAGGCACCTACACCTAACTACACTATTCCTAGCCAATGATACTGAAGGCCCCTACACCTAACTACACTACACCTGGTTAACTATACTGAAGGCCCCTACACCTTGCTATCTTTACTGAAGGCAACTATACCTAACTATACTGTACCTGGCTACCTATACTGAGGGCCCCTATACATAACTATCTATACTTCAGGCACCTTTACCTAGCTACCTAAATGTTGATAGATCTCCTGGACTCAACCAATTTTAAAGTAGCTTGTGAGCAAGTGTGGGCACCCCTGCTCTAGACAATCCCATCTTGGAGGTCTAAAGACAATTCCTTTGACGTCATGCTGTGTTTGTGCTTTGACATGAACTGTCAACTGTGGGACCTTTTATAGACAGGTGTGTGCTTTTGAAAATCATGTCCAATTAACTAAATTTACCACATATGGACTCCAATCAAAGGAAACCTAAACTGAGAAGGATATGTATTTTTCCTTTTAAAATACCAGTTCCCGGACTCTCCTGCTGATCCTGTGTCCCTAATACTTTTAGCCACAGCCCCTCAACAAGCATGCAGATCAGGTGCTCTGACTGAAGTCAGACTGGATTAGCTGCACTCTTGTTGCAGGTGTGTGATTCAGCCACTACTGCAGACAAAGATCAGCAGGACTGACAAGCAACTGGTATTGTTTGAGAGGAAACATCCATATCCCTCTCAGTTAAGGTTCCCTTTAACCACTTAAGGACCGCCCCCAGCCGATGGGCGGCGGCAAAGTCCGGGCCTAAACGACCGCAATACGCCCATCGGCGGGGGCGACTGCGGGCGTGGTTATGCGGCGATTGCGTCATTCGTGACGCGATCAGCCGCTGGCGACTGCCTCCGCCCCCCTCGCGCTGTAACCTACCAGCCGTTGGGAAGCTCCGGCGGGTTACTAGCACCCGGATCGCCACATGTAAACAGTATAATAGGCTTTGTAATGTATACAAAGCCTATTATACTGGCTGCCTCCTGCCCTGGTGGTCCCAGTGTCCGAGGGACCACCAGGGCAGGCTGCAGCCACCCTAGTCTGCACCAAGCACACTGATCCTGCCCCCCCCCCTTCCCTCTGATCGCCCATAGCACCCCTCAGACCCCCGCCCTGCCCACCCCCCAGACCCCTGTTTGCACCCAATCACCACCTGTCACTCATCAGAATAGACCCTAATCTGCCCCTTGCGGGCACCCAATCACCCGCCCCACACGCTCAGATTGTCCTCAGACCCCCCCTTATCAATTCGCCAGTGCAATATTTAAATCTGTTCTTCCCTGTAATAACCCACTGATTATCTGTCAATCACCTATCAATCACCCCGTCACTGCAACCCATCAATCCGCCCCTAACCTGCCCCTTGCGGGCAATCTGATTACCCACCCACACCATCAGATTGCCCCAGACCTACCCTCAGATCACCTCCAAAGTGCATTGTTTACATCTGTTCTGCCATCTAATCACCCACTGATCACCCATCAATCAGCCCCTGTCACTGATACCCATCAGATTAGATCCCTATCTGCCCCTAGGGCACCCAAACACCCCGCCCACACCCTCAGACCCCAGCCCTGATCACCTCGCCAGTGCATTGCTTGCATCTATTTCCCCCCTCTAATCACACCTTGAGAAACCCATCAATCACCTCCTGTCACCCCCTAGCACACCTACTCATCAGATCAGGCCCTAATTTGCCCCGTGTGGGCTCTTGATCACTCGGCCAAACCCTCAGACCCCCTTCCGATCACCTCCCCAGTGCATTGATTGCATCTATTTACCCCTCTAACCACCCATCAATCACCTCCTGTCACCCCCTAGCACTCCTAACTATCAGATCAGGCCCAATACAACCTGTCATCTAAGAGGCCACCCTGCTTATGACCGGTTCCACAATATTTGCCCCCTCATAGATCACCTGTCATCAAAATTTGCAGATGCTTATACCCCTGAACAGTCATTTTGGAAAATTTGGTTTCCCGACGACTCACGGTTTTGGGCCTGTAAAATGCCAGGGCAGTATAGGAACCCCACAAGTGACCCCATTTTAGAAAAAAGACACCCCAAGGTATTCTGTTAGGTGTATGACAAGTTCATAGAAGATTTTATTTTTTGTCAACAGTTAGCGGAAATTGATTTTTATTGTTTTTTTTTCACAAAGTGTCATTTTTCACTAACTTGTGACAAAATATAAAATCTTCTATGAACTCACCATACACCTAACGGAATACCTTGGGGTGTCTTCTTTCTAAAATGGGGTCACTTGTGGGGTTCCTATATTGCCCTGGCATTTTAGGGGACCTAAACCGTGAGGAGTAGTCTAAAAAACAAATGCCTCAAAATGACCTTTGAATAGGACGTTGGGCCCCTTAGCGCACCTAGGCTGCAAAAAAGTGTCACACGTGGTATCGCCGTACTCAGGAGAAGTAGTATAATGTGTTTTGTGGTGTATTTTTACACATACCTATGCTGGGTGGGAGAAATCTCTTTGTAAATGGACAATTGTGTTTTAAAAAAATAAAAAATGTGTCATTTACAGAGATATTTCTCCCACCCAGCATGGTTATATGTAAAAATACACCACAAAACCCATTATACTACTGAGTACGGCGGTACCACATGTGAAATTTTTTGCACCCTTACTGCGCTAAGGGGCCCAAAGTTCAATGAGTACCTTTAGGATTTCAAGGGTCATTTTGCAGCATTTGGTTTCCAGACTACTCCTCACGGTTTAGGGCCCCTAAAATGCCAGGGGAGTATAGGAACCCCACAAGTGACCCCATTTTAGAAAGAAGACACCCCAAGGTATTCTGTTAGGTGTATGATTAGTTCATAGAAGATTTTATTTTTTGTCACAAGTTAGCGGAAATTGATTTGTATTTTTTTTTTTCACAAAGTGTCATTTTCCGCTAACTTGTGACAAAAAAAAAATCTTCTATGAACTCACCATACACCTAACGGAATACCTTGGGGTGTCTTTCTAAAATGGGGTCACTTGTAGGGTTCTTATAATGCCCTGGCATTTTAGGGGCCCTAAACCGCAAGGAGTAGTCTAGAATCCAAATGCCTCAAAATGACCTGTGAATAGGACGTTAGGCCCCTTAGCGCACCTAGGCTGCAAAAAAGTGTCACACGTGGTATTGCCGTACTCAGAAGAAGTAGTATAATGTGTTTTGGGTTGTATTTTTATACATACCCATGCTGGGTGGGAGAAATCTCTCTGTAAATGGACAATTGTGTGTAAAAAAAAAATAAAAATCAAACAATTGTCATTTACAGAGAGATTTCTCCCACCCAGCATCTGTATATGTAAAAATACACCACAAAACACATACTACTTCTCCTGAGTACGGCGGTACCACATGTGTGGCATTTTTTTGCACCCCAGTGTTTCTCAACATTTTATTGGTTTGTACCCCTTATAAAACCCTGTACTCACCAAGTACCCCCTAGCATAGTAACCATTATCACAAGTACCCCTTGACAAATATATATTTAATATATTTAATCGTAGTACATGATTATTGGTTCTAAACAATTTCCAAGCATTTATTATTGCTTTTAGCTAAAAACACTACTTTGAAGTTGTTTAAATTTGTTATTCTTGGTTAAGTATATCAAGTCTGAGTACCCCCTGGAACCATCATAAGTACCCCCTGGGGTACGCGTACCACACGTTGAGAACCTAGGAGCTAAGGGGCCCAAAGTCCAATGAGTACCTTTAGGATTTCACAGGTCATTTTGCGACATTTGGTTTCAAGACTACTCCTCACGGTTTAGGGCCCCTAAAATGCCAGGGCAGTATAGGAACCCCACAAATGACCCCATTTTAGAAAGAAGAAACCCCAAGGTATTGCGTTAGGAGTATGGTGAGTTCATAGAAGATTTTATTTTTTGTCACAAGTTAGCGGAAAATGACACTTTGTGAAAAACACAATTAAAATCAATTTCCGCTAACTTGTGACAAAATAAAATCTATGAACTCGCCATACTCCTAACGGAATACTTTGGGATGTCTTCTTTCCAAAATGGGGTAATTTGGGGGGTATTTATACTATCCTGGAATTCTAGCCCCCCCATGAAACATGACAGGGGGTCAGAAAAGTCAGAGATGCTTGAAAATAGGAAAATTCACTTTTGGCACCATAGTTTGTAAACGCTATAACTTTTACCCAATCCAATAAATATACACTGAATGCTTTTTTTTTTTATCAAAGACATGTAGCAGAATAACTTTCGCGCTCAAATGTATAGGAAATTTTACTTTATTTGAAAAATGTCAGCACAGAAAGTTAAGTCATTTTTTTTGACAAAATTCATGTCTTTGATGAATATAATAAAAAGTAAAACTTGCAGCAGCAATCAAATAGCACCAAAAGAAAGCTGTATTAGTGACAAGAAAAGGAGGTAAAATTCATTTAGGTGGTAGGTTGTATGAGCGAGCAATAAACCGTGAAAGCTGCAGTGGTCTGAATAGAGTAAAAGGCTCTGGTCCTTAAAGGGAAGGTCCAAGCAAAATAAAAAAAATGAGTTTCACTTACCTGGGGCTTCTACCAGCCCCCTGCAGCCATCCTGTGCTCTTGTAGTTACTCACTGCTGCTCCAGTCCCCCGCTGGCAGCTTGCCAACCTCGGAGGTCGGCGGGCCGCATTGCGTACATTTTTACGCATTCCCGCTAGTGCAGGAACATTAACACATAAATTTTACGCATTACTGTTTCAATGCATAAAAATGTACGCATTGAGCCAGTAACGCGTAAAAAAATGTATGTGTTAATGTTCCTGCACTAGCGGGAATGCGTAAAAATGTACGCAATGCGGCCCGCCGACCTCCGAGGTCGGAAAGCTGCCAGCAAGGGACTGGAGCAGCAGTGAGTGACTACAAGAGCACAGGATGGCTGCATGGGGCTGGTAGAAGCCCCAGGTAAGTGAAACTTTTATTTTGCTTGAACCTTCCCTTTAAGGGGCGAAAAGACAGTGGTCCTCAAGTGGTTAAGCTGTAGAAACATCTCAAGGATGATCAGAGGGAAACACTTGAGCTCAATTTTGAGCTTCATTGCAAAGACTGAATACATATGCACTTTATTCTTATTTTTATAAATTTGCCTAAACCACAATTAACCTTTGTTCACGTTGTCCTTATGGGGTGTTGTGTATAGAATTAGGAGAAACAATTTAATCCATTTTGGAATAAGGCTGTAACAAAATGTGGAAAAAGTGATGCACTGTAGGTACTACCAGTTAATTCATATACAGTACAGATAGTGCACTCTACTGCCCACATTTCTGTGCACCGTAGATGACGCTATAGGGTTGCAGCCATGCACAGGCAAGTCATAGATTACTGGCAATTCCCTCAGTAATCAGGGAGGAGCTTTATACATTAAGCATACTGTAAGGTCTTACAGGCTGGTGCTTTTGAGGTAATCCTTTGAGGCCCAGAGAAGGGTGCAGATAGCATGCAGGCTACAAGTGGCTGCCAGCCCACAACCATAGATCATGAGAGCCTCTGAATGAGGCATGACACATGAGCCCACCCACTTTCCACTATATCCGGATACAGAATACCAGAAGCGTCCAAAAACAGGTTTATTTGTATAGCGCCAATATCATCCACAGCACCGTAGAGCAGGGGTCTCAAACTCGCGGCCCTCGATACAATATTGTGGCCCTCGCCGGCAAAAGCTTCCTTATAGTTCGCTTGAGTTCTCCCAAGTAATCCGCCGCATCCCCGCCACTAAACGAGGGCTGCAGAGCCCCCAAAACGCCCGGGGGGCAATCCGCCGGCATTTCCTAGAAGGGGCAGAGCTTGCAGCTTTAGCTCTGCCCCTCCTGACGTCAATCGTCACACAGATCGCCACCTCTCCCCGCCCCTCTCTGTGAAGGAAGAGTGAGAGGGGCAGGCAGAGGCGGCGATGCGCCGCAATTGTGAAATTCCTTATGCGGCCCGTTTGAGACCCCTGCCGTAGAGTATATGGTCTTGTCACTAAAGGCCTGTACACGCTTGATTTGTAGGAACGACAGGTCCGTCAAACCCTCCCGCTGGGCGTACGAGAGAGAGAGAGCGGCGCCGGAGACTTGGGCGCAGGACACAGCCAGTATATGGCTGATCCTGCTGCCACACAAGCCCGGGCCGTGTTAATTACTATTCCCCTCCAGGCCGCAATGGATAGTGGGGAAATGAAATAATTCGGCTTCCAGCAATTGCTGGAAGCCGAATTGTTTTAAAAGCAACTTCAGCTCAGTCTTCTGACGGCGCTGAAGTTACTCCCTGTGCCTGCAATAGCTGTAGTTCCTATTACGGCCTATGGTGGCGCCAGCTGCCCCCAAGTCTCTAGCGCTGGATTTAGCGCGTCCGACTGCTGGGCGGCCGTTCCAGCGACAGCCCGGCGTGTGTACGTCTGTCGACTGATAAGGCTGTTTGAGTGATCAGCTGCGCAGATCGTTCAGAAACAGCCTCATCAGTCTGCCTGACAGACTGTACACACGCCGGACTGTCGCTGGAACGCCCGCCCAGTGGGAGGGTCTGACGGACCAGTCGTTCCTACAAATCAAGCGTGTGTACGGGCCTTAACCACCCTGGCGTTCTGATTAAATCGCCAGGGTGGCTGCGGGAGGGTTTTTTTTAAATAAAAAAAAACTATTTCATGCAGCCAACTGAAAGTTGGCTGCATGAAAGCCCACTAGAGGGCGCTCCGGAGGCGATCTTCCGATCGCCTCCGGCGCCCAGAATAAACAAGGAAGGCCGCAATGAGCGGCCTTCCTTGTTTTGCTTATATCGTCGCCATAGCGACGAGCGGAGTGACGTCATCGACGTCAGCCGCCTCCGATCCAGCCCTTAGCGCTGGCCGGAACTTTTTGTTCCGGCTACGCTGGGCTCAGGCGGCTGGGGGGACCCTCTTTCGCCGCAGCTCGCGGCGGATCGCCGCAGAGCGGCGGCGATCAGGCAGCACACGCGGCTGGCAAAGTGCCGGCTGCGTGTGCTGCTTTTTATTTGACAAAAATCGGCCCAGCAGGGCCTGAGCGGCAGCCTCTGGCGGTGTTGGACGAGCTGAGCTCGTCCAGACCGCTCAGCAGGTTAACTGTCCCTCAAAAGGCTCACAATCTAATCCCTACCATAGTCATGTGTAGTGCATGTATTGTAGTCTAGGGCCAATTTAGGGGCAAGCCAATTAACTTAGCTGTATGTTTTCAGGATGTTGGATAAAACCCATGCCAACACAGGGAAACTCCTCGCAGATGGTACCTTGGCTGGGACTCAAACTGGGGAAGGCAATTATACCAACCACTATGCTGCACACAGAAGTTCCATTATACCAGGCATTCATTCCATATACTTATAATGGGGCTTGGTACAGACCTGGACAGTTTACCAAACCCAAAATGTTTACTATGTCAAGATTATACTGTAGTTTCCTGGTTTCTAGTGTCCACCCCCTTATATAGTTCCCTGGTGTCTAGTCCCCCTACCCTGTATATTTTCCTGGTGTTTAGTGGCCCCATACTTTCAGTACTTAGCCTTAAAAGCTTAGCAGGACTGGCATGACAGGCAGAAGAAACTTGGTGGCTTCTTATTGTACCTGGCCTCTTTCGTGCTCCTGTTGTAGTTCACAGCTGAAGCAGGGTGCACGTGCTGTCAATGCCACTTGCCTTCTTGGTTCACAGTCATGGCCAATAGAATCATGGACATATGACTTTTGCAAACAATAGTAATTGAGCATGCCCAGTACACTCCCTGCAGTTTCTGCTACACAGTCCGCAAGAGTGTGCGCAAAAAGGGCATACAGAATTGGGTTGCAGCAGCATGGAGGGAACCGCAGCAACAATAAGGGTACATTAACATCCAATTTTGGTCAATTTTACCACCTCCATATAATATGAGATATTACCTACACAATCTACATATTCAAAATCTGCAGGCCCACATACTAAAAAGTAGTAGTAAAATTGGCCAATCAGAATTGCACATGTGTAAGGGTCAGCAGGATAGCTTACTTGTAAGGTTGGTGCCTTTGATGTAGGATTTGAGCCTTTGACCAAGCTTCAACTGCCAGCTCAAGCTTGTACGTAAAGCAGTAAGAAGTCTTTGGGCAAGACTAAATCCTGGAAACCCAAGGAGTGCATCCTAAGTGATTGCAGCCCTAAAGCACCCCGAGACCACCACGAGAAAAGTAGGGAATGTTCTGCATCTGGTTTCTGTCTTAAGAAGTAACCAAGTGTCTGTAAGACAGAAGAATAAGCAGGTGTCAATTTCTTAACCAAGTCAGGCTCAGGGTGGAAAACCACAGCTTAGAGCAGTAACCCCAAGTCTGACTCGTGGTAGCCACCAGGAACAGCACACATTGTTACTCAACTCCCCCAGGATCCAGTTGTCAGCCATTCTCCTTCCTGTCCTTAGAGGCTCTACATCCCACTGGTGAGATCACAGTTTAGTCATAATCTCACTACAGGTTACAGTGCCACCCAGAGGATGCAGGGAGAACTGCAGTGCTGAAACCCAAGGAGAGTAGTAAAAATGCTGGGCTGCTGTAGCTCTCTCTAGTAGCATTTCCCCCCCTGGTTATAGGGTCTGAAAGCACAAATAAAAAATTTCCAACTTTAATGCTAGGTACACACATACAATTTTCTGTTCGATTCTTCTTTTAGATTTACCTACCACATAGGGGAAAAAAAAAACAACAACTATCTGGCAGGTAAATCTAAGAGAAATATCTAACAGAAAATTGTATGGTGTGTACCTAGCATTAGACCCTAAAATCCAGAAAATTATACCACCAGGGAGGTTAATCTTTTCTTTGCCTCAGGGTTTACATTTATTGGCCATATACAGTTAGGGCTGGAATCCACAAGAGCGGTTTGTGAGCATTTCTGGAGTGATTCAAAAAGCTAGCGTTTTGCCAAAACGCTCAGCTAATGTTAATGGATGGGGCAACTTCCACAGGATATGCAGCATTTTGGGAGCGTTAGCGCTTCAATGTAAAGTATATAAACGCTGGCTTAATCGCTCATTAAAACCTGCATGGAACGATTTTGCTAGAGTTTTAACCTTACCACACTAACAAAATTAAAAAAAAAATTTTAACAGTTAAAAGGAAAGGTTTTCGTCCGATCACCCCCCCCCAGACGGCCACACCTATTAATTTAGTCTATAATTGGGATGAAATTCTCACTTGTAGGATCTAGAATTCTGGTCTCCCATACTCCCCACACTATTATATTTTTTAGGGCAACAAAATTAAAATTGAAATGACCAATCAGCCTTTAAAATGCTAATTGCTACACAACCGCTGGCAAATTGATACACTTTGTAAAATCACTTCCTAAAACGCTCATGAAACCGCTGACAAACTGCTCATACAAAATGCTAGCGCTTGCGATTAGCCGATAGTTTCGCAGTGGGTTCCAGGCCTAAGTGAGAAAATTCCGTTCGCTCTTTCAGCTGTAGCACAGAATTCAAAGTGATACTAACTAGTGTTTGAGTTCCAAAGTACAAGATCCCAAATTCAAAACGCTCACATTCAGCATTAACCTCTTGAGGACCGTGGGCTTAAACCCCCCTAGTGACCAGGTCATTTTGTTCAAAATTGGCCACTGCAGCTTTAAGGCCAAGCTGCAGGACCGCACAACACAGCACACAAATGATCCCCCCCCCCCCCCCCCTTTTGTCTCCACCAACAGAGCTCTCTATTGGTGGGGTCTGATCGCCCCTGCAGTGTTTGTTTTTTTTAAATATAAATATTTGTTATTTTTTTTATTAAATTCGTGTATTTTTTTTTTAAATATTTTATTCCCTCCATCCCTCCCACCCCCCAGGCAGCCAATAACGGCGATCGGCTGTCATAGGCTTCAGCCTATGAGAGCCGATCGCTCTCGTCCTCTAGGGGGACAGCCGTGTCATACGGCTGTCCCCAGTACAGCGCTGCTGCAGATCGCAGCGCTGTACAATACAATTAAGCGTCGGTTTCGCCGTTAGTCTCCAGAGCGGCAATCTCCGCTCGGAGACTGAAGGCGGAGCTCCGCTCCGCCCACCAAGCAGGAGATGCGCGCGCATCCTGCGCGCGATCTCCTGCAAATGCAAGCCCCAGGACTTTCCGCCAATCGACGTTAGGCGGTCCTGGGGCTGCCGCCGCGGCCACGCCTACCGGCGTGTAGCCGTCGGCAAGTGGTTAAACAGGACAAGGTGCAACTCCTTTAACACCGATACCTTTCTCCTTCCAGTTTGAGAAAGTACCAGGGTTTAATGAAAGTGCACCCCCATCCTCCTGTTCAGGCTCTGAACCATGAGGTCCCAAATTCAGACACCACCAATTTACCATTGCTGGGGGAAAAAGGCAAACCCTTCTGGTTTCAAGTTCGCACACACCAATTTTACCTGCAGTTTTGGATGCCGATAACTAGTTAATTGAAATAATTTTACCACCACTAAACTGCAAAAGGTCTTGCAGGGAACAGACACGTTTCCAACAATTTTTAATTTAAGTGGAGTAGTTTTAATTCAAAGACCAGTGACGCTTTGTGGAATTTTCCATTAATTTAGGATGTGAAAACTAGTAATCATTAACTAACCTTCCTGCAATCTTTTACCGCATAGCAGCTGACAAAAAAAAAAAAAAAAAATCTAGTCCAAAGTTTTCAGGATCACTGGTATTCCAGCGGGGACCCCTAAATCTGTATATTTTTTTAAACTGGCAAGTGCTCAGCTACATTGCTGAATTCTGCATGTTAACTCACTGCCCATACAATTCTATTGGCCTGTTCACAGTACTGCATTGCAACGGATGGCATTCTAACTCACTACATGCAGGCTTTGTATTAGTCTGTCCAGTCTTCATTGCAGTTCACACTAATAACGCATGAATAAGGCCTAAGCGTTTAAACAGTTCTAACTATGATTGTTGTACTGTATGTTTAAATGCTTTATCTTCCCCTAGTTTCTAATGAATTCTCTGTTGGAGCAATATTTGCTGAACTAAAGGCTAGTTGGCTTTGCACTCACATAAGGAAATGCACACCATAACTAGAGATAGTAAAGGAGATTTTAATTTTAGCTTGCATATAAATTTAGTGCACAGCGGTCTCTCAATTTTCAGTCAGGTGGAATGAAAAAAGCTGTGGGCACAACCTGGAAAATGCAGGGCTGGCACATCTCTGCTTACAGCATAGGACAAAGCTTACAATATGGGGCCGAGGAGGCGAGCAAATGACAGCTGGGTGTTCCCCAAAATTAGCTGGGTGGAGCGCCTGGCTAAAAGCCCGGGGAGAACACTGCACATTATATGTAAATCAAAATTGGTCCAATCAAATGCAATTCTGGCCAATTCAGATTGGCGAAATTCCAAGATGCATATAATTTGCATGCAAACTGGTTTTATCACTTTGAACATTAAACTGACCCATTCGTGAGTGTCCCCGGGGAGTACTTTTGTACAGAGGGGGAAAGCCTCTGGATCATAAAAGCAGCTCACCCATCCTCCTCAGCAGAGACGACTCAGTGGTGGGACTCCAATTCTGCTAGTCCTTTGAGTTCTGGAAGAAACAGCTCAGCCTGATTGGGGCCACTACTGTGCAGATGTGAGCTATAGAATCATAGTGGACCCAATCGAGCTCCACTGTTTCTGCCAAAAACCCATGCAGAAAGTCGCTAGTGCTCCTGCGCAGGCAGGTCACAGTTTGTTCAGGGGAGCCAGGGCTGGATCGAGCTAGCTGAGGACGACAGGGGAAGCCTCAGTGCATCCCCCTTGGGAGGCAAGATTTTTTTTTTATTTTTTTAAATTTCAGAAACAGATTCTTTAAAAAAAAAAGACAAATTCTTTAGTTCAATGCAACACTTGGGGCAAATTAAAAACGTATCTTAATTCATATTTACAGTTAAGATTACAATGACTGACAAAATCAGACACCATCAGTTGGTTTGCAGGTTTTTATTTACTGTGGAAGTCAACAAAACTTGGTACAAGCTGGATTATAAAACATTCAAGACTTTCCAGTCATCTTGCAGTAAACATTAACAAGATCACTGATCTTATCAGTTGTTATGGGAAATGATCAGGAAAGAGACCCATAAAAAGGGTCCAACACATCAGAACAAGCTGAGAAGTAAAGATCTTCACACACCCTCCCAGCCACATCACCACATGCTGACAAAACCACTTCTGAAAACCTGTACATCTTGCACACTGAGCAACCTTCAAAATGTGCGGTTCCTCAGGATAAACGAAATAAAAATTATAACAAAAACATTGGTACTACCGTTAAGCTTTCATTTTAATATTTCCACAAATTGTGAATACTAAGGTACAGACAAAGAATAGTCATAATGTAACAATGGAGGGACTCCATGCTAGCATTATAAATATGGAATTATAAATTTAAAACATTTCTGGCTTAAAAAATAAATCTGGTAGTAAAGGAGGCTTTAAACGTCTAGTAGGGCCTTTCCCTGCGCTCCTGGCGATGATCGTTCCTAGATGGGGAGAAGGGAAAAAAAAAAAATAAAGTTACTGGTTGGCCCAAAAACCACCACAGAAAATTTGAAGAGAACCTTGCAAGGCATGTAAGCTTACTTGTCCATCTTGCCAGGACCCCCACGTCTTCCGCCACCACCTCTTCCACCCATTGGTTCCAAGAGAGGTCCTGGTGGACCAGGGGGACCACCTCTCCGTCCTCCACCAAACCCTCTGTCCATTCCGCGACCTCTGAAACCTCCTCGATCGCCTCCTCCTCCACGGCCACCTCTAAACATTCCTGGACCACCACGATCCATTAGACCCCTGCCTCCTCTCATACCGGGTCCACCTCTACCTCGGTCATTACCTGGCAACAATGGAAGAGCTGAAAAAAATGAGTCATTGGGAAGTGCAGCTTTTGCAAGTGTTGAAAAGTACTAATATTAAAAAAATCTCATACCTGGTCCACCTCTCCCTCGTTCATTACCTGGAAACAAGAGGTGTAATGATTAGTCATGCGTGATTTTCCAAATGCTGAAAAGTACCAACAGTCAGCAATTTAGCGCCAATGTTAAAATGGACCACATTCAGATTGCTTGACCAGTATGATCAAATTACATCTGACAAAAGCCACAAAAATTTGCCATTTTAACCAGTGTCAAAACTGCCTGTCAGTACCATAAAGCTAATCTAAACCTTGGCAGCATAAAAGCAAAAATGTGCTTTAGAACAAAAGCAAGAGTATTGCCTCTAAGAGTAAAAGGCCTACTTCAGGTTCTCAGTTGTAGAATTCACAGAAATGCGGTACTATTGTATTGGCATAAAAAGCCATCATAAAAATAGAGCCCAAACTACAACTTTGTGTGTGGGGTCCCCTTCACCAGCTGCCCCCCACAGAGCATTAATATTGGGTCACCTATTCCAGGTGCAGTTAAAGGACAACTAAAAAGGAGAGAGTTATATGGAGGCTGCCATATTTCCTTTTTAAGCAATACTAGTTGCTTGGCTATTCAGCTGATTCCTCTGCCTCTAATACTCTTTAGCCATAGCCCCTGAACAAGCATGCAGCAGATCAAGCGTTTGACATTATCAGATATGGCAAGATTAGCTGCATGCTTGTTTCTGGTGTTATTCAGACACTACTGCAGCCAAATAGAACAAGGCAACTAGTATTGTTTAAAATATGACAGCCTCCATATACTTCTCACTTCAGTTGTCCTTTAAGTTGGCAGTCTAATGCATCTTGCATACTACACAAGATCCTGATTTTTTTTTTTATATACGTTCCGACTTGATTCAGATTTAAAAAAAAATAGAGCTTTTTTTATCATGATCCAAAATCGGATTGTATATAAAATAAAAATCGGAATCAAATGTAGTGTGCAAGAGGCCCAAGTCATGTTTTACCTTTTGGTGCATAGGAGACTCATTGCGATTACCATTCGTGCTGGCCTGTGTAATTGGTGATAGAATTACAAATGTTCTGTTTGAGGTCACCTCTTAAAACACCTATTAGGGCTCTTCAAAAATAAGATTCTAAGATTGCTAATGCCGAATGAAGGCAATTCAACTGATTTATCAGTTTTTGCTTTAAGGAGGACTTTTTAAATTGTCCATAATGTTTGACATGCCTACTGCTATTATAAAATCAAGAGTTCTGAAGTGATCACCTTGCTCTTCTGTAATATGAGAAGTTGTATTTATGTAAAACTAGATATTGTTTCTACATCAAAGGCTGCTTTTATTACCAAACTTAAAACTAAAAAAAAATAAAAAAAAATACATATATACCACACAAAGTAGGTAGCAAGCATGTGCAAACAAAAAGTTGGTGGCTGTGGCCTATGTGCAGTGCTTTCCACACAGGCAGTAGAAAATGATGCTTCATTATGTTCCACACACGCCACCTAGTGGTAGCCTGTGGGTACTAGGACTTCCCATGGAGAGGATCTGACAAGTAGTTTTAGTTGGGAGGGGAGGAGCTGCACACCTCACTTAACTACAGAAAACATGGAGGCAATGAACAATACAGCACTTTTCAGCAGTAGCCTGAAGATTTTTTTGTGTGTTTTAGATAAACTAAGCTCAAGCCGTTTACTATGGACTTTGTTACATGTCAGGAAAAAAGCCTGTTCTAACCATCCCAGCAGATGAAGGAAAGCATGCTTGTTTGCCACATTTAATATTAGGCATAATCACATTTAAGCTTTAGAAATATATAAATCTCTAAAAGATAAAACAGCTGTGCGACTATTTAACAAGAGCACTTAATAGCTAAATGATTATACTGGAGGCTCATGTACATTACAGAATCCGAGTCTTATCAGCTAGACCCAGGTTTCAGGAGGAAACAAAACAGGAAAACCTTAACTAAAGAGGATGTGAAGTGCTCTGCTTAAAGTATCTGTGGTCCGAAATGTAAGATACTGTGCTTACCCGGAGGTGGAAATTGAGGAGGCATGAATCCTTCAGGCTTTGGAGCCTTACACTGATTGCATTCAGTTCGCCAGGCAAAGTTCTGGTTGCCGCATCCCCTTAAGGCAGAACAAAGATCAATAAGGACCTTGCCATAAGACTGACATGTAAAAACATAAGCCAAGTTTGTATATATGTTACATACGGGTTTGGACACTGCCAGTCTCCAGCCCTGTGCTGTGCGTTGGGGCCACTGACTGGGCTTCCACGTGGTCCTCCTCTTGGTGGCCCTCGCATAAATCCACCGCGGTCCCCTCCTCTGCCTCCCATTCGTCCCATAGGACCTGCAGGTAAAAAGGACCTGTTAATAGTTCTTTCAAATCCCAAAACATGAGCAGAAGTAAACAAAACTTCAGATAGCTAGCTACAGGACCGATCTGCAAAAAGCCCAATAAAAGAAAGGGGGGAGAGAAATACACCTGAACAGAGAGCGATATGGAGGCTGCCATGAAAATCTATTTCCTTTTAAGCAATACCGGTTGACCAAGTCCTGCTGGTCTCTTTGGATGCAGTAGTGTCTGAATCAAACACCCAAAACACATTCAGGTACCGTAAGCCAGTCAGACTTCAGAGACACGTGATCCATAAGCTTGTTCAGTGTCTATGGCTAAAAGTATTAGTCAGGGGATCACCAGGACAGCCCGGTAATCTGAATGGTTTAAGAGGAAATGGCAGCCTCCACACCCCTTCTCTTCGTTCAAGTGTACTTTAAAAGGGAAGGTTCAGGGAGTGGGAAAATAAAAATCCATATCCACTTACCCGTGGCAGGCAAGAGGAGCCCTCGCCGCCGCTCCGGAAGCTCCCGGTTGTCCCCGGTGGCCGACCCGACCGGCTGCCAGGTCGGGCTCTTCTGCGCTCCAACGACAGGCTCTTCTGCGTTCCATGCGGGCGCGCTGACGTTATCGGACGTCCGATGACGTCAGCGCGCCCCCGTGAGGCGCAGATTGGAGCGCAGAAGAGCCCGACCTGGCAGCCGGGCCTGGCCAGGTACCGGAGACGACCGGGAGCCTCCAGAGCGGCGGCGCGGGCACCTCCTGCTGGATGAAGCCCCAGGTAAGTGTATATGGATTTGTATTTATTTTACCCCCTCCCTGAACCTCCCCTTTAAGAATTAAATACTATACACAGAATGTAACCGTCGCTCAGGTTTTTAACATTCTTCAGAACTAGCCTCCTGCAATAAAAAAAACCAAAAAAACAAAAAACACGGCAGTGATCTCAAGTCCTAGTACATCCAACCTGGATTTTCTAAGTTTAGTAAAGGTGAATAGAGGGCCATTGGTCATACAATGTTCATAAGTGATGTGGCAACTCCAGAGAAAATCTTTTCGGAAAAGTCACTCAGATCTGTGTAATTGCTGGGATTGTTGGGTGACAAAGGTCTTGTGTGCATCTGGCTTATCCCCTTTTAATAGAAATATGAATGTGAAGTTAGGAGTTATTAGCCTATAGTGAGAGGATGTTTTCCATGTTTCACACATTACATCTGACTTTCAGATGAGACAGGAAAAAGTTAAAAGCAGTTTCGCAGCTTGACTACAAAATCAGATATATGTATACTTCTACTACAGGAACATTGTCTGTTGATAGACCATTTTTTGCCAGGAACTGAAGTTTAATTGCAGTTAAGTTACAACAGGCAGTCTTTTTAAAGTGGACCTGAACTCTTGCACAGGACAGAAGGAAAGCATAGAGAAATGCACATTGTATGTATTTAACCACTTCACCACTGAGGGGTTTTACCCCTTGAGCACCAGAGCAAATTTTCACCTTTCAGCACTCCTTCCATTCATTCATCTAACTATCATTACTTATCACAATGAAATGAACTATATCTTGTTTTTTTCACCACCAATTAGGTTTTCTTTAGGTGGGACATCCCAAGAATTTTATTCTAAATGTGTTTTAATGGGAAAATAGGAAAAAATGTGGGAATTTTTTTTTTTTAGTTTTCGGCCTTTATAGTTTTTAAATAATGCATGCTACTGTAATTAAAACCCATGAAATTTGCCCATTTGTCCCGGTTATAAAACAGTTTAAATTATGTCCATATCACAATGTTTTGCGCCAATATTTTATTTGGAAATAAAGGTGCATTTTTTTCAGTTTTCCGTCTATCCCTAATAACAAGCCCATAGTTTAAAAAGTAACAGTGTTATACCCTCTTGACAAATATTTAAAAAGTTCAGTCCCTAAGGTAACTATGTATTTTTTTTAATTGTATATTTATTTTATTTTAATTACAAAAAAAATAAAATGGGGAGTGTGGGAGGTAATGAGTTAATTTTTAATGTTTTTGTATATGAAAAATGCTTTAGGATGTAGTTTTACTATTTGGCCACAAGATGGCCACAGTGAGTTTTTTTTATGTGACCTGCAAGCGTACAGGACGTACGCTTGCAGGAAGTTCAGGGAGGCTGGGCAACTTTTTTTCACAATGATCGTGCTGATCATTGCGGGGGGCGGAGATCAACAAACAGGAAAAGTTTTTCCAGTTCATGGACCTCCGGGCGAGCGGGCGGCGGTGTGCACGAGCGAGTGGGAGCGGCGTCAGGTACGGATTTCTCCGTCCCTTGGTGGCGACAGGGTGGAAAAGGCCGGAGAAATCCGTACAGCCCGGGGGGGGGGGGGGGGGGGGGTAAGTGGTTAAAGAGTTTAGCCTCTAATTTCTACTCATCTGACTAATCACAAGTTGTAATTTGATCTTGTAGCTGTGTCAGCTGACCGCCATAGCAGAGCAGCTAATTGGTAAACACAGGATGTTAACAATATGTTTGCTTCTATGAAAGCAGGAAGTAGACACTGCAGGTTTAAAGGGAACTTAAACTGAGAAGTACATGGATTTTTCCTTTAAAAATACCAATTGCCTGACTCCCCTGCTGATCCTGTGTAATACTTTTATCCACAGCCCCTGAACAAGTATGCAGATCAGGTGCTCTGGTTGAAGTCAGACTGGATTAGCTGCATGCTTGTTTCAGGTGTGTGAGTGTGTAATTCAGCCACTACTGCAGCAAAGGATCATCAGGAGTACCAAGCAACTGGTATTGTTTAAAAGGAAACATCCATATCCCTCAGTTAAGGTTCCCTTTAATGCAGGATTTGTATCAGCTGTAGCAAAATTGTTTTCCTTTAAAGGTTAGTATGTTGTTGCTCATCTTCAAGATGAGAGAAGAAGTTCTAAATTCAGGTTCAATTTAAAGAACTTTACAGGTAACTTAAAGCAAAAGCAAGCATCTTCACAAAACTGAGCACATCACAAACTGTGGTTGTATCGGTAAGTAAGAGTTACCTCCTCTAAGCAGTGGGGGCTGCCCTCCTCGGCCATCACGTGGCAACAATCCACCTCTCATGCTACCCATAGGTTTCTTACGTGCAAGGGACACCTTCACTTTGCTTCCTTGAAATTCTTTACCTGTATCAAAAGAAAAAGCAACACAGGTAAAATAAAAAGCCATTCATGTTAAAAGGCCCATTATAATGAAAAATGTACACGTACATGAACAGTGCATTTTTCTTTAGGACAAATGTACATCAAAGTCATTCCTAGTGATCCCTTACAGTAGGTTCACAGGGCTTCGAAACTCTTTGCTGGCAAGTATTTCAGACATCTCATCAGATACTACCAAGGTTTCCTGTATTTTTGTAGCACTCCCTAAATGACAAATGGCACAGTCCAGCTGCCAGAATAGGGTGCACATAGCTAGGCAAGCCCGACATCCTTGTATAGCTGTATAGCTATACAGTTTCCATACTCCTTTAAAAAACTGGATGATTAATGCCAGCATTAGTTTTAAAAAGCCTAATGTGCAGATATATAAATTTCCATTGCAATATCAATATTTTACAAATTCTTTAACGCTGTACATAAACTAAGCACTTAGTAAGTAGGGAAATGTAAATTATGCCTGCAACGTAACTGACTACCCTATGCAGAGCAAACAATGGTTAGCACGGTTTCTTGCACAAAGTCTACCAGGTCACTTTGCATATGCCCTCGTTTGCATTGGGATACGCCACATATTCCTCCAAAAGCCATGTCACAGGATAATTGGTTTCCTCCCAAACAAGCCATAGACTATAGCAGGGTCATTAGACTAAGTCGAGGTGAAGGACTGACAAAATGTCCAATGTACAGTGCACCAAAATAAAAATGTAGCCTTCCACCATAAAGTTCACCAAGCAGCCCAATATTTAGAAACCAAACAGAAAATCCTAATTTGTATGAAAATTCTAGCATTACAAAGACATTCAATTCACAAGGAAATACCCACCATCACATATTTCCAAAGCATTCTTAGCTGATGCAAGATCTTCAAACGTAACCGTTGCATCTCCTTTTGCTTTCCCAGTGTCCTTGTCCAGATATATGGTTATTACTGGTGTCCCGGCTCTCTTGTTCATCTGTTCCCCAAAAAAATAAAAATAGTTTTAATGTGCAAGACATCATGCTTAACCACTTCACCCCAAAGGGGTTTTTTACCCTAATGGACAAGAGCGATTTTCACCTTTCAGTGCTCATCCCTTTCATTTGCCAATAGCTTAAAGAGAATCTGTATTGTTAAAAAATCGCACAAAAGTAAACATACCAGTGCATTAGGGGACATCTATTACCCTCTGACACAATTTTGCCGCATTAAAAGTGGTTAAAAACAGTTTTAAAAAGTTTATAAACAAACAAAATGGCCACCAAAACAGGAAGTAGGTTGATGTACAGTATGTCCACACATAGAAAATACATCAATACACAAGCAGGCTGTATACAGCCTTTCTTTTGAATCTCAAGAGATCATTTGAGTGTTTCTTTCCCCCTGTTCTCATGCACTGAAGTTTCAGGCTGCTCGTTTCTTCCTGCAAACAGCTTTGCCCTCGTCTAATTCTTCAGTATGTGAAAGCCCAGCCAGCTCAGAGGACGATTTATCCAGCTTGTAAAAGATGAGAGAAGCTGCTCTAATCTAAATAATACACAGGCAGTGTGCATAAAGGGGCCTGGAAGGGATAGTTCATAGCAGAACCACAACACTGAAGAACTTGGCAGCCTTCCAGACACAGGCCGACAAGTCTGACAGGGGAAAGATACATTGATTTATTACAGAGACTGATAGTAGAAAGTGCTGCAGTAAGCTAGAACACATTAGAATAGTTTTTGGAACTTGTAGGATGATAAAAAAACAGGATGCAATTTTTGTTACGGAGTCTCTTTAATCACTACTAATCAATGAAATGATCTACACTGTTCTCCCCAGGCTTTTGGTGAGCACTCGGCTGTCATAGTCGCAACTCCACCACTGCTGTAAACAGAATTGTGCAGAGAAGCCCTGGCCCTGCATTCTTTCATCTCGCCGCACCCGGCTACTTTTTCATGCCACCCAGCTGGAACATTTTTTGGGGGAGAACACTGATCTATATCTTCTTTTTTTCACCACCAATTGGGCTTTTTGGAATTAATTGTTTTCAGTAATTATTTTCTATGCATTTTGGAGGAAAAAACTAACACCATTTCTCCAATTTCATCTCCTATAGTAATATTAACACTGCTACTGTACATAAATCCCACACACTTTATCTGCCTATATGTCCTGGTTATCACAAGATTTTAATTATGTCCCTAGTACAAAGTATGGTGACAATATAGTATTTGGAAATAAAGATTTTTTTTCACGTGCACAACGGCAGCAGCACTATCTGACTTATAAAAACGTCCTGGAGCCATTAAGATGCTCTAGCAGGACGTTTTTATAAGTCAGCTTGTCATCAAGTGGTTAAAGCATGAATCAAGTAAGCCATAAATACTTGGTATTAACCTCCATGGCTGGGAGCTCTATACAGTGTATAGTGTGCATTTTTACTAACCTCCCGGGGAATCCAGAGGTCGGTAGTTCTTCCTGTCCTCCAAGGCTCTGACTCACTCTGGTAAGATCACAGGCAGTGATCTCACTATGGAGTTACAGCGCCACCCAGAGAACAGAGGGAAAATTGCAGCGCTGGAGCCCAGGGAGGTGAGAGAGTGCGGGGCTGCTGCAGAGACTCTGGCGACATGATCTTTTTCCTGATTTTAGGGCCAGAAACATGCTGAAAAGACCTTAAAATCCGGAAATAAATATACCTCCAGGGAGGTTAATCCATATGCACCCCCCCCCCCCCCCCTAAATATTTGGAATGCCATCATCACAAATGTGTGGCACATCTATAGTACACCTTTTACCAAGATAAGGGTTTTCCCAAGAGGCTCTCTACAGGACAAACATTTGTGATAACAGCAATCCAGCTGCAGCATCCAGATCAAAATATTTAGTGTAGAGCAACAGCCAAAACTCACACTGGTTTTACCTGGAGGCGTAAGAATGTTTGTCAGAACACAGATGTGTCACCTACCTTGATCTCACCACATTGCTTGAAGAAATCCACCAGCTCTTCGACGTTCACGCTTTCCGTAAGACCCAGCACGTAGACCGTGGTGTTGTCCGCATCATCTTCAGGCTCCATTGGGGGAGGCTCTAAAATCATCCAAAAGATAAGAATGTAAGCCATCAGGTAACATACAAGGACTGCAAAAAATGAGTCTTGAGTTAAGTGTTTCACCACAACTTTAAACTTGAAAGGGTTTGTGTACTTTTAAGACCTCTTTTACATGGGCAGCTAAAGGTGGTGAATTCACCACCTGCTAGCTGCTCCCAATTGCCAGCCGGGCACTCAAATCGCTTTCGGCATGGGTAGTGGACAGGCACCTGCCCAATGAAGTTCCATGTAAACCCAATTGTCCTCAGACGCAAAAGGATGTTTTGCCACCAGGAAACGCAAATTGCAGGCAAATGGCGTTTGTGGTCAGCAGGCTGTGGAAAAGAGGCTCAAGAGTAATGCAACGTACTCGCGAGCAGTGTTGCTTGCTTGACTTTTCACGAAAACTCCCCAAAAATATTTTTACTGGAACATAGAATATTTTACTGCAAAAATTAAAAGTTTCCGATGGAATTTTTGCTTGAAAATTCAAATGACTTGTTTTGCGAAAAATTAGGGAAAAAATAAATATTGGCACTTTCACTCATCACTGCTTGTGAGCGCAGCAGTGAAGCATCACACCGCTTCCAAGCTCCACCAATCTACCTTCTTGCATCCCCCAACTCCGACTACAGCATGGTCTGTCTTCACGTAACCTGCAGGTCACGTGACAAAATACAGTGCTGTAGTCATGGAGCAGGGAACAGCTATAAAAAGTAGTCAGTGGAGCCTTGAGAGGTATGGAGAGGTCTGTTACTTCTCTGCACGTCAGTGGGTCCGCCACAGGTCTACAAGGCCTAGTGGGTCCGCCACAGGTCTACAAGGCCTATCAACACCCTTATCCCCAGCCACCAACGCCCCCATGCTACAGTGCCCAAAGCAGCTGCTATGGTGATCCCTACACCACCTGGTCTATGCATCCAACACTCTCCAGATTATCAAAATCACTTAGAGACTCTGAAGCGAGAATAAATATCGCTTCAGAGCTCACTGCCACATATGCGCCACTAAACGGGGGTCCCTTCACCCCCCAAACCTCCCACTGCAACACTTGGTCGCAGGCTTGGTCGCTCCTGGAGGCAGGGCTAACTGCTGCAGCCCTGCCTCCATTCGCGTCTATCAGCCGCGCATCGCCGCCTCTCCCCTGCCCCTCTCAGTGAAGGAAGACTAAGAGGGGCGGGGGAGAGGCGGAGATACGCGCTGACAGACGCGCGTGGGGCAGGGCTGCGGCGGTTAGCCCTGCCCCAACCAGGAAGCGCTCCCCCGCTGCACGGAGGGGGATTTGGGGGTCAAGGGACCCCTGTTAAGCCGCGGGATATGAGGTCTGAAGAGAGATTTATTCTCGCTTCAGACTCTCTTTAAGCAGAGGAATGACAGTTTTACAGGGGGGGTAGTTACAAAGCACATTCAACCAGCGATGGGCACACTGCAGCTGGTAACTTTTGGGATAAGCTTAGTGTAAAATCCTCCATCCTAAAACTAGAAAGATACTGCAACATATTGATCATAGCCCCATTTGAAGCAGATATACCTACCGAAATCAGGTTCAGGTCCATCATCCAGAAGTCCTGAGTGACGAAAGTACAAACAGAAGTTAGTTAACAAGAACATACCCCCTTTACAACACAAACATTGACATCAAAGCTACAAAAAAAAATTTAACACCATGAATACGGGGCTGTCAATGGCACACAGAACTGGGGCTTGAAATAACCATCTTTGATAGATGTGTGCTTCAAAAATACTTTTAATACATGGGCAGGATAACTGTAGATATTAAGCACAGTTCACATTCACTGTTACCATAGAAATGTATAGCAGCAGTAAAAGGACAGTTGTGGGGTTTGGGGGCAGGGATTGATTATGACCAAGAAACTGTAAACCTTTATGTAACCATGTGCATATAAACTTGTGCACCAAGTGGTGTGCAATGAATCAGTGCAGAATTAGAACACTCCCCAAATTACACATCTGATTTGTCTGGAATTCCGTAACGAAATAACCATGAATACCCTTAAGTTATGCCGGCCAGACCCTTAAACTTTTGCACACTGGATTTTACACCATGTTTATAGGTGACCAAAACCAAAATTAATACAGCTAAAAATCATAAAAAAGGGAAAGGGATATTGTTCTGTGTTACACTACCCATTTGTAATACTCAAAAACTTACCACCAGGCTTATTGAAGCCAGCTCGATCTCCACCGCTGCTGGGAGAATAAAGGTGAAGAAATGAAGGCCTTTTCCCTTTAAAGAGCCATAAAGCATTCTGGGCCTCGAAGGGGGTTCAAGGGTACAGTGCCGGCAGTGGCTTAACATGTCCATACAATGCATCTGTCTCAGCGTGGCACTAATCTTCAATGTGTATTATTTCAAAGATTCAGCCTGAACATTTATACAATCTAAAAAAAACCTTTATGATCAGTGGGCTCAAAAACCTCAGTGCCTGTATTAAGTGTGCAATGCTCTTGAATGTTTTAACATCCTATTGCTGCAACTTGGGAATTACCCAATAAATTAAATGCTCTTCAGTATATACATGCAAAGTGGACATACTGAATCTACCATGTCATTAGGTAGACCTGAACCATCTGCGCAAAAGATTAAGACAGGAAAGGCTGCATTAGCAGCAGTCTCACTTACCCAATCTGTGCAAGCTGCTTTCCTAAATGGTCCCTTGCTAAGCCGTGCAAGGAGCAGGAATTCAGGGGGGGGGGGGGGGGGGGGGAGGGGGGGGAGTTTACCCCTTTTTCCATTAGGCCAAGTTCACCAAGTTGTGCAATGTCCACGCTACAATGCAGCAATAACACTGCAGGTTAAAATGTGTTTTTATAGCATGAACTGCAATGTATCATGCACTGTCACAAGCTTTCCAGAAACCCTGTAGAAAAAGTGATCTAGTACAATGCAGAGACATTAACAGGCCCATACATTTCTATGGGCCGTGTGCTCCCATGCAGCAACACCACAAAGCAATGTGCAGTGTGAACACACCCTTTGTCCCCAATGCAAAGGGTAAATTACGACATCAGGTGAAAAAGAAGGTCATTGGAGTGAAACCAGGGGGAATTCATTCTGGAAAGCATCTGGCACAGTCGGGTAAGCTAGACTACAATTAATGTAGCCCATTTTTATACAGATAGTTTAAATCTGCATTAAGGTCTTATTCAGACTGAATGTACATTAAAAATACAGCTCAATATTACAGAATACACTACTGCACCCATTCATGAACAGTACTGTTATACACACTAAGCAAGAAGTTACACACGCAGAAATGTGCACCACTATCTGCCAGCATGTGCCACCTAACTGACCTGCACGGTGGGTATGACAGCACTATACAGGGATGAAATGGAGCTTCTTATGTTGTCAATAACCTTTAAATTCTGGGCAAAAATTTCAGTGAGACACAGCTGACAACCTATATAAACCATTACATAAAAAATCCTAACATTTCAGATTGGACATTTACAGTTATGAACTCCGGAGTGAACAAACATTTTTACAGCTATATTCAAATCCATTTCACAGCATTAATAAAAAAAAAAAAAAAAAAAAAAAAAAAAATAGTTTAAAAAATTGCGTGGGAAGATTGGGCTAATAATGCCCCGCCACGGAAGCATTGCACCTTTAATACACGTGTCAGCAGAGTAACATACAAAATTGTGGCTTTCAGCTCTTAAAACCATACACAAGTTTACAAAAAAAAATATGAAAGAAGTACACAGTGTACTAAGTTGCACCTTGTGCAATACATTTTAACTAGCTATTCTAAAGTTACACAAATTTATAAAACATTGTTCTAAGCTTTACGTCAAAATTAGATTAAAAAAATGTTCTCCTCTCCATTTAGACACCGAGTCCCACTTTTCATTATGCTGCCGGCTGAATGAGTTATTTATAGAACTGAAGTGTATACAACGCTCTCACTTTGTAACCTGTGGCATATAAATTTGACAAAGCATGTTAAAATATTAAAATAAGGGATTTTCATGTACAACCAACAAAACATATCCAGACAATTTAGGAAAAGCATGTGTGTTATTTTCACCCGAGTCAAATACATTACCTACCTTGTGGTAGCTCTGAAAAGCCTGCAGATGATCTCAAGTCTACTCGCAAATGAATATTTTTTTATTTTAATAGATATTTAAACTTGCTGAAATAAGTAAACAGTTTCCCTAGCTAAGGGAATGAAAAAACTTAGGTAATTTGTTTTTGTTTTTAGTCAATTTACCAAGTTATTGTAATTATACAGCAGTAACCATGACAGCAGGCTTTTCAGGTTTTTGCTACAGAATAGGCACAATTGTGTATTAAGAAAAAAAAAATGACCATAAATACAAGAAACTGTCAGGGTCCTTTCACACTGTTGCGTCAGACCGTCGCATCAGAACGCAAATGCACTTAAACTCCTATGGAGCCATAACACTGATTGCGACGGGTTCCGTTGCAATAACCCTGCATGCAGTGCACTTACAGGAGCGACGTGTGCTTTTACAGAGGCAGTGAAGCATACTTTCACTGTGTTGTTGCACCACAGTTAAAGTGCGATGCCATTGAACAATCACATCACAACATTTTCATAGTGTGAAAGCAGCCTTAAAGTAGAGGAGGCATCGCATGACAGCACACCAATCACTTTTTGTAGCCACTTAGCCCATCATAGAAGCAGTATCGTGAACACCACACAAAGAAAGCCTATGGCCTCAATTCTCTAAGCTTTATCAAACACTTTACCAAACGTTTGATAATTTACCTCATGGGTAAAATCTAATTTTGAATTCACTAAGGTGTTATAGATTTATTTAACATTTTATCGATAAAGCATTTGTTAAATATATAACACCTTAGTGAATTCAAAATTACATTTTACCTATGAGGTAAATTATCAAACGTTTGATAAAGTGTTTGATAAAGCTTAGTGAATTGAGGCCATTGTGTTAAAGTGTAGAACCAGTCTGGTCATCTTTGTAATATGACAAACCACTTGCATTCTCTGCCAGCTCTAGCCTAAAGGTGGCCATACATCAAGCAATTTTGCTGTACAATCGACTATTTTATTGAATCAAAGGAGAAACGATTATGTTCCATTCTGCCAGATCGATGAAAATTGGCCAATATCAGGTCAAAAAAGTCAACTTTGTTGATTGAGCAGGATGGAAGACATCAGTCGATCGTAAAAGTATCAGCTGATGTTCACATTTCGATCAATTGTTTTTTGGTTTCAGAACATGGAGACACAGTTTAGTTTCGATTGCGTGGGAGATGCACACAGGTTCTCAATTGTGTGTGGGCAACACCGTAGTTGATTGCTCAGTCGCTCAATACAAAATTGCTAGCTGTATGGCTATCTTAAGGTTGGTAGCATACTTGTGTTTTCTGTGTGGGGTTTTCTGCACACCGTGTGTATGTGGAAAATTGCAGCAAACTGTTGATCGAGCAGTTAAGTGTCCCTTTTCAAGTCTGAACTAGCCAATTAGTTCTCAGTTTTCCCGTGCAGAAGAAGCACATGAAAACAAGTACGCTCCCAGCCTTATACAGATTTCTGTCGCCTAAAGCGATAATTTCAATGACTAATGTCTATACAGGCATCTTCCATAGCCCATGCCATTCAGCAAAGCAGAGAAAGCATGTGTTGGTGCATAGCAAGACAGTATCTAGTTAATGCAGTATTCTGGACAGCCTTACCACCTTCTCAGCTGCACCTTTGGAAAAAAACTGCAGAGAAATTCTTCCACACAACCTTAAAGTGTGCCAGAAACCAAATAGAATCGATAGTTACCCAGTGCTCAGTCGCGCCAGTCATGGTCTTCTGCACATGGGCGATGGTCCCACGCATGAAGACCACGACTGGCATGACAGTCCCGGGTAAGTATTGATTCATTCCATTTGATCTCTTGTTTACTTTAAAGGAAACCTTAACTGTAGATAGGAAAAAAAAAAAAGTTTCACTTACCTGGGGCTTTTCCAAGCCCCCTGGAGCATTCCTGTGCCCTCGCAGCTACTAAAGTGTCATTGGGTCCCCCGCTGCGACTTAGTTTCGTTTTCGGCGACTGCCAGTCAGCTCCCGGCAACGCATCCTATTGTACGCCTTCCCCGCTGTGAAGCGCGTCATGTGCAGGCGAAGTACGCTTGCATGCCGCACTTCACAGCAGGGAAGGCGAACAATAGGACGCATTGCCGGGAGCCGACTGGCAGTCGCCGAAAACGAAACTAAGTCGCAGCGGGGGGCCCAATGACACTTGAGGAGGGCACAGGACGGCTGCAGGGGGCTTGGGAAAGCCCCAGGTAAGAAACTTTTTTTTCCTATCCACAGTTAAGGTTCCCTTTAAGGCAGAATATAACTGCAGTCCAGCTAGCTGACTTTACTCTATACTCGGCACTGAAGCAAAAGCAGATTATAGTCTTGTGAACAAGTTTGGTGGTGGTTGGTAGACAAGACAAGACATTTATATTGCGCTTTTCTCCTTGTGGACTCAAAGCGCCAAGGCAGAGCAGCAGCCACTAGGGCGCGCTCTATTGGCAGTAGCAGTGTAAGGGAGACTTGCCAAAGGTCTCCTACTGAATTAGTGCTGGCTTACTGAACAGGCAGAGCCGAGATTCGAACCCTGGTCTCCTGTGTCAGAGGCAGAGCCCTTAACCATTACACCTTCAGCCAACTGCATGATGTGGTCATACTTCAAAGACCAAATGCAGACCAGTGCAACAGAAGGCAGCAAGTCTCCACAGAAGCAGGTACTTTTGTGGACACCGGAAAGGTTTTTTTTCAAACAGATTTTTTTTTTTTTTTTTTTTTTCTTCTTTAAACTAAACATAAGGCTACAGTGAAAACAACCTTTGTTTAGCAAGTCTCTACAGACAAAGGCCTCAATTCACTAAGCTCATCTCCTGTCTAATAACGTTTCTAGAGTTATCACCAATGTGATGAGGCATGTCGTATTCAGGAAACATTTTACCTCAGGCAAACCTAAAGTTAACTTATCTGTCTTCAAGTTAACTCTTTAATCCTTAAATTAACTCCAGAGTTAAATACAGGATGTTTATTAACTGTGTGTGAAAATAACTACAGAGGAGGTAACTTAAGGAATGAAGAGATAAGGGCTCTTTCACATTAGGGCAGATTTTCTGCGTTTCAACGCAAAGGATAAAGTTTGCGTTACCCAAGGTGAAATGAAAGTCCATAGACTTTCATTTTAGCTTTCACATATAACGCAGCCTTTTTGTGCGTTGCGTTCCACTGCACCCAGGCGCAGTTTTTTGGCCAACGCTAGCTTTATGCGTTACAATGTTAGTCAATGTAAAACGCACACTATGCGCGTTTTTAATCCGTTAACGCAGGCAATCAGTCCCAGAATGCAACAGAGGAACAATGTAGAAAGTTGACAACTAAAAGAAAAAAAAAATTACCTGCGTTTTTCTATGTGCAGTAACGCATTGAAAACGGATTAAAAACGCACACTCACTGCAGTGCAACGCATATCAAAACGCAGTAAAAGGCATACAACAAAACGTATGCTTTGAGCGTTCTCCAACGCAAGCTCTGATGTGAAAGAGCCCTAAGATAACTCTCTCACTGTGTGGAGGTAAGTTATCTTGCCTCATCTCCAGCATGATCTTAGTGAATTGAGGCCAAAGTAATTTAGCTCCTTAAAGAGAACCTGAGGTGGGTTTGAAGATTATTATCTGCATACAGAGGCTGGATCTGCCTATACAGCCCAGCCTCTGTTGCTATCCCAAACCCCCCTAAGGTCCCCCTGCACTCTGCAATCCCTCATAAATCACAGCCACGCTGCTGACAAACAGCTTGTCAGAGCTATAGTGTCAGTCTGCTGCTCTCCCCGCCTCCTGCAGAACTCTAGTCCCCGCCTGCATCACTTCCCTCCCTGCTGATTGGAGGGAAGGGACAGGGGCAGGGACAGGGGCAGGGACCGGAGCTATGCAGGAGGTGGGGGAGCAGCTGAGACTGACACTACAGATGTAAACACAGCCTCACAGCACGGCTGTGATTTATGAGGGATTGCAGAGTGCAGGGGGACCTTAGTGGGGTTTGGGATAGCAACAGAGGCTGGGCTGTATAGGCAGATCCAGCCTCTGTATGCAGATATTCTTTAAACACACCTCGGATTCTCTTTAAAGGGGTTCTGTGGGGGTTTCTGAAGAAAAAAACTGCCACTTACCTTGGCCTTCTATGAGCCCCATGCAGCGGTAATGTCCCACGACGTCCTGCTCCCATCCGCCGTTCCCTGCAGCAGGCACCAAGCTATTCGTCTGACAGACGAATAATGCGCGTTGCCGTGCCTCCGCTCGCGTCATCTGAGGCTTACTGTGCAGGCGCAGTACAACGGAGCCTTGTACTGCGCTTGCGCAGTAAGCTTCCGATGACGCAGGCGGAAGCAAGCGGGTGCGCGGCCACTAGCACAGCCGCAGTTGGGATCCCATGCCACTTAGACCGGGGCCGGCGGCGGAGAACAGCAGATGGGAGGAGGACGGCGTGGGACATTACCGCTGCACAGGGCTGATAGAAGCCCAAGGTAAGTGTCCGTTTTTCTCTTCCACAACCCCCCACAGAACTTCTTTAAAGACCAGTGCTGTAAAGTCTTTAGGGATCTGAAAAGGTCTTTTTTGTACGGCCTTAAAGAGACTCTGTAACAACAAAAACCTCCCCTGGGGGGTACTCACCTCGGGTGGGGGAAGCCTCCGGATCCTAATGAGGCTTCCCACGCCGTCCTCTGTCCCACGGGGGTCTCGCCGCAGCCCTCCGAACAGCCGGCGACTGCAGACTGTCAGTTCAATATTTACCTTTGCTGGCTCCAGCGGGGGCGCTGTGGCGACTTTCGGCACGGAAATAGACGGAAATACCCGATCTCCGTCGGGTCCGCTCTACTGCGCAGGCGCTGGAAACTTGCGCCTGCGCAGTAGAGCAGACCCGACGGCGATCGGGTAATTTCCGCCTACTTCGGCCCCGAGAGGCATCAGAGCGCCTGCGCAGGAGCCAGGAAGGTAAATATTGTGTCACCGCTGCACGGAGGGCTACAGTGAGACCCCCGAGGGACACAGGACGGCGTGGGAAGCCTCATTAGGATCCTGAGGCTTCCCCCACCTGAGGTGAGTACCCTCCAGGGGCCGTTTTGTCGTTACAGTTACTCTTTAAATTTTGTACAGTTTAGGGAAAGCTTTTTTTAAAATCTGATTTTTTTTATCTGTTACCCCCAAAAAGCTGAGAATGGCTATACCATGAGGATAGGTGTCCAGCACAACGTTCTATAGTATATTCATCTCATCTAGCAGTTTAGTTGAGTCATTGTGGTCTACTGAAACCTGCCGAACAAGCACAAACCAGTATTCTCTGGATAGGACTGACTGCACAAGAGCAGCTTTGGGCTGCCAATCTTAAATTTTAGACAGCCATGAAGAGCAGCAAGGATGATTCAACAGCAAAAGTTACATATCTTTAGGGAACAAATGCAAATCACAGGAAGGTCCTCCACTCTTATCAATGTAAATAACAGCCCCTGTGTCTTATCTAAACAGTAACCTCAGCTGCTAAATCACCACCACTCTGCATTTTCTTTTTATAGGAGTGCAAGATAGGATGCCAAGGTGCTCCTGTGGTGGATCAATCCCGATCATGGCTTTAAAGGGAACCTTAAGCTGGCCATACACTAGGCCAATTCCCGCCAGATCGAAAGCAGATTCGATCACTGGGATCGAATTTGCTGTCACATCGTTCCCGCTACACGCCGAATTTCGATCTATCCCGTCGATCGTTCAGTGTGGAAAATTACCGTCAATCGCCCGTGGGTAGGGAGCGCGTCGCTAGCGGCGGTCGAGTGCCCGACGACCGACGCAATAGAGCCCGCATACATTACCTGCTTCGCCGGCGCGACTGCCCCCGGTCACCACTGCTCCGTCTCCGCGCTGGTCTGGTCTCTGGCATGCTTCACTTCTTCTAGCCCGGCAGGAAGTTTAAACAGTAGAGGGCGCTCCCTGCCGGGCAGGAAGAAGTGAAGCATGCCGGAGACCAGAGCGGAGACGAAGCAGCGGTGACCGGGGCAGTCTCGCCGGTGGAGCAGGTAATGTATGCGGGCGGGGGCTGAGCGGCGGCAGCAGCACCACCACAGATTGTGAACGGTTTCAGGCTGAAATCGGTTCACAATCTGTTTGCAGTAAAGGTAGCCATACGATCCCTCTCTGATCAGATTCGATCAAAGAGGGATCTATCTATTGGTCGAATCTGATGGCAAATCGACCAGTGTATGGCTACCTTAAACTGAGAAGGATATGGATTTTTCCTTTTAAAATACCAGTTGCCTGACTCGCCTGCTGATCCTGTGTTTCTAAAACTTTTAGCCACAGCCCCTCAACAAGCATGCAGATCAGGTGCTCTGACTCGAGTCACACTGGATTAGCTGCATGCTTGTTTCAGGTGCAAGATCCAGATACTACTGCAGCTAGAGAGATCAGCAGGACTGACAAGCAACTGGTAAGGTTCCCTTTAACAGGCATGGCTTCAAATATCAGATGTTATTTACAGCACCTATCCTAATAGTAAATTCCTCAGTCCATTAATGACGGGGTTAATTTCTTTCAAATTTATAAGTTATTTGCCAACAGTACTAAACCATATTTAGATAATTTACGTATAGTCTTATTCATATTTGTCCTTTAACAGTGCAAACGTTTTCACAGTAGCTTCAACAATCTTCCAGGCAAAAATAAAAAAGGAAAAACCTCAGCAGCCGTGTTTAGGAACAAACTGAATCTACATTTTGGCCAAACCAGTATACCCATTTGCTTGGTGAGCACAGAATATGCTTATATGAGGTGTTAGGGTTCATACACCCATCCAAATTTTTTATTGGCCAATGACTGGCTAATATTACCAGCTACATGTATTATGAGGGACATGGGGTTTTGAATACTATGAACACATTGTGTAGGTAAGCTTTCATACTACATGGAGGTGGTAAAATTGGCCAATAAACACTGGGTGTGTGAATTCACCCTTAGAGGCTAAAAAAAGTGACAGGTATGCCTTTAAATTATTCCACAAATTAACCAAGTTAAAAGCTGAACAGACTATGCAGTAGCTGAGAACACTTATGAAGTGGGCTAGACAAAAGCCAATAATTCTGCATAGTTCTGTGCAGCTTTGTTAAAAAAAGACAAACATTTATACTTACAGAACCCCACTTTCTAATATTACTGCAGTGTAAGGGATAAGACACTCAATTCAATGCCTCCCAAACAAAGCATTTTTAACCCATTGATTGCCACGGACCTGTAAACCCAGATACCCTAATAGTGCTGCTCTGAAAGGTAAAAAACAAAACCATTAATAAGCAATAAGCACGTATCTATTACTGACCCTTCCTTATGTGACTGTTCAGAACAGCACACTAGGGCCCAAAACCAGATACTGTTCCAAAAAAGTAATTTAAGGATCAGGAATAAGAAGTTGAACATGAAGCTAGGGCTGTTTGTATAAAATTACTGCTGTTAGCCACACACGGAAAGACTTTAGAAAGATCTTTTATAACTAATTTCCATCTGAACATATTTTAAACCAGAGATACTGAGTTACCCATCTGCAGAGGGAACCCCCGGAAAAAAAAAAAAAAAAAATGAATTTGCCGACATGATTATTTAAGGTCATCCCATGTGTGGCCAGCATAAAAGATTGACATGTCTGAGTTTCCAGCAACTTTCAGACTAAAAAAAAAAAAAAAAAAAAAAAAAAAAAAAAAAAAAAAAAAAAAAAAAAAAAAAATCCATGCAGGCAGCTGGCTAACATTTTATAAAAGCAGTCCTTAAAGTGAACCTAAACAGATGGATATGGCTTTTCCTTTTAAACAATACCAGTTGCCTGGCACCCCTGCTGATCTTTTTAGCTGCAGTAGTGGCTGAATCGCACACCTGAAACAAGCATTCAGCTAATCCAGTCTGACTTCAGTCAGAGCACCTGATCTGCATGCTTGTTCAGGGGCTGTGGCTGAAAGTATTAAAGACACAGGATCAGCAGGAGAGTCAGGCAACTGGTATTTTTTTTAAAAGGAAAAATCCATATCCTTCTCAGTTTAGGTTCCCTTTTAGCTTTATCCTCTTGGAACTTCCAGTTGTGAAATGAGGAACCTGAACCGTCAGACTGGAATTCTTTGACCAAAACGGCAACACGTCTGTTTCTGAAGTTACTTTGAATTTGAACTTCAAGACCAAGTATGATTCCTTTGCCACCAATTGTTTTTTCTTTGAAAGGCAACTATCAAAAACCAAAGTTTTGTAAATTACATATACTCCTTGAAGTGTAGGGGAGTGACAAGACAAAGCTTTCTTTTAACTGAACTCACAACCCGTGTGAAGGAAATGCTTCATGCATCAGTTTAGCGTTCCCAGTTGGCATCAGATTACAGGACTGTACAATGTAGACAGAGGCCAATTCCATGTCATTGAAGCAAGAATGATTTCAGGTTTAATCCTCAGGACCGACTACTGTCACTGTGTGCACAGAGAGATTATGCAACTAAACTGTAAGCTAAGGAAAGACCTACTCCTATCTATCAAGCAGAATGAGTCCTCCCTGGCTGTTATCTTCTGATTACTTCAAAATGGCAGAAGCAGAGACAGGATTATTTTATTTAGTATTTATATCGCACAGACACCACCTGCAAGAGTACTTAACATATAGTCTTGCCACCACCTGTCCCTCAGAGGAGCTCACAATCTCATCTCCATCATATTCATATGTCCATTGTAGTCTAGGGCCAATTTGCCTATCTGTACCTTTTTTGGATGTAGGAGGAAACCTGAGTGCCTGGATGAAACAGATATGGGGAGAATATACAAACTCTGCGCATATGGCCCCCTGGCTAGGATTCGACCAGGGACCCAGTGCTGCGTTTCACTACCCCACTGTGCTGCCAAGATCGGGGCACACAGAGCTCAGAGCCTATTTACTACACACTTCTTAGCTACAGTTTTGAGCTTTGTATTCTCCAATCCTGTGCCTCTGCTTTGAGTCATTATGAAGTAATTAAGTCAGAGGATACAGAAAGTGAGGCCCGCTTCTGTATTGTGGATGATCGGGGAAGAAACCCTACATTTGTCCACGGTACAGTCCACCACAGAAGCACCCACAGTGAAAACCAAGCTCTGATCAGGCATGTGGCATTTTCTGCCCACAAGCTATGAACAGCTGCATGAAAACGTGTTACTATGTGACAGCAGTTCATGCGAGTTATGGAATTATAGTATCTTTTGATAGTTGCCCTTTAGGAGCCATAGAAAGAAAAAGGGCATCTAGCTGCACTTGAGTGCACTTCTGACCATTATTAAGGCTCCATTTGGAGGAAATAAAAGGTTACTTCATAAATAGATTTGTTCTTACCCCATGCCTCCACGGCCTCCTCTACCACCACCACCACCACGATTCATTCCGCCTCTGTCATACATGCCGCGGCCTCTGCTGCGAGATTCAGAGCCTCCAGAACTGCGGCCTTCAGAGCCAGAATAACCTTGGTGAGGTTCTTGCCCATAAGATCCTTTGTTGCTTGAGTGGTCCTGACGATAACTGCCTGAGAAGTTGACAAAGTGAAAGACATTACAACATGTACATTATGTTGCATGGTAAAAGTCATATGGCTGTGCAAACTTTACACTGTAATGAGTACAAGTTTTAAACTGGTTAAAGTAGACCTGAACTCCTGCACCCCACAGAACGAAAAACAGAGAAATGTGTCTAATCACAAGTAATTTGATCTCTCTCCCCTGTGTTAGCTGACTGCCACACCATAAAAGCACAGGATGTGAATGTGTGCTTCCATAACAGCAGGAAGTAGAAATACTGTAAATTTATTGTAGGACTTGTATCAGCTGTAACAAAAAAGTTTGAAGGTTATGCTGTCGCGTATTTTTTTTTTTAGAGCAAAGAGGAAGTTCTGAGTGCAGATCTGCTTTAAAGAGAACCAGAGAAGATGCACCCTCATGTATTTTACTACATTTATCAGTGGGGACAGTAAACACCTACCCCGTTTTAAAGATGCGTACACGCACTACTGGTTAGATTAGGACAGGTCAGTCAGACCCTCCCACTGGGCGGGCGTTCTCCCGAAAGTAGTGCGTGTGTACAGTATATCAGCAGACTGATAAGGCTGTTTCTGAACGATCCACTCATAGTAGTTTCTTTCTTCTCTGCTAAATCTGCCCGTTATCAGCTCTGATAAGAATCCCAGTCTGGGCATTCAGTCTAGGTTTGACCTGGAATCATAGTTGAATCAGTCTTCTGTGAAGTCTTTCCAAGCCCAAGCCCACCCCCTCCTGGCTCAGCTTTCCTGCTTTGCATACTCAGAGCTCTGATGACATGGGAGGAGCTGCTCCTGTCGAGAAAGAAGCTCTGAAACAACAGACAAGTGTGGCTGCTGTGTGATCTGTGTGCACTGACTGCGTAGTCATCTATGCAGTTTCATTCCTATGAGAGACTTCCTACAGGCAGCTGCACAGCATACTAGAATAATGAATGCACACAGATGAAAGGCTGCAGCAGCCCTGCTTGTCTTGTTTCATAGCCTAGACCAGGCATGGGCAGACTCGGCCCTCCAGCTGTTACGGAACTACAAGTCCCACAATGCATTGCAGGAGTCTGACAGCCACAGTCATTACTCATAAAGGCAAATGCATTGTGGGACTTGTAGTTCCATAACAGCTGGAGGGCCGAGTTTGCCCATGCCTGGCCTAGACAGCACATCCAGAAAAGCTCATAACCTGGAAGCAGAATGGGTATGAGCCGGCAGCCATATTGGATTTTTCCTGAAACAATAATTGATAAAAAAAAAAAGAAAAAAAAAAAAAGGGGGGGGGCACACCAGAGCGGCAAAATTATCAGGTAGAGCATCTGCCGTTTTTTTTGTGTGTGTGAGAAACTCATCTCTGGCTCCCTTCACGCATACAACAACTCCAACATTTTTGGAAATTAGAAATGCATTCAGAGAATAGTGAAAGGTTTGAAAGCAAACCTGAAGCGAGACTCCTAAGTTAACTGCCTTTGTAAGAGTCGTAAGGACAGCGCCCTTGAAAGGCTTGAATAAAGGACTGTATTCTAGAACTCAAAAGCTCAGGTATCGGCACTCGTCAAAGTAGGCAGAGGATTGTATCAAATACCCCTCATTCCATATTATAAAAACATTAACAGCTATACTCCTGTATGATCATCATAATCGAAACACTGGCTACTTAATTCCCAGCAAAACAAATGCCTTTATATGCAAGTCGACTTCCTGGTTTGGGACAAGGTTAAAGGACATGCGGCCGTTTGCAAAATGCCTGGGCTGTTCCTGTGCTGCCACTGCTCAGAACCTCTTCAGTCTTCCACATCCTAGAGAATCACAACACTGCCGCTCCTGACTGTTTTACCACTACATGACATGGGAGAGCTGTACTTCTATAAACATATTTGCATTGGTGCACAAATTGGATGTTTATATACATCCACATTGCAGGAAGAGGTTAATTAGGTGTGGTGGTGTAAACAGTTTGATCAGTGTGAACTTTTAACCACCATCGTGTGTTTGTACATCCTTTAAGTCTTACTCACCTGGGGCTTCTACCAGCCCCCTGCAGCTGACCCGTGCCCACGCAGTCTCGCTCGGATCCGCCTGTCCCAGCCAGCAGCTACTTCTGTTTTAGACAGGCCTGGGAATCCAAGTGATTCTTCGCGTTCCTGGCCGCAATAGAAGTATAGAGGGAGCTATTGTGGCCAGGAACGCGAAGAATCACAGGTTCCTAGGCCTGTCGCTGAAAACAGAAGTAGCTGCCGGTGGGGACAGGAGGATCCGAGTGAGACTGCAGGGGGCTGGTAGAAGCCCCAGGTAAGTAAAAAATTTTTAGTCTTAAGTGTCCCTTTAACCACTTGAGGACCACAGTACTAAACCCCCATAAAGACCAGGCCATTTTTTGTTATTTGGGCCACAGCAGCTTTAAAGCCAAGCTGCAGGGCCACACAACAAAGCACACAAGTGATTCCCCCCTTTTCCCCACCAATCGAGCTCTCTGTTGGTGGGGTCTGATCTCCCACCAGATTTTTTTTTAATAGTTGTATCTATTTTTAAATAATTTTTTTGTCCCCCCTCTCTCCCTCCACCCCGCCAGCCAATCAGCGCAATCGGCTATCACTTTGGAGAGACTGGAGGGGACAGCCGAGTGACACTGCTATCCCCTGTACAGAAGGTCTTATGAGTCTGTGTATCCCTGGGACGGCAGACTGCACATTTTTATGCCATCTGGCATTCCATCTTCTAGATTTTTATACGGTTGTGTGTCTGAGGAAGCGGCTTCTGGCCGTGAAACAAGTGCCAGGCAACCTGGTTCTGTCATACGAAGCTCTGTATGGTGTCTACATTTCACTACTGCAATCAAGAAGATTTTAGATATTATTGAAGAATAAAGACTGTTCGCTGTTCCTATAAAAAAAAAAAAAAAAAAAACACAACCTATATAGTCTTGTGACTGTTTCTGTACAGTTATATACGTTACTGGGGTGGAACCATACTGAAGTGTTTTAGCTGTGATCATTTGTGACAGTATATTTGACTGCCTTAAACCTAAGGTTTAGATTGGTATGTATATTTTACATTCAATGTGTTCTTCCTTAAATACAACGGGAAATCCCCTTTACTCACTTTGCTGGCTGCCATAACCACTACTCTGCTGGCCATACTGGTTGGGTGGCTGGCTGCTATAAGAGGATGATGGTGGTGGGTAGCTTGTTGGAGGTGGCTGCTGTTGCTGCGGTGGTTGCTGCTGCTGTTGCTGCTGCTGGTAACTGCTTTGTTGGCCATAACCACCTTGCTGCCCATAACTACTTGGTTGCCCATAGCTACTTTGAGAGTAGGAACTCTGTTGACCATAGCTGCTCTGCTGAGTGTAAGAGCTTGGCTGGGAATAGGAGCTCTGATCGTAGCTGGTTGGTTGGGATGTAGAGTAGCTGAAAGAAAAAGCAAAGCACACTGTTAGAATACTTAACCTTCCTGGCGGTAACCCCGAACTACGTAAGCCGCGCAGGAGGTTTTCTCCGGCCCTGCTGGGCCGATTTTCTTAATTTTTTTTTTGCTGGACGCAGCTAGCACTTTGCTAGCTGCGCCAGCACACTGATCGCCGCTGCCCCGCGCCCGATCGCTGCTATACCTTGCGGCGCACCCCCCCCCCCCCCCCGTGCGCTGCCTGGCCAATCAGTTCCAGGCAGCACCGAGGGGTGGATCGGGACTCCCAATGACGTCACTGACGTCATCCCGCCCCGTCGCCATGGCGCCGCCTCCTGGTGGAATTTTTCATACCGCCAGGAGGGTTAAAGGAATACTGTAAGGGGGGGCAGGTGGTCGGGGGGAAAGTGAGTTGAACTTACCCGGGGCTTCTAACGCCCCCCCCCCCCCCCAGACATCCTGTGCCCACGTTGCCACCCACCGATGCTCCGGCCCGCCTCCGGTTCACTCCTGGAATTTCAGACCTTAAAGTCTGAAAACCACGGCGCCTGCATTGCCATGTCCTCAATCCCGCTGATGTCACCAGGAGCCTACTGCGCAGACACATACCATACTGGGCCTGCGCAGTATATGCTCCTGGTCAGTGGGATTGAGGACATGGCAACACAGGCGCAGGGGTTTTCAGACTTCTGAAATTCCAGAAGTGAACCGGAGCATCAGCGAGTGGCTGTGTGGGCACAGAATGTCTGCGGGGGACCATTAGAAGCCCCGGGTAAGTTCAACTCATTTTCCCACGACCCCCCTACAGTGTCCCTTTAAAGGTTTGCAGGATTTTTTTAAAATTATTTTTGACATGGTAGAGGGGCCTTTAAATATTTTAATGAAAAACTTAAAAAAAATCACAAAAAAAAAAAAAAAAAAAGTGTTTCTATGCTGCTGTGACAGTTTGTAGTAAAAAGCTGACAGAGTGCACCCCAAAATCTTTCGCTGCACACCCAACCACCCACTTTCAAGCAAGATCTTTCAGCCCGGAGCGATAGTCTGTCTGGAGTAGATCAAAACCATTGATTGCTCCAGATGGAAAGAAAAAAAAAATTACACTTGGGCAGCCTTGCTGCGCCACTGATCTCCGAATCTGCCAGGATAAAAAAAAACAAAAAAAACAAACAAACATGACAGTGTACGAGCACCTTATCTCCATACACTGACAACTTCAGTTTGGTAATTGGAGATAGTTGCACAAATATGCAGAGGTTTCTTTCTCCCATTGATCTGAATAAAAGTACAGCTGTATATTTGCAGGAAACCATTTCAAGCTAGAAGTTGATCCCATTTTTTAATAAATAAAAGCATGCTTTAGAAAAATTGGAAATGGGTGTATTAGTAAAACTGAGCCAGCCTTTCAAATAATCCAGGACAGCTGGAACAAAGGTCAAGATCATTTCAAAACAATAAGCTATTTACACACACTGAAGTAAAATCAACTAAGGCACCTGCTAAGGGCAGTTAGGGCTGATAATCTAGCATGTGTATACAGTGCCCCAACCCATCCTCCAGAACATAAAAACAGCAGAGCATCCCTGACCATATTTGTTGGGACCTGCTGAGTGGAGGTTAAAGAGCAACTGAAGTCAGAGTGATATGGAGGCTGCCATATTTATTTCCTTTTAAACAATACCAGTTGCCTGGCAACCCTACTGATCTTTTTGGCTTTAGCAGTGTCTGAATAACGCCTGAAACAAGCATGCAGCGAATCTTGACAGATCAGACAATGTCAGAAACACCCGATCTGCTGCATGCTTGTTTAGGGTCTATTACTAAGAGTATTGGAGGAAGAGGATCAGCAGAGCTGCCATGCAACTAGTATTGCTTAAAAGGAAACTAATATCGCAGCCTCCATATTCCTCTCTTCAGTTGTCCTTTAACCTCCATTCAGCTGGTCCGAACAAATATGGTCAGGGATGCTCGGCTGTTTTATGTTCTGGAGGATGGGTTGGGGCACTGTATACACACGCTAGATTATCAGCCCTAACTGCCCTTAGTAGGATTGCAATAGAGCATACCATTGGGTAAGATCAGAATTACCCAACTGCAGAGGAGCTGCTCCTCTGACTTCCCATCTTTGCCAGGAAGAGACCATAGATGCTGCAGATTCAAGCTCCTGGCAGTGTCACGTGACTCCAATTGCCATAATGTAAAGGAGAAGCCCCCGATAGGTAAGCAATACCGATCATCCTCCCAAAGAAGAAAAACTACATTTCACAAAGTACTATGCAACATACCTTGTTGGAGGGTATGAGGGTGGAGCAGTAGCTTGCTGCGCTGGATAGCTGGCCGGGGCCTGTGGATAGCTATAGCTGCTTTGTGTGTAGCCTACACTGGGTTGAGCATATGTAGCTGTACTTGGTGGAGGTTGACTGGTATCTGCAGGCTTGCTTCCATCTTGAGGCCTTATAAAAAGGAAGGGGGAAATATATACGTTAGCAATGTTTAAAGATAGGACTGGTATTTCAAGAATACAATACACAGCAGAAGGAAGAAACATGTAGCTGTTAAACTGGCAATGCCTACACAAAGTACAGTACCAAGTATGCTGGAATTTGTATTGCTTTTTTTTTTGCCAGTCATTACCTTGCAGGAGCAGTGGTTGCAGGTTGCTGTCCGTACGAAGGGTAAGCAGGTTGGGCTGCATAAGCAGTAGGTGCAGCATAAGAAGCTTGGGTTGTGGCTGTGGTTGCAGCACTGGTGTCATAGCCTGTTGCACCATAGGCCTGTACAGGCTGAGTGTATGCCTGAGGTGCTGCTGGAGCAGTATAAGCTAAACAGAAAGAGGAAAAGTACTAACATTAGTCATAATCATTTTAACATTGCGGGATCTTAGTGGTTCTGTGTGAAAGACGCCTTGATGTGACCAATTGTTGAGCCTAACAGAGGTCACTAAAGGTAGGCCCGGTTCACATTAGCGGTTGTTTGCCAAACGGACCGGATGACCTGACCGGATCCGGACCGGATCGGAACCGTACGGTTCTGATCCGGATCCGATCCGGTCAGGTTGCATCAGGTGGTAATCAGGATGCGATCTGGATCCGTTTGGCAAAGTTAACGTAAAAAAAAAAAAAAAAAAATGTTGGGGTCTGGGAGGTCAGCAGAAGGGGGACCTGTGGAATCAGGCCCTCTGCTGTTTAGCACTCACCTCCACCTCCGACATGCTGCCAACATCCTGCCAACATCTCCAGCTCGTGCTGCTCCACTCCAAAATGCTTGCCCATGTGTCCCCAGCCAATATCGCCGCAAAAATCCGCATAGGAAGTGGGGTAGAACATCCGGATTTCTCAGCCAGTGTGTTGTGCGGCCTCCGGTTCCCATTTGTTTGTATTGGCCGGATGGTGCAGTCCGGCTCCGCCCCGGATACGGCTGCCGGAGGGGCCGGATGAAAAAATAGCGCATGTTGGAACGGAGGCCGGAGTCCGGATCCGGCCCGGATCCGGTTCTGCAGAACGGACCCATGTGAACGGACGCATAGGCTTTAATTGCTATGCCGTGCGTCCGTTCCGTCCGTTCTGCAGGCGGTGCGGCTCCGGCACGGCGATTCCGGAGGGCCACCGCAAGTGTGAACCGGGCCGTAAGGTTTTATTGCATACAGTTTTAACATCCTCCCAGCAGCATTCGTAACAGGGAGCCAACTTCTGGTCACCCTGTAGCCAGAAGCATTTTAACCACAGAACGGACCATAGCTTTACAATACATGGACAATTTCTTATAGTCAGGTGGGTGGGGACAAAAAAAAAAAAAAAAAAAAAAAAAGAAGTAGGCACATCATTTCAATAGGACATTCTGGAGTCAGGTAGGTTGGCAGGGGCATAGCTTTATAGCTAAAATGCTAATAGCTATTCCAATGCCAACCCGGTGGTGTAAGTCATGTGCATGGCCAGGGGTAGTCACTACTATCAGAGTTGTGGAGTCAAAGAAATTTTGGGTACCTAGAGTCAGAGGATTCATAAAGTGAGGAGTCGGATGATTTTTGTACCAAATACACAGCCCTGGCAAGTATTCGACTAAGGAGCTGGAGTTTAAGAGTGATTCATTTTGGATACCTGGAGTTGGAGGCTTCATAAACTGAGGAGTCGGACTTTTGATTCAGATGATTTTTGTACTAACTCCACAGTGGCTTTTGCTACATGAGAACTAGACAGGACCAGAAAGCTGCATACAATACAGCTTTACATTCTGCAGTCACAGCACAGGTCTGACGCTTGTGCTGTGACTGTAGAACCACGCATGTTGCTGGGGCAATGGGGGGGGGGGGGGGGGGGGGGGAAGAATATCATGGAAAGGTGGGCACATCGCCTGCTGTCCATACATGCCTGCTCCCTCCATCTGTGAAAGGCAAGGCAGTCGTATATCCTTTAAAGTGAACCAGAGCCGAAGCGCAGGTTCAAACGAAGATCTTACCCTGCAGATAGGGAAGCCTAAGGATCCTGTTGAGGGTTCCCTCTTGTCCAGTCTCCCTTCCGCATTAATGGCCACTCTGTAGCCCCACTAGCCCGCCCATGCGAAGTAGCCCAGAGTCTGCAGCTTACTGCGTGGGCGAGCTCAGTCGGCTATTGCAGCCATATACACGGAAGAGGAGCTGAGCAGCTCCGATCTGATTAGCGACAATGCATTGGCCGCTAATCTTCTGGGGGACCGCTCTCAGCTGCAGGGTCGGCAGAATAAAGAGGGAAGCCTCAATAAGATCCTGAGGCTTCCCTCTCTTTTGGCAAGTCTCTGGTTTTGTGTAGTACACTTTAACAAACTTACACCTTTGGTAGTGTATGGACAAGTGTATACTGGCTTCAGACATCAGTTCACTGTCAATTTAGGGACAGCGAAATCAGTTCACATCCCAGCTATAAGAGTGTAAAAAAATTGATTCTTCACGCAGCAGCAGTTAATTTAAACATGACAGCAACTTATTACTATATTCTATGGAAAGGGCCAAATATGTGACAACAGAAAAGACAGATGTGTACCATTATACATACTTGAAGTCTGTTTTGTGAAGAGTGGTATAAATTCTTACCAGCAGGAGGCTGTCCATAAGCAGTAGCATAAGCAGACTGGCCATAAGTGGCGGCGGCAGTGGTTTGTGCCTGTGTGTAACTAGCATCAGTAGGCTGCGCATAGGTCCCGTAAGTTTGTCCATAGGCTGCCTGAAGTAAACATAACATGACTGAAAACAAGTAAAAAAGGCTACATGCCAATCACTTCTGAAAATCTAAACCAAACAATGCCCCCACCCCCCCCCCCCCCCCTACTGCACCAATGAGTCTGACCACATGGAGAATGTGCCAGCAGTAGAGACTCATTCAGATCCTAACACCTTGAAGCTCCCAGGGGCTCACTTAAAAGAAAAGGAATCCAGGCATTTGTTAGGCTGACATGCAACACCCACACATGACTGAACTAGACAACATTTAAGAACCATTTTCAAAATTATGATCATTTCCAGCTGTCAGGATAGCCTTATCACTTTCTAAGCTACCATCCCGTAATTGAGCCAGTTTCATTTTCTATAAAGCCAAAACCAAGCTTAAAGTATGAATTAAAGTATAACAATGTAGCATTCTGATGCCAGCTTTGTCAGAATGGCTCTATAGACAGTTAACCCCTTTTTTGTATTATTGGCAATACAGTTACACTGCCACCGTATCAACATATAGCATTTCTATTTTTAGGTGAGGATATGCAATACCTGAGCAGTCTGTGTGTATGCTTGAGTTGGCTGGGCAGAATATGCAGCATAGCTAGAAGGAAGAAGAAAAAAAAAAAATAATGAGGGTCAATATGATTGCATGGAGATTGGCCAACTAGGATAAGGCCCGGTTCACAATACAAGGAAGAAAACAGCAGTTTCTAAAAACACAGGGAACAATTGGACAGTGAACGTATCCCTATGTTGATAGGATATGTTCACACTGAATTTGGAAAGCAAATGCAACGCGCCCAGACTGCTGCATTTTTCAACTACCATATAGTGAGCACCAGAAATGTCTGTTCCCACTAGGCATCTCGCTGCATGCAGAATGCTCACCTGTCCCATGGAAATGTGGTTCTGCTGCAGGGTATCAGAGACCAGAAAAAGCATGGGACACCTCATTGGTATGCAAAAGGGCAATGGGAATCCTGCTGCAACAGGAAAAAGTCTCATTGGTTCATGGTGTACCGATAAGAATCCTCCCTGTTGCTAGGTTTTGTTTTTTTATTCAACACGCACAGAAAAGGGAGCCCCATGCCACTTGTGACGTCCCATCTGTTTTGGGACAAGCGGGGTTGGCAGATGGCATGGGCAAAAGCCAACACAGATGGGAACAGCAAGTAACGTGAACAAGGATGCGCTTACAGCACTGTTTCAGGCGATGGTAAACCTGCCTTAAGTTAAAAACTTGCTCTTCTAAAGGTTTGCAAATTTAAATAGGAAAGATGTGCAAGGTTTGTTCATAATAGTGTACATTTGATTACCTGCTGCCCAATAAAACTGACATAAATTAGCTGTTGATTTTAACTGAATATTTACCATCTTATAAATTTGCATATAGAGGAATTTTAGCTCAACTCTACACAAAGGGAAGGTAGGATAAAACAAACGGAATATACCTCTGTTGAGCAGCAGCGGCGGCGGCAGCAGCAGCGGCGGCGGCAGCTCCAGCCTGGCTATAGGTGCTGTAATCTGTGCAGGGAAAAAAATAAAATTTAAATATTTGCAAATGTCCCTACAACTTGCCAAGCTTAAAATAGACCTGAACTCTTGGACTGGACAGAAGGAAAACAGAATTGCACCCTGTATGTACTTAAGAGTTTAGCCTGTCTAATTCCCCGCACCCCCCCGCCCACCTTTCCCATCTGTAACTAAGCACAAGAAAAATGTGTTTCAGTAAACCTTAGATGTCCACATAAAAAGATTTTATACTCGCTCGAGAGAGGGGCTGCACATGCACAGAAGAATCAACTGGCACATCTGAGAAAGATTATCAGGCCCATACCATGTGAACTGAGGCACTCGTAAGGACCGCATCCGTGCTCATGGGGCTGGAGGAAGCTCCGGGTGAGCATAAATTGGTACACTTTAAAATATAAGAAACAGCATAATAATATTTAGAGCGGAGATGAAGTTCTAAGTTCAGGTGCGCTTTAAAGGACAACTCTTGAGAGGTATATGGAGGCTGCCATATTTATTTTCTTTTAACCACTTGAGGACCCACGCTTTACCCCCACCTTAAGGACCAGCGCTGTATTCTTTGATCTGTGCTGGGTGGGCTCTGCAGCCCCCAGCACAGATCAGGTAGCAGGCAGAGCGACCAGATCGCCCCCCTTTTTTCCCCCCTATGGGGATGATGTGCAGGGGGGGGGGTCTGATCGCTCCTGCCTGAGGTTTGCGGGGGGGCACCTCAAATCCCCCCTCGGCGGCGACATTCCCCCCCTCCCTTCCCCGGAGATCAGAGGGTGCACAGGAACGGATCTGTCCTGATCAGAGGCTGCACAGGAACGGATCTGTCCTGTGCAGCCTCTAACAGGCTCCTGCCCGTCATGTGACAGCGACCCCCGGCCGCTGATTGGCCAGGGATCGCTGATCTGGTACAACGCTGCTACGGTTAGCGTTGTACAAATGTAAACAAAGCTGATTATTTCCGCTTGTGTTTGCATTTAGCCTGCGAGCCGCGATCGGCGGCCCGCAGGCTATTCACGGAGCCCCCCGACGTGAATTGACAGGAAGCAGCCGCTCGCGCGAGCGGCTGCTTCCTGATTAATTAGCCTGCAGCCGGCGACGCAGAACTGCGTCGCTGGTCCTGCAGCTGCCACTTTGCCGACGCGCGGTATGAGTGCGCGGTCGGCAAGTGGTTAAGCCAGTTTCTCAAACCGGTCCTCGTGACTCCCCAACGGTGCATGTTTTGCAGGCAACCTCATCTATGCACAGGTGGGGTAATTAGTGTCTCAGCTAGGTGGATTCCCTGTAGCTGAGACAGTAATTACCCCACCTGTGCATAGGTGAGGCTGCCTGCAAAACATGCACCGTTGGGGAGCCACGAGGACAGGTTTGAGAAACACTGTTTTAAAGGTGAACTGAAGAGAGAGGTATATGGAGGCTGTCATGTTTATTTCCTTTTAGACAATACCAGTTGCCTGGCAGCCCTGCTGATCCTCTGCCTCTAATACTATTAGCCATAGCCCCTGAACAAGCATGCAGCAGATCAGGTGTTTCAGTGGTTCAGACTTATAAGTCTGATCTGACTAGACTAGCTGCATGCTTGTTTCTGGTTTTAATCAGATACTACTGCAGAGAAATAGACCAGCAGGGCTGCCAGGCAACTGGTATTGATTAAAAGGAAATACACATGACAGCCTCCATATACCTCTCTCTTCAGTTCCCCTTTAAGCAATACCAGTTACCTGCCGATCCAGCTGATACTCTACCTCTATGCTAGGTACACACCATACAATTTTCTGTTAGATTCTTCTGTTAGATTTACCTACAACATGGAAAAAAAGCTGGCAGGTAAATCTAAGAAAATCTAACAGAAAATTGTATGGTGTGTACCAAGCATAACAACACTTAGCCATTGACCCTGAACAAGCATGCAGCAGATCTGGTGTTTGACATTTTGTCAAATCTAACAAGATTAGCCACCTGCTTGTTTTTGGTGTGTGATTCAGACACTACTGCAGCCAAATAGACCAGCTGGGCTGCCAGGCAACTGGTATTGCTTAAAAGGAAATAAAATATGGCAACCTCCATATACCTAACACTACAGTTGTCCTTTACTGTCAGACATGCTCACTAATGTGATCTACCAGCCTGTTTGCCAGGCATTTTTCGGCCTGAAGCATAACTAACAGACAGACGCAAACAAAGGAGGTATGTGCACGGTTTCTTTGATTAAAGGGAACCTAAAGTGAGTGGTATAGAGAGGCTGCTATATTTATTTTCTTTTAAGCAATACCAGTTCCCTGGCTATCCTGCTGATCCTCTGCCTTGAATACTTTTAACCATAGACCCTGAACAAGCATGCAGCATATCATGTGTTTCTGACATTGTCAAATCTAATGATTAGCTGCATGCTTGTCTCTGGTGTGAAAAAAAGTCAACCATACCAGCAAGACTGCCTAGCAAGTGGTATTGTTTAAAAGGTCCTGCCCTACTGAAGGATTTTTGGAGCCGATTGCAGAGGATACAGGCAGAGGATAAAAAGTTAGCAATCAACCTGGAGGAAGCCCCATATATAAAATGTTCCTTTTGCCCCATCTCCCGTACGCTTGAGCTGCTGCATGCATAAAAAAAACAAAACACCTCGTTGGTACAGTATTGCACTCCTTTTAGGCTACATAAAATGTTCCCTCCATTGTGCTTTTGAGGCTGTCAGACGGTTCTATGTTGCACATATTTTGGGATTGTCCAGTGGCAGTTGGTTTGTGGATACAAGTGGGCGCTCTCAAAGGGAACCTTATATGAGAGGGATATGGATGTTTCCTCTTAAACAATACCAGTTGCCTGGCAGTCCTGCTGATCTTTGGCTGCAGTAGTAAGTGGATCACACGCCTGAAACAAGCATGCAGCTAATCCAGTCCGACTTCAGTCAGAGCACCTGATCTGCATGCTTGTTTAGGGGCTGTGGCTAAAAGTATTAGAGACACAGCATCAGCAGGAGAGTCAGGCAACTGGTATTATTTTATAAGGAAAAATTCATATCCTCAGTTTAGGTTCCCTTTAAGCAGTCTTTGTGGAAACAAGATAAAGCTGGATCCTAGACAAGCTTTATTGTTGGCCCCTAACCCTCTTATACTCTCCTCCAAATTTTCAGTATATTATGTATTATGTTCTGTTCTTTGGGTAATCGCATGTTTCTGGAAACAACCAACACTTAATTTCGATAAGGTTCTCAAAAGTGTGGACAGCGTTATATTTCTCATTATGTCTGATAGTATGGAGAAATTTCATTTACATTGGGATGACTGGTATTCCAAAAGAAAGGTTACACAATCTTCATAGTTCGAGGCGGGGAAGCAGCAAGGGGCATGGCCAGAGAGCTGCCCAATAGCAGCTTTGAAAACCCTGTAAGAACGACCCTGGTGGGCTTTTTGAACAGAGAATCCTCAGCGATAGCACGGTGGGGGGCAGAGAGAGGCAGTGTTGGTACAGAGGCATGTTAAGAGGCAGAGAACATGCCTGTGTCCCATCTGCCCACCTTGGGTTCTCTTTAAAAAAAAAGATACATGAGCAAAGTCATTTGTACAAATGGAGGAAACAGGGCAGCAGTCCTCATACCCACCGTACTCCTACATCCACTTGTAAATGCCCAGGTTTCACAATATTGTGCAAGACCTGGCTCGGCTGTGCATGTCCTTGATCATTACGTAGTGCACATACTCAAAGCAATCCCGGCCAGTGCTTACTCAGTGCGCAACTTACAGGTGCATTTACGAGCAAACAGAGGAGAATGGTAAGAGTGGTGGGCATGAGAACCAGGGCTGTGGAGTCTAGGTGGAAACAATTTTGGGTACCTGAAGTTTGTTTCATAAAGTGAGGAGTTGGATGATTTTTGTACCAAATCCACAGCCCTGGTAAGTATTATACTAAGGCAGTGGTTATCAAACTTTTTGGGTAAAGGCACCCTTGGTGGCTTTGACATTTTTTCAAGGCACCCCTCATCAATAACAAGACCCGAAATGCCGTTATGACCCTCATCAGGCGACGCCCCACTCCAAGTAGCTAGTGATACTTATTAGGCACCGCAATTCCTGTTCATGTTCAACTTCAACCATGGTTGCGGGGACTAAAGGTCAACTAGCAGGTAATGCAGCCACATTGTATATCAATGTGTGGTCGCATTACCTGATGGTATTGCATAAAGGATGGGGATGCATGCCGAGGCACCCCTGAAAGGTAGTCGAGGTGCACCAGGGTGCCGCGGCACCCAGTTTGAGAACCCCTGGACTAAGGAGTCAGCCATTTTGAGTACCTGGAGTCTGAGGTTTCATAAACTGAGGAGTCGGATTATTTTTGTACCGACTCCACAGGCCTGATGAGAACTGCTACCCATTAATGACTGCGCCCTCCTTTTGTACAAATGACTTCACCTCGGGTATCCATGAAAGCAATGATAAAGTGAGACTCCTCGGTTAACTGCTTCTCTAGGAGTCAAAAGAAAAGCACCCTTGAGAGGTTTCAATATAGGACTGAATTCTACTACTTTTAAAACTACAGGTAGCAGCACTTGACACAAAGTAAGCAGAGAGCTGTAAAGCCCCATCTATACCATACAATTTTTCAGGGCTGTGGAGTTGGAGTAATTTTGGGCGCCTGGAGTCGGAGTCAGGAAAAAAATGCACAGACTCCCAACTCCTAATGAATTTAAACTGTAATTAAAATAGAAAATATGATAAAATGTTCTATTTCTCAGATAGTCAGAAATAATTTATACATACAGTAATAGCTGTGCTTAGTTCACAAAAATGAAATAACCCAAAAGGAGTTACCTGTGCTGCTTCAATAAAGCAGTCCCCGTATTTTTAAAGTCAGATATACACATCTGATTGTGACTGTGTGTGTATGTGTGTATGTGTGTATGTGTGCCTATGTGAATCTCCCTATTCCCCTGCAGAGTAACTGCACATCACTCTTACATGTACCCACAGTTACATTGCCTAGGGCCTGATAGATGTTCTTTGTTCCGGTCTGTACCTTTTACAAATACTCTTACCAAGGACTAATTTGAGGGCTCGTTTCCACTAGAGCGAATCTGCATGCGTTTCCTGCATGCAGATTCGCTCAACCAATACAAGTGGATGGCGCCGTTTCCACTTGTCAGGAATTCTGTGCGGCTCGCTCTGCAGAAAAAAATCTGCACAGCAGAGCCGTCAGAATTCGCACGCCGCACACGAATCATCGGTCATGTAACTAAATAGGAAAACCGCAAGCACTTGAGTCTTGCGGTTTTCCCCGCGTTTCCGCGTGCGATTTCGTTTAAAAACCCATGTCAATGCTTGCCGGCATTGACATGGTTAAAATCGCGTTACAATCGAACGATTCCACATGAAAATCCGCATGAAAATGTCAACGAATCCGCAACCGTATGCGGATTCGTTGACGCGTTTTCTGCGAGCAAATCGCGCTGCACAAGTGGAAACGTACCCTTAGTCTGATTAAAGGGAATAAATATGGCAGTCTCCATATCCTTCTCAATTTAGTTGTCTTTTAAAATTCCTAAGGGCCCTTTCACACCAGAGCCCTTTTTCAGCGGTTTAATGCAAAGTCTATACTTTGCGTTAACCAAGGTAAAAGGAAAGTCTATAGACTCCTTTTACCTTTCACACCCGACGCTGTGTTTTGATGCGTTGCGGTACGATGCACCCGGGCGAATTTTATCGTCGGAATCGGCGTTTCCCCGGCGGGTTAAATTATACTACAGCTGCTACTCAGCGTCGCACCGCAGATTCCCGACGGCCAGTAAAACACGTGCAGGAGAACGGCTCCTGCACGCGTTTTTAGGTGTGAAACAGGCCTAAAGCTGGCCATACACTAGGCCGATTACCCGCCGATCGACAGCAGATTCGATCACGCTCGTTCCGAAATAGATCGGTTCCGTGCGGTAAATTACCGCCGATCGCCTGCGGGTAGGGAGCGCATCGCTAGCGGCATACGATCGACGCAGGTATACATTACCTGAAAACAAACAATAAAGATTAAATGTGTTGAGAAGTGTAGCCTTATGTGCAGGTACCAGCACTGGTAACTAGAAACTATGAAAATGAACAGAGAACCAAACCAGTATATGCTGCTCAAAAAAACTGCACTTTATTAAAGATAATTTAAAAAGGCACACACATATACAATCGAGGAATTGTCAGGGAGTAGCCTGACATTTTGAGCAGCATATACTGGTTTTGTTCTCTGTTCGTTTTCATACATTACCTGAAGCTGGCTCACGGCATCTTCTCCGCATCACCTCCCGGCTGGCATCCTCTCCGCATCACGGCATCCGTGTATAACTTCCTGTGTCACTGCAGTGACAGCGGAAGTACAAATAGAGGGCGCTCTATTTGAACTTCCGCTGTCACTGGAGTTACAGAAAGTTATACGTGGATGTCGTGATGCGGAGAAGATGCTCTGGAGTAGGCTTCAGGTAATGTATGCAGGGGAGGGGGCGGGGGGGAAGAGAAGAGGCAACAGCTCAGCAGATGGTCACTCTGCTTCAGGCTGATCAATCTGTTTGCAGTAAAGGCAGCCATACGATCCCTCTCTGATCAGATTCGATCAGAGAGGGATCTGTTGGTTGAATCTGATGGCAAATCGACCAGTGTATGGCTACCTTAAGCGTTAGCAGTTAAGAGACGAATTTCATGTTACATACTTTCATTCAACAAGATTGTAATATGCAAATTAGAGTAGTCAGTGGAATCCTGAACTGAGGAGTCAGGATTTTTGTACCGACTCCACAGCCCTGTAATTTTTTGTCCAATTCGATTCAATCCGACATGTCCGATCGGGATTCGATTCAATTCACCATTGCAAAACAATGGCAACTTGAATCGAATCCCGATCGGACATGTCTGATTGAACCGAATCGGTCAAAATAATTGTATGGTGTAGATGGGGGCTTAATACTATTAAACCCACCCAGTGTCTCCAATATTGTAAAGCACTTCTAACCACCACAGATGTCCTGTGTGATCATCATATTCAACACAATGGCTGCTCGAGTCCTAACAAAGCAAATGTCTGAACGCAAGCCGACTTCGTGGTTTGGGAGCAAGTTACAAAACATGCAGCCAACATACGTTCACAACTCCCCGCTATTGTCCACCCTCGGGGATCGAGCAGGGAATAGATCCGGCGGGTCATCGGACCTGTCAGAAATTATCAGCTCCCAGCATCAGCGGCACAGAAACGTACCGTGTATCCCCAGCATTAAACAAGGTGTGTATTGAGATCTGCAAATATTGACTATGAATGCATTTTGCAGGAACGGATCTTTTGCAGATACTGATCTTTTGAATGTGTACAGCAACTGTGTGCAGGATCTTGCAAAGATTTTTATCTGATGAGTTAAGCTTAATAGAATAGACTGTGTAGAGTATGGCTCTCATACTACATGGAATGGGGTAAAATTGGTCTGTGACCTTGCCTTTTTCAAAGACTTATCTCAAGTGTGTATGTAGCATAAGGCTCTGTTCCCAATTGAGCGGAGAATGGACATTTGTTGTCCGTTCTTCGCTCATCGCTAAATGGACAGTGAACAGCTCTATTTTATAAATAGGAGCCGTTCACACTGCAACGGATCTGCAGAATCAGTTGCAGTAAGCAGACCGCACTTCTGTGCAGTCCGCGATAATCCCAGGCAGATGGATGCATTCCCCCATATAGCCTATGAGGGTAACACATATGCCCCAGGCTACAGCCAGACCATTGGAGTGGACATTACATGGTTCGCTCCCGCTGACCCAGAGGGAACAGAGCCTGAATGACACTCAAAGCTATTATTCGGCAACCGTAGTAATAAAAAAAATAAAAATAAATAAACTTAGGTCCAACATCTGACCTGCATGCTTGTTCAGGGTCTATTGGTAAAAGTATTAAGCCTGGTACAAACTTTCAAATGATTGGCCAATCACTGACCAATTTTACCACCTCCATGTAGTAGGAGTCAGATATTCAATACTATGGGCTTGTTCACACTGAGCGTTTATTTTTAAGCCCTCAAAGCACTTTGAAAAGAGATTTCCTCAGCACTTCTAAGAATAAATAAGATGGTGGAAAAAAAAAAAGCCGGACAAAAGCGTTTAACACTCTAAAAGCACAGGGAAAAGTGCTTTAAAAAAGAAGCGATCACAAAATCGCTCAGAGCTTGCGATTTACAATGTGAACACGACCTATGAGCAGATTGTGTCGGTAATCCCTCATATTACATGGAGGTGGTAAAATTGGTCAGCGATTGGCCAATAATTGAAAGTGTGTACCAGGCTTTAGAGGCAGAGGATAAGCAGGACAACAAGGCAATGTACGTTGTTTAAAAGTAAATAAATATGGCAGCCTCCATATGCCTCTCAGGCCAGTTGTCCTAAGGTAAGGGGCATACAGAGGCTGCCATATTTATTTTGTTTTTGAACAATGCCAAATACCCGGCTTGTGCGGATCTTTAAAAAAAAAACCAAATTCTAATATCGCCTGTATGCGCGTTCAAGCTGTATGGCTAAACGTATAAGAAGCAGAGTATTAGCAGGACAACCAAAAGTTGTGCATTGTTTAAAATGAAAAATTGTGCCTCCAAATCCCTCTCACTACAGGTGTCCTTTAAAAAAAACTACCCAAAAGGCAAACCATGCTGGAAGAATTTACTTCCCTATGGGGACTGCTCTCTAGTCCCCTCCCCATTATATGGAGGCCTACTTCTTAAATCAGAATTTAAACATTGAGGCTTACATATAGGTCAAGAATCAAAGGTTTATTTTTCTGACTAATGCTGTTCTTAAACATGCTGATAACATGGATTGTGCGTGTCACACCTAATGGATATACAAATTGTGAAAAGAGCAGGAATTCCAACAGAACTTGCAGGGGATACAAGCAGGGATGAATAAGACGTACAGGTGTACATTGATTTTGCATTCTCATTCGACTAATTATCAACTGCCCAAATGGCTGGCTCAGGTTGACAAAAGTATCAAATACATTCCTAACCTTGCACAAGTATATATTACACAAGAAATATCAGCAGAAATCTTGGCAAGTATGGCACTGGAATAACTAGCTAGGTACTACTCAATGCAGTAGAAAGCAATGCACAGTCAGCTGCATTGCTCTCCCCGCCTGCACTGCAACTGGGAAATACACATGTCCATTCAAGTTCAATACTTTATCGATCAACATGACCTAGTTTACGGCTAGGTACGCACCATACAATTCTACGGCCGATTTACCTGCCAGATCGATTTTTTCCAACATGTCAGATCTGAATTTCAATTGATTTTTCAATCAATTTCCATTCACATTTATGGAAACCAATCAGAAAACCTATCAAAATGCAGATCAGACGTGTGTGTGTGTGTGTGGGGGGGGGGGGATTATTAAAATACATTTTAATAATGTATTTGTAATGTTTGAAGACATTAATCTGGCCAGGAGATCAGCACGGAAGTTACTGTGCACAATACAATAGCCACCGATGCTTTCCCATTAATGCACATACAGCTCTGTAGAGCCTGAAATATATACACTCAATAAACAAGAGAGCCATGGCCACCTCAGGTGGAAAGGCTTCTAGGGCTGCTAAACCGTTAATTTCCCCCCCAAGAGGGAGGCGGAAGATCCCGGCCACAGCATGTTGCAAAGGCGCGTAACACACGCGGCCTCTGCTAATAGGCCTGCACAGCCCCGCCTGGCCAATAGCGCAGCGGCACGTATCCGAGCCAGCAGAAACCGCCAGCACCGGCAATCTCCGAACTGGGCGCCTCGTGCAGCAGGGCGGAACACCGTGACCTGGCGTGGCTAAGGCCTACTCAGAAGAAAGGCAGCCCGCGCACACGACGCTCTCCCGCTCGCTACAGAACATCACACAGAGCAGCACACAGCCCAGCGGCCGTGCCAGCATACATGGCGCTCCGAACGAGCAGTCTCGTCCTATAAGGAAATACACAACTCCGCAACAGACACGGAGCCCGCTACTCACCGGTGGAAGCCATTTTGCGTCTCCTCACTGATTCAACCTCCGTGTGGGGTGAGCGTGCTGCGCGTGCGCAGTACTGACCACCTGGGACTGAACCAATCTGAGTGAGGAATGGGGAATATCCGGAAACCGGCCGTTGGCGTGACTTTCAGAAGACCAGGCTGCAGTACAATACAATTGTTTACAGGTGTTTTGTAGCTGCTGCGCAAGCTATTGTGATGACCATATAAAGCTACCAGAAGGTATTTGTCACACGCAACGAACCCCCCCTATTTAGACAGAAATGGTGTGTCCCAATGGAGATTGTAGCAGCAGGGAGAGGTGGAGGGGAAAACATGGGCGCAGGGGAGTTATTCGCTCCATTTATTCTTTTTTTCCTGTAGTTTTCTAATTATAATCTATGAAAACAATATCTTTGAAGTTCGTCGTGCTGTTTTGTGTTATAGCACCTGTCTTGTAGTTAAAGAAAATATTCTTATTTTCCATGGCAAATTGTATTTGTTGTGCACATCATTCATGTATTACAGTATCAGTACCACTTAGCAATGCTAGCTTGCCTGGATCATAATGTTCCACACTCATAAGAGGTTGTAAGATTTTTTCACCCATAAATGTAATGAACCTACAGTTTACGTTTCCATCTCTGCTAAGTGTGCAGATTAAGTATATTTTAGATTTTAAAAAAATCTAATATGTATTTTGGTGTTCCAATATCATAATTGCATGATCTTAGGGTCCCTTCATACTATGGGACAATATCACCGCAACGGAATGCAGATCGTGCAATGATATTCCTATGAGGCATTTACATTGTGGTGGGATGTGGCATTCTCCGTCAGGATAACACACTGCATGCAGTTTACATGGTGATGTGGGCGTTTACAGTGGCAGTGAGGCATACTTTCATTATACTATATGCCTTATTGTTAGAGATGGCCCGAACTGTTCGCAGCCAACAGGCCATGAGGAATGACCGCATTCATCATATTAAGCATTACTGCGCAGACACTTTCCCGGTGGGCGCGCATCCTTGATCATGTGCCTGCAGCCAGGAGTACTCTGCGTGACGTTGTGCACGTGCACAGAGCGCTCCCGGCTGCAGAAGCTCAATCAAGGACGAGTGGCCACCGGGAAAGCGTTTGTACAGTAATGCGTAACATAAAGAATGCGGAAATGACCCCGAGGTCATTCTCCATGGCTTGTTCGCTGCAACCAGTTTGGCGAACAGTTAGCGACATAACTACTTATTGTGTGGTCACACCACACCATTAATGGTTAAGGTGTGTATACATGCACAATTACTGTATATTCTGGTGTATAAGACTACTTTTAACCCTTGAAACCCTTCTGAAAAGTCAGGGGTCGTCTTATACGCCCTTATACGTCATTGATGCCGGGTGATACGCCCTATCCTATTACCGACTCTCAGATCTCGCTGCTGAGTACTGTCGTAAGGTGGCGCAGGCGCACATGTGTGAGATCTGAGAGGCAGAGAAGGAGGTAAATAGGATACAAGGGTGGGCCAGAAGGGTGAAAGAGGCGTGTTTTATGGGCACAGCGCATTCTATTCTTCCATACCGCTCTGATAAACAAGGAGACAGGGAGAGCTGACCAATCCGCTTAGGGAGAGTTGTCCAATGCAACCAGTCAATCGCCTATATACTGAGTACCACATACAGGACAGCACCAGTATCTGTTCATAAATAGCACCAGAATGTGATTTTTTTTTACATTTTTATTAGGTGTGCTTTGGAAGAGGGGTAGTCTTATACGGCGAGAATATCTCAAACACTATATTTTAACTGGAAAAGTTGGGGGGTCGTCTTAAACGCCGGAATATACGGTACTGTGAGCACCAAGGATTGGAACTCAATATCTCCAGCAATAGTTTGAGCCCAAGTGCTGTGCAGATGTAGGCTAGCGATGTGTTCTGTTGCCATAGAGGGATGATAGCGAGGCACATGAAAGATCGGATTCCAGCAGGAGAAGTGAGAATGGGAACAATGAGCTTGTTCATCGGTTGGGCCTTGTGATGGCAGATTTCTGGTCCTAAATGGCCATCTTGGCTGAGTTTCATCTAACGTGTGTATGTAGCTAGGTTTGTGTGGGATTGTTCTCTTTCCTTTCTTCTTCCCCCTCTAAAATTACTGAATAGCTTCAATGACCGGCACCACACAAAGAGTATTATAGCTCAATCACTTTATTCTGCCATCCAATCGCAACGACAGACTGCTGTTTCGACCATATCCTGGCCTTTGTCAAGTTGCAGATAATGTTATCTGCAACTTGACAAAGGCCAGGATATGGTTGAAACAGCAGTCTGTCGTTGCGATTGGATGGCAGAATAAAGTGATTGAGCTATAATACTCTTTGTGTGGTGCCGGTCATTGAAGCTATTCATTACTGTGACCCCTTGGTACTAGGGTGGGACCGTGGCACACTTCAACTTTGGAAGCCAACATTGGTGCTCCTGGGTCTGTTTTTCCTCTAAAATTACTAGATTTTGTTAGCTCAAGGACTTATCACAAACACGACAAATAATTGGCAGATGATTATTTAGACGAGCTTAAAAAAATACATTGAGTATGAGATTTGCTTTTTATTTGCTCTAATGCCCTTTGTCACATCCTCGGAATACAGCTTCATAGAGAGCATTATTTTTATATATTGCAAGTGCACCGACACAGCTACAATTGTACAACCGTACACAACAGATTACTCTTGCAGGTGAAGCTGGAAATACATTGCTTTGACCTGATCAGATTTTAGCAATGCATTCTCATTATGTACTCCTGCATGCATTTTGAACGATACACAGAGCTGTCCTATTAAGCATAGTAAAATGGGGCAAGGCTGCAACAGAGCACAGTGCAGGTACCTTGTGTTTGTATGTAACGCCTGGCCACTTGCGTTGCTGAGTAAAGTGCAATGTGCTCATGCACCATCTGGTATCAATCTGGAGGACATCACACACTAAAGCCTGATGCACACTTTCAATTTTGATTGGCCAATCACTGACCATCTTAACACCTCCATGTAGTATGAGAGTCAACAGATATTGAATACTATGAGTAGATTGTGTAGGTAAACCCTCATACTACATAGAGGCCTGCGCGGGTCCAATTTTTCATACCCGACCTGTAGTCCCACACCCGACCCACAACCCGCTTTCAGCTGAATTTAATACCCGACCCGTGACCCGCTTTTTCCATTTTCTTTTAAAGTACACATTTAACGCAACATTGGGGAGCTGTAAAGTAAATAAAACATTTTTTTATACACAAACCAAAGCCAAAGAAGTGTTTTAAAGATTTGTATTTATTTTTTTTACTCTTTTTTTAAATCAATTTAAAACCGAGAAGTAACAGCCCTGCTCAAACAACAAATAGCAGAGCAGAGCACCCACAACCCTGTCCCTGTATGCTGTATGCTGCTCCTCATCTACACTACATCTAGAGGAAGTGTCGTCGTCCCCCCCCCCCCCCCCCGGTCACTGCAATGCACACTGGGAGATGTAGTACATTAATGTAATAAAAAAGTTGTCGGGATAAGCACCGTCTAAAAAAGTATTTATTATAGCTCTTTAAAATTCATGACAGGCATAAAAAAGTGTGTGCCGGGTCACCATAACGCACAGCGTTTCTGAACAGAGTTCTTTCCTCAGATAGGGCTCTATTCATAAAAGGTTACCGCAAGTTTTGCGCTCAAAACAGCGGATTTTCCCGTCCATTTAGCAAAGTGGGCATTCATAAAAGCTGTTCCCACATGAAAATCTACAATCCCCCAGCAGAGCGAGAAATTTCCGCCCTCTCCAGTGTTTTTCTAGATTTATCTAGAAAAAAGTAACAAAATGGCCATTCATAAAGTTTAGAGGAAGCGGTATGTGGACGGGAAATACCGCTTCCTCTGAGTTTGCGGATTACATACAAGTGAATGGGACAGACCTCCCAGAGAGAGCAGTGCACGGAGGGACTCTGCCGGCTGAAGTGTTTCCGCATGCCTTCCTACAGCTTACCGCCAGCTTTCAGCGGGAGATCTCCGCTCTTGCATCGCAGCTGGCAAGATTTTTTTGAATGACCACCCAGAAGTGTAAAATACCGCTGCGGTATTTTCCCTCCAGGAGTTTTTTCGGCACAACTTTTTTATGAATAGAGCCCATAGTGTTGGAACACACTCATACAACAGCACCAAACAGCCTATCCTTTATAGTCCTATAGAGGACCTGATAGAGAACTGTGTACTCCATATAAGCATATATACATATTCAACAGGTAAGCCTACCAGCCAGTGAAGGTCACATGATGTTTAACCAATAGCAAACACACAATGATAGTTATGTCACAGATAACCAATGTATCCATAGATCAATAATCCACAATGTGGATGTGGATAGGATAGGCTGTTTGGTGCAGTTGTATGAGTGTGTTCCAACACTATCTGAGGAAAGAACTCTGTTCAGAAATGCCGTACGTCATGGTGACCCGGCACACACTTTTTTATGCCTGTCATTAAAGATGGCCCGAACGGTTCGCCGAAGAACTTGTTCGCGCGAACTTAGCTGGTTCGAGTTCGCGGTGAACCGCTAACACTTAGCGAGTTCGACCCGCACCCTATACTACATCATTGGGCTAAACTTTGACCCTCTACATCACAGTCAGCAGACACATGGCAGCCAATTAGGCTGCACTACCTCCTGGAGCCCCCCCCCCCCCCCCCCTTATAAAAGGCAGCAGCGTCGGCCATGTTCTCACTCTGTGTGCTGCTGTATTAGTGAGAGAAGGGAGAGACATTGGAGAGATAGGGAAAGCGATAGTTAGGCGGGCTGTTCTTGCTCCTTGCTGATATTTGTTGATGAAAAGCACCCCAAAATAGCTCTTTTGAGAGCTAATGTTCTTGTGATGTGTTTTTTTTTTGTGTGTGCCACTGACACTGCATATACAGCTCTGACTGTGCAGCTGGCCCTTGCTAATTGCTGAATTGCACATTCAGTGCATACCTTTCACTGCCTCTGTGTGACTGTACTTTGTATTATACAATATACCACCACCAGTCAAGTGCATACCTTTTCTCTGCACCTGTGTGACTGCACAATTGTATTATAGCAGCAGTCAGTGCATACCTTTTCCCTGCACCTGTGTGACTCCACAATTGTATTATAGCAGCAGTCAGTGCATACCTTTTCCCTGCACCTGTGGGACTGCACAATTGCATTATAGCAGCAGTCACTGCATACCTTTTACCTGCGCCTGTGTGACTGCACAATTGTATTATAGCAGCAGTCAGTGCATACCTTTTCACTGCACCTGTGTAACTGCACATTGGATTATACCACCAGCAGTCACTGCATACCTTTTCACTGCACTTGTGTGTCTGCACAATTGTATTATACCACCAGCAGTCAGGTCAAAAAAAGTGTTCAGTACCTCGCCTTTATCAAAATGAATGAGGCGTGGATCCCGGATGGCTACTGCCTGCCCGAAGACTAAGTCAGTCCCCACACACAGCATCTCTGCCTGCACGCTGTGTGACTGCCTGCCCCAAGACTAAATCATTCCCCACACAGCATCTCTGCCTGCCGGCCACGGCTGCCTGCCCCAAGACTAAGTCAGTCCCCACACGGCCTGCAGGCCGCTTGACTGCCTTCTCCGCCACCACCAACACGGTCCGGGACTCCAGGTGGATTCCTGAATTTGTATGGCCGCTGCTGCTAGCAACCGCTGCTACCAAACATAATAATAATTTATCTGGTGCGTGTACATGGCTACTTTTTCTGGCTGCACTGCGGCTGCAACAACAAAACAAAAGGCATGTACATGTGTCAATTCCCCTTCGTGATCGTTACCTTGCCGCGGTGAAGGGGCTTGCGTATCACAATGAAGCAATGACCACTGGCTATATGATTGTGTTGGGGGGCACACCTGACCCAAGATAATAAGGTCGTTGTTTTATTGTGGACAGTTGTTCTGTCATTGAGCTACCTTAGCCCGACCATATGGGCTTGAAAACCGCCATCGCCTGCACTCTCACCATCGTGCGCACCAGTCCAACACGGCCATCAGTACACAAACAGCTATTTGTGGTGCGTTACACAGTGAGTTTGGTCTGTCAGTGTGAAGCAGTACACTACTTACACTAACTGCTGATCCTTTTAGGGATTGTAACACTGCTGTGTGTCAAATCTGTAATTTTCCCCGGGACTTTTGGCATGTATCCAACTCCACCATGCCCCCCTCCAGGTGTTAGACCCCTTAAAACATCTTTTCCATCACTTTTGTGGCCAGAAACAGTGTTTGTAGTTTTTCATGTTCGCCTACCCATTGAAGTCTATTGTGGTTCGAAAAGTTCGCAGGTTCGCAAACTTTTTCAGAAGTTCGAGTTCGAGGTTCGCGAAACGAAAATCGGAGGGTCGAGCCATCTCTACCTGTCATGAATTTTAAAGAGCTATAATAAATACTTTTTTAGACGGTGCTGATCCTGACAACTTTTTTATTACATTAACCACTTCACCACTGAGGGGTTTTACCCCCTGACCACCAGAGCAATTTTCACCTTTCAGCGCCTTCCATTCATTTGTCTATAACTTTATTATTACTTATCCCAATGAAATGAACTATATCTTGTTTTTTTCGCCACCAATTAGGCTTTCTTTAGGTGGGACATTATGCCAAGAATTATTTTATTCTAAATGTGTTTTAATGGGGAAATAGGAAAAAATGTGGGAAAAAATAATTATTTTTCAGTTTTCGGCCATTATAGTTTTTAAATAAAGCATGCTACTGTAATTAAAACCCATGAAATGTATTAACCCATTTGTCCCGGTTATAAAACCATTTAAATTATGTCCCTATCACAATGTTTGGCGACAATATTTTATTTGGAAATAAAGGTGCATTTTTTTCAGTTTTGCGTCCATCCCTAATTACAAGCCCGCAGTTTATAAAGTAACAGTGTTATACCCTCTTGACATAAATATTTAAAAAGTTCAGTCCCTAAGGTAACTATTTATGTTTTTTTTTTTTTTATTGTATTTTTTTTTTTTTAATTACAAAAAAATAAATAAAAATTGGGGAGTGTGGGAGGTAATGAGTTAATTTATTGTGTAAATGTAATGTTTGTATATGTAAAATGCTTTTAGGGTGTAGTTTACTATTTGGCCACAAGATGGCCACAGAGTGTTTGTTTACATGCGACCTGTAAGCGTCCGGAAGGACGCTTACAGGAAGCAGTAGGAGGCTGGGAGACTCACAATGATCTCGCTGTTTCTGAAAGAAGCAGCAGATCATTGCGGGGGCTAGATCAACGAACGGGAATGGATTTTCCCGTTCATTGATCTCCGGGCGAGCGGGTGGCGGCGTGCATGAGCGGCGGGTGCGCGCGCACGAGCGGCGGGAGCGCGGACAGCGGCGGGAGCGCGGAAGGTACGGATTTCTCCGTCCCTGGTTTTTTAGGGGGGAAAAAAGGGACGGAGAAATTCGTACCGCTGGGGGTAAAGTGGTTAATGTACTACATCTCCCAGTCTGCATTGCAGTGACCCGGGGGCGACACTTCCTCTAGATGTAGTGTAGATGGGGAGCAGATGCTGACAACTTTTTTGGTACTGGTCTCTGTGCACTCCAGGGCTGATCATTGCACGTCTTAGCCCATTGGTGCAGTCTATATGTACATTAATGTAATCACAGGCGATGTAGACACATTAATGTACTACATCTCCCAGCATGCATTGTGGTGGCCAGTGTCAGAGACCGTAAGGCCGGTCTGCGGATGGGGTAAATCGATCAGCGTCAGAAATCCTCTCACACGGTCATTTGTTCATCACGAAGGGTAACCCGCGTTCGCAATTTGATGAACTGACTCGCGAAGGGAGCGTTCGGATGCCAACGGATTCACCTCACACATACAATTCAAAGATCTGCCACCAAGCGAGTTACACAGCCCGCTACTGTAATTATACTAGGACTTGGAGAACGCTCTATTAACCCCTAGCAGTATGCAGGAACCTGGTTCAGATCGTTATATCTGGGCCGGGTTCTCGCATACGGGTTATAAAGGCACACTTCTATTAAACACAGGGTAGCGATTTCAGGAGAATTGGTACGATTGTGTATGTTCAGCAACAGGTCATAACCGCTAAACGATTTTTAAACGTTTAATAACAAAAATGCATTACATACAGTTATATACACCAATTAACTTATATACACAGAGCTTAAAAATAAAAAGGAATAAAATCAGAAAATTCTTACTTAGTTAGCTGAGCAGTGCATTTGAAGAATGAAGAAAAATAGTCCAGTTTAAAAGTAGGCATTCAGGTTAAGAGTCCTTTGAACACAGCATGCGCCGATTCTCCTAGAGCACATGCTTGGACTTTCCTGGTCGATGAAATTTGGAGAACTGAGGGAGGGGTCCCTCGCAACCACTTTTGACTGACCTGAGTTTTGGGCTGTCACTACCTGGAAACTACCTGGAAAGTAGGTATGTTTCAGGCGGGGTTACCTCCTAATCAGCAGGTTGCCGCCCACAGACTCAGAGCAGAAAATGTACCAATTATTAATAATCTGTGTGACTCCGCCCCAGTTTGGCGCATTGCAAATCCGAGGCTATATTGATAAGCGGCTTGCGACCCTGTATCAAACGAGGCTATACATGCCTATTCTATTGCATTCGCTCTACGCAGGCCGGATAAAGTGGTTTCTCTACAGATTACTGTTAGCTAGAAAATTACAATTCAAGTGAATGATAGAACTGATTTCTAGGTATCAGGAAATGTAATTTTTGTCTTGCTGTGCCCAACCTATTTTGAATAATTAGTAAATGAAAGTTCTCTTTGTTAGAAGCTATGAGTTTGGAGGGAACTTGTATCTCAGCCAGTTTGAGCTGGCTTGAAGACATGAGCTGGGTAGCCAAATGGCTCTACCCAGGGGTGTTGCCCACGTGTGAAATTCTTTCCTGACCTGACACAGGATGTGGGGGAAGGTTACTGTACTCTCTGCAATGCTCTCAGAGGGGGGAAAAGAGAAAGGAAAGGCATTTTTTTTATACAGTTACACAGCTTTGACAGTGATGGTTCGGGACCATACGAAAATCGTTGGCGATTACGCACACGACTTTCCGTAATGTTCGCCACAGCCAGGGTTGACACTTTCACCGCTGCAGCTATGAGTTGCAAGGAATAGATACTGCGTCCAGGCTCATATAAATAATTTTCAGATTTAGGAGTGCATATACAAACACAATCTTGATCTTCCATGTAGTATGAGGGCCAATCAAAATCAGCCAATCAAAATTGTGTGTGTGTGTATGCACCCAAAGTACAATTACTTCTGTTAGAACCTTTATTTGTTAATGATGAGCTCCTGCTGAATGAAGGTGCTTGGCAGATCTACCTGTGCAAAAACGTTTAGGCTTGAGAAGAAATATTGTTATGTGCCAAAATTAACTTGTCAACATGGATACGAGTATGTGGAATTGCTTTGCGTCGTGCAGAAAGACAATTGGCCAATCCAAATTGAATGTGTATATACACCCTAAATTATCTTTTCTTTATTACAGTAGCTCAACAGTAAAATAAACGGTAATTCATTAAGAAAATCAGGATTGCATAAGAGTACAACAAGGCTTTTAAGCAGGAAGAACAAATATACTGTATATGCGCACCTTGTCAGGACTTACCAATCAGAATCAAAGTTAATTGGAGCAGATTTATCACAACCTAAAGAAAATAAAAACCAGCACACATCAATTGTTTCACTTTTGCAATAGATTTCCCTCCATTTTGCATGCACTTGTGTTGATAAATTTGTCTCATTGGGCTCTATTCACAAAACCATGTGCGGTAACTCTTTTTTGGGTGAAAAATTACCTCCAGTTATAATTCACTAAAATAGTGAAAATAGTGAGTATTCACTAAAAATGTACCAAGTGTGATAAATGTTTGATAAAAGTGCGGTAAAACAGGTGATAAAACAGGTGATAAACTGGTGATAAAACAGGTGATAAAACTGTCAGTAATATGAACGGAAATAAAGCTTTTTTTTACCACTGTAGGGCAGCCCAAATACTTGCCATCCATTACACAGAGACCACCCAGGATAGCCTGTCACATTTAAAGTTGGACCTCAACTCTTGCACAGGACAGAAGGAAAACATATATAAATGCACCCCGTATGTATATAATTTAGCCTGTCTAATTCACCCGCATCTGTGAATAATCACAACTGTAATTTGAGCTCTCAGCTGTGCCAGCTGGCTGCCTCAGCAGAGCAGCTAATGTGTAAATACAGGATGTTAACCCTATGTCTGCTTCCATGAAAGCAGGAAGTACATACACTGGAGATTTTTTGCTGGATTTGTATCAGCTGTAACAAAGAAATGTTTTTCTTTAAAGGTAATTATGCTGCTGCTTATCTTTTACAGCAGAGAGGAATTTCCTCCTCGGCATCTATAAAATCATCTAAAAGACTGTACAAGGTGTGAAAGTGCGCCTTGAGATTAGACACACTCGTCTTTTCTGCTTTCTATGTAAAATTGACATGAACTCAAGCAAAGAAAGCTCAAAAGGCTCCATCCTGAAGGCCAAAAGCAGAGAAGTGATAATTATCACCTACCATTTGTAGGTGATAAAAACATCCTTAATTAACACCAACTTTTCAATTGAGAATCTCAAATTGGAGATAAATTTTGAGGTAATTACCACACTTTTACCGCATGAGGTAATTTATTGAGAAAAAAATTTGTGAATTTCAAAATATAGATATTTTGGTCGGTGTTTATCACTACCTAATTTAACTCATGCGGTAACTCATTGAGAATAGAGCCCATTGTCTTGTATCTGTCTGATAAAATCCTGTATTTAATTATTCTTGTCATATGCAACAAAAACATACCTGTGTGTGTTGGATGGCTGTGGATGCAGGTACACTGTCTGCAGATTTTGTCACATGAAGCATGTGCTTCTCTATCTGCCATGTGCTTCTCTATCTGCTATGTGCTTCTCTGCCTCCTCCCTCCAGCTTTAGAGAACATGCCAGAACATTCTCTAGCTCCTGTCCTTTCAAATATCCTCAGTCATTAACAGACAGAGCTTTCCTATCACACCTTTTCCTCTAACAGAGCATGCCCCAGTGATTTCTGGCCATCTATAAATAGAGATGGCTCGAACCTCCGATTTTAGGTGCGTGAACCTCGAACGCGAACCTCCACAAAAAGTTCGGTTCGCGCAAACTTTTCGAACCGCAATAGACTTCAATGGGGAGGTAAACTTTGAAAACTAGAAACATGCTGGCCACAAAAGTGATGGAAAAGATGTTTCAAGGGTTCTAACACCTGAGTTTTTTCATAGCGGAGTGGAATATACACGCCAAAAGTCCCTGGGAAAATTCCGGATTTGACACACAGCATCGTTTGAAGGGCAGAAATCACATTGCATGCTAAATTTGAGGCCGAAAGTGCTTTAAAACATCTTGCATGTGTATACATCACTCAGGTAGTGTAATTAGTGTACTGCTGCACACTGACAGACCAAACTTACTGTGTAATGCACCGCAAACAGCTGTTTGTGTAGTGACGGCCGTTCTGGACTGGTGTGCACCATGGCCAGAGTGCAGGCAATAACGGTTTTCAAACCCATATGGTCGCCGAGCTGAGGTAGCTCAATGACAGAACAACAGTGACTGTCCAGCTGATCGAATTTGGTCTGTCCACAATAAGGCAACAACCTTATTATCTCGGGTGTGCCCCCCCTCCGCCCCCCCCCCCCCCCCAAGCCTCTTCACTGCGGCAAGGTAACGATTACGAAGGGGAATTGACACACGTACATGCCTTTAGTTTTGTTGTTGCAGCCGCAGTGCAGCCAGAAAAATTAGGCAGGCATGTACTCGCACCAGAAAAATTATTATAGCGTCCGCTGCTAGCAGCGGCCTTAAAAATTCAGGAATCCGCCTTGAGTCCTGGACCGTGTTGGTGGTGGCGGAGAAGGCAGTCAAGCGGCCTGCAGGCAGAGATGCTGTGTGGGGAGCGACTTAGTCTTGGGGCAGGCAGTCACACGGCGTGCAGGCAGAGATGCTGTGTGTGGGGACTGACTTAGTCTTTCGGGCAGGCCTGACCATGCTTTGCAGACCACGTGGTCAGATGGACCCTTGACCCAATGCTGTGTGCCAGAGATGACACCACTTGCCTTTCACCATCACGGTACAGTTTGCGTATCGCCTTTTTTTGAGAAATAATTGCGGCCTGGTATCTTCCACTGCGGTGTGTGGCTTTGCTTTTGTTTGCTGCTTTTCCTCAGGTGGTCATCCCATTGCAGTTTGTGCTTTTTCATCATGTGCCTTCATAAGGAAGTTGTCCCTATGCGGGTCTTGGTCTTACCACGGCTCAAATTTTGGTGGCAAAGAGTACAGATGGAATTGCTCTCATCTGAGGCAGACACACAAAAATTACCACAACCCTGAGCCCTGGGGTAATGGCACTTTGGTGGTGGCGGCCGACTGAGTGTTAAGTGGGGTGCCAGAATCAGAGCAGGAGGAGGAAGATATGTCACGCTTCCATGCGGTAGCTGAGGAAGATGAGGTGTTCTGTGTTAAATAGTCAACTACATCCTGACAATCTTGGGGGTTGATGGCACGTGCCTTCTGAACACTGTACTTTGGTTCAGGGCCGCACGAAATCACAACAGCACAACCTCGAACAGACCTGCCGGGTGACCTGCCTCTGCCTTTTTTACCCATATTGGGGGGGTGAAGTGAAAGGTATGCACTGACTTGACTAATACAATGTGCAAAGCTCATTGTATTAGTCAAGTCAGTGCATACCTGAGCAGAGGCCATTCAGAGGCGGCCTGATGATGCGCTGATCCCACTTTTTTGTGTAATACAATGTGCAGTCACACAGTTGCAGCGAACAGGTATGCAGTGACTGGTATCGATACAATGTGCAACTGTCACACACAGGTACCATGAACAGGTGCAGTGACTGGTGGTATATAACACTGCATGCGCTCACGTAGGTAGGTAGGTGCACTGAACAGGTGGGTATGCAGTGATTGGTATTACAAATGTGCAGCTGTCACACACAGGTAGTCACTGAATGTGCTGGGCCTGGCAGTGGCACAGTAGGAATTACCAAGGGGCCAAGGTCCAGCAGCTGCGACTGACTGACAAGGCTGTATATGCAACACAAGTGTCTGTGGGACACACACACAAAAAAAAATAGATCACAAGTAGGCATGCTCAAATCCGAATTCGGGAGATACCCGGATAGTTCTATCCGGATGTCTCCCAGTAAAGCTGTGCGGGGGTCAGTCTTACCTGTCTGACGTCTTCTTGCTCCGTCCCTCGGCACCTCCCATGATGCGGTCCATGCGGCGGTCACGTGACTCCAACACTTTCTCCTTCCAGGTTAAAGTAGGAAGTGTTTGGAGTCACGTGATGTGCGTGGACCGCATCGTGGGAGGCGCCGAGGGACGGAGCAAGAAGACGTCAGACAGGTAAGATTGACCCGCCCCCTCCTCCCCGCACAGCTTTACTGAAAGATATCCAGATACAACTAACCGGGTATCTCCCGAATTCGGATTTGAGCATACCTGATCACAAGAACAACATTAGCTCTCAAAAGAGCTGTTGAGGATGAGGAGTGCTTTTTAGCAATAAGTATCAGCAAGAAGGAGCAACCTAACAAGCCTAACACAAGAGTCTAACTAAGCTTTCCCTATGTCAGCAGGTTCTCTCCCTTCTCTAATTACTGCAGCCACATGAGTGAGTGAAAAGGTTGATGCTGCCTGCGTTTTATAAGGGGGGGGGGGGGCTCCAGGAGGGAGTGTAGCCTGATTGGCTACCCTGTGTCTGCTGACTGTGATGTAGAGGGTCAAAGTTGACCCTAATGATGTAGTATAGGGGGCGGGTCGAACTATCGTATATTTCGCAGTTCACCGCGAACCACCAAAGTTCACGCAAATAAGTTCGTGGCCGAACCGTTCGGGCCATCTCTAATGAAAAGCACATCTTCAATCTGGTATGTTCCCAGTTATATGCACTAGTAAGGGGGGAGGGGAGGTCTCAACTTGAGAGCAGGAAGGAGTCTGCTGGCATTAAAGATGGGAGGCAGTAAAAAAGTCAGCAAGAAAGTATTCTGGTGTCAGCATTCATCACAGATTTTGTGAAGGCAAAAGATACAGAATTATTTTATGCTTGTTTTGACTACCCGCGACCCACACCCGCAGTACCCGCAATTCGTGTACCCGCACCCGACCCGCATTTCAGGTAACCCGCAGGTACCGGACCCGCTGCAGGCCTCTACATGGATGTGGTAAAATTGGTCAGTGATTGGCCAATGATAATTGAAAGTGTTTAGATGGCTTTCAGGCATGTACACACATCCAATTTTGTTTTGCCAACTTTTACCATGTAGTATGAGAGCTTACCTACACAATGGGCCTGATTCACAAAGCGGTGATAACTCAGTTATCACGCCTAAAAGACTTTAGGCGTGATAACCTTTGCACCGCTGAGTTAGCACCGCTTTGTGCTCTTTATCACTCGCAAAGTCCCGCGCGCAAAGTTTTGCTCGCGCAACTCCGCACGCAGCGCCCATAGGGTTACTGCACCGTAAAAACTTTGCGCGCGGAAAATTCGCGCGAGTTTCTTCTTATCATGCCTAAACTGAGTTTAGGCGTGATAAAGGGCTTTTCACTGGCGTGCAAACACTTTGCACCGCTTTGTGAATCAGGCCCAATCTGTTCATAGTATTTAGGACAACTGAATTGAAATTTATATGGAGGCTGCCATATTTATTTCCTTTAAAGCAATACCAGTTGCCTGGCAGTCCTGCTGCTATACAGTATGTGGCTGAAGTAGTGTCTGAATCACACCAGAAACAAGCATGTGTCTAATCTTGGCAGATTTAACAAAAATGTTAGAAACACCTGATCTTCTGCATACTTGTTCAGATGATCAGCAGGACAGCCAGGCAGCCTCCATATACCTCTCACTTCAGTTGTCCTTTAAAATATGTTGTCCCTCATACTTCATAGAGATGGTAAAATTTGGTCAGTGATTGGCAATGCAATGTAGTTACTGTATATTGTAATGGTGCTGTTCACATCTGCATGTTGGAAGTGTGATGTGACATATCCTGATGCATATTGTGCATTACCACATGACGCACACATTAACAGCAGCAGTGAAGCATGCTTTCTATGTACAGTATGTGTTGCACTGCAGGCATTAGGCCTGGTGAGACTTTTCCCCTTCGTTGAAAGTGTGAAAGTAGCCTCATAAAGCAATACTGGGTTACAATTTAAAAAACAAAACAAGAGCAATTTCTGAAAGTAATAACAAGAAGTTTTGAATCAGGATGATACCATTTATTGGCTAACTTAAAAGAATAAGAGTAAGCAAACTTTCGGCTGTATAGCCTTCGTCAGGCTTCAAAGACATTGGAGTTTTGGGATGGGTATGAAAATGGGGTACCAAATGAATGGTGGGTGGAAGGTCTCACAATAAAGATTAGGTAGACTGGGATTATCCAGCTTGTAGAAGAGATGAGTGGCCACTCACAATAAAGTTGAAGGTGGCCACACACAATACAGTTTTTTTTTATATTTATTTTTAATTCAAGAAATACATTTTTCTGATTAACTGTAACATTTAAAAAATCTGACCAATGTATCACACACATGTTCAATTTTTCCCCAATTATGAATAAAAATATTGAAAACTCTGGTAAAAGTGCTTGGGTTTATAAATGAAGAAATTGACAATCTATCCTACCCTCTTCGCTCCATCATGTGCCACGTGTTGTCTCTCCACCCACCTGTATAGCAGCAGTTAGTGTTGTTAGCCTCTAGACTAGCAACGCATCTGTTCACATTTTGGCCACGAACTGTTGTCTGAGGGATTAATTCTGGATCCCTGTGAACTGCAATACTTGTCAGTGGTTAAAGAGGAATGTTATTTAATGTAGCTTAATTAATAAAACTATTTTTTTCTTACACTGTTACTTTAAAACATATTTAGTCAGTGTTTGCCCACTGTAAAATCTTTTCTCACCCTTAAAGTGTACCTGAGATGGGAACACTAAAAGATTTTATACTTACCTGGGGGCCTCCTCCAGCCCCATGAGCACAAATGCATCCCTCACTGTCCTCCCGATTGCCTCCATTTGCCTCGTATCGGTCCCGTTAATCTGTCGCAGTCGCACCTGTCTGCTCTTCTGTGCATGCGCGGGGGCCCTCTGGGCATGTGCAGAAGAGCTTGACTGGCGCAGCTGAGCCTGGTTACCGGGACCGATACCAGGCGAACTGAGCCACCTGGGAGGTATGGAGAGATACGCATTGGTGCTCATGGGGCTGGAGGAAGCCCCGGGTAAGTATAAAATCTTTTAGTTTTCCCATCACAAGTTTACTTTAATTTACATTCTGAAATTTATCACGGGGCTGCTGGCAGGTGCATCACTGTAAAATGTTTGTTTACCATGTGTGCTGCGCAGCGGGCGGTGACAGACCTAAAGGCCGTTTTTAAATGGGCTTAAACTGGATCCGAGATGAACTTTTACTCATTGCATAATTGTGTTCCTTACATATAGTTTATATGGCATTCCTCAAGCCAAATACTTGTTTTGTTTTGTTTTAATACCCTAATTTCCTATAAACTTAATAAGCCACACCCACAGCTTCTCCAGAGGGCCTTGGCGCTTGCAAGGGATTGTGGGATTTCAGTCTGGGCAGGTGAAAAAGGTGTTACTAGCTATAGATTTCAGAGGCAGAGTTTTCAGAATCTGAGAGCTGCAGTGCAGATACAGATCAGTTGCCTGTGTAAGGGCTGGTTCACATGGGCGTCTGCTGAGCTTTTGCTTGGCATTGCGTTCAAACGCCAGCGTTTAAACGCCAGCGTTTAAAAGCTAGCTTTTGAAGGCTTTTGGGAAGCGTTCAAGGCTAGCAGTTCTGGTCTCTGCTATTGTTTCCTCGCGTTTACTGCCTCTGAAAGCAGCATGTTACTTTTGAGACTAGACGCAACGCTGGGATCTACTGCCAGGCTTTCATGAAAGCCTGCAAAAGCCAGCTCTAAACGCTCCCATTCACTTGCATGGGATGGCAGTAGATCCCAAAAAACGCTGCGTCTGAAACGCTGCGTTAAACGCCACAAAAACGCCCGTCTGAACCAGCCCTAATGGAGGAGATAAGAGTGGAGTTTTCACAGAATATACAGATTAGCATGCCTAGATACAGATAAGCTTGCCTGTGTGTGTGATTGTGTAATAGTGACAAGCAGAAAACATGTCTGCTCCCATTGTATCACAGGAAAAAATATTAATATACTGTTGAAGCTGTTTGAAGATAGATTTGCTGTGTAAACTATCTAAACTTTAGATAAGATATATAGACAAGTCACTTGTTATATTTAGTTTTTCATCTCGGATCCGCTTTAAGTCACTAGTACTGAATAATTTACTGCATTCTACTGTATGTCACTACAATGCCTCTATAAGATGTAGAGTATCTTGTTGCATATCCATTTGAAAGGCATATGTTGGGAAAAGGTGTAAGTCGGTAATTTGGGCGCCAGGTAAAGCCCCTGGTAGAATATCAGCAATAAAAGCAATTTATTTAGACTATTCCTACCACAAACTATTCGTACATACAGTATAGCCCCTACTGTACACCCTACACCTAAAACTACCTGTCCTTTTTTAACATAATTTGGGCTGCGGCTATTGCTGGCACCCAAATTAAACACTGAGCACTGAGCTGCAGTTAACATCTTGGTCAATTGCTGCACCCAAATGACCAGGTGCTGCGTGGCACCCAAATTACCTGCTTCGTTTCAAAGGGGCCTCAACACTTTACAGTTAAGGGCATCTACAGCTAAAATTGCCAGGTACAGACTGGTATCTTTGATCCATTCAGTATCAAATCTTACCCTTGTTGGTTTTCCTTCCTCTGGATTAAGGACACAGTTACTGAACTATTTCTATGAGTGGAAATTCACTTTAATATATCTCACATGTTCATAATTGTGTGGTGGCTAAATGCATTCATAGATACAGGAAGCAGCTTCAGCAGAAGGTTGGAGTATGGATTCTGTAAACCTGTTTACAGTGAAGCTTATTAGAGTGATTCATGAAAAGAGTTGAAATGAGAAGACTATACTGGGCTTGATTTACTAAGATTCCCCAATCCTGGAGATCACTGGGAAGTAAATAAATATTAGGTTTAGAACCAGGGGGAGGGGGGGGCGTTGGGAGTCACAATCAACATGATACAATCAAATAACAGTATTGAATGCAATAAACAGTGCAGTCCTGAGCAACTAAAAAAGGCAATGTGCCATATACAGAGCGTGACCCCACCCCCAAAAGTATACCCTGACAGCGCCATTTTGGGGAAACCTTCTCCTATGCTGTAAGTAGAGTTGCCCTGCATTTTCATCTCTCCCCACCCGGCTGTTTTTTCATGCCACCCGGCTACAATTTCATGCCACCCGGCTTGAAAATAGTTCTGGGGAGAACACTGACTTCATAAAAGGTCCACAAGTGGCTCCTTCCAGTGTTTGGGGTTGGTTGAGGTCACGCTCTGCATATAGCATATTGCTTTATTTGTTTGCTCAGGACTTCACTGATGTTTATTGCATTCAATACTGTTATGCTATTTGATTGCAACATGTTGCCCTGTTCTAAACCTGCTAGTAGTGAATTGTATGCCCAATTGATTTCGTATGACTTGTGACATTACTCTTTGATTCTTTTCAATACAGGGTTATTTGCATTCTTTGCTGGTGTGCAAGTCAATTTGAATATAATTGAGTGTGTAGGGCTTACTGGCCTGATTTACAGACTGAGCACCCATGAGAGTTCAGTAGCTTGTTTACTATTGTGTTCAGGTGTGCAGACCTATTTTTCTTAAAGAGTAAATAAATATTCTCAGGCTTATATGAAACAATGGCAAGTGTTGCTGAGAGTTTATACAAATACAGTATAATCTTGTTATAGTGAACTCCAAGGGACTGGGAAATGTAGTTTACTATATCAAAAATTGTCCTAGAAATGGCCCCGCATGTCCTGGTACATTCTCTGCTGCAAAGGAGCAACTCTGTCAGCCCATTGGAGGTACAGAACAAGCACTTGCACATTTGGTGGTCTACAAGGTTAAAGTGAACCTTAACTGTGAAGCAAAAAAAAAAGTTTAATTGACCTGGGGCTTTCCCAAGCCCCCTGCAGCCGTCCTGTGCCCGCGCCGGTCCTCGAGTGTCCTCCGGTCCCCCGCCGCAGCTTAGTTTTGATTTCGGCTGACTGCTAATCGGCCCCCGGCAACGCATCCTTTTCCTCGCCTTCCCCGCAGTCAAGCGCTTCATGCGCAAGGGCAGTACGCTTGCGCCTGCGCATGACGCACTTCACGTCGTGGAAGGCGAAGAAGAGGATGCATTTCCGGCCGAAAACGAAACTAAGCCACGGCGGGGGACCGGAGGACACTCGAGGACCGGCGCGGGCACAGGACGGCTGCAGGGGGCTTGGGAAAGCCCCAGGTAAGTGAACATTTTTTTGCTTCACAGTTTAGGTTCCCTTTAAAGAGACACTGAAGCGAGAATAATTCTCGCTTCAGAGCTCATAGTTAGCAGGGGCACGTGTGCCCCTGCTAAAACGCCTCTATCCCGCGGCTAAACGGGGGTCCCTTCACCCCCAACCCCCCCCCGCAAAATCAACGACCAAATTGGTCGTAGATTTTGCTGCTCCTAGAGGCAGGGCTAACGGCTGCAGCCCTGCCTCCAGTCGCGTCTTTCAGCAGCGCATCGCTGCCTCTCCCCCGCCCCTCTCAGTGAAGGAAGACTGAGAGGGGCGGGGGAGAGGCGGAGATACGCGCTGACAGATGTGCGTGGGGCAGGGCTGCGGCGGTTAGCCCTGCCTCAATCAGGAAGTGATCCCCAGCTGCACGGAGGGGATTTCGGGGGGTAAGGGACCCCCGTTTAGCCGCGGGATAGCGGCGTGTGTGCCCCTGCTAAATATGAGCTCTGAAGCGAGATTTATTCTCGCTTCAGAGTCTCTTTAAGTATGAAGAAAAAGATACGTGTACCTTCCGTCCTTTTGCAATCCAATTTAATGCAACAAGTGATCACAACTAAATTCAAGATGTACTCACAGCATCGTTAGATGTATCGTGAACAAGCTGCTGGTAAAGAGGTGGGGAGTGAGGGACTGAGGGGGCCAAGTGTTGGCCGTTTCGCTTTCTTCTGGACGCTTGGTCACGCTGCGTTCCACTAAACAGACGCCGCACAGGCATTCGGATTATGACGGGGATTAGCTCCTTCAGAGTGACGTGTGGCGTGTGTACGCACCTCCCGCTGAGCCGCCAGGACGAAGAAGCACAGTGACCAGTTCTGTCCTTGTAGAAGTTTCTATATAGGACAAACTACCAGATCTGTGAAAGCCAGAGTAGGTGAACATGTGGGATTGATAAAGTGTGGAAAGGGCTGTACTCGCTTCCTGACACATATGAAAGAAGAGCATGGAGACAAAATAGGTGGCCTGAGGTTTGCAGGTCTGGAGAAAATAGAAGTCTCTAGGAGGGGAGGTGATAGGGAAAATATGCTATTGAGAAGGGAGACATGGCTAATGGCGGCCACTAATGATCCAATCTTTTTCATCCAATCTTACCAAATCTATGTAATATAAGGGAACTAAATTATCCATTCAATATATTTAACCAATTTACCCTTCTACTACATAGATTTGGTAAAATTGGATGAAAAAGATTGGATCATTAGTGGCCACCTTAATATTACAAACAGAATGTAATAACAGCACCGCCGCCGCGGCTGCCTCCATGCGGCCATCCGTCTGTTCGGCGTGCAGGACGCCGAGGACGGAACGTTCTCCCGTGCAGGGGGCTGCCATAGTGCGCGGGCGCGCACATAGATGGGAGCTTTATGCGGGGAGGAAGCCCATCAGCTGACCTGCCGGTCGGCTGACGTCAGGGGAGACCCACGGCGCCCAGGATTGGCTGATGAGAGGAGGGCGTGCCAGTGAGGTCTCCTCTGCTTCATAAGCCTCCGGGCTGCATTGCTACTTTGTCTGTTGTCGTGAATACTTGCGTGTGAGCGCGCAGACCTTAGGTAGTTCCCTGGTGTTGATGCTACGGATTTCACACCAAGCTTAGGAATTTTGCAGTCTTGTTATTGTTATTTTGTTAGACTAGTTCCGGGGTGTTGTTGCCAAGGATTTCACACCCAGGCTAGGATATTATTATTGTATTGATCTCCTGTGTACGACTCTGGCTAGCACTCTGACTTTGAATCTGTTTTCTGATCCTGTACTTCTGCCCATCTGTCTACCTGTTGCTGAACCTCCGCCTGATTACCGATTACTCTCTTGCCTCACGATTCTATACCGATACGTACCTTCCTGTTGCTGAACCTCTGCCTGATTACTGATTACTCTCTTGTCTCACGATTTTGTATTTACTTACCTCTCTGTTGCCGAACCTTGCCTGCCTGACCATTCTACTCACCAGTGGGCCCTTGCCACTGGTGAGGTACTAGTTACACCAGCCCCTCTTGTGGGACCGTTCTGTTAAAGCTGTAGTACAGCCCCAATTACCTGCGCTTATAGGGTATCTGTCATTGTAGTATTATTGTATCTCCTAGGCTACTGTTCAGTCTGGGTCACCCGTCCCACGGGTGTTCTCGTGCCTGCAGTACTATCTGAATCACCCGCTCCCCGGGAGATTCAGCCTCTTCATTATTGTACTCTCCAGCCTGCTGGAACTTGTACGCTAGTGCACGTTTAGTGTACTGATAGTACCTCACAGCCCCTCTGGTGATGTCTGCTCAAACTATTAAAGTTACTGTTGCACCCAAAACACTTACACTTTGCTAGGTGTCCAGAGGTTAGTCTTACTTGTATTATTGGTGATTCTGCAGATCATTAATAATCAGGTATACGTTTGTATTGTTGGTGATACTGCAGATCACCAATAATCAGATACTCTCTGTGTGCTGACACCAACCGTTACAGAACAACAGACCATAAAGTATCATGGAGGCACTCTGCCAACGGGTCGACGTGTTAACTGTCACCGTTAATGAACTCATTAAGACGGTGGAGGCTCAACAGACTCAGATTAACCAACCATCTGAGTCAGTTAACCGTCTTTTAGATCCTAATACCCGGGTGTCTCCCCCCTCTGTGATCGAGCCGAGGGTACCCCCACCAGAAAAATTCTCGGGACATCGCTCGGACTTTAGTAATTTCAAGCATAGGTTCTTGTCTTATTTTGAATTACGACCCGTTTCCTCAGGCACTGAAGCCCAACGGGTCACGTTCCTTAAGACCTTATTGTGTGCAGATTCCCAGTCATGGGCATATAGTCTCCCTACAGGGCATGAGGCCTTGGTCTCGGTAGAGGAGTTAGTGACATCTGAGAGGAAGTTAAAAACCCTCAGACAGGGCCAGGGTTCTGTTGAGATTTATGCGGCAGAGTTTCGGAGATGGGCAGTATCAGCCAGGTGGGGGCAGTACGCACTCTTGGACTGTTTCTTGTCCGGATTGTCTGATGCAGTGTCTGATCTAATGTTGAGCCATCCAGAACCCAAAACTCTGGATGAGGCCATTTCTTTGGCTGTCAAGATCGATAGACGAGTTCGTTACCAAAAACAAACTATGGCTAAGCCCCCAAGAAAGTTCGCCTCATGTACTTTCTCAGCTCCTTCGCCTTCCTCTCCACCAGCTGACGAGCCAATGCAAATTGGGCAAGCTAAGCTCTTGGAGGTAGAAAAAATCTAAGGCGAGCCGAGAAGTTATGCCTATACTGTGCCGATAAAGGGCATATGGTTTCAGCTTGTCCTAAAAAGGCGGAAAACGCTATCGCCTAGGAGTAGCCGGAGGTACTACCCTAGGCGATATTGCTATACCTCTAAGTAATAAACGTGTATTGCTTCCTTGTACAATCTCCTGGGAGGGACAGGTTCACACTACTGAAGCTTTTGTAGATTCGGGATCAGCAGTTAATGTTATATCGGCAAGCTTCGCCAATCAGTTTGGTTTTACGTTGCTTCCACTGGGGGAACGGATTAAAATTACGGCTGTGGATGATTCTCCACTGCCTGTCACCATAACTCAGACCCCTGAATTGGTATGTCAGCTGGGAGCCCTGCATACAGAAATAATACAGTTCCTGGTCTTAGAGATGTCCACATCCACGGTCATCTTAGGCATGCCTTGGTTAAAGAAGCATTCTCCAGACATTGACTGGCATACCAGACAGCTGATAAGCTGGTCTGCCTTCTGTCATGACCACTGTTTGAACCAGGTTCCCATTGCGGTAAATGAGCTTGAAACTAATGAACAGGATCCAGAACCCACTGAGGTGCAGGTTGACTTGGATTGGGTGTCAGTGCTGGGTCCTTTTCAACAAGAAGTTCCTGAGGGTAAACCAGAGGGGGTTCTTTTTGTTCCTCTCCACTTGAGATTTAAAGTTTTGGAGGCATTCCATGCCCATAAAAATGCGGGTCACCCGGGAGTGGCTCGCACCTTAGAATTATTAAATCGGAGTGTCTGGTGGCCTTCCGCCACTACTGATTGTAAGGAGTTCGTGGGAAGTTGTGCTGTTTGTGCCAGGAGCAAAGCTTCTAGGCGAGCACCTGCCGGCACTTTACAGCCTCTTCCCGTGCCAGAGGAACCTTGGACCCATGTGTCCATGGACCTTGTGGGCGAACTGCCTCTCTCTTAGGGCAAAACGGTCATTTGGGTGGTAGTCGACCAGTTCAGTAAGATGGCACACTTCATCCCCTTGAACGGACTCCCCTCTGCCAGGAACTGGCAGAGCTGTTTATCCTCCACATCTTCAGACTGCATGGGATTCCTCAGGATGTGGTGTCTGTTAGGGGAGTCCAGTTCACTTCGCGTTTCTGGAAGGCATTTTGTCAGCAATTGGGGATGAAGTTGTCCTTTTCCTCCGGCTACCACCCACAGACCAATGGTCAGACCGAGAGGGTAAACCAGGCTCTAGAGCAGTTCCTCAGGTGCTATGTGGCCGATGCCCAGACCGATTGGGTCAGATTTTTACCATATGCTGAATTCGCCCACAATAATTTGAGATCTGCCTCATCAGGGTTCTCCTACGGGGAGATCACCCAAATTTTCACCCTTGCCAGTGGTAGCTTCACCTTTCCCTGCTCTAGAAAACTGGTCTGAGACTATGAGAGACATTTGGAATAAGGGGAAACAAAATTTAAGAAAAGATTTTTTGACTCAAAAGAGGCAAGCCGACAAGAAACGGTCAGTGGAATGGAAGTTCACACCGGGAGATTTGGTGTGGATTTCCACACGACACTTGTCCCTGAGGCAGCCCTCTGTAAAACTGGGTCCCAAGTTCATAGGGCCCTACCCTATTGCTAAGAAAATAAATAATGTTACCTACAAAGTGTCACTTCCTGTAACGATCGGTGTAACACAGAGAGGATTTGATTATTGGTGATCTGCAGTATCACCAAAAATGCAGATATATACCTGATTATTGATGATCTGCAGTATCACCGATAATCAGATATATCACTAACCTCTGGACACCTGAGTGATAAGAGTGTTTGGTGCAACAGTAATACTTTGAGGACCGCACCTGCCAAGCAGGTGATAAGGCAGTAAGGGATACTGCACAGAGAACAAGTTCCTTCCTATGGTCAGAGAACTTCCAAGGGAGTGACCAGACTGGGAGTAGGAAGGACCAGAGTGTGAGTGACACCAAGGGGGGGGGGGGGGGGGGTCACTAACCGATATGTGAACTATCTCTTAATTGGGGAGATAGCTCTCGAGGTTGGGCAAGCCAGGTCGGCAACACACAGACAGATAATGTACACAGACAGGAGACTGATTCGGTAATCCTAAAACACGCAGGGTTTGGCAACAGAGTATCAGATATAGCGGAGTGCCAAATCAGTGATCAGAAGAGTGGTCAGGAAAGCAGAAGGTCATAGCAGATAATAAACAATCCCTAGTCTTGGGTGTGAGTTCCGTGATCATCAACACCCTGGAACTAGTCTGAAGTATAACAGAATGATGGTACAAGTCCTAGTCTTGGGTGTGAGCTCCTTGATCATCAACACCCTGGAACTAGTCTGAAGTATAACAGAATGATAGTACTAGTCCCAAGTCTTGGGTGTGAGCTCCGTAGTCATCAACACCCTGGAACTAGTCTGAGATATAACAGAGAAGATATACCGTATTCCTAGTCTGGGGTGTGAGGTCCGTGATCATCAACACCCTGGAACTGGTCTAGAGAATAACACAGATTCTGACAAAAAGGTCTGAGTGCTTCCACGTAGTGATCGCAACGGCAGACAACCAGAGAATGACCAGCACCCAGTATATATAGTACAGCGCTCTCCAGCGCCTCCCCTAAGTGCTGGACCAATGGGAACTGGTTGGATTGTCAGCTGACCAGCTTGGTCAGCTGACTCTCTTCTGGCTGTCATAAAAGCTCTGCCTCTCAGCGCGTGCGTCCTTCTGAACCTGTGTGGACTATCAGTCCCAGCCACACCAGCCATGTGTTGTGTACCACCCACCGCGCTGGACGCGGAACCAGCCGCACCGCAATCAGAGCATGCGGCGGTTTCTCCGCGTTCGGCCATACTGACAGATGTAGGCCTATGCGTGCAAACCGACGCTTTGGACGCGGAATCAGTAGTCTTGTTCTCAGGACATGCGGCGGTTTCTCCGCGTTCGGCCATACTAGCAGATGTAGGCCTATGCGCGCAAACTGCCGCGTTAGACGTGGAATCAGCCGCCTTGCTCTGAGCACCTGCGGCGGCTTTCTCACCCTTCCCCCCAGTTTCAGGGGTGGTAGGACATTCCATGTTTCGCTTTTAAAGCCTGCAGTGTATGTGGATGCCACTCCTCCCCCCCCTGTGGTGGTCAATGGAGAACCGGAATACGAAATAGAAAACATTTTGGATTCCTGGCGAGTATGCAGGGCTTTACAGTATCTGGTCCACTGGCGAGGGTATGGTCCAGAGGAGCGGTCCTGGGTACCACTCTCTCACATGCATGCAGAAGAGCTCAGGATAGAGTTTCATAGAATGCATCCTAATAGGCCAGGTGGTGCGTGTTCGGAGCCCACGCCTAGAAGGGGGGGAACTGTAATATCCGAGGCAGCTGCGGCGAACAGCACCGCCGCCGCAGCTGCCTCCATGCGGCCATCCGTCCGTTCGGCATGCAGGACGCCGAGGACGGAACGTTCTCCCGTGCAGGGGGCTGCCACAGCGCGGGTGCGCGCATAGACGGGAGCTTTATGCGGGAAGGAAGCCCGTCAGCTGACCTGCCGGTCGGCTGACGTCAGGGGAGACCCACGGCGCCCAGGATTGGCTGATGAGAGGGGGACGTGCCAGTGAGGTCTCCTCTGCTTCATAAGCCTCCGGGCTGCATTGCTACTTTGTCTGTTGTCGTGAATACTTGCGTGTGAGCGCGCAGACCTTAGGTAGTTCCCTGGTGTTGATGTTTGCAGTCTTGTTATTGTTATTTTGTTAGACTAGTTCCGGGGTGTTGTTGCCAAGAATTTCACACCCAGGCTAGGATATTATTATTGTATTGATCTCCTGTGTACGACTCTGGCTAGCACTCTGACTTTGAATCTGTTTTCTGATCCTGTACTTCTGCCCATCTGTCTACCTGTTGCTGAACCTCCGCCTGATTACCGATTACTCTCTTGCCTCACGATTCTATACCGATACGTACCTTCCTGTTGCTGAACCTCTGCCTGATTACTGATTACTCTCTTGTCTCACGATTTTGTATTTACTTACCTCTCTGTTGCCGAACCTTGCCTGCCTAACCATTCTACTCACCAGTGGGCCCTCGCCACTGGTGAGGTACTAGTTACACCAGCCCCTCTTGTGGACCATTCTGTTAAAGCTGCAGTACAGCCCCAATTACCTGCGCTTATAGGGTATCTGTCATTGTAGTATTATTGTATCTCCTAGGCTACTGTTCAGTCTGGGTCACCCGTCCCACGGGTGTTCTCGTGCCTGCAGTACTATCTGAATCACCCGCTCCCCGGGAGATTCAGCCTCTTCGTTATTGTACTCTCCAGCCTGCTGGAACTTGTACGCTAGTGCACGTTTAGTGTACTGAGAGTGCCTCACCAGCCCCTCTGGTGAGGTCTGCTCAAACTATTAAAGTTACTGTTGCACCCAAAACACTTACACTTTGCTAGGTGTCCAGAGGTTAGTCTTACTTGTATTATTGGTGATTCTGCAGATCATTAATAATCAGGTATACGTCTGTATTGTTGGTGATACTGCAGGTCACCAATAATCAGATACGCTCTGTGTGCTGACACCAACCGTTACACAGAAGCTATGGAACCGTTGGGCCTCAATGATAAAATAGAGTTAGCAAGTATGCTCGACCCTTGAAATATTGTGATATCTTTGACAATACTGTTGTTAGTGACTGTGTTTTGGTGATCTATGTCCCGTCTTTGGCAATTGTTGCTCTTTACACTATACAGACTATGGCCCACGGCGCATGGGCCATTTAACTGAGTTTTAGTCTTGAGAACCATGATGATCTGCCTCCCCAGACCCCAGGTTATGGCGCACCAGTTTTTTGAACATGTTCTTGAGGAGGTTGATATAATGAGTTAATGGATGCACGTTTTATTAGGTTGTTTCCATTGAATGCATAGCGTTACGCGCGGCCGTTTCCTCTATCTTTTTTCCTTCCTCTTCCTCTCCCCCAAGTTTTTTGGGGGGAGTTGTTTTCCCCTAATTTTATGGGATTCAAAACAATAGGGTGTATCCACATGTACATCCTTTCTTCCTCCCCTTTTTGCCACCTTTTATAGGGTGGTAGAATGGAGGAATGATGGGAATTAACACAATTGTTTTTTTTGTGTTTCATCCTTCATGTTTTAGGTGGGCTTTCCCTGGGGTTTTTCTGTCTCTGGGGGGGATTCATCTAGTTGGGTGTCCCCTTGTGGGGATTCTTCCTGTTAGCATATGGGTATGTGAATGAAAAGTGGCCATGCTTGCAATGTATTGTTAAAGGCTCCTAATTTTATGTTTTTAAATGCACAGTTTGCCACATTACACTCACTGAGCTGGAAAACATTGCCCTTGGCGTTGATGCACCTCCATTTTGCTGCCCATGACGGGGAGAGGGGCACTTTAAATTTTGGTGCCCCTTTTAACATTCAGTCCTGAGTGTTTAGACAGTGACCAATATTTAGTTTGGCCTGAATTCGACTCAAGCGCACCCTGGCAGTACGGAAACAGAGGCGCTGAGCTTTGCACCAGACATATTTGAGTTTTATGCTTCATTTCTGTTGCCTGATGAAGCGGGAGATATCCGCGAAACGCGTTGCACTTGCACTTTCTGGAGTATATAAATACATTTTTGTTGTTTTGAATATACACAACACTTGTGTGTGTGTATGTGTGTGTGTCTGCTTGGGGGAGGGAAGTCCACCTCTGCCTCCTCTCATTTTAAACAATTTAGAATATTTTATCCTTTTGGCACCTCTGTCTGCGTATACAGTACCTGGCGGTACACGCATCCAACAAGACCGTTGTGCACATGGGTTGGATGCGACCTTATGGTCGCACCTATTTTGGCCACTGCGCTACTCCGTCCCGGCGGCTCAACAGGAGGTGCGTACACACATTTGGGATGCTCCTATCCCCGCACGTCAACCAGACGGGGAGGGGCTAATCCCTGTCATAATCCGGATGCCTGTGCGCCGTCTGTTTAGTGGAACGCAGCATGACCAAGTGCCCAGAAGGACACGAAACGGACGTCGCTTGGCCCACCTCAGTCCCTCACTTCCCACCTCTTCACCAGCAGCTTGTTCACGATACATCTAATGATGCTGTGAGTACATCTTGAATTTAATTGTGATCACTTTTTGCATTAAATTGGATTGCAAAAGGACGTAAGGTGCACGTATCTTTTTCTTCATTGATTACAGTACCATTGATGTCTTTCTTCTACTAGCACTATACGGAGCACACATCCAGCATCACTCCCACAGATGCAGCGGCAATGGTGAATATCTGTGTTTGCCCATATGTGTTTTCTGCTGAATAGCTCACATAAATATATAGGGGAAGTGCGACACATCTTTTCTTCTGCTTGAATGTACAAAGTTAAGTATACCTTGGGGCTGCATAGCCAGGCTGGAGGACAAACTGCTGGTGCAGTATCCAGGGCTCCTTAAAAATTGCAGCCATCACTGAGTAGAGGCAGCCACTTGCTTCCTGTGAGTGGCTCCGATTCCTCCGCGGGAGACAAATGTCCTGCAAAGCCTTCTGCTCACACTTGAGCCAATCATGAAGCCTCTCATCAAAATGCAGCCAATCATAATAAGCCACTCGCATCTGTAGTGAGTAGGCCCTCTCTGATCTGCACTACAAGTGAAAGTATCCTGTTCTGTTCTCCACACTGTACCAGGAGCGTCATCGCTAGCAAGGGAAGAGAAACACGGGAGTGCGTACAATTAGGGATGAGCGTAATGACCTAATTACGAATTTCCGAAATTTTGCGAAATTACTACAATTACGATTTTAGCAGTAATCGAAATTTCGTAATTTTCTCAAATTACGCAAATTTTCGTAATTACGATTACGAAATTTAGTATTTTAAAGTTTGCAAAGGTTTCTATCCCTCTAGATGCCTAAAATGAATAACCAACCAATCCTCCTCCTCCTCCTCCCTCCCTCTCTCTCTCTCTCTCTCCAGAGATTTGTAGTATTTCAAAACCATACTCACATTCATGACATGTCCAGGGATCAAACCCAGGCCAACCACATGGAAGACAGCTATGCTCACCACCATACCACCAAACACACACTAAATAGACTGCTAACCTAAATCTTACTTGTAGACAGTCATATGAGACACATGCTGGGTGCAGGGCTTTGTGATTGGACCATGCGATAGAGTGAGGTGCAAAAATGAAATAATGCCTAGCAGAGGATGGTTTCACAGTGCTAAATGCTAGGCTGGCTGTGGTGCAATTGGTTAGTGTGTCTGGCTGGTAACAGCAAGGTTACAGGTTCAATTCCATCCAGGCATGTCTTTTCCTTTTGCGTTCAACAGTTGTCCAAACAGAGCCAACAGAGCCCCAGATAGCCATGTAGAGTTAGGTCACAGCTAGCCTGGCTGTGGTGCAATTGGTTAGTGTGTCTGGCTGGTAACAGCAAGGTTACAGGTTCGATTCCATCCAGGCATGTCTTTTCCTTTTGCGTTCAACAGTTGTCCAAACAGAGCCAACAGAGCCCCAGATAGCCATGTAGAGTTAGGTCACAGCTAGCCTGGCTGTGGTGCAATTGGTTAGTGTGTCTGGCTGGTAACAGCAAGGTTACAGGTTCGATTCCATCCAGGCATGTCTTTTCCTTTTGCGTTCAACAGTTGTCCAAACAGAGCCAACAGAGCCCCAGATAGCCATGTAGAGTTAGGTCACAGCTAGCCTGGCTGTGGTGCAATTGGTTAGTGTGTCTGGCTGGTAACAGCAAGGTTACAGGTTTGATTCCATCCAGGCATGTCTTTTCCTTTTGCGTGCGCGCGCTGCACCATTGAACCCCATGGGGTAT